>NC_135369.1:84535764-85160764 GCF_049243985.1 Paroedura picta
CACGACCAGATGGTTAAAATATGGGAGAAGGCTGGGAAGCCCCCCCTGGACATGAGGAGGCATATGGGTGAGTGCTGCCCTCGTTGTGTTTTGCCCTTAAACATGCATGGAATGACTAGCTGCCTCTTTCCCCTACTGTCCCCAATGAAATTCGAGAAAGTATTTAGATGCTGTCAACCCCCTCAGACTTAGCCAGCCAGTACTGTAGAACCACTTTGGTTATGCGCTTAGACTCTAACTGTGGTGTGTCCACCTGCTGTGTTTCATCTCTGTTTTGTGTGCTTTTAATTATGATTTGTCTTTTTCTTTGCCCAGCCACACAATCACCATCCAAGCTGGCAACAGCACCTGAGCGTGAGGAGGGGGAGGAAGAGGGACCTTCCACCTCGGGACAGGCTGCAGGTGAGAGTTTTATGCCTGTGCGGGAGACCCATGTGTGTGTACCCCCATGGAGCCATATGGGAGCCTGCTGTGATGCTCCCATTTGAAGTGTTATTAAATTCTTTGTTTGATTTCTATAGCTGAAACTGTGGAGGCAAGGCTGCGTGCCATGGAGGCCAGAGTTACTTCCCTGGAGGCTCAAGTGGCAGAGCTGAAAGGGGAGATTGAGCAGCACAGGCAACAGAGGGAGGCGGAAGAACGTAGGTTATGTTCCCCACTGCCCAACTCATCTCACACTGTGGCTAAGGCCACTTAAAAGTGTATGCATGTAAACTAAAGAAATTTGAAAATATGTGTGGTACTAATGTGTACTTTTTCTCCCTCCCCACAGTTAAGAAGAAGGAGGACGAAGAGCTCTTCCGGCGCAAAGTTAGGGGGACCGTGGGACGGCTGTGCATGAGAGTTAGGGCGATGGAAGGGGCTGGGGAGGGGAGCGGTGGGAACTGAGTTTTGTTTCCTGTTTGTGTTTTGGGGTAGGGGTTGGGGGGGGGGGCTCCAAGTTTCATTCCCTAATGTTTTTCCCCTGTTAAATGTATACCTTTGTTAAAAAAAAATAGGTTTTCCAGGGGGGTGGGGGGTGGTGGTGCTGGTGGGGCTCCAAGTTTCATTCCCTAATGTTTTTCCCCTGTTAAAATGTTGTTTAAAATAAAATGTTATTGCAAATTTTATAACAAGACTCCAGTGTGACTTCTTAAACTCGCACATATTTAACCCCACACCACACTCCTAAAACTCCTTGAACTAACACCCCTCCAACCTCCAACCCACACAGCAGTACCACAATATACACAATCACTAGAGAGGCCGCTTTCAGCCTTGCAGATTCTACAGTAGGGTACACAGAGACAGAGTCAAAAATATAAACTTTATTCAACAAACAACAAAACACAGATAACATGAAATAGAAAAAGTGGGCAAAACTAGGAGGGGGAGTACTTGTCTGCTGGTTTAATTTTTCTCTTTCCGAGAATAGTCCTCCTTCTTGTTTGGGTGGAGGCATTCTGAGAGGGAGTTGGTGGGGTGGGTGCTGGAAGTGGTGGTGTTGGTGTGGGTGGTGGTGGGGGGGCGATTTGTGGAGGGTAGGCCCTTTCCATGACCGCTACTGCCCTCTCCATGAGTCTCCTTATCAGTCGCACCTCCTCCACGCCTTCGCGTAGGATTTGGTTTGTCTCTCTAAGGACTGCCCTCAATTTTCTCCCCTCCTGGGCAATGAGTGTGAGCATGGCTTGGTCATAGCAGTGCTCAAGGAGCCTCTCTCCCACGCTTGTCAAGACTGAGACGCGCCTCAGCCTGCCGCGTTCCCTCGTAAGCCTCTCCTCTGCTGGGAGCGCACCTCTAGGTGGTGGGCTGCCTGGAGGCAGGGGTGGTTCCTCCTCCTCATCTGAAAGAACCTCTGTTGGCAAAAAATGAGAAACAAAACTGTTAGTAACATCAAAAAAGTCAAAACACACCATGGTGGACATGGTGTCCTTTTTTGTCCCCGTGTTTTCCTGCCAAGAATTTAAACAATCCCCGGTGAGCACATGGCTATTGTTTGTTTGCCCATGTTGTGCTTTTACTTTTGCCTACTTTCACAGCAGGACTCTCAACAATTAAAAGGGAGCACATGGTTAGTGCCTAGCGACATTGTCCTGCAGCTATGGCTCGAAAGGAACAGGTCATGCACGCTCACCATCTTGAATCTGTATCCGCCTGCGCCGGGCAGGAGGTCCAAGCACCCCAGGCTGTTCCTCCTCCTGTGTTCCGGGTATGAAATCTGCAAAAAAAGGAAAAAAAAAAGATCTAGGACCAAAGGGTGGCAAAGCCAGCTTCAAAGCCTACACCAGCAACGCAGAGGGACTCTCTTCTTTCTCTTAGCAGTGCTGCTGCCCTGCACAAACAGAAAAGCACAAAGCAGTTAAAACAGCCCCCCCCCTATTTTTACTAATACTTACCAATGTTAGTTGATGCCCCCGAATCACTATCCACGTCAGGTGCTGCTGGAGACTCTAGGGGCCCCGTCCCTGGCAACTGTGTCTCTGTGGACAAGAGCAGAAAATAGTGAAAAATGAGCAAGCATACACCATGAACCACAAAGCAAGCTCCCAAAGTAGTGAGCCAAAGTACTGCAGAAGGCCTATGGGCGAGGCATGCAGCAAATATTTTGGGGCTGTGGGTTAAACATGACCGTTTAAAATACTAACCACATCAAGCACTCCACAGCCAACCATCTTATTAAATCTTTTAAAAATTAAAATTAAATTATAACATTAAAACCGTTTCAAATAGTAACCACAGCAAGCACTCCACAGCCTACCTTCTTTTAAAATCTTTTAAAAATTAAATTATAAAATTATAAAATTAAAACCGTTTCAAATAGTAACCACAGCAAGCACTCCACAGCCTACCATCTTATGCGTTGCAACGAACACACGAGAAAACGATGCCCAAACGTCAGAACACACATTTGCTCAAAAGGAAATATAAAATAAAAAGAAAATCACTTACCGGAGGCAAGGGGCGTTTGCTCAGGAGCCTCCTCTTGCTCCCCAGGAGCGATGGCGATCAGGTCCAGCGTTACCGATTCCGCGGCTCGTTGCTGGACGGGGGGTGGAGGGCGAAAGCTGGACGAGGTTCCCTCGCCGGGATCCTCCTCAGCGGGTGGTTCCTCGACCGGGGCAGCCGGCTTCCGAACCACCTTAAGGCTCCGGCCGACGCGCTTCGGCCTGCCGGATCCTTCCCCGTCCCCGTACAGCTGGCGCTGCTCCTCGAAGTAGGGGCAGGTAACCTTTTCGTTGCCGGAACCCTTATTATGGTTCACGGCACGCATGTACTCTGCCCTCATTGTCTTGGTCTTCGACCGGCATTCAAGGCCGGTCCTGTTGTGGCCCAGGGCGCGCATCTTAATAGCCACTTGTTCAAAAACCTCCCTATTCCTGTGGGAGGACTGGAACGCGTCCTGGATTTTCTCCTCCGAGAAAATCCCGATCAGGTCCCTGATCTCCGCGTCCCTCCAAGTAGGGCCACGGCCGGTTGCAGGGACGGACGAGGCTTGAGAAGACGATTCCATGTTGCTTTCGCTAGTAGCTGAGCAAAATGGTGGTGGGAGGTGCAGGGTGCAACGGATCATATACCTTCCCGCACACAAAGACAAAGGGACTAGCCGGCTCCTGATTGGTGGAGGGCAGCAGGGGACACGCACATTGGCCACATCAGGTCACATGTCACGTTCAAAACTCCTCGCGCGGGAACAGGATCTGCTCCTAATGGCCAGATTGGCGCCCTTGTTGTTTGACTTAACGCATGCGCGTATTCGTTTACACGCGAGAAGAGCAGTTTGAACATGCAGCGGGAGCCATTTTAGGAAAATGTCCGCCATTACACAAACGCATGCCGGTGTTCAACCGAGAGCAAGTGCGGCAGTACTCGGCAGTTCCCCAATAATATTCACCAGCCACAGCATAAATCAACCAAACATGACATGTTACTGGCGTACGTTCGTTGGCACGCTCAGAGGAATGTTTTTTAAAATGAACGGGGGACGGCGACTCCGCTTGCCGGAGGTCTAGCCGCCAATGGAAGGGGTTGTCCGCACCCAAGCACAAGCACGCACCGGGAACCACACAAAGACCCACTACACATAAGCCGCCCCTCATGATATCACCACGAATCATGTCTATTGAACCCCTGTAAGCTAAGCAGGAGACTGCGAGCGGCGACCGTTCGTTGGCACGCTCAGAGGAAAATTTTTTAAAATGAACGGGGGACGGCAACTCCGCTTGCCGGAGGTCTAGCCGCCAATGGAAGGGGTTGTCCGCACCCAAGCACAAGCACGCACCGGGAACCACACAAAGACCCACTACACATAAGCCGCCCCTCATGATATCACCACGAATCATGTCTATTGAACCCCTCTAAGCTAAGCAGGAGACTGCGAGCGGCGAACGTTCGTTGGCACGCTCAGAGGAAAATTTTTTAAAATGCTCCCTGTACGTTGACTCCGCTAGGACTGGCCGATGGTAGACGGGGTTTTAAGCTTTGGGCAAATTTTGGGAACGTGACGGTGTGTGCCACTGTGCTTGTGAAAAACTCTTGTGGTGTCCGGGCAGAATTTCCGAAAGTGATCGTGCTTGAAAGCCAGTCGCTGTCCCGTTGCCTCGTAGATCCCCGCTCGCTCGGAGAAAAAAAAAATGGCGAACAGTTCGCCGGAAGTTTGGAGGACAGGCTCGGGAGGAGGGACTTTGAAGAACCCGCAACAATGGTAACGCACAGGTCTTTAGCGCTAGTGTTGCAGATTGGTTGCAGGAGTGTATCGCTATCCGGAGGGTGAATCCAGTTTTCTGGATTCCCCTAGAAGCGCTACAACGAAGCGCTTTTGGCGGTTCGGTTTCAGGATTGTTGCAGATTGTTTACGACGTCGTGCGTTATGGCAAATTAGTAGCGTTTTCAATCAGCTACCATTGTGCTATTTTTAAGCCGTGGGAAATGCCCCTATGATTCTACGATTCTAAGGAGTAATCCTCCTGGGTTAGAACTGTCACCCCTCCCCCCTGCACCATGGTCCATGACTGAAATATTAAATAAACAAAAAACCTGTAAGACTGTTACTCTGAAATATGTTTCAGAATATAGCTATGCTGGTTTGCAGTAGAATGGTTAGCTTCTCTGAAATATATTCCTTTGGTTATGGCTTTTTAATTAGAAAATTACAGTGAAAAGGTTAAAATTGTTCTCATTCTTTATCTTATTTTCCTGTAGCACTGAATACAAAAGTTTATGCCTAATCATTTTCTGCTTCTGATTTGTAATTTAATTTTTTCTCTTACTCCTCACATGGAGAAAAATGAAATAAAAGAAGGGGGGAAAACAAAGAAGAAAGTCTTGGAAAGAGCTCTTGTTTTCCAAGCGTCTGCTACAGCTGTTAATTTGTGGAAAACCTCAGTGGAAACTAAGCAAGATGGCAGCCTCATTTGACATGAGAATTCGGAAATGGCCTGGCTCCAGCCCTTGGCTGGTTCTGGGGCTTAGGTTTCAGTGCCAGAATTCCAAGTAGTGTCATGCCATTTTTACAGATAATGTTGATGCAGCTGTGGAGGCCTCTGATGCTCTTCTTTAATGTGGATTTCTCACCACACACTCAAAATGAAGCCTCATTGAATTGTAATGTTTCTCTTTGCTCGATAGATTATGGTGAATGTGTTTGAGGAAAGCTGAAAGTAGGGTTTATTTGGGTTGTTTATAGAAATGGGATCTATCCAAAACCTCAGAAAGTCATGAACTTTGGCAAAGTTATAAGCTGAATTTGAACTTTGTGGTTGAGGAAAATTCTTAGCATTTCTCTCACATGGACAAGTATTTTTCTGGACTCAGTAGCTGACTAGCATGTTTTAAGAAGGGTACAGCACTAATTAAGAGCTGTGCTATATTTTGTTCCTCCAATGAACTTTTTATTTGAACATTATTTGTTTGTAAAACAGTTTTTCAGTATAATATGAGGATTTAATACAATGCATGCCAGGTTGGGGCTATTCCAGGAGATTTGGGAGGGGATCCTCAAAAGGGTACAATGTCCCACAGTTCACCCTCCAAAGCAGCCATTTTCTCCAGGGGATTCCCAGGTCCCATCTGAGAATTCAGTGGGGTGCAATAAGTTCCTGTTAGAGCAGTTCCTCAGTGCTTTCTTGGGAGGTGGTGGGTTCTCCTTCTTTGGAAGTTTTTAAGCAGTGGCTAGATAGTGATCTCACAAATGCTGATTTTATGAATTTAGGCAGATTGTGAGTGCGTGGACAGGAAGGGATGTGTCAGTGTTTATCTCATGTGGCTCTTCCTTGCATACCCAGGGAATTGATTATCACCACTGTGGAATGGTAGGTGGATTCCCTCCCGACCAGGCTGTATTCTAGAGATGTTTGGTGGAGGAATCCCTTGGGGGTCACTATAGGTAGGCAGGTAGTTGTGAGTTCCTGCATTATACAGGGGGTTGGACTAGATGACCCTAGAGATACCTTCCAACTCTATGATTCCATGATTCTGTGATTCAGGAGCATCCATGTGATGACTTTATCCATCCTGCATTTCTTCCCACTTTGCTGCAATCTTCCCATAATCTGGTTTGGTATTACCTTCTTGGAAACATCACAGAATAACTTTGGATGTTGTGTGTTTGCAAAGGTGTACATTATTGCAGGCTGCTGTTTGGACTGGAATAATTTACTATATTTAAAAATGGACTGGTCAAAAGTTGATAACTAAATTGCACATCCCTAATCTTTAACTGGACATTAATAATGTGCTGTGTGATCTGCAGAGCCAGATCACTGCTGTTCTCCTAGCATTTGAATAATAGGATCTTGGGGGTTGTGTGGATCGTGTGCAAGTTCACTGTCAATGCAACCAGCTGCAAGAAGAAGATGAAGTGCTTGGTGCCTCATGAGGTCTCTACACCCTACATTATTCTATTGTTCTGCTTAAGCTTCATGTGCTTGAGCCACAGATAAGCAAAGGAATTAAATCAATAGAAGAATAAAACACTTGCATTTCTAACTGTTAACCTGTTCTATGATGTTAAGGTAGGTATTGGTTCTGAAATCTTGAATATTACCACATTTCAAGGAATAGTAATCCATTTAAAGGAATAAATATTCTTGTTGTTTCAAATAGCAATGTTACAGCTTAAGATGTGTGTCATAATTAGACATGGAGATAAGAAAAAATGGTTTTGGCTCATTTGGACGGGAGAACAATGTGGGCCATTCTGCATCCGTTAAATGTAGTTAAATGCTTACCTTATGAAACAGTTTCCATTAGATGATGTGAAAACACAGCATAGTAGGTGCAGGGGAGCACTGACTGAGACAGGGATGGTTTGCCCCCATAGGGGTATTTACAGGAGGGTAGTTCAGGCAGGAAGGGGGGTTCACATAGGAAGAGACTATTGATCTAAAAAGACGTGAACAGCGTGGATACCTCTGATCTGCCTTACAGTTGTTCTCTGCAGTAAATTTCCAGCATAAGAGAAGGTTCTCAGTGTTCTCGCAGCAGAGGAGGGATTGCCATAAAGTTTGCCCAAAAGACCAGGGGAGGTTCAACTAGTAGAAGGAAAAAGGGGGGTTGGTGGAGCTCATTGTTGTTGTTTGCACCTACTGCTTCAGTGACTCCATCCAGCCACCTCATTGTCTGTTGTCCCCTTCTTCTTTTGCCCTCATTCGCTCCCAGCATTAGGCACTTCTCCAGGGAGTCCTTCCTTCTCATGAGGTGGCCAAAGTATTTGAGTTTCATCTTCAGGATCTGGTCTTCTAAGGAGCAGTCAGGGCTGATCTCCTCTAGGACTGACCGGTTTGTTCGCCTTGCAGTCCAAGGAACTCGTAAGAGTCTTCTCCAGCCGCAGAGTTCAAAAGCCTCAATTCTTTCTCGGCCTTCCTTATGGTCCAACTTTCACAGCCATACATTGCAACTGGGAATACCATAGCCTTGACTAAACACACTTTTGTTGGCAGGATGATGTCTCTGCTTTTTAGGATGCTGTCTAAATTTGCCATAGCTTTCCTCCCCAGGAGCAAGCGTCTTATAATTTCTTTGCTGCTGTCCCCATCTGCAGTGATCTTGGAACCCAGGAAAATAAAATCTGTCACTACCTCCATTTCTTCCCCATCTATTTGCCAGGAATTGAGAGGGCTGGATGCCATGATCTTCGTTTTCTTGATGTTGAATTTCAAGCCAACTTTTGCACTCTCCACCTTCATCTGCATCAACAGGCTCTTTAGTTCCTCTTTGCTTTCTGCCATTAGAATAGCATCATCTGCATATCTGAGGTTGTTGATATTTCTTCCTGCAATCTTGATCCCAATTTGTGACTCCTCTAATCCGGCCTTTCTCATGATGTGCTCCTCATACAAGTTAAATAGGCAAGGCGACAGTATACATCCTTGCCGAACTCCTTTCTCAATTTTGAACCAATCAGTGATTCCATGCCCGTTTCTCACTGTTGCTTCTTGACTTGCATATAAGTTTCTCAAGAGACAAATAAGATGCTCTGGTATTCCCATCTCTTTAAGAACTTGCCACAATTTGTTGTGCTCCACACAATCAAAGGCTTTAGCATAGTCAATGAAGCAGAAGCAGATGTTCTTCTGGAATTCCCTAGCTTTCTCCATGATCCAGCATATGTTGGCAATTTGATCTCTAGTTCCTCTGCCTCTTCGAAATCCTGCCTGTACTTCTGGAAGTTCTCGGTCCATATATTGCTGGAGCCTAGCTTGTAGGATTTTGAGCATAACTTTGCTAGCATGAGAAATGAGTGCAATGGTGCGGTAGTTTGAACATTCTTTGGCATTGCCCTTCTTTGGGATTGGAATGTAAACTGACCTTTTTCAATCCTGAGGCCATTGTTGAGTTTTCCAAATTTGCTGGCATATTGAGTGTAGCATTTTTACTGCATCATCTTTTAAGATTTTGAATAGTTCAATTGGAATGCTGTCACCACCACTAGCTTTATTGTTGCTCAGACTTCCTATGACCCATTTGACTTCACATTCCAGGATGTCTGGCTCCAGGACAATAACCATCATGGTTATTAGGGATGTTAAGCTCGCTCTTGTATAGTTCCTCTGCATAATTTTGCCACCGTTTTTAATCTCTTCTGCTTCTGTGAGGTCCCTACCATTTTAGTCCCTTATCTTACCCATCTTTGCATGAAACATTCTCTTCATATCTCCAATTTTCTTGAAAAGATCTCTGGTACTCTTCATTCTATTGTTTTCTTCTATTTGTTTGCACTGTTCATTTAAGAACGCATTCTTATCTCTTCTAGCTTTTCTCTGGAATTCTGCATTCAGTTGGGTGTATCTTTCTCTTTCTCCCTGGTCTTTCACTTCCCGTCTCACCTTAGCTATTTGTAAAGCTTCCTCAGACAGCCATTTTGATTTCTTGCATTTCTTTTTCTTTGGTATGGTTTTAGTTGCTACCTCTTATACAATGTTGTGAACCTCCATCCATAGTTCTTCAGGTACTCTGTCTATCAGATCTAATTACTTAAATCTATTTGTCACCTCTACTGTATATTCGTCGGGGATATGATTTAGTTCATACCTGAGTGGCCTAGTGCTTTTCCCTACTTTCTTCAATTTAAGCCTAAATTTTGCAACAAGAAGCTGATGATCTGAACCACAATCAGCTCCTGGTCTTGTTTTTACTGACTGTATAGAACTTCTCCATCTTTGGCTGCAGAGCACATAGTCAATCTGATTTCTGTGTTGACCGTCTGGTGATGTCCATGTGTAGAGTCGTCTCTTGGGTTGTTGGAAAAGACTGTTTGCCATTGTATTCTCTTGACAAAATTCTACCAGCCTGTGCCCTGCTTCATTTTGTACTCCAAGGCCAAACTTGCCTGTTATCCCGGTTATCTTTTGGCTTCCTACTTAATCCTTTATAATACTGATTTCACTGAAAATCATATTTCCATATTCCAAGTGGGATAAAATGTAAGACTGTGTGTGTGGGTCTGTGTGTGTGTGTGAAAGGGCATTTATTTATTTTTATATTTATTAATTGCCACTCCCAGCCAGCTGGCTTGAGGTAAGTGAGATAAACATTCCCTTTCCCAACCCATCCCACCTATCTCCCCCATCTCTTCAGTGGGACACAGGGTCCCGTGGCCTATAGGAAGGGCACTTGGAGGAGAGACCTAATGATGTTCTGCCATCTGGCTTCAACCAAGCATCTGGTGGAAGAGCTCTGTTTTACAGGCCCTGCAGAACTTTGAAAACTCCTGCAGTGCTCTCATGTCATGTTCCCGCTGCCACCTCCCATCTCCCAAGAGTTGCCACAGCAACCAGGGCCTGCAGCTGAGTCAGCTCTGGCAGAAGAGAGGGGCCTCTGAATGTGCTGCAGGGAAAAGCAGCACAAGTCAGCCAGGCTCTTCCCAAGAGGCATCTTTGGTGCAACCGCAGATGCATTCCAGCCCTGACAGCTCACCTGAACGATGCAGCCAAAGCAGAAGGGCGGTGTTTGCTGAATGCGGAGGAACCAGAGACTGGAGGCATACTGTCAAAGTAGATGGGGCTCAGCTGGGATAGCTCCTGGGGAAGATGAGTGAGTCCTCCCCCAGGTGCTTCCAATTATCTGGGCTGCTTTTAGGTGAGACAGCAGCAGCTCTTTGGCGTGGATGCAGTCTATGCAGAAACCCTCCTGTCCGGCTTGGATTTCTTGGTCTGCAAATTTCTGACTCCCATTGGCTTCCTGACTCCTGGCAAATGGCTTTTGACTTTACACCTGGTAATTGGACTGGCTTTGTTGAATATATGCTTATCTGGACTCTGACCTTGGCTTTCCTTCAACTACTCTTTGCCTCGCCCTTAACTCTTCTTGCTTTGATTCCTAATGACTTGACTGAACTTTGACTTTGCTCTGGTGTGGACTCCGGCTAAGCGCTGCAACCCAGGCACCTCCTGCCACTGGGTGTGGCCAGCTAGGGCAGCATACCTCAGCTCTTTTGGGAGCTTATTCCATCAGGAAGGAGCCAGGACCAAAAAGGCCCTAGCCTTTGTCAAGGTCAGGCATATGTTCTGATGGCCAGGGACCTCAAACTAGTTAGAATTTGCAGAGTGCAAGGCTCTGTGAGGGGCATAGATAGTAAGACGGTCCTTTAAGTACACTGGGCCCAGGCCACAGATGGCCTTGAAGGTCAAAACCAAAACCTAGTACTTGATCCGGAATACAACTGGCATCCAATGCAGCTGGTGCAGCACTAGCTGCATATGGGTTCATGATGTACCAATGAGAATCCTTGCATTTTGCATCAGCTGCAACTTCCAGGTCAAGGACAAGGGCAGTTGGTAACTGCACAACTGTTCCTTCCCCATGGCAACTCCCTATGTCCGGTTCCAGAGAAAAGACACCAGCCACTACAAGGTGAGGCAGTGGGCTAGCCGCTCATGTTCAACTGTCAAATGCAACTGACAGATCTAATAGCATGAGGAGTGCCAAACCACCATGGTCCAGCTAGCACCGGAGATCATTGATAAGGGTGACCAGAACCATCTCCACCCCATAGCCAGGTTGGAAGCCAGACTGGAATGGGCCAGGCACCAAAGTTTCCTCCAAGTATGCCAGGAGCTGGTCCGTGGTGGTCCTCTCAATCATCTTTCTCAGAAATGCAAGGTGCAAGATGGGACAGTAACTGGAAGGGTCCTGCAGATTTTTTTCAGGAGAGGGCATACCACATCCTCCTTAAGCCCCTCTGGAAACTTTCCCGATGTCAGGGAGAGGTTGACTATATCCATGAGGGAGGAAAATAAATACCAGAGCTAACAACAGAGCAGAGGAGGGGGGCATGGCACCTTCTTGGCATATAAAGAGTTCCCAGGTTTCATCCCCAGCACTTCTGGTTAAACAAGAGGTTGTGATAGGATCATGTTGCAGGTGATTTGAAAGACCTCTATCTGAGACCCAGGGTGCAGAACCAGATGCCAGATTCATCAAAACCCTCAGCTCTCGCAAGGCACAGCCCAAAGGTAAGCAAAGGCCAGGGGACCCACTGGAGTGGTGTGGGGAATTAAAGAACACTTCCATCTTATAAATGCACAGAGGGCAAATATGCACCAAGTAGGAAAAGGGTTGGGTATCACATTGAATATTATGTATTTATTAATTTATTTTATTTATACTCTGTACCATCTCCCCACAGGGTTCTCCGAGTGGTTTACATTTAAAAATACAAATTAAAACAATAAATAGAACAAAGACCCCCTCCCATTAAAATAATGAAACAACAAATTGCTTGGAGTGGCCATTTCTCAAGTTTGTAACTTTAGCCAAAGGTCACAAGAAACAAAGCAGCCTTATATGGTCTATGGCAGTGGTCCCCAACCTTTATTAGGCTGGGGACCGGCAGGGCATCGGGCCACGCCCGCACGGGCCCCGCCCACGCTTCTGGCCGCGCCCGCGGATCGAGCCGCGCCCGGCCGCGCCCGGCCGCGCCCGGCTGCGCCCGCGGATTGGGCCGCGCCCGGAAGCCACGCCTGCAGATCGGGCCGCACCCGCGAGCCACGCCCGCGGATCGGGCCGCACCCGCGGATCGGGCCTCGCGGGCGTGGCCTGCACGGGCGCAGCCCGGCCTTGATTCCCTCTTCCCGCCCTCCCGCAGTAAGTAGCTTCCCGGGCCGCAAGCTTGCGGCCTGGAAAGTTTTTTACTGCGGGGGGGGGGCGGGGAGAGGGAGCTGCGGCCCGGCACCATGGCCTTTGCGGCCCGGCGCCGGGCCGCGGCCCGCAGGTTGGGGACCACTGGTCTATGGAATACTAAAAGATCTTCCCTGGGGTGCTGTTTCCAGTGACAATGCCCTTGCCCTGGTGGTTGACAAGCAGGCAATTTGCAAGCCAGGCACGCAGTGACGACCCAAGGAGGCAGGGGGGGGTTCATTTGGGGAGAAGTAGTTCTTCAGGTAGGATAGTCTCAAACCATTTAGGGCTTTATGTAGGACTTCAGATGATATGTATGTGGGTTGGGAACCACCATTGCTGGTGAACACCAGGCACTCCACTTGAAATATTGGTACTACTGGCCTCACACTACAGAACTGCTTTTGTTTCTCTAGGTCAGAGCCAGAACAAGAAGTAGGCCTTACAGGATTTAGAGACTGAGGTCCATTCCGCACGACTTCAATGTTGCAAAAGGCTTCCAAATTGTAAATGCTACTAATTTGCAGTTATGCACGACGCCGCACACAATCTGCCACACTCCTGAAACAGTCCCGCAAAAAACAATTCGTTGTAGCGCTTAAAGGGAAATCCAGAAAAATGGATTCACCCTCCGAAAAGTGCTACACTCTTGCAAACAATCTGCAACAGTAGCGAAAAATACCTGTGCGTTCCCATTGTTGCGGTTCCAGCCAAGTCCCTTCCCCTGGCTCTTTCCTCCGAACTTCCAGCGAAGCGATCGCCATTTTTTAAATCTCAGAGCGAGCAGAAAGCAATGAACCAGTGAGCCTTCATTCATCCAGCCAGGCTTCTCTGGCTACAGTCCCTCCACAGAGCTGCTTTAAAGCTCCCCTAAGTCACCAAGCACAACACAGCCCCGTTTGCAAGTTCCCTTTATTTTCGGTCGAAAATCGTGCCCGTGCATGGGGGGGGGGATTTTCTTTCACTCAGGGGAGCGTGGTAACGATGACTCGCCAGCTAGATGGGTCTCAACGTTAGGAGGAATCAAGGCATATTCATTGCAATGTGTGTTTTTCTTTTTTAGTTCTGGAGCATGATAACAGATGGCCAGGGGCAGGACAAAGCATAGAAAAAATTGCTTCCTGGATAGCAATTTTTGAGAGACCGGAAACCTGTGGGAAACGATTGAAATGCTACTGGATTCCACTACAAAGGCAGGTATGCATAACGCCAAATTGCACTGTTAAAAATAGCGTTTCTGCTTTCAGGAACCAATTGGCAACATTGGTCCTTGTGCGGAATGGCCCTGAATGTTTTCCTACATGGAACATACTTCTTAACAGCTGCATTATCGCCTACCAAGAAACAGCCCACCAAGGTCAACAACAGAAGGACCTCCAGAGGGGAATTTATGTGCTGCTTAGTGCCTTCAATGATGTGTGATGTGTGGTTGGAGCAGAATCACCTAGGATGCTGTGGGAATGCTTGTGAAAGGACCATGTGGAAAGACCATAAACATGCAGATATGAGAATGCCTAGTATGTGTTGTGGCTTGTGTGGGAATTTCCCCATATTTACTTCATGTATGGCTGTGAATAAGAGCCTCTTGTGGCGCAGAGTGGTAAGGCAGCCGTCTGAAAGCTTTGCCCATGAGGTTGGGAGTTCAATCCCAGCAGCCGGCTCAAGGTTGACTCAGCCTTCCATCCTTCCGAGGTCGGTAAAATGAGTACCCAGCTTGCTGGGGGGTAAACGGTCATTACTGGGGAAGGCACTGACAAACCACCCCGTATTGAGTCTGCCATGAAAACGCTGGAGGGCGTCACCCCAAGGGTCAGACATGACTCGGTGCTTGCACAGGGGATACCTTTACCTTTACCTTTTTATGGCTGTGAATGACTTTTTTGGTCCCTGTAATGGAAAAGACTCTCAACCCCTTTTTTGTACTGCATTAAAGACTTGTTACCTAGGGATTTAAGAGTTGGGGATACATTCACATCTTGATTTCTAGAGTTAATATATTTTGTATTCAGATTTCACACTGTTGCTATTTGGCCCTGTTGACTGTTACAGGCAGTGTGCTGCTCAACAGAACACTGGATCAAAGTGTCAGTCCTATCTGCATTTCTATGTATTGTGTCATCCCTTATGGAATAGATTGTACAATGTACTCATATCCTTTGCAATCATTCTCCAAGGGAATAACCTAATCTATAATGCTACACATCTGTTTGTGTGACTAACACTGCAAGCCCTAGCAGAGTTGCACCCTTCTAAAGCCATTAAGACCAGTGGACTTAGAAGGGTGTAACTCTTCTTAGGACTGCACAATAAATGAGACCCTTAGCACTAAGAGAAACTTGGATCCAAGCTGGTTCCCAAGTCTGAGCATTTGTAGTCTGTGTATTTTAAGAAATTACGGATATTTAAAAAATGAACAACAAAGCCTTCCCCACCCTACATTAATGACTGGTAAATTCAAAACATACCAAAGCAGTTGAGGAATGCATGGTGAGGCGCTAGAAAACTGCAAGCTGGGTTCCTAATCTCCAGAAACAAAACCAGTGACTTTCACCACTGTGCTGCATGGTTTGGGGGATGCTGATGATAGGAGGCCTGTGTCAGTGTCCTTGGAGTGTGTCCTCATTAATGTGTACAGGAGAAAATTTATGACTTAAAACATTCCAGGCAAAATGTTCTTAGTAGCCACCTGTCTTAATGCAAAGCTTCTCCTGTCTTCTGTCAGAGGTCTGTGTGCTGAATAGTAGCTGGATATTCCCCCCTCCCTGACCTGATAGCCCAATCTCATCACATCTCAGAAGCTAAGCAGGTTAGTATTTGAATGGGAGACTACCAAGAAACTCCAGGGTTGCTAAGCAGAGCCATGCAATGGGAAACCACCTTTGAATGTCTCTTGCCTCGAAAATCCTACTGGGGGTCACCATAAGATATCTGCAACTTGATGTAACCCCCCCCCCCTAGAAAAAACACCTTTACCCTGACCTGAATAGTCCAGGCTAGCCTGATCTTTTTGAGCATGTGGATGGGAGATCATAAAGAGACACTAGTTTTGCTATCCTTATGCAGGCAATGGGAAACCACTTCTGAAGGTCTCTTGCCTTGAAAACCTGATGGAGTCACCATAAACTGGTTGTGAATTGATGGTGAACATAAGTAAACAAACAAAAAAACCCCAGTGTTTGTACAATTGTGAACTAGTGAAGCAATGAATCAGCAGAGTAAAATAAATCCAATGAAGAAGGAAGATGTGAGTGACAAAATATATTTCAGAACAATGTATGTAACATTGACAAATGAGGGAACGAAGCATACAGCAATTGCTAGCTTTCATATAAATATGCAGTGCCTATGGATGAGTCCCAAAGTAACATGTGAATTATGCTGGCTTTCCCCCAAAAAAACATTTATATGTCAGCTAGGCAGGAGGGGGTTTAAGGATTTGCGGTGCCTGTAGCACTAGAGCCAGTTTAAGGATTTGCAGGGCCCTAGCAATGTACAATTGTGATAGAAGCAGCCAGGCTGGGTTCAGAGTCTCCCCCCCAGTGGAAAGGGGTATCACTCTGAGTGGCCTTAAAGAGGGGGAGAGAGGCTATGGCCTTGATCCATTGGTGGGTAAGGCACTGTGCGGGCCCCCTGGAAGCATGGGGCCCATAGTATGTGCTACATGGATAAACCTACCCTGCAGCCAGGGTCTTTTCTGCACTTATATTTTTCCCCTTTTTCAATCCTGCCAAATTCTGATTGTTTTGAAGCCGGACTTTCCAACAGATCTGCAGCTGTCCTTTTCCTGTCCTGAAACAGGTCCCAAGTCCATGCTTTCTGCAGCAGGTCTCCTGTCTGCTTCCCACTTGTTTGAAGTTCCAGCCAGCATCGAAGGAGCACAAGGCTAAGGAGGGCTTTATTTCCTGCCTTTTGTTGAGCAAGCCAAGGGAGGGGCAACTGGAGCATGAGGCTGCTTGTTTATTTTTATTTTCCTGCAGTCTGAGCAAGCGGGGTTGGGGGGAATTGTCAGCATCAGGAGAGAATGGGGGGGGGGGGAGAATCTCCAAAAGACAAATCTCTGCTTATACTGCTGGTAGAACAATGGACTTTTGGAGCAGTCACTTAAAAACAATTCCAAAAAATGAGGGCAAAAAAAAAAAAAAACTTACAAGGTAAGGGCAACTGAGAACCCCCGTTTTCCTACAGTCTTTGAATTCACGCACTGCCCAGTCAGCGATAGACTACCGCACTACGTCAGTGTTGGAGGTACAAAGAAGGGGGAAGAAAGTTAATCTGGCAAAATGCCAACATCTACACTTGAAATAGGAGCCTCTTGTGGCACAGAGTGGTAAGGCAGCCGTCTGAAAGCTTTGCCCATGAGGCTGGGAGTTCAGTCCCAGCAGCCGGCTCAAGGTGGACTCAGCCTTCCATCCTTCCGAGGTCGGTAAAATGAGTACCCAGCTTGCTGGGGGGTAAACGGTAATGACTGGGGAAGGCACTGGCAAACCACCCCATATTGAGTCTGCCATGAAAACGCTAGAGGGCGTCACCCCAAGGGTCAGACATGACCCGGTGCTTGCACAGGGGATACCTTTACCTTTACCTTACACTTGAAATACTGGGGCTTTTAGAGTGCTTTCCTCAGATGTAGCGAATTATATCCACTCCTTGATATCACAAAGATAAGGTAGTGTCACCACGGACTCGATCATAGACATTGCAGAGGGAAAATTTAAAGCATCCCAAATCAGACTGTAAATCAAATGAAGTGCAGAGCAGGTGTGTGTGTGTGTGTGTGTTTATTCAGGCTGGGAGAGAATAAAAAGCCCAGTACAGACTCGACCTAGGACTGGGAAGATTCTCCCAACTCCTCCCTCCTTCTTTCCAATGAAGAGAACTACAAGATATGCAATTGAATTTGTTTATATTTTAGTGCATTCAATATTTTATACTTTATATTTTATTGCTGTATTTTATCTTGATGTGATGTTATTGTGATGGAATCCACATGAGTTAGGATGGAAAACAACACCACACCATCTTTGTGTTGGATACTTCAAATAGCAACCCAACATATGATTAGATGAAGAACAAATGGTAGGGACAGCATTAGTTCCCTGATCAGAGGCTCATTAGGATCATTCCCATACAATTGTATGGGAAGTGCTTGTAAGTGTCTTAGGACTGCATTGCAAGTGTCTCCCAGATGCCTGAGCCCACCCCTTTCTCCCAGTTCACTGATGGCCAAGGCCAGTCCTTTTTGGCAAGCCTCCACTGATTGTTGGTAGAATACTAATGATAGACTATTTACGCACTGGGGATTTCATTGCCCAACCTTCTATGCAGGGGCACAAATCAGGTGCGGATGAGGTGTTCCAGGCCAAATGCTCCCCCATGCAAGGTGGGGAAGGTCTACATTCGAGGTGGAATGGAGGCGGCTAAAATCACCAATAATGCACGCCGCAGGCGGCAGCCGGGCGCAGAGTCAACATATGCCACCGAAAAAGCTGCGTTAGTGAGACGTGGAAGAAAGTGGAGCTTCCCGGGCGACGAGGGTGCAACCAGAAGGGCTCTGGAGTGGCCGCGTGCATAATCGGGGAGGTCCGTGGTGTACAGGGCTTCTGGGTGTGCGTGTTCTCTCCCCTTCCGTGCCCTTTGATTCCGCTGGCAAGGTCTGCGCGTGCTGTGGCCTCCCTGCTTAGCGGCCCAGCCTCGGTCAGCACCGTGCTTGCCTCCCTTCCTGTTTGCTCCGCATTGCCACCTCATCGGCCACAGCCAGCAGCCACTCTGGGTTTTGCCGCCATTGCGTTCGTCCTGTGCATTTGTGGTTTGCTTCACTTCTTCCTCCTCCACGTTTTCCATGCGACCGCCAACCGCCGTTTCAGCGGCCGTGCATAATAGGCCAATGTGGGTGCAGGAAGAGGTGGGGCAACCTGCCACAACTAAAACGTCAGCCTACAGCCCAACATGAAACCTCCAGTGCGTAAACAATCATACAGTGTTATTGTGGAAACAAGTCATGAAAACATTCTAGAGATCGTAAAGAGACACACTTTAAGCATTTTAAAACTTGAAATGAGAGGTGGACTGCTCATACCCCAAAGAAATAGTGTAGTTTATTCCTTCTGTTTCTTTTTAAAAACTATGGTATGGAAAAGATTTATGCTGAAGAAATATGTCTCCTATTGTATATGGTTTCTGGCAATCTAGAATTATTATTATTTTTAGAAAAGGAAACTCAAACGATTACCCAGTCTGCAGAATCTCTTTTTCTGAGGCAAATATTTATGTGTTCAGATTCCCCACAGGCCTGAATAATTATTCTACACATGGCAAGGCAGGGCTGCAGGACAAAATCTGCTCTCACAGTTAGCAATGAAGCCAGTGCATTTTCCAAAATCTTCCACTAAACCACTGGAACTGGAAAGACACCAAATCAAAACCATTCTTCATTGAAAGCCTGTTAAAGTTGTTGGGAAATGGGATCTTTTTTGGAAAAGGAACAGTTTTTCTTCCTTCACTGGTTTTATTCCTCCATAAAGACCGCAGTAGTGGAAAGAGTGTATTATTTCCTGGGGCAGCTGCTGCGAAACATCAAATATCTTATTCTCCAAGCTTGTAAAATAAGCAAATCAACTAGAGAAAGTGGCAGGCTTTCAGATTTCTTGAGAATCAAGCCACACTTGGGATTTCTTGCTCTTTTTGTCGAGATATGCCAGACATGTCCATCTCATTGGTGGGTCTCCTCCCTGTTCACCTTCAGTCTTTCTAAAAATAAAATAACATTAAAGAAATGGAACAATCAACCTGTTATGCCGATCCTCCAGGAGGTCTGGGAGAAGGAGATAAATTGGTATGAAGAAAAATGCTTAGTGCTCCCAGCAGGAATGGCGTTCATAGATAAAAACTGTCTATGCCTACCGTGGAAATACAGAGCAAAATGCTAGGCGGAACAGAGTTGCAAAATTAACATTTTCTAGGTAGAATCCAAATCTTTCTGAGTTTCCAGAGAGCGTTCTCTGCAGCATATACATGGATGTCTATAAACCATCCTTGGGTGGTTTATTGATTGACTGGTTTCATTTTTACCCAGACTTTCTCCCCAATGTGGATGAAAAGCATCTGACATTATTCTCTTCCACTTTACCCTTGCAACAACCCTGTGAATTAGGTTCATATGAAAATGTGTGACTGGCCAAAGCAAGCTTCCATAGCAGAGTGGGGATTTGAATCTGGGTCTCTTGCATCCTAGTCCAGCACTCTAACCACTACACCATGAGGAATGTGGTGCATTTTTTCTTTCAGCTTTTTTGCTCTAGCTTTATTTCTCTTCAAGAGGGGGTGGCCTTTAAAGTTGAGATGCTAGATCTTTTGTCATGAATAAAAAGGCTGCACTGTTTTGTTCTTCTTCCCCATGAGTGAGCAGTTGTGTCATGTTGTCCTTCCCATTGCAATTCAAAGCCTTGTATCCTGATCAAAGCAATAGCAATTGGTCCAATAGCAATTGGTCCAATTGGTCCATTATTCATAGTATTGGACTATAAATGTTATGATTAGAGGATTAAGTGTAGAATTAGTGACATACTAGACTATTTCAGATATTGTTTTTCAGGAAGTTAACAATTTTCAGTTCCACAGACCAGAAATTGGGATGTGTTAGGGTCACATTAACTGGGACTCAGGAGATTGGTCATCAGACTCTCCTCCTTTTTGGTTTGTAAACTGTCAGTGAAGGGTGAAAGGGAAGTCAGGATCTGTCAGTGCCAACTCTATTCTGGGGATGAAGATACTCTCTCTGGACACGGAGCCTGTATTGACCTCAGCAAGGAGCCCCAGACACTGACACAGGCCCACCTCCTCCATGTGCTCTTATATATTTATAATTGGATCTGCAGCACTGTCTCTCTTGGCCCAACTGTCTCAATGTGATGTACTTCAGGTTAAAAGCAACATAATTAAAACCAGAGGCATTGATGTCCCATGCACCCAAGCCTTCCCATATTGCTCTTCTTTATTGGTTGCCAGATCTGGATGTTACAGGAGGGAATATTTTAATGGAGGAGGGGGGTTCTTAAATCTAGTGAATCCAAGAAAAGCAAGCAGACCACCAGCCACCATGCCCTCCCCATAGTGCCCTCAGGACCATGGGAGGCCAGTTAGCACCAAGACCAGCACAATGGCCTATCCGTCTGCTGCAGACAGTCCTGGATCCTGGCAGCCAATATAAACCCTGGTTCTTGTGGAAGTAGGCCAAGTGCTATATTGGTGACCATGGAACAGGTCCATGACCATGGGACTGAATATCTCACATCATGGCGACAGTTTGAACACTGGGGAATGGGCACACCATAATTCACTAACAGGGCAGAGTTGGGGGATGAACTAGCTGCAAAGAGCCAGCAGCTGGTTGATTCCATGTGTATGGAGAGTGACCCCTATCTAAGCTGATTAACTTCAAAGGATTTAGAAGGGTGTCATTCTGATTCCCGGCCCTAGGGAAGCACGCCTGGCCTCGACCAGGGCCAGGGCCTTTTCGGTTCTGGCCCTTGCCTGGTGGAATGAGCTCCTGGGAGAGCTGCGGGCCCTGCGGGATCTTTCATCGTTCCGCAGGGCCTGCAAGACGGAGCTCTTCCGCTAGGTTTATGGTTGAGGCCAAGGCTGACAATATAGACCTATGCCCCCCCCCCAGGATTTGGGACTAGGACCGAAGTAAACCGTCAGGATTCCCTCTCCACCCGCCAGTAGTGGGAGGGGGGAAGTTGATTTGCCGATCTTGCCATGTTAGTAATGTTGAGATTGTAATTATTGTTTTAATGGAGTTTTAATGGGGATTTTAAGATGTTGTAACCCGCCATGAGCCGCAAGGGAGTGGCTGGGAATAAATATAATAAATAATAATAATAATTAATAATAATTAATAATAATTAATAATAATAATAATAATAATAATAATTAGAATGGTGCTACTGTTTAACTGCAGCACCACTTCCTTGATCTTCAAACTAGCTACATGGAGCTCTTAATTAGTAGGAAAAAACTGCAGGGAATCTTGAGCACTGAAGTTCTGTATCACATCTAGTGTGATGATTTGTCACATTCTCCTGCACACTCTTGGCATAATCGATGATATTCATACCACCATATATAGTCTTTTTTGAAGGTAAGAAAAAGGAAAGCCAAGCTTCCAAGCCAAGCAGGAATATCACTCTTTCTCATTTAGCTCACTTAATCCTGAGTGCAACTTCTTGATGATGAGAGCAAATTGAAGATTTGGAATGAATTTGATACTCGACTGTGGAAATGGGCCTTGACAGAGTCATAGCAAGGGCCTCACAATCTTCCAAACATGATTAATAGTTGCCTAAAGTTCTTTAGCTAACAAGAACCTAGTGGGTGCAATTACACAGTGAAAGAGAGAGACCCAGCAGGGTGCATTAATAAAAATCTGCAATAGAACAATGAAAAAAAGAATGTCAGAAACGGTACAAGATGCTGCTTACAGGAAATTAAAACACATACATTGCTTTTGAGAGGAGCGTATTCCTCATTATATCATAGTCCTTAAGGGGGTGGGAATTCTCAAGGGCCACTATTACAGAGACCAAATGACTTGTAAAATGAATTGGGTAATGCTTTCAGTGCTGTATTAAAATCCCCTGTCCATTGAATTTAATCAATGGTTTCAGTCTACAGTTTTACAGCATCTTTATTAAACCAGTGATCTGCCCTAAAACATTTGGCCAAAGTGGTGGCACTGAAAGAGGTCACTGAGTGCCTTGTGGCCCAGTACAAAGTTCCCCCCCCCGAGAAAATATCGAAGACCTGAGTTAATGCATGACCTCAGCAGTTACAGGGAATGTTTACAATGGAGCCGCTCAGGAAGGTAAACTGTCATTCCTGCCTTCTTGTCAGTAGAGTGATATGATTTATGTCTGACCTACTATTGTAATCTTTCCAAGTGAACTCTGAAGTTAAAGTTTGTCATGAGGACTTTGGACATCCATTAGTCATCAGCAGATATGTGGTGCAGACAGCTCATTTCCATTCAAAACAACATTCCAGATACAGGGATGTGAAAGGGGAAACCTCTGTTGGTCAAGAAAAAAACACCTCTGTAATTTTAGTATTTTGAGATTATATGTCTGCTGGATAAATCATATTCCATAAGTATCTATTTAGGTAACGAATCCAAAGACAGCATGATATTAAAGACAGCATGACTTGGTGGAGAAATCCCTGTGGTCAACCACTCAGCAAAGGGTATGCAGAGTATCTAAGTATCTGGTGTAATTCCCACACTAGTTCCTTTCCCTCTGTACTGACTACATGTTAAATGTACCTTGTTAAGTAAGCCCTACTGCATCAAACTAGTTGTCTTCTGTGATCATTATACTGGGTGTTCAAGAAGAAGCCCGGGGGAGAGCAGTCGATGTACCACGGCAGCCCCAGCCTCAACCGTAGACCTGGCGGAAGAGCTCCATCTTGCAGGCCCTGCGGAACGCTGGAAGGTCCCACAGGGCCCACAGCTCGTTCCTAGTCAGGGGGCCATTCTTATAATGGAGCCAGAACTGCATTAAGATGTGGAACATGTTCATAGGAGAACAGATCTCTAGTCCACTGCCATGATTATCGTTGGGGTCATCTGGTTTACATAGCATATTTTGTAATGCCATTGCTCACACAATCCCTTGCTTTAGGCAGTTTGTTGTTCTCACTGCTGTCTGCATGCTCCTTGGATTTTTGTATACCTAGTCCTCTTGCATTGTTCACTGGATGTCTCATTGTATGACTACGTTTCCCCCTCTTCTGTTACTCTGCAACACACCTTGGGTTCTGGTCTCTCAAGGTAAAGGCTAGACCTGGGCTCATTCCGCACAGGTATATTGTAGCAGGAGTGTGGCAAATTGCAATCGCTACTAAAATGCAGTTATGCACAACGTCGTACACAATCTGCCACACTCCTGAAACCAATTAGCAAAAAGTGCTTTGTTGTAGCGCTTCCAGGGAAATCCCAAAAAGTGGATTCACCCTCTGGAAAGTGCTACACTCTTGCAACCAATCTGCAACACTAGCGAAAAAGTTCTGCGCGTTACCATTGTTGCGGTTTCAGCAACAATGGCTCTCTCCTCTGATCTTCCGGCGAAGCGATCGCCATTTTTTTTGCTCGGAGCGAGCAGAGAGCAACGAACCGGCGAGCCTTCATTCACCCAGCAAGGCTTCTCCGGCTGCATCTCCCTCCACAGAGCTGCTTTAAGTCACCAAGCACAATACAGCCCCGTTTGCAAGTTCCCTTTATTTTCGGCCGAAAATCGCGCCTGTGCATGGAGGGGGGGGGTTTCCACTTGGGGGAGCGTGGCAACGATGAATCGCCAGCTCATACACCACCTGCCAGCTAGATGGGTCTCTCCGTTGCAACGAATCAATGCAGAATCGTTGCAACTTGTTGTTTTTTTTTAAACCTGTCTTAAAGGGAAAGGGGATTTTCGGGAGCATGATAACGGCCGCCCATTGGCTGTTCGTTTGAGTGACGGCCAGGGGCGGGACAAAGCACAGAAAAAATCTCTTCCTTTCTAGAAATTTTTGGCGAGACTGGAAACCTGTGGGAAACTATTGCAACGCTACTGAATTCCACTACAAAGGCAAGTATGCATAACGCCAAATTCCACTATTTTAAATTCCGGAATTGCTTACTCTAAACAATTGACCACATTGATTCTTGTGCAGAATGGGCCCCAATTTTGTCATCTACCTAGATCTACCTTTCAGCTTCAAGTCACTTATGCACTGTGAGGAATAATAATGCCAGTCTCCTTCACAAGGTTGTTGTAGATTTTAAAACCAAAAGTATCTAAAGCTCATAGATCTAAAGAACTATACACAATCAAGGAACCTTCTAGCACTGTCTGGAAGAACTTGTACCAGTGTAGGACAATCACCATGGTGAAAGGTTTTCACATTATCCCTAGAACTTAATCAGAGCTTGTCCTCTATGAGCTAATGTTTGCTTGTCCTGACTTTTGAATCCAAGCTGGATTGTCAACAAATGATTTACCACAGCCAGCAATAACTGCTTTGTATATTTATTCACACTTCAAACACTTGACCATGATAGTTCAGCAGAATTGCTGTATGTTGATATCCATGGTTTTATGACAGACAAATATTTTTACTGCCAACTTAGATGTTGCGGAACACATGACTTATCTGGTTCTAAAGGTAGTTTTAAGCCTTGCAAATACAGATTTCACATTATCAGCATGAATCCTTAGTGGCATGTGAACTGCCTCAGGCCATATGGGCCAGAAGACGGCACCTGCTGCCAATGAGTGGAAACAGAGCTCAATGGAAGAGGGCCTGGGATCTTACTGGTGCTCCTAAGAAAGTAAGCTGGGGGAGCCCTGGTTTGCATAAAATAGGCACTGAGACTCTGTGCATCTCTTTGGACAAGCTGAGAGACAAATCCTAAGCAGTACATCTGCACGTGCTGCCACCTGGGTTTTGGCCCAGGGATGGTTGCCCTGATCCTTTCCACTGTCGTACTGGAAGCCCTGGCCCTCTTTCCCCCTTGTTTGTCCCCCAAGAGTTGTGTGCATACAGGAGAGCCCAGGGACAGGAAGTCTAAACTTCCCACCATTTGTTTTATGTGTTAATCATGGTCATGCGGCAAAAACTACCAGACTTCTTCCAGCTGCATTTTGTCGCATTTGAGCACTCCCTTCCCCCCCTCCGAAGCTGAAATCACAAAGGCTGGAATTGCATTACAACACAATTCCAGTGTCACAAAATTGTCCCCCCACGCAGACCAGCCACGACCCCAAAGCTAATTAATGAAGGCTTGGTACTAATCCATCATCTTCAGTTGAAAATATTCAGTTAAAATCAATATCTGCCTCTGCTGGAACATGGGCAACCCCGCCCTTCTGATTGCTGGCCCAAGCCTGCACAGGGCACCTTCATTCACAACAAAGGTGTGCTGTGCAGAGCCCCGGTGCCACACACCTCCTCTGCAGGTTCAGGTTGGCAAATGGGAGGGCAGGCTCGCCCTCACTCTCTGCACAGCATGCCTTTGTTGCGAATGAAGGTGCACGGTGCAGGCTCAGGTCAACAAGCAGGAAGGCGGGCTCACCCATGTTCGATGGCAGAGGTGAATATTTATTTTTAACTTCATAAAAGAAAGAAGAAATGTGGATTTATCTGCATTCCCTTGTCATGGGGCAACTGAGGGACTGAGTTGTGCCAGCCCTGGGACCGCCCCAGACCATGCCTGATTCTGTAAGGAAGCAGAAATTAGCCCATGCGCAAACAGGAGGTGAGTCCAGCCAGATCTCTCGTGCAGAAGCAGTCCAGGTCTACTCACAATCCTATTCAAATTTATTCAGTGGAGTTTCCCCCCTGGAAAATGTTCTTAAGTTTGCACTGTTAGGGCGAATTACAAGTTAAAGAGAATATAGAGCTGCCACTTAAAATGTCAGCCTCATGGTGAGCTCCCCCTTTTACTGTATGGTATCTGGTGCAATCTACTTCATTGGCTTTATTGCACTGGGCATTTCCTAACCCATTCCCATATCATTGGATATTGCTGACTGGGAGTCCTCCTGAGGAAAAGAACATTACAAAAAACACTCTGTGACAGAAAAATCATAAAAACTCAAACAAATTACATACACACGCACACACTCTCCAATGGTAAAGAGAAGCTATTCTTAACTATGCAGCAAAAGCACAGACATAGGGGAACATACATGAAAACTGATAGCCAGTTCAGGAGTAAATGCAGCTGTTTTCAGGGTTCCATCTTTGCCAATGGCCCATGGCTGTTACACAGACTCAAATCCGAGGTTGTTATCACATGGTTGTTTTTCCATATCAATTTAGAAGGCAAAACCAAAAAAAGAAAACCGAAACCCAACCTAACCAGAAAAGTTAGGAACCCAAAGATTGAGTAGCAAAAATTATTTTAATTTTTTTGTACAAGTATTTATTTCATAAAGTGCACTAATTCAACTTATTAAAAACATAGTTATCATAATTTTAAAAACAACACATTTCTAACTCTCCATGAAATAGACCGACAGAACGGACCAAATGCATTTCGACCCCAAGGGGTCTTTTTCAGTGGCCAAATTATTGTGTGGAATGCACTTATGCATAAAATCAAATCAAAAGGCTTGCTGGGTGGCAAGGAAAAATCCTGAAAAAATAAATGTTCAAAACATGTTAGAATGAGCATATATTTTTAAAAAGTCTGATGTAATATATATTTTTATTTTATGTATATTTTATTTTATGTATAAACATGGTGGTAACTTACCCTTAGGTGCTACTCCAACTAGTCTTTCTAAGGTATCTGATTTGGAGCCCACCATCTAAAATATGCACTTAAATTATGATAACTATGTTTTTAATATGTTGACTTAGTGCACTTTATGAAATAAATATTTGTAAAAAAAAAATTAAAATTATTTTTGTAGCTCGATCTTTGGGTTCCTAACTATATCAATTTGGAAGCCAAGGCATTTTGAACATAGTATCCTACTGTTCAGAGACTGCTATATTTGCATGTAGAACTGTTTCTCATTCTTTATATAAGATCATTTATCTCAAGTTGGGAAAAAAGCCTTATTCGATGACTGGATGTACAATGAAAAGTAGAAGAAGAGTTGGTTCTTATATGCCGCTTTTGTCTACCCGAAGGAGTCTCAAAGTGGCTTACAATCACCTTCCCTTTCCTCTCCCCACAACAGACACCCTGTGGGGTGGGTGAGGCTGAGAGAGCCCTGATATCACTGCTCGGTCAGAACAGTTTTATCAGTGCCCTGGCGAGCCCAAGGTCACCCAGCTGGCTGCATGTGGGGGAGCACAGAATCAAACCCGGCTGGCCAGATTAGAAGTCCGCACTCCTAACCACTACACCAATCTGGCTCTTCTAACCACTACACCAAGCGGAGAAGGCTCTTGTACTGTTGACTACTGGAACAAAGCTTGAATTCAGTGACACCTTTAATATCAACAAAGCTTAATTTTGGGTATAAGTGTGCATACATACTTCTTCAGATACATTAAAACAAGACTTCCTTAGCCATTGCATATGGGTGAGGGGTTAGCTGCCAGGAAGGGCAGAATCAAGATGTGTTAGAATCAAGATGTGTTAGTAACATAGCGATATGTATAGCTAAGACTGGAATAAGCAGTTGCTAAGTTCTATGAATAACAGCAAATTAGCATAAAGATAATACAAGAGGTAACAAACAGATTTGAGAATTAAGTTTGATTCCAGTGGCGTCTTTAAGACCAACAAAGTTTAATTCTTGATGTCAGCAAGAACCAAGTGATTTAGCATGTATAGTGAGATAAGAACTTGATATCTCTGTTAAGCCCGGCAGGCTCCATTGTCCTGAGTAGGGTTGGGTGCTTCGGCCGCCAAAGCGGCTGTTTGCACCTAAAGCACCAACTGGTGCATCGGTGCCCACGCCACCCCTCCCCCCACCGTGGTGCTGGCTGCTTTGGGCATGAACGGCCAACCCTAGTCATGAGTGTTATTATTATAATTTATAATTCAACTATGTCCCATTCCAGTCTTTCTTAAGTTCCATTTCAATAAAACAGCTTCTTTAGCCCCCTGGGAAATGAGAAATGGACACAAATTGAACATCAGAAATCACATAATTGAGAAACCTGTATGAGAAAATTTCAACCCACCAGGGCATTCAATGGGAGACCTCAAAGTAGCTGTTTTATTGTAAAGGAATTTCAGAAACAGAATGGGAGATTGTTGAATCACAAGTTATTATAACACTCAGAACAATGGAACCCCCAGGGCTTAACAGAGATATTGAGTTCCTATCTTATTACACATGCTAAGTCACTCAGTTTTTGCATATCCCCCAGAATTAAATTTTGTTAGTCTTTAAAAGTGCCACTAGACTCAAACTTAGTTGTTTCAGAACAACGCAGTTAACCACCTGAATCTATGTTAACTATTGGCTAGAAGAGGGTATCATGACACAGAGGCAGGCAATGACAAACCATCTCTGAATGTCTCTTGTCTTGAAAGCTCTGTGGGGGTTGCTTTTTCTCTCTTGATGATGAACTGCACTTACCCCAAGTCTTTCCTGTACCCAACTGTTAAAGTGGGTTAGTGTAATTCTGACCTGTCATTTGATGTCGCTCACTTTCTTGTTTCCTCGAAGCAGAGTTGAAGGGATTTCTGGACTTGTTGACCCCACACACATAATCATGTCAATGGATTTTCAGAAAGTGATCAGCTCAAAGGAGTCTAAACAGTTCTTTGGACTTCTATTTAGCTTACTTATTTTCACTGTTTGGTGGAAGCTCCCATGTTCAGGACTTTGGGGACTGATGCTCAAATGAATCCTCTCTTATAGTGGGCCCCACAGTCCTGACCATCTGCAGACCTGGTAACTTTGATCCTTGTATAATTGCCAAGCTGCTAATGAGTTCCTTCCTCACAGTACTGAACAGGCATCTTGACTTTTTTCCAAAAAGTTTTATAAAGAAGGGAGTGATTCTGCATGGACACTTAAAAAATGGATCCAAGCAGAGACATGTTTCATTTGTATCTCTGCGTTCTTAAACTTTCAGGGGAAGGTTTCAATTGGGATCCCAAAGGTTTTCTTTTAATATATGAGACCAATTTCCCCCCCAGACTCCTGGTTTTGGTCCTTTACCATAACTCGGTTATGTGAAACTTCAATTATAGTTTGTTAATCTTTGCCCACTTAATTAGGACTTGGGGAAAAGATCTTGCCCTGGCATGGATTGACATTTGAGGATTATGCCTGTAGGGAAGAAGAATGGGACAATTCTGAGCTATTTTTTCCTTTAATGAAGCTCTGCTGGGCAGATTAAGAAAATAACATGATATTGTGAAACATACATCTTTGTTGGAGTTGCTGAGAACTTGTAATTGCCTTGTCATTACTAAAAAGAGTACCTTGCACTTTTGACAGCCAGGTGGTTGTGTTGCTTCATCTACCTCCATTATTTACTTGGCAGCATTTCAGAGGGGATACTTAAATGTTTATTCTGCAAATTGTGCAACACCTGAACTCTTTATGGGTTGACTGCTGGGGGTTTTAATTTTATTTGGCAAATTCTGCAGTTAAAAGAGAAAAGGTTAAATGCTCTTGAAAAACTGGATGCAGATCCTGACTCAGAAGGCACTTCAGAAGGTCTTGAGTCATTTTCCCTTCCTGTTTATTTATTGAAAACATTTCTTAACCACTTTTCAAACTTGCAGAAATTAAGGCATCTTACGAAGTAAATGAAACTATTATTTAATAACCCTAAAAAAATTACAATTTTAAATCTCAATTATAATTGCCAATAAATAAAAACTAAATTAGCCAAATGCTCCCTTTCTAATTAATGGCGTATAGCTGGATTGGTGATTATTTGCTTCACTATATTTCTGTCCCTCAGGGACTCAAAGTCCATTACAATAACAATTTCAAAACAATATATACACAAACAATAGTTTAAAAACAGACGAGTAACTGATTGCCAACAAAACAGTACCACCTCCCCCCCAGCAACATGCTCTCATCATCTATTAAAGGCTCACCAAGATAACTTGTTTTTGCCTACCCTATAGAAGTGCAATGGAGTAGATATCACTAACTTCAGCAAGAAAGCCGTTCCTTAAATGTAAGTGACACTGCTGATAAAAAGGTAAAGGTAAAGGTATCCCCTGTGCAAGCACCGAGTCATGTCTGACCCTTGGGGTGACGCCCTCTAGCGTTTTCATGGCAGACTCAATACGGGGTGGTTTGCCAGTGCCTTCCCCAGTCATTACCGTTTACCCCCCAGCAAGCTGGGTACTCATTTTACCGACCTCGGAAGGATGGAAGGCTGAGTCCACCTTGAGCCGGCTGCTGGGATCGAACTCCCAGCCTCATGGGCAAAGCTTTCAGACGTCTGCCTTACCACTCTGCGCCACACTGCTGATATATCCTCTAAAAAGACAAGGCATATTGGATAAACTGCATGAAGTGACAAAATGTGGGGTTGACAAAGCAGAAGGTATCAGCTCGAGCAAAAATAGACTTTAAAGTAGTATTCTAAGCTTGTAGGGATACCAGTCCCCAGGTGGGACTTGGGGATCCCCTGGTTTTACAGCTCATCTCCAGGCAACAGAGATCAGTTCCCCTGGAGAAAATGGCTGTTTTGGAGGGTGGACTCCATAGCATCATACTCCACTGGAGTCCCTCCCTGCCAACTCCCGACTCCACTCCCAATGTCTCCATCCCAAAGTTGCCTGGTAAGCAGGGCAAAGACATCCACATGTATTCTACTTTCAAAACAACAAATTTCATTGATTCAAAGTACTTTAAAACCTTGGTAATCCTGCCTATAGAGCCTCTTGTGGCGCAGAGTGGTAAGGCAGCAGACATGCAGTCTGAAAGCTCTGCCCATGAGGCTGGGAGTTCAATCCCAGCAGCCGGCTCAAGGTTGACTCAGCCTTCCATCCTTCCGAGGTCGGTAAAATGAGTACCCAGCTTGCTGGGGGGTAAATGGTAATGACTGGGGAAGGCACTGGCAAACCACCCCGTATTGAGTCTGCCATGAAAACGCTGGAGGGCATCACCCCAAGGGTCAGACATGACTCGGTGCTTGCACAGGGGATACCTTTACCTTTTAATCCTCACTATAACAACTTATTCCTGTATTACAGTATGTCAGACTCAAGTTTGTTATCTACTATATACAGTATGCAGTCCTGGCTTCCTGATAAGTGCACTTAAATGAACACCTGTAAATTATATTCAAACTTAAAATTTTAATGTACATGTAAAACACATTCCTGGTATACTGAAAATCTGTGAAACATCTTTATGCAACATAGCAAAGCAAACCAGCAAATGCACATGATTTGTGTACATCTTGGGATCATCAATATGAGAAATGATTGAAAGAAATTTCAGTGCAATATAGATAGTTCAGTTCAGAAAGGACATTAGGATTTCAATTGCCTCTTAAGTGGTCTAGATATTTATAGCATAAATATATTATTCATCCTCCTCTGTTAGAATTCTGAGGAGGCTGGCTAAGCACATTTATAAAGATCTCTTTCAGAAGATAATAGTTTGTGAAAAATAACTGAATTTTCTAGGAATAATAGAACTCAGCCTCATTCTTTCTAGTATGATTTTATTTACTTAATTTATACCCCACATTTTCCCTCAGTCAGGATCCAAACTTGCTTACATCATTCTCTTCTACTCTGTTTTATTATCAGAATAACCAGGGCTTTTAAATAGCAGTATCTAAGCCATGAGGGGGAAATTGTGAAAATCAGTGCAACTACTGGCACATTTTCTTTTCACAAAATAAGCAGTAACAATCTGAGGCCCATTCCGCACTATTGGTGCCTCTCCGGTTTCCCAATGGTGCAGTGGGGCAAAGCAGCATACTCCGCCACTTCCTGTGCCCCCATGGGGGACAGATTTCAGTGGCAGATCCTATCTGCCCTGGATTTCTGTGTCCTGATGGTGCAGCTGGGGCAGAAAGGTTCTGCTGCACAGAGGTGGGCAGTGGGGTGGGGTGAGGGTTATTTGCAGGAAGGTGAGATTGCATTACCATGTAATCCCATCTTCCTGCACATTAAAAAATGTCCCATTCAGCCCTGTAGCACTGTGAAGCGCTGCAGAGCCAACTGGGGATTTTTTGTCCCTGCTGGCATGCCATAGGTGGGGAGAAGCTGGGCATGGAAGGCCTGGCTCTTCCATGTTCACATAATTCTGGCCCAGCATGGCTGCCAATGGTGCCTGTGGCAACAAAGGAGCACCAGAGTCCTAAACTGAGCCATGCCTGGAAGAGGGCCAGACTGGTGGTGATGTCATGTGGAAGCAGGGATTAGCCCGCCTGGCCCGCCTGAGTGCCCGCCTGGCCTTTTCCCCTCATGCAGAATCAGCCTGAGTAAGGTAGTTTAGGATCAGAGTGTTTCTTGAGATGTTCAGGACTCATAATGATAGCAATATTTATTTATTTACATATTCTATTTAGACCCTGCCTTTCCCTCCGTTGTCAACTTAAAGCAGCTTACATCATTATTCTCTTTCTTTGTGGCCCATTAGAATGTCATCTCTCTCTCTCTCAAAAAAAAAAAAAACTATAACAAGGTACAATTTATACACTCTTCTCTATATGCCTAGAATTGAGGGTATTTATTTATTTTATTTTTATACTACCCTCTTTGTTTGTTTGTTTATTGAAGTTATATGCTGCCACTCCCAGACCAGCTGGTCCATGGCAGCTCACAACAGTATGTTCATAAAAGCATAAAATCAATGTTTAGACACAGGCAGGGCCTGAGAACCCCATATAAAGGCTAGGAGGGAAGATCTTCTATGCCTCAGCCTCAATCAAATGCCTGGTGGAAGAACCCTGTTTTATAGGACCCATGGAACTGAAGAAGTTCTGGCAGGGCCTTCAGCTCTTCTGGGAACTACTTTCACCAGGCAGGGACCAGGGTTGTCAATCATTGAAAGCCACCAATCCCAACGTCATGTAGAAGCAGCACTAAAACCCGCAAGCAATGAGAGGCTGTCCAGGGGTAAATTCCTCGTGCGGAATCAGTCCCAGAATTACAGTTAATCTCCAAATTACAGAGATCAATTCTCCCAGAGAATATTGGTGCCTTGTGTTGTTGGGTTTTTTGCATCCGAATCGCTCTCAGTTGGTGAGTGAATGCCACTGCTTCTACATTTTATTACTAGTGTGTTTGAGACAGAGTCAGTGTCAGATAGATCCAGCAAAGTCCTTGTGCATCTTTTATATTCTAAGCTCTAGTAGAGTTCCCTAATAAGCCCAAGAAGAGATTCCACAAGGATATGTAGCTATGAATGAGTTCAAAAGACCTTCCTCAATGCATCCTAAGAATGTACATTTGTATTCTTTAGTAAGTAATAGAATGAACATTTGACCCACGTCTAGTTATACAGATCTTGTCACAAATGACATTTTAAGAAAATTAAAAATTAAAACGTATGAAAAATTCAAAAATATAGTCTGACAGAACAGTCTTCGTTGGTGTATTGGACATTAAGGCTACCAGGTGAAGTTTCCCTGGCCTAGTGTTCATTGGGGGGGGGCACTGTCCACTGGAACCACCTCTGCTGCCCATAGGCGTGATATCTACTAGTCATTACATGTTGGAAGATACTATTTTTAAGAGCTAAAATTGCTTGCAGAGCCATTCTTTGCTCTTGCTGTCCTCCCATTGCCTTCACCTAGCATAGCCCACTCAAGGTACCAGAATAAGGGTAATTTACAAAGAATTCCAAACATTACCAGACATTATTTTTAATTCAAAATGTTTTTCTGATAGCTATATTAAAGCACAGCAGTGACCATACATTCCTAACAGTTTCCTAGAACTTCAGCACAATAATACTCCCAGCAGCACCTCCTCCAATGATAAGAGATGTAATTAAGCTGTCTTTTAGATATCCATTTATAATGATTTTGAACATGGGAAAAATCCATCATATCCCTAGGTAGGTTATTACCCTGAATACTAATTCTTAGCACTCCTTGTGTCTAATATGCATTTGTTTATTTTGGCTTCTATCCTCTGCATCTAGTTACATATTTGTCAGCTAAATTGAAGAGCCATCTGCTATCAGAAATTCCCCTTTCACAGAAGGGATTCAGAGTCTCTCATTAAATCACTCTTCCTCTGGGGAAAGCTAAATAGATGTGTGTCTTCTGTCTGTCATTTCAGAAAAGATTTCCCCAGAACACAAACCATGGTGTATTTTTAGGGAGCTTTGGCCCCCACTACTGGTAGTTTCAAATTTTCCCAAAGATATTAGCAAGAGCATCAATGGAATAATGAACAGTGTTTCTCATTTTTACTTGAATACAAAATTGTTACTCAGGGGCTTTCCGCACCGGGATCCTTGTAGCAAATTGTTTGCTGAACGAAAAATTGCCATTTAAAATAGTGGAATTCGTCGTTATGCATACCTGCCTTTGTAGTGGAATCCAGTTGCGTTTCTATCGTTTCCCACAGGCTTCCGGTCTCGGCAAAAATCGCTAGAAAGGAAGCGCTATTGCCGAGCTCGTCCCACCCCTGGCCGTCAAGCAGCCAATGGGCGGCCATTAGCATGCTCCCAAACAGCCCCTTTGACTTTAAGAAAGGTTTTTTAAAAAAAAAACACACACACCCGTTGCAACGAATATGCGTTGCTTCGTTGCAACGGAGAGACCCATCCAGCTGGCAGGTGTGTTTGAGCTGCCGTTTCATCATTGCCACGCTCCCCCCCAGTGAACCCCCCCCCCTCACGGGCGCGATTTTCGGCCGAAAACAGTGTGAAAAATAAAGGGAAAATACATCAGCAAACGGGCTTCTCTGTTGTTTGTGCTTAGTGACTTTAAACAGCTCTGGGGAGGGACTGCAGCCGGGGAAGCCTCACTGGCTAAACGGAGGCTTGCCGGTGCGTTGATCTCCGCTCGCTTGGAGAAAAAAAAATGGCGATCGCTTCGCCGGAAGATCAGAGGAGAGAGCCAGGGGGAGGGACTTTGCAGAACCCGCAACAATGGTAACGCACAGAACTTTCCAGCTAGTGTTGCAGATTGGTTGCAGGAGTGTAGCGCTTTCAGGAAGGTGAATCCACTTTTGGGGATTTCCCTGAAAGCGCTACAAGGAAGCGCTTTTTGCGGATCGGTTTCAGGTGTGTGGCAGATTGTCAACGACGTTGTGCATAACGGCAAATCAGTAGCGTTTTCACTTGGCAACCATTGTGTGATTTTGAAGGAGTGCAGAAAGCCCCTCAGTTTAGGCCAATGCTGTTCTCAGAAGCATTTTATATGAGGGCTTCACTGGACAAGTGCCTGTGCCATAGGGTTCCCAGCTCCAGCTTGGTATAATCTTGGGGATTTGGGGGCAATGCTAGGGGACAACAGAATTTGAGAAGGTGAGAGAGGGATGTGATGCCATAATGACCATCCCCCAAAGCCGCCATTCCCTCCAGTGAGATGGATTTCTATAGACTGGAAATCACTTGTAATACTGGGGAGACCTCCAGGCACCAACTGGATGTTGGGAATCCTGCTGTGAGGTCAGTAATGGACTAAATGAGGGAGAAAAATTTTTCACTTCATCTAGAGAAGGAATATGTTATGAAAACAGGACCAGTCCTGAATCAGATCAGATCTCCGTTAAAATACAGATTTGTAGTTTAGGGATGTTTTGAACCCCTTATTGAGTTGAATTCTCCACTGGAAGGCAGAACTATGAGAAAAAGCAGGGACACCAGTACAGTACAATATAGGTGAGGGAGAGATGTCAGATATGAGGAGGCTAAGCAAAGCAAGGAAAGCAAGTGAGAAGAGGAAAACATACTGTTTCATTGTGATTTTGCATTTCCTTCTCTAATTGAGCCACAAACAAAGGGCTCATGCGGTGTTCTGCACCTGGATTAGCAGATGTTGCACAAAGGTGTCTGATTTCTTATTTGCCACTTCACTGACAAGCCTGGATTTTGTGTTTGTATAAAATTGGCTGTACACATAAAGACATGAACAGCCTGACTTGCCTCACTCCCCCCACCTCATAATTCTGTTGCCTTGTTGGAGAGTTAATGAGCACAAACAATGTATTCACGGCTGTGTCAAGACAGCCAGATATGTTATTAAACTTCAGGATAGAGAGCATCCACAGTTCCCCACATAGTAAAAACCAGGAGTTCTCAATATGGTGCCCATGGGTGTCATGGAGCCTGTCAACACCTTTCCTGGCACTGCCAAGTGTGCTTAGAAAATGGGTGGGGCCAGATGTGGATTTTGCCCAGCAGGTCTTCTGACTTGTTATGGGAGATCTGATTGGCCGGGCACATTTCTAAAAACAGCAGCTGCCACCACACCAACAAGGATCATCACTGTGTGACTGTAGGTAAGCTGTGTATATGCAAGAAAATTAGATGGAAAAATCTTATTAATAAAATAATATTTAAGTTAACACTAAGTGTTGCCAACGTTTGGTGGTGGGCTGTAGCCTGGGCAAGGCAGGGTTTGTGAAGAGAGAGGCCTCAGTGGAGAATATTGCCAGTGTCTACCTCCAGTTACAGCCATCATCTCCATGGGAACTGATCTCTATAGTTTGGAGATCAGTTATAGTCCCAGGAAATCCCCAGGCCCCACCTGGAGGATGGCAACCCTAACTGTGATGAAATTATTCATTGTTGCCAAGGGGCCTTTTTACTTAGATGACCTATGTCATCTAGATGACAAGGTAATGGTGAAAAATGCACTCTGAGCAAAGGGGTGGATACACTGGGCTGTGCAAGGTGGGTATAGCTTTGAGGGCACCAGTTATTACTCATATGCAGACAGTTTAGCCAGAAATGTTCTTAAAAAGAAAGAAAGAAAAGCTTTCTTTAACTAATTGGAAACCTGTTTTTCAAATAAACATTTACAAGAGTTGAAGCAATGCACTTTTAACTGAGGCAATTCACTCCACCATCCCTACCCAGCTTATAGTTGTAACTCTAAGACAGGAATCCCCAAAAGGGTACCTGTGGGCTCCATGGCACCTGCCAAGTGTTTTTAGAAAGTGTGTGGGTCCAAATAGGGTTTTAGCCTAGCAAGCCATTAGAGACTTCTTTGACTATGCAGATTATTCATAAAACAAATGTTGCTTGGCTGATTGAAGGTGAACAGCAGAAGCCATTTTGTGAGTGACTTTGCTTCCTATAGCAGCCATTTTGTGGCAGCTCTTTTGTGACTGTGCCCACAGTGCTGTGTAAGAATTCCAAAGGTGCACAGAGGCTCAAAAGGTTTGGGGACCTCTGCTGTAAGGGACTACAAATTACAGCATCGTCTGTTTTGAAAAAAGGCCCTTTAGAATTTAGTGAATAAAAAAGCTTATTATTGATTTTTTTAAATAAACACAACTGCATCATATTTTCCTGATTTGCGTTTTGGACCAGTGCAGCCAATATACATTAACCAAGTCAGTTGGGAAAGGGGGATGAAATCTGATGCCTGCCTCCTTGTGTTGAGTACCTAAAGTTATACAGGGCCAATATGTCCTTCTTCAGAGAACAGGAAGCTAAACTTTGTGGAATCAGTCCAATTTAACCATTGCAAGATTTTTCAGCAGAACTACTCTAAGTTAGATCATGATTCGCTACATCTCTGCTAGATGCTGCAGCAGCATTTGGAACCCCCATAATGAAGGAAGGCCTTTGGTTGCACAGTAGATCTTTGCTTACCCCTACAGAGATATATGCATAGATACATTGGTTTTAGGGGAACATCTAAGTCACAAAGAAACATGTTAACATTGGCTTGGCCTTTTAAAATGTCCCTGTGTTAAAATATAAGGAAATGTGCAGTAAACAAAATAATCTTCCAGCTTTCTGGGCACTCATTATCCTTCCTTTTCTTATTTCTGTGGGGACATAATTCATTGCATTTCCATATCATGTGCATTTGAATGTATCATATGTGGTCCACAACTGTTTCATAAACATTTCTCCCTGCCTCCTTTCCTCTTGTAACTATTCTTCGTTAGAATGAAAGTAAACTGTTAATTATCAACAGGCTATGTTTCATAAAACTATTCTCTGCAGCCTTCCTCTAATTGTGGGAGAGACCATATTTCCATAACAGTGACCTTCAGTAACACCTGGTACCTGAAGTTTGTAAAAACACAGGGCTTGAAAGGGTATCAGGTTGGCTTACCAGCTATCCAAGGTCATAAACTATGCGAACCAGTGGAGTGTATCTTGTGTTTCAGAGGACTGACGTCGTTCCAACATCAAGTTCCCTTTCCAACAAAGATACAGTTCTCTGAATCTTGAAAAACATGACTAATAAGCATTTTTAAAAAGCTTTGCTAGTTAAAAAGCTTTGCTGGTTTGCTAATCTGTTGCCAGGAGACATGAAGTGGCAGCACAGCCTGTTCTCTCTTCAGAATGCCAGCTGAAATGGCTGCTCAACGGAGCTTCTGTGCACTGCAGTGGAGCTGCAACAGTCTGTTGCCCATGTGTAGGGGGATGTATAAAACAAAGCCTGAGAAAATGGACCTCATGGCATTATGTATGAAACATACTTATTAAACAACCTTCTAGGTATAAGAAGAACCACATATTGAGCTGGTTCACTGCTTTTGTGCAGGCTGCTTCTCAAGTGGCAATCACAGGCACTCTTGCATAGGAATACGTCCCGTTGAAATAAATGGAACATACTTCCTGGTGTACAAAAAATATGGAAATTTTGAAGCCATGAGAATCAAAGCTATTTTTTCTACAAAAATACCCCCCTCCCCAATAGGATGGAGGTTATATGAATTTTTTCTTATTAAAACTAAATTTATTTTCCTGGTTTAAGAACATAAATGCATAATTTACAAGTTAGCAAATTTAATTGTACCATTTAAGAAGAAGAGTTGGTTCTTATATGCTGCTTTTCTCTACACAAAGGAGGCTCAAAGCGGCTTACAGTCGCCTTCCCTTTCCACTCCGCACAACAGACACCCTGTGAGGTGGGCGAGGCTGAGAGAGCCCTGAGATTCCTGTTCAGTCAGAACAGCTTTATCAGTGCTGTGACAAGCCCAAGGTCACCCAACTGTCTGCATGTGGGAGAGTGCAGAATCGAACCCAGCATGCCAGATTAGAAGTCCGCACTCCTAACCACTACACCAAACTGGCTCACAACTAACATAGTTGTGAAATTTAAAAGTATAAATACAGGGCAACTTAACCCTAAGTTCCAGATATGTTTCAGATGCTGGTGTGGTACTGGCATAAATAGTTGTAATCCTGTGCTCTCAGACAAAAAGAATGCCAAAGAAGACCCAACTTCAAGTAGATGATACTGACTGCACTGGAATTTATAGCAATACCTCTTACTTCCACCAATCAGGGACTGACATGCCTATGATGCCTCTGTGGCATTATACATGGAAGCAACTAACTAATGAGAGCATTTCTGGCAAACCTCTATGACATCATGCTTGTTCCACCCACCTAACAGGGTACATGACAGGAAAATAATGCAGGACTTTTTGCCAGAGGAGAACTATGGTGTCTCCGAGGCAAGGATTTGGTTTCTTGAAGATGAGAAGAAGAATGCAGTGCTTTACGTGGGAATGCAGCCACTAGGAAAATTAAAGGAGTACATATGACTGTACATTCACAGAGGGCATTCCTGTCACCTCTCCTATAGCTCAGTGAGGAAAAGGACCCAGATGATAAACTGGAGGGAAGGATTCAGATTTCCTCAAAGCAGAACAGAGAATAAGGCAAAGCACTGTTTGTGGACAACAACAAGTCATTCAGCAGCAAAATAAATAAAGACAATACTGGAACATGAGTCAGCAGTGTGACTCGGTGGCTAAAAAGGCAAATGGGATTTTGGGCTGTATCAAATGGAGTATCTTGTCCAGATCACGGGAAGTGATGGTACCGCTGCACTCTGCTCTGGTTCAGCCTCAGTTGGAGTATGTGCATAATCGCCGTCGCGTGCATAATCGCCGTTGCGTCCCGTCCCGACGGCGTGCATAATCGCCGTCCCGTCCCGTGCATAACCGGTGTGCTTTGCGTCTTCCCCCTCTGCGTTTTCCATGTGACCCGAAATCACCGTTTTGGCAGCCGTGCATAATGGGCCCAGGAGAGACTGGCCGCTTTGGGTGCCAAAGTGCCCAACCCTATTGGAGACCAAGACATATGAGGAACGGTTGGTCTATTTAGCCTGGAGAGGAGATGACTGAGAGGGGATCTGATAACCATCTTCAAGTATTTAAAAGGGTACCATATGGAGGATGGAGCAGAGTTTTTCTCTCTTGCAGTGGAAGGATGGACCAGATCCAATGGGATGAAATTGATGCAAAAGAAATTCTGTCTAAACATCCAGAAGAAGTTCCTGACAGAGCAGTTTCTCAGTGGAACAGGCTTCCTCAAGTGGTGGTGGGTTCTCTTTGGAAATTTTAAAACAATAACTTGATAGCCATCTGACGGAGAGGCTCATTCTGTGAAGATTCAAGGGAGTGGCAGGTTACAGTGGATGAGTGATAGGGTTGTGATTGTCCTGCACAGTGCAGGAGGTTGGTGTCAGGATCAGTGCCTGCTCTCTGCCATGAAGTTTTATATTAGCCTAAGTCTCTCTAAGTGTTTTCTTGGCCTTAGTTTTACCTTTCGCTTTTGGGTCTCTGTGTAACCTCGACCCATTATATTTAGCTGTCTGCCTGAAATCGAAACTTGTCTGCTGTCCTTTGCTATCATGATTTGCTGTGAACTATTTGTCTTTTGAACCGGCCAGCAAGGCCTGCTCTTTGTAACCAAAACAGTTATCCTGTCAGTGGGCGCCGGGTGGTCCAAGGACGTGCGAGAAGTAACACTCCCTGGTTTATTGCACCTGGTGCTCTTCCCCCCTCCCTTGGGAACTTTCAAGTTTGGGCGGGAGAATTCTCTTGAAAAGGGTTGGCGATTGTATCTTTGGGCAGATTTGACTTCGCTAGTTATGGTGTCTGAAGTAACTTCTCAATAAAGCTTTCTTATTACAGAAGTACGTTGTGAGTTCTTACAGCACTTGACAGTTGGACTAGATGACCCAGCAGTTCCCTTCCAACTCTATGATTCTATGGAATCCATACCTTGGACACTGCAGATAATTTTTCTAATCACACATCAAATTGGGCACACAGGGAAAAAAACATAACATTTGGAATCCTCTTTTGACCCAGGTTTAAAACCAGTCATATACGACAAGGCGGGAAAGACTGCAGAGAAATGCATAGTACCATGGAAGAATGCAGGCTTGGCATGCTTGTATTCCCTGGCTCAAGTTCCACATGTAAGGAGGCCCAGGCACAACTGAACTAAGGGGGTGGGGTGGATTGGTCATGGGCTGATTCCCCATGCCAGTGATTTTGCTTAGCACCTTCTCATGTTGCCAACCTTTTACTGGATTTATGAGGTTTACTGCCACTGCCTTCTGGCATTCATCTTAGCAATGTTGGCTTTTCATTGGTTATTTCCATTGCCCAGTATTTTTTTTTAATGGCGTGGTCCATGTTGCAGTGTGACCACAAACCTACTTTGTGAAAGGTGAAATAAAATCTTCTTTAAAGTGTCCACAGTCTTTTTGGGATCAGGCAGGCAACTCACAATACCTTTTCTGTTTTCTGGAGGTGGGGAATGAGCTGGGAAAGAGGGGGTTCTGAGCACCTTGTTTTTAAGCCAACCATTAACACAAAATGTCTTTTTGGGCTCCAGGGACCATGTTCAGCATCTCAGAAATCCCCCCCCCTCAAAAAAAAGTGTGTGTAGGGGTAATGCTGTACCATTCTGCCATTTCTCCATAGCAATGCAGAAGTGTTGATTTTTTAAATTAAAAAATGTATCTGTGTTGTGGCACTACCACATAGCAACACTGAAGTGACTTAAAAAATAATTTGGGGGCTGGGGGAGGGAGTAAGTTTCAATCTACGAGATGACTGCTGTGCTGTGACTGGTGGCTTGCTTTGATTGACAAGCCAAGCAGCAGAGGGAGAAGTTCGGTTTGTTTTCCCTTGCAGCCTCGTCAGGAGGCAGAAAGCTGTGATGGGGAAGAGGGAAAACGTGGGAGGGTCTCCCCATGAGGAGGACTGCAGATGCGAGATTTACCATCCTGCATTTGCAAGCAGGAAGCAACTTGCGCTTTACCCCTTTATGCGAAAATGGTCCCACAGTGTTATGATATTCTGCTAGTATATGGATGTGTGTGTGTGTTTCTATGCTGTGCATACTTACAGGAGTTCCTTTTCTTTTCGACAGAATGCTTTGTCCTGGCCACCCATCATTCTGCCCTTGGTAGAGGACTGGAGAATCTGGGTCACTGTTTGCATTGGAATTTTTTTAGTCTTTGAAGGGCAAGGATAGTATTTCCTCCCATTGTTTCCCTCTTGAACCCTCACATCTAGGAGAGTAGTGAGAACATAGCAGAAGAAGAAAAACAATAACAAAAACCACATGTGTATGAACATTATCACTTCGGGGTGTAAATATATATTATTCCAGTTGTGACAGTACAACTCTATGCTTACTCAGGCACTAAACTCAGGAGGACTTAATCCCAAGTAAATATGCATAGGATTGCTGCCCAAGAACGACTTATTAGGAAAAGTATTGTTGAGCATTGGCATACACCCAGCAGATGTTTCTTGAAGAATCTGGTCACTGTCAAGACGTAATAGTGTCAGACTCCGTATTACAATAAACGACTGCAGCAATTGCTGTAAGTCAGACATAACTTCATACTGTCCTAGATACAAACATGTCCTCATTAGGCATGCTGTACCAGCCCCAGCAAAGAGCCTTTGTCGTTGACCTCAGGAGATTTCCACTGTGCTGGTTTGCAGTTCCTGCTAGATGCTGTGATAAAGAAATCATCCCTCCGTCGCCTAAGAAACAGGCTCCTTTTTCATCATTATACATGAAATTGAAGAGGAACTTCTCATATATGACTCAGGCTGCTCTAACAACGGGCCCTGTGGTCAGTGCTACACCTGCCAGACAGCTGAGTCAAATGTCAACAGTCACATTTCATAGAAAAACAGAAGCTATGAAATGATGGTCAGTTTGAGGTGATCAAAAGGGCCATAAACTGAAAATCAGATCTTACAGATGCAAGGCACTCGTGTGTTCTAAGATGTCTTTTCAAATAAACTATCACCACAATCCTCATCTACACCTTTTAAAAGAGAGCAGCAATTCAATAATATGTATTTTACATATATAAATATATTTTAGCTAACCATGTGTGTGTCTCTGGTCTCATGACACATGAATTTGATATTCTGGAAGATGCGTTTTGAAGACCACCTTCAAAAGGGCTTTGTTTCCAAACAGATGGCTGTTGTGCCCTCCAGGAAAAAAATGCATTTTCCCCAAAGCCTGGCAAGGACCCACTACTCGATCAGTACGTGTCCCCTGGGTATGCATGGCACATACTCTTGGCATTGGATGTGTTTTCTTAATTCAGGAACCAACTGTTCTAAAATAGGAGGGGGGATTAAAGGGGTCTTTCCATGCCTATTTTCTCTGTCAGTAGAAAAATATGTGGCAAGAATCCATCCATGATTCCAGGCACAGCAGCAATTTGGGGACTGATTAAATGTACTCCACTGAATTAAAGTCTGAGTCTGTTTGGATACAATCTTCACACTAGTGGCATCAAACTACTTGCTGCTGATTCTACATAAAAAGAAGGAAGGAAGGAAGGAAGGAAGGAAGGAAGGAAGGAAGGAAGGAAGGAAGGAAGGAAGGAAGGAAGGAAGAACGAAAGAAAGAAAGAAAGAAAGAAAGAAAGAAAGAAAGAAAGAAAGAAAGAAAGAAAGAAAGAAAGAGCACCAAATGACCTGATTTTTCAGTTTGGCAGACTTCAGGCAAGATCAGCTGGCTAGTTGTGCAGCCAATTTCCAAAGCCACTTTGAAGCTGAGAAGAATTTGAGAAATAATAGAGTCTTTAGCTCTCTCAGTAAAAAACATTTATCTTACAAATGAAAAAGTGCTGGCAGTGGAAAATTCTTGGACTAAGAAAGTCTGCTTTCCCAAATGTTTTGGATCCTAGTTGCTAATAAATTCATTACTCTTGATGAATCATACGATTCCTTAGCTATCTGGTGCCTTTAACAGGTTTGAGAGATGGTCATCAGCTGCATCATGGCCATGTGTACTGAAGCTTATCATAGCCTCCCTTCTTTAGATGTTCAAGTGGCTGCAGGAATGCAACAGTGTTTCCCAGCAAGTCAGTTGAGCTTATCATGCACAATTTTTCTGGCTGCTGGTGTTCAATCACAGGTGCGGCTGAAGAGCAACTAACTCTCAGCTACAGATCAGCATGGTCAAATTAGCTGAATCTAAGACCACGTTTTTTACTAAAGTACATTGGAAAACAATCCTGTTAGGCACCTTGCTTTTCTAACAGTAAAGCAAGCTCTTAACTCAGTCAGCAATAGCTTCACTCTATCAATGGCAGATAGCGCAAGCCAATCTAAAACAAGTTGTTTCTAAATTGCTTAAAAGAATGATAGTAGAGTTTGGTTGAATAGGTATGTATACCAGTGGGGAAAGACACTTTGTAAGCAGCAACCAGCTGGACGGCCATGGTGGGGATGCCGTTCATACCCGATTTTCCTTCTTCCTTATCACAACAATGCCAATGAGGAGAACCTTACTGGACCTCCTATAGCCTGGCAATCCCCCCTTCCACAACAGCTGAACTGTAGAAAAGTTGCTAAAGGATGGGAGCCTTGTGTCAGGTCTAAAGGGGGAGATGTGAAGGCCAGATGTTATTACTGCCATTTTGAAGGAGGCATTCACCCCGCCACACACACATGCTATTGACAGCAGGCAGAATTTTCACATACAGGCTCTGTCTGCAAACAGTATGGCTTTTCCCTTTAAGTCAAAGCAAAGAGGGGTTTCTTTCTCTGGCTTAAAAGAGAAAAGAGCAGGTATTCTGTGGAAGCTCCCAAATAAGGTGGGGGCACGTTGTATTCCACCTGCTGAAATGTCTCCACGTGGAAACAGTCAGGGCCATTCCGCACAACTGACAGTGTAGCTAAACCTGAGCGCTATTGAAAAGTGCTGCAATCAATAGCGGCAGGTCTCGGTAATGCACACAGCCATTTTTCTTGGAAAAAGGGTTAAGGTTAGGAAAAAAGGCTCTCTCACTAGCGCTGTTCTCGTAATGCACAAGTTTCCGGTCTGTATTGTACTCGGAAGCTTTACAGACAATTGCTTGTGGAGGGATTTCAGCCAAAGAAGCATCACTTATTCGTTGCTTTTGCCGGTTTAAGGGGGAAAAATGGTGATTGCGACGCCAGAAACTCGGGTGCGAGAGCTTAGGGAGGGACATTCTTGCTACCACTATATTGGGAACGCACATGTCTTTTTCGGATGTGTTGCAGGTTGTTCTCAAGAGTCTAGCGTTTTTTTTTTTAAAGAGGAATCCGCTTTTGTGCTACAATGAAGCGATTTTTGCGGGAGTGTTGCAGGAATGTTGCAGATTGTGTACGATGTCATCCATAATGTTAAAAAAAACATTGCACATTGGTGAGACTTCAGCAACATTAAACCTGTGCAGAATGGACCTCAATGTTTATTTACCTTATCTTCATATAAGGACCAGCAAAGAGTAACAAGGGCCTAGGAACAATTAATTAACAATCTGATTATCATAGAAGATTTATTTACTTTGTTACAGAGGATTCATGAAATGTGACTTTTGTTCTCACTCCATTTAGCCCAATTCAGGAGCTGAAATGAGCACGGATGGGCACGAATTGGCTCACAAACAAAATTTTGTCACGAACTTTGACCAGTTCATGGTTTGTCAATCAATGTTTGCTAACAGAAGAACCGCCACAAACTTTGATGCAATTCAGGGTGATTTCTGCTCCCCGCTATTTTTATGGGGAGCAAAAAACAAAGGTTTAAACTTTAAATGGCTCACAAACTAATCTGAATCAGTTTGGTTCACAAACTGGCTCAAGGTTTGGTTTATGATTCAAAAATGCAGTTTGTACCCATCCTTAGAGGGGTATAAGAATAACACTGATCATGACTGTGAAAGTCTGAAGAGTGCAGCATCTCCCCCACCCTTAGAATCTGAGAATCCCTTCTGGACCAGTCTTTCTAGTCTACTGCTGCACCTGTAATTCTGGATCAAGGCAAATGTTGTGTAAATGGTCCTTTCATTGATTCTGTTAAAAACAGGAACTAGAAAAGTGACACCCTGAAATTTTTAACAACTACAGTTGCAAATTGGCCCTAACCTGATGGCCCACACTAGACCTATCTTCTCAAATCTTGGAAGCCTAAGAAAGGTCAGTCCTAGTTAGTTCTTGAATGGGAAGCCCAGGGCTACTGTGCAGAAGCAATGGCAAAGCATTTTACAGCATCTCTAGCCTTGAAACCCTAATGGGTGGCCATAAGTGGGCTGCAACATGATTGCACTTTCTACCACCACATAGTTGTAAATACGGACATGAAGATCTGCCTTGTACTGCCTTATCACATTGATCTATCTAATTCAGGACTGTCTCTTCAGTGATGCCAGATCCTTGTGTGGAATCACAGGGACCTAGCCTGAAGTCTTTTATGGACATCTTCTACGTTCATTCACTGAGTCTTTAAAGTTTGTGATATTTATCAAAATTTTAATCAGATTTTAGTAAAAATTATTACCTATATCTGTTCTTTGTGTAATTTTGATGCTTTGTTTTTCGTATTTAATCTTCTTCATTGGTTGATACCAAACCACCTAACAGGCTCCATACTGGCTAAGAGTTCTTCATTCATTCATTACGGCCACCTTCAATTTACTTGGGAAGGGAGGTAAGCACAACATGGGTTTTTAAAAAGCTGTATTAGGGGATACATTTACTGAAGCACTGTGTTGACCTCCTTTTTTATGCACAGTAGCCCCAGTCTTGTAACCAGCATCAATATTGGCTTTGGGTTTGTTATTGGAAATGCCACTGGTGATTTGCCTGAAATAGAACCCAAGCAAATCTTCTCTGTTTGTTTTTGTTTTTTGTACATGGTATTGAGTGGTGCTTTCCAAGAAACAAGGAGAGGAAAAACGCCTAGGTTTACAGTGGTGACTTTGACTCTATTTGGCAAAAGCAAGGCAGTCTACTAAGTTAGAAAAGTACAGCCACGAAGTAAATGGGTCGTTCTGAGAAGCAATGTTTTCCTTTGTGGTCCACTGGTCTGCAAATAATGAAATCTCACAGAAACAGCTGGTAAGAGAATCTGTTTTGCATTGGTTTTCCTGTAGCATCCAAGTTCACTGTATTGTCTATATGCCAACTATACTATAATTGCACATTGGGTATCCATTGATAACTACTTTAAGTATTGGCATCACACTTTTCCTTTGTTCTTAGAGAACTTTATGTACATTATCGCAACATCCCTGTAATATAGACTCCTATTATTATCCACGTATTACAGATGGGATTCTAAGTTAGAGTGGCTTGCCCACGGCCACAGAATCTCAGCTTCACACATGCCTCCCTACTGCAGTATGGCTGTGAAGTCATGGCTGACTTGTGTAAGAGACTGTGCTGTGAACTGACATCTCCAGCCACTCTAAAAAAAATTGCCAGCCTTATCTGGTGAACTTCATAGGTCAGAGATGTTTCACATTCACTACACAAATCTAACTTTGCCATGAAATGAAAACACTAGTCAGGCCTGGGCATTTGTTGGTTCTGACCTGCCTTCCTTTAAACCATGATTGTATGTAGCTATCCCACCATTACCCCACCCCCAATTCAACCAGCAATGATTTATCTTGTGGTGGAAAGTGCCATCAAGTCACAGTTGACTTATGGCAGCCCTATGGGGTTTTCAAGGCAAGAGACTTTAGAGGTGGTTTGTCATTGCCTGCCTCTATGTCACAACCCTAGTATTCCTTGGAGGTATCCCATCTATTTACATGCCAGGACTGACTCTGCATCCAAGATCTGACAATTAACCCTATCTAATAAGAAAAGAGAAACAGAGAAAATTCCACAGAAGACTGTGGTGGTTCCTTCTAGTTTTCTCACAGATACGTACTTGATGAATGTCTGTTTATTTTAATGTGTGTGCGTGTTCGTGTGTGTGTATGCATGCATTTGGATTTCTCATCAGGATCACCAGCTTTCTTCTCTATCACCCCTGAAAGCCTTCTGTGTGTATAATAGCTGGACTGGCAGAAATAGGGTAAAAAATGCTTTCATGCAGTTCTTCAAGATACAGCAGCCTTGGCCATTTGTCAGCCTTACCTGGATTGCCCCATCCTTAAAGTTCAGGGCAACATAAGGAATATAGCCTTCACTAAAAACTGTCTCCCTCTGAAAAGCTTAAACTCAGCTGCCAAAAGCCAGATCCAAATAAAGAGACTTTTTACAGCAGTTGGAAGAGGTTCAAAATTTTTGTGTTTCACAATCTAGATTTTGTACTAGATCTTGGACTATAATTTATAAAACTATTAATTCAGCAAAATTAGCTGTGTAATCTGAAGTATATCAGTTTAGGTCCATTCAGTGGGGCTCACTCCCAGAAAAGTGTTCTTAGGATTGCCCAGTTAAGATACCAAACAGAAATGTGAAAGGCTAATGCAGTCTATGGCAGCAGAATATCCATTGGGCTCATTTTTTGGCAAGGGGTCCAGCTTTAAGTCATCTGGCTTTAATCTTTTAGTGTTCTTTTTATGGATGTCTAAGAGTGTTTCAAGAGTAAAGTAAAATGCTTTTCACCAGAAAACACTTTTTAGGCATCACTTTTATTATGATCTGTATCTCACGTTTGTTCTGTGTCTCTCTGCTGTGAATCTAATATCTGAGATTCTGCTAGCACTGTCTGGGTCACTTGGCAGGGCTGATAGACAATCATTATTTGCAGGCACAGAGAACTCTTGTAATGTTTCTGCCAATGGCAGTAACCCCTGGAAAATCCATAAAGAGTCTGTTTCAGCACTCAGCAAGCTGTCACTCTTTTTCATTACTGCTGTACTGAAAATGGTTCCAATGTTTCAGAGCTGAGGCAAAATGTCTATCAGAATTGAGTCTTTATTATATGACCATAAAAGGGGGGGGGAAGGAACATTTAAAGTAACTACCTATTTCATTCTATCAAACATATATTCAAATGGATGAGCGAGCTACCTCAAACTAGCTTAAGGAAATGCTTCAGATTTGGAATTCTGAAGCAATTCTGGAACTTCCATCACAACAATTTGCTCTTAAGTTTGGTTTACACCTTTTTCAGTTCACCACATCTAGCAGAATGTAATTAATAAAATATAAAATAAATTGTTTTTATAGTTTTTTTGGTGAATGTTTTTACATACCAGTGGAAGAAGAGGTGGATAAACCCTGATATATTTAAACTGTGGTTTGCGCAACAAACTCTGGCAACCTTGTCAAATATAAGCAACAAAAGCCAGCTTGTGCATAAGCCCTATTTAACTATACCAATGTCTGTAGGAGCACCAGCTAGTATCAATCAGCAGTGTGTGTATGTTAAGTGCCATCAGGTTGCTGCCAACTTATGCAACTCCATGAATTAATTATTTTTCAAATGTCCAGTCATTAATAGCGTTAGTAAACTGAGGGCCATGGCTTCCGACATTGAGTCTGTCCATCTCAGGTTGAGGCTGCTGTCTTCCTCCTATGGGTTTGTCCCATCATAGGAGAGCAGGAGAGTAGGATCTTAAACTTTGTTTTTATAAAGGTAAAGGTATCCCCTGTGCAAGCACCGGGTCATGTTTGACCCTTGGGGTGACGCCCTCTAGCGTTTTCATGGCAGACTCAATACGGGGTGCTTTGCCAGTGCCTTCCCCAGTCATTACCATTTTTATAGTTATATCTATATGTATAACTGATTGTATTGCTTTATATTATGCTGCTATGAAAATTGTAATCTACCTTGCTTAAATGCTTTATAATTATTCTGGTGGAATGGACCTGATCAAGCCTGCAGACCTTATTCTACTTGGCCCACTCCAGTAACACTGGAGAACAGAACTATTTAAGAGACCTTGTAGGACAGCTTGTTGGTAGTAGATGTAGACTCTGGCTTATCATAACACTGGTTCTATCATTGGCGTGACCAGTTGTCGCACTCACTTGCCGCCCTGGCTAGCAGCCCTTGTGTGATACGGAGCGTTAGCTATTTTTCTGCCATCTGTACTGTATTATATTTTGTATAAGGATACAGGATTTTAATGGGATTTTAATTGGGGAGTTTATTGTATTGGACTGTTATGTAACACGCCACAAGCTGGCGTGCTGAGAGTGACGGGTAATTAATATAAATATCCTTACCATAAGTTCCTCTTTATAATTGGGAAACTGCCATGTAGGCGGCCTTATCCGGGTCGCAAAGGGTCATGCGGCTGGCCCTGTCCGGGTCAGTGCCTGCCTCCAGGAGCCAACTGAGTGGGCCAATCCAGACTGGGCGCGTCTGGATTGGGCCGGCTCTTGGACCACCCGCCTCCAGGAGCCAACCGAGAGCCACTTGCCCAGCCTTGCAGCTAGAAGGCTCCTGGCTGCCAAGGGGGGCACTTTGCCGGCTCCTGCCATTCCCCCGCGCTCAGGCTGCCTGCCAACTGGCTGCGCCACCAAACCTCAGCCTCCCCAGGTGAGTACGCCGTTGGCCCGCCCTTTCCACCACTGCTTGCCCCGAAAACCACTCGCCCTGCGTCTTGCACGCGGCCTGAGCCCTTTCCCTCCCAAGCCGTGCTGCCCGGAGACTGTGGCCACTGGGAGGGAGCTTTCTCTCCCTCCTAGCCCCGCCAATGTCTTTCACAGCCTGATCCGCACCGCCAGGGGGCCATGATCTCTGGGATGGCCCTTTCCCTCCCTCCTGCCCCAAAGGTGGTGTATATATATTCCTTAAAGGTAAAGGTTAAGGTATCCCCTGTGCAAGCACCGAGTCATGTCTGACCCTTGGGGTGACGCCCTCTAGCGTTTTCATGGCAGACTCAATACGGGGTGGTTTGCCAGTGCCTTCCCCAGTCATTACCGTTTACCCCCCAGCAAGCTGGGTACTCATTTTACCAACCTCGGAAGGATGGAAGGTTGAGTCAACCCTGAGCCGGCTGCTGGGATCGAACTCCCAGCCTCATGGGCAAAGCTTTCAGACTGCATGACTGCTGCCTTACCACTCTGCGCCACAAGAGGCTCTTTTTAAATTCTTTAAGAAGTAAATAAAAATATATCACTTTCCAATGGTACTGAACAAGAGACAACTTGTGTGGAAATACACATTGTATAGCTTTCTCATGGAATCCTTCATTTGAACAGGGATGATCTTGCTTGTTTTCAAGTCCAACTGTGTTTAAAAAATGAAACTAGAAGGTGATGTTTTACAGGAGGAAAATTTAATACTTGGAGGCACTGTAGTAGTAGCATCATTTCAAGACAGATGTACTGTTTTACTGAATTTTGCCCATATTCTTACTGTGATTGCAGTAGTGGAGAGATAAGCACGTAGGTTTGTCTACCTTCAGGTGGGGCCAGGAGATCTCCTGTCATTACAAATGGTCTTTGGGTGACAGAGATCAGCTCCTGTGGAAACAATGGCTGGGCAAGTATGGCATTACCCCTCCCAAACTCTCTTGTCCTTGGGCTTCACCCCCAAATCTCCAGGGATTTCCCAGCCTAGAGTTGGCAACCATATAAGCAAAGCCCACATTCGGCTTTCACAGTTTTGTTTTACTGGGATAGATTTTCAACCCTCTTCCATTTGTTGGCAAAAACTTCAGACAGGATGACTACAATAGAGGATTCCTTCCTCAAATTATAACCAAACAAGGTTAGGAAGATTTATAAACTCCTTTGCTGATGATATCTGGTTTGTTTCACAAAATTATCTTTGTTTTGTTTGTGAACTCTTGAATTGTTCCCCAATATCAACAAAAGACCAAGAAAGTATCTTTTTCTTCTAAATACCTGTCACCTAATAACTGTTGCTAATCCAGAAAGCCTTCAGTCTTCAGCATTCATGCTGCTCCCACAGAGCCAGGAGTGTCTGCTCTAAACTAAATTAACTGACCCTGACATCTTGTCTGCTCCTCTGATTGCATTAGCTTTGCCTGTTCTATGCTTTTAAGAGAACTGCTTCTTTGTATTCAAGGAAATCCCAGTAACTGGGGGAGGGAGAGATCTTTTTCTTCTTTTTTTGCTGCAATCCCGCTAAATAGTTCTTAGGTACACAACTCAAAATTTGCAGATGCCAGAGAACATGAAAGAGGGGATTGATATTTAACTATATTGAAACCCTACTTCCTGAGAGGTTTATATGCACATTTCCTGCTCTTGTGAAGGGGGTACACACAGAATCCAAGTGACTCACTCTTTTAAAAATCCTATCACTTAGAGGTCACATCAAAGTTTATCCTGTTTCAGAGGTTATTCCCCCCCACACACACTGCTAGCTATGTACAGGTTATAATAGTAGAATTCTTAATCCTATTGTTTGTTTTTACAATGGAATATGAAGGACAAATTAATTATCATTGTACAGGTAAAAACAGAATGATTTCCCCCCTGGTGAAAACTGCACAACTGAATTTTCATACTTAAAAAAAATTAATTATACTTCAACTTCAATTATACTTCAATCCAAGCTGTCAAAACAGGGTAGCCAAACCTTTTCTTTTGAAAATGCATTATTTTCCTTATATGAAAGTCTGTAGTGGAGATTAGAAACAAAATTGTAGCTTTGAATAGAGAGAACAAGGCTGTGCTTTGTTGCCAAAAGGGAAACAAACCAATTCCTTATGTTCAAACTTCTGAATGGTGGTAATATAAGCTAGTAAAAAGAAAGTGAAATGGAGACAACAAATAAGTTTCCACAGTAGTGAAAACAGCCTGTTTAATAAGGCTGGCAACAACTGAAGTAATACAGATCTCCTGATCCAATAATCATTGTCTAGATTATGACAAAGTACTGTGCACTAAAAAAAACAACCCCTGATTAGTGAGAAGAGGGATTTTGCCAATCAAAGTCATTTCACATGATGTTCTAGAACCTAGGGATGCCAGTCCTTGGGTGGGTTCTGGGGATTTCCTGGCTTTACAGCTCATCTCCAGGTGACAGAGATCAGTTCCCTTGGGAAAAAATGGCGATTCTGGAGGGCTGACTCTAGCATTCACTGGCAGGGACTCATGGGAAGGGACTCTGGCGGGGACTCATGGGAATTGTAGTCCATGGACATCTGGAGGACCACAGGTTGACTACCCCTGCTCTATAGCATTATACTCCATTGAGGTCCCTCCCTGCCCCAAATCCTACCCATTCTTGGCTCCACCCCCCCCAAAGTCTCTAGCTAGTTCCCAACCCAGAGCTGGCAACCCTATGTTACACAAATTGAAAGCGGGGTTTGCCCTCAAGTATATACTCAATGAAGCACTGCAGCCACTTGTAGCTCCACAATATATGTACAGTCATGTTTACAGTCATGTTTACAGTCATGTCTCAACGGTCTGATTCAAGATACCTCCTAATATACTTCGACCATCAATTCTATAATTTGCTAGATTAGAGGCTGCCACTCTTAGCCACTACACCATACTGGCATAATCCAGAGCTACTTAATTCCTAGAAAAATCATGAAAATGGACATTTCTGTATTCTTTCCCCAAGATAGGTGACTGAAAGTATGTCCCAACTGGTTAACCTGTTCCCTTACCAACTAGGATGCTGAAATTAAGAGCATATGTACTCCCGGAAAATATTTGTAAGTCTCTCCCTAGACATGAGGAGTCTTGTCTGCTTGCAAAGTTAAAACCTGGCATACATACACATAGCCCAGTTTTAAGTCTAAAGACGAGACTTCATTGTACCCAATAATCTAACTAGATATGAATTTTGTCTCATAGAACCAATATTCCTGCAGAGAGCAAGCCAAGACCCACAGTTGGTGGGATGTTGTCTCTGAGCAAGCTGAGGCTCCTCTACACACTCCAATCAGACAATGACTTGGTTTTGAGAGTATCTTTCAGTCGAGTTAGAATCCAGTATCTGTAGCCTGGGCAGAATCAGGTCAACTCAACTGTGCTGAGCAGAAAAGCATTAAACATTTGGGAGCTCGAATCAGCAGGGTGAGAACTCACCCAACTGTCAATCTCAAATCCCCTAACTCCCCACAGAGCTATCATATTCTTTCTTAGTACTGGTGAATTGATGGAAATGATAATGGCCTTCACATGAGCTTATTCCCCCAGACTGGAACACATAGAATGACTTGAGGTACAGAAAGACAATACATTAAAAACACATAGAAAACACAAGCATTTGATTGAGTTCACACTTGCCCCTAGGCAGGTGTTTATACTATACTTTCTTACTAGAAAGCCATAGCAAGCAACAGTGGTTTCTGGTTCACATAGAGTGCAGTGTGGAATCCAGTGATTTTTACCTGTATGACTGTAGCTGTATGACAAAAGGTACTATAGAAGCATCCCCGACTATGTTCTTATAGGGAAACTTAACTGGGAAATTAGCCTCAGGGTACAACATGATCGAGGAAGACTGAACAATAGATCAAGTAAATTCAGACTCGTTCTAACAGGCAATAGGTGTCTGGTTGTTTTGCAAGTAAGATTATCAAAAACAAAGGGCAGGAAGAGAAAGAGCTCACCCTATGATCGATCAGTTCAAAGCAATGTGCCACCTGGCCCTCAATAATGGAGGCCAAGTGGCTAACAAAAAGACAGGCTTAAGCAAGGATTAGATTTTAACTTAATACAGTGGCCCATTCCGCACAAGGATCAATGTGGCAAATTGCTTACAGAAAGAAAAAACGGAATTTAAAATAGTGGAATTCGGCGTGACGCATACCTGCCTTTTGTAGTGAAATCCAATTGCGTTTCAATCGTTTCCCACAGGTTTCCGGTCTCGCCAAAAACCCCTAGAAAGGAAGCGATTTTTTCTGTGCTTTGTCCCGCCCCTGGCCGTCAATCAAACGAGCAGCCAATGCGCGGTTGTTACCATGCTCCGGAAAAGCCCCTTTCCCTTTAAGAACAGTTTTTTTAAAAAAAGAAAAACACATGTTGCAACAAATATGCCTTGATTCCTTGATTCCTTGCTTCCTCCTAACATAGAGACCCATCTAGCTGGCAGCTGGTGTGTGAGCTGCCGTTTCATCATTGCCACGCTCCCCCGAGTGAAAAAAAAATCCCCCCCCCCGTGCACGGCGCGATTTTCAGCCGAAAATAAAGGGAACTTGCAAACGGGGCTGTGTTGTGCTTGGTGACTTGAGGGGAGCTTTAAAGCAGCTCTGTGGAGGGACTGCAGCCGGAGAAGGCTCGCTGGGTGAATGAAGGCTTGCCGGCTCGTTGCTCTCCGCTCGCTCCGAGAAAAAAAAATGGCGATCGCTTTGCCAGAAGTTCAGAGGAGAGAGCCAGGGGGAGGGACTTTGCTGAAACCGCAACACTGGTAACGCACAGAACTTTCCCGCTAGTGTTGCAGATTGTTTGCAAGAGTGTAGCGCTTTCCAGAGGGTGAATCCACTTTTTGGGATTTCCCTGGAAGCGCTACAATGAAGCGCTTTTCGCGGGTCTGTTGCAGGAGTGTGGCAGATTGTGTGCGATGTCGTGCATAGCTGCAAATTAGTAGCGTTTGCAATTTGCCACACTCCTGCTACATTTAGCTTGTGCGGAATGGGCCAGTATATTTGCCTCCTTGACAAAAGATTTCCCACTGTGATTTGTGCATGAAAAATTAGCCCATATGGCAACAATAAAACATATTTTATTATGGATTGCTCTATAAAATCACAGTCCAGTAGCACCTTTAAGATCAACAAAAATTTATTCAGAGTATTCTTAAAGGTGCTACTGGACTCTGATTTTATTGTGCTACTTCAGACCAACACGGCTACCCCTTTAAATCTATGGATTGCTCTGTAAGTCTTCTGCACATTATAATAGTGGGTGAAGGGTTCCTTATGACAGTAGTGCATACCTTCTCATGGTCAGACAAGCAGGAGAGCAGTACCATGAAGTAAAACATTTGACGGCTTTATCTAGAGTAAATATTGCCTTCTTTTGCAAGAAAGACAGTTGCCTACATTACACATATCTGCCATTGTAAGTGCGGCCTTTCAAAAACAATGTTAAAGTTCCTGATGCACCTAATAAATGCAGCATCAAGAGGACTCAGTGAACATAGTTGTTATCCAAGCATTCACTTCATTGTCTGAGATCAGATGTGAATTAATAATAGGCAGAAGATAATTCTGGGATTTTATATGCATATAGACTCTGTGGAAGCAGTTTACTTCTACAATAACCAGTGATTCTACTGTGAGAAGACCCATATTTCTCTATTGAGAGGTAGTTAATATTAAGAGAAGTAAAAAAGAGTTTTCTTAGTGTTATGAGATTTATGAAAGCAGTTTGTTTTCCTGCTATGGTCTGACCAGTGCCGTATACAGTGGGACTATGACATCTTGTGATTTTGATGTGATGCCCCTGTTGATGCAGCCCAAAATGGCATTCGCCTTTTTTACCGCTGCATCACACTGCCTGCTCATGTTTAGTTTACAATCCACAAGTACCCCAAGGTCTCGTTCACATACAGTGTTACCTAGAAGCGTATCCCCCATCCAGTAGGCATGCTTTTCATTTTTCTGACCCAGATGCAGAACTTTACACTTATCTTTATTAAATTGCATCTTGTTCTCATTTGCCCATTTTTCCATTGTGTTCAGATCTCGTTGAACTCTGTCTCTATCTTCCGGAGTATTTGCCAGTCCTCCCAATTTGGTGTCATCTGCAAACTTGATGAGTAGTCCCTCCACCCCCTCATCTAGATCATTAATAAATATGTTAAAAAGTACCGGGCCGAGCACCGAGCCCTGAGGTACCCCGCTACTCACCTCTCTCCAGTCTGATGAAACACCATTGACAACAACTCTTTGAGTGCGGTTCTCTAACCAATTCCCTATCCACCTAACTATCTGAAAATCCAGTGTTGCTGGAGTGCTGCAGTTTGTGTACGACGTCATGCATAATGTCAAAATGTAGCGTTTACAAAGTGTTACAATTCAGCTACATTTAATTTGTGTGGAATGGACCTGACAATTTCACATCTGAGTTCTTTTAAGAACTCTAGGATGAATACCACCTAGTCCTGGTGATTTATTAGTTTGCAAATTGTTTATAAGTTCTAGAACTTCCTTCCTTGTCACCACTTATTTTCCTCAGCTCCAAATCCTCCCCTCCTGTAAACATCCATTCAGGAACAGTTATTGGCCTTATATCCTTACTGAAGACAGAAGACAGATAAGAAGACTTCATTTAACTTTCAGTGATCATCTGATCTTCCTTTAGTACTCATTTAATTCCATTGGCATTCAGTGGTCCAACATCTTTCTTCATCATTTATTTTTTATATGGATACTTTTATTGATACGTTCCTCAAAATACATTTTTGCATTCCTAATTGCTGCTCCATTCCCTTGTGTAGGTTTGTTTTTGTTTGCCTTGTTTGGGCAAGTCTCCTAGTTTTGAGGGAAGCTTTTCCTACTCGAATAGCTTTCCTTGCCCTACTAGTTAACCATGCTGGTGACCTCTTTTTATTGTATTGTATTGTATTGTATTGTATTGTATTGTATTGTATTGTATTGTATTGTATTGTATTGTATTGTATTGTATTGTATTGTATTGTATTGTATTGTATTGTATTGTATTGTATTGTATTGTATTGTATTGTATTGTATTGTATTGTATTTATTAACGCCACTCCTGAAAGACTCATGGCAGTTTACAAAAGTCTGGCTAAAAACCCATTAAAACCCCATTAAAATGGACAATCACAACATCAGAACACAAGAAGAAAACATGGCAAAACCATCAATCCCCCCTACCCTTCTACAAGAGGGAGGAGAGAGGAGAGACAACTCAAAGATGGCATTTGTTAACATCAGCATTTGTTAACATCAATTGCTCTTCCTGCACTAATCCTGGCCTCAACCATAGACCTGATGGAAGAGCTCCGTTATACAGGCCCTGTGGAAGGCCGAAAGGACCCACAGGGCCCGCAGCTCGCCTGGGAGCTCATTCCACCATTCCACCAGGTCAGGGCCAGGACCGAGAAGGCCCTGGCCTTGGTCGAGGCCAGGCGTGCCTCCCTGGGGCCGGGAAATACCAGTAAATTCTCACCCGCCGAGCGTAAAGCCCTGCGGGGGGCATAGGGCGATAGGCAGGTATGCAGGGCCCAATCTGCATAAGGCCTTTAAGGTTAAAACCAAAATCTTGAACCGGATCCTGACAACAACTGGTAACCAGTGCAGCTGCCTCAGCACAGGCTGGATATGGGTCCTGGTGTTCCAGTGAGGACCCTAGCAGCTGCATTCTATACCAGCTGGAATCTCCAGGTCAGGGACGAGGGCAGACCCACGTACAGTGAGTTATAGAAATCTATTCTGGAGGTGCACTTCTTATTACCTTTCCTGATCTGTAGTATGAATTCTGAGTCTCTAGTGCTGAAGTTTTGAGTAACTCACAAACATTTTGAGAGATTTTACCCTCTTCTTTATAGCCAGATTTTTCATTTTAGGGAAGTTTCCTGTTCTGAAATGAAATATGATCATAGTAACAGCTGCTGTATTTTCTCTACTTGATATTCTTTATCAAAGTATCCAAGAAATATCAACAAAAACTACAAAGCTTACAACAGCTTGTCTAAAATATTGGCAGCCCACCCATACAGTAGTTCCTGGAATTCAGGGGTGGATCTTCCTGACACATTTTAAAAGAATTACTATGCTTAAAAATATTATTATTGTTTTGCACCAAAGCTAAGTCTTAATCACACCTGAGGCCAGTCCAGACAAGTACAACAATGGTGCTTCTAGCTTGGAAGTGACTCTTTTTACTTACACAGCCTTAATTTTCCTTACATTGTTACTGTGTCTAAGTTGTTCTCCATTGTAGTCAAAGAATAACTTCTGTCTTGTTTTTTTCTTCATTAAGATAGTTACTATATTTCCTTTAAATCATGCAATCATGTTATTCAACACATTCTTTGTTTCCATGGGGTCAACGGGCTATTTTTTACCCCTTGCACTAGTCATACTCAAATGTTTACAGCTGTGATAACTATAGTGTTGTGCTCTATTAAAGTATTTTATTTATTTATTTGTTTGTTTGTTTGTTTGTTTATTTATTACATTTATATCCTGCCCTCCCTTGAGGCGGCTCACATGAAACAGAGGAACATGAACAATACAGTAAACTCAGTGACTATGTCAGATGGATAACAGAATAACAGCAATAAACAAAGTGAAGGGTAATTAATAACCGGTATTTGCCCTTTCCAGTACTTGCTCTTGAGGTTCAGTAGTATTTTATATCCCATTATAATCCATTTTTTTTATTTTGAATGTAAAAGTGACACAGAATCCATTCTCTTTTGTCTTAATATGCACATTGTCAAGTACCACTGGCTCCTGCCCCGAATTGCTTAACCAGAGTCACAGAATTCCCTGTGGGGAATTGTTCTGAGGCTGCTCTACTCATCCCCTCCCCACCTTTCTGTTTCCATGCTCTGGGCCAGATGGCCCTCTATTTTGCCTTCAGACGTTGGGGTGGTTTCCTTCCCACTGAGAAGTGTTAGCTATAAACTGTACTATCCTCTGATGATAAGGATTGTCCTCTGTGATACTGATTGTGTACAATTGGGGAGGGGGATTTGCCCTTATAATTGCTGCTCTGTTACTATTGCTTTAGTCTTTAGCATCACAGGAGCCTTGAGATGCCATTTGTGCTCTTCTAAAATATACTGCTGAGTTTTATGCCATGAATTCATCTTTTTGGGGAGAATTGCCATAGAACATGACTCGCATAGAGCTTACTTTTGATTTTCACTGAAGTCAAGTTGGTAGGGCTTTATTTGAATGCTGTGCATGATATCCACAACTTTTCCCCCCACTATTTTTTCTCATGGGAAGTGCGCAGTATATATTCTGCATACCAATGAGAAAAATATTGGTGTCACAGCACCAATATTTCCTTTGTATGTGTGTGTGTCTGATGTGGTTGGTCTCTCCTTATTGGTGAGTTTTGCACTGGACATGATTTTTGAAATAGGCATCAGAGATTCTTCAGGTTGTATTTCCCTCTGGTAGCTATTTTAGGAAGATAAGTTCCTAATACTGCAATCTTTAAACAGCCCCGTGGTGCGGAGCGCCACGGACTGTATAAAGGAGTAAGGGCACTGTGGGAGGAGTTAGGGCGGGCCCTGTCCAGGATAAAAACTCAGAGGGGCCAATCAGGAGCCGCAAAGCGGCTCCTGATTGGCCCCTCCAAGTGTCCATCCCGGCCCAAGCAGGCAATGGGGAGCCGCGCGAAGCGCGGCTCCCCATTCCCTGCTTCACTGCCCGGCGGCCTGACGCGGCTGCCGGGGACTCCCGTCCGTTCTTCCGACGGACCTCTGAAAATGGCCGCCGCCGACAGCCAGCAGCCGCCGCCGACAGCCAGCCGCCGCCGAAAATGGCCACCACAGCCGCTGCCAGCCAGCCGCCACCGCCGCCAGCCAGCCGCCGCCGAAAATGGCCGCCGCCGCAGCCTGCCAGCCAGCCGCCGCCGCTGCCAGTGAGCCAGCCGCCGTCCGAAATCGCCAACCGCCCAAAATGGCTGCTGCAGCCGCCAGCGAGCCGCCGCCGCCGAGCCGCCGCCGCCGCCAGCCAAGCCGCTACCGCCGCTACCGCCGTGACTGCCCCGCTGCCGTCCGTCAATACAGGTAGGACGCTTCCCCGCAGCCCCGGCCCCACTGAACCCTTATGCCGTCCGGAGGGGGGGAGGAGGATAAAGACTTCTGCGGCCCCACAGCTGCGGAAGCCTTTGGGAGTCGGGGGCAGGAGGCCGCGCCCATCTAGCGCCCATTTTATTTCAGATTAAAATGGGCTTTAGATCTAGTAGACTATAAACCAGGAGAAAGGGGCCATTTCCAGCTGTGTTTTATAGATTACTTGGTTTCTATTCCTCTCTCTTATATATTATGTAGGTTTTGAGAATTATGCACTAGTTTATACATTCAAGTTAGCAAGGGGAACTCAGAACCTTAGCTGAGATTAAAATGTGTTTATTTTTAACATACCCAGCAGCTCTAACAGCTTAGTGGTGGCAGTTCTGGACAACTGATCTTTGCTAAAAACTCCATTTATTTTCTTGGTTTCTTCCCCATACAAATTCTCCTAGAATCTAAAGGCAATTAATAAGTCATTTTTATATATATATATATATATATATATATATATATATATATATAGACACACACACACATTTCTGGAGTGGGATAGAATTGCTTCTTCTGCAGTGTAACAAAAGATATGCCAGCATTGTGAAACCATGCCAGTTGAATTATACTGCTGTGCCAGAGCAGAATCTTTAGGCCAGTCGATGCCACAGGTACAAGGGGGAGAGATGGGCAGGGTTGCTCTTCTTATGACAAGGTAATGTGGGATACAAGCCTATTTTACAACCCCAGCAGCCTCAGATCATATTTGAACCAGGCAATAAATGCCTTTTGTTACCCACAGGAAGGAAATCATTTATGGTGATATTATTATTATTATTATTATTATTATTATTATTATTATTATTATTATTATTATTATTATTATTATTATTATTATTATTTAGATTTATTGTCCGCCACTCCCTGTAGGCTCGTGGCAGGTCACAATACTCTTATCCCCATTAAAATACCCATTGAAAGACTTTAAAAACAATCCCAACATGGAGGAAGCTCTCATTATTCCCACCCTTGCTATCAGAGCGGCAGGGAGGGTGGGGAGGAGATCTAACTTACTAGGTCCGGGGGGGGGGGGGATGCTGACCCCGGCCTCAACCAAAAATCTGGTGGAAGAGCTCCGTCTTGCAGGCCCTCCGTCTTGCAGGTCCTGATAGATGGAGGGGCCATTTATCATATTGCCAGGAAGAAATGAAATGAATTACTTTTGGCATTCTGATAGGGGAAGGCTGGCCTTAAAGCCATGAGACTGCCACAAACCACACTGGCAATATGCCTACTGATGGGAAATATAGGGTTCAACCCCTATCTCAAACTGAACTCCTTGCATCTGGAGAGGAAAAGATTCTGTTCACTCAGTGTATGCTAGCAAGCCAAGGGACTGGGAACTGACAGGAAAACCAAGTGAAATCTGCAATGACCATCCTCTTTTTTTAATATAAGTTCCACCTGTAGCCTTGTTTTTGCTATGTATTCCATTACCTTTCTGTTTTTACTGATAGAAGTGTTCTAGTTAAAGAAAGATTTTTTCTGTCACTGTCACTAAACTGCGTACCAATAGGCCTGTCCAGTCATCCATACAGAGATCAAGCACTTGACAAAGCCAGAGTGTTAGCAAGAAAGGAAGGATGGGAGTAAATAGCAATCCTCTACACCAAAGGATTCCCCCTTCAAGGATCGCTGCCTTGTTGTGGCAAGGGGGCTTGCGTAGTTCAGTGAAGCTATGAGCTATACCGTGCAGGGCCACCCAAGACGGACAGGTCATAGCTGAGAGCTCTGACAAAAGGTGATCCACTGGAGAAGGAAATGGCAAACCACTCCAGTATCTTTGCCATGAAAACTCTATGGACAGTTCCAATAGGCATAACGATATGACGCCGGAAGATGAGCCCCTCAGGTCGGAAGGTGTCCAATATGCTACTGGGGATGAGCAGACGGCTAGTACGAGTAGCGCCAGAATGAATGAAGCGACTGGGCCAAAGCCGAAAGGACGCCCAGTTGTGGAAGTAACTGGTGGCGAAAAGACAGTCCGATGCTGTAAAGATTTTTATTCCATAGGAACCTGGAACGTCAGATCCATGAATCAAGGTAAGCTGGACGTGGTCAAACAAGAAATGACAAGACTGAACATCGACATTTTAGGAATCAGTTAACTAAAATGGACAGGAATGGGTGAATTTAATTCAGATGACCATCAGGTATACTACTGTGGACAAGAATCTCGCAGAAGAAATGGAGTAGCCTTCATAACCAATAAGAGAGTAGGAAAAGCAGTCTTGGGATACAATCCCCAAAATGACAGAATGATCTCAGTTCGAATCCAAGGCAAACCATTCAACATCACAGTGATCCAGGTCTATGCCCCAACCACTGCTGCTGAAGAGGATGAAGTTGATCAGTTCTATGAAGCCCTACAACACCTTCTAGAAGCAACGCCAAAAAATGATGTGCTTATCATCATGGGGGATTGGAATGCTAAAGTAGGAAACCAAAAGATAACTGGGATAACAGGCAAGTTTGGCCTTGGAGTACAAAATGAAGCAGGGCACAGGCTGGTAGAATTTTGTCAAGAGAATACAATGGTCATAGCAAACACTCTTTTCCAACAACCCAAGAGACGACTCTACACATGGACATCACCAGACGGTCAACACAGAAATCAGATTGACTATGTGCTCTGCAGCCAAAGATGGAAAAGTTCTATCCAGTCAATAAAAACAAGACCAGGAGCTGATTGTGGTTCAGATCATGAGCTTCTTGTTGCAAAATTTAGGCTTAAATTGAAGAAAGTAGGGAAAAGCACTAGGCCACTCAGGTATGAACTAAATCATATCCCCAACGAATACACAGTAGAGGTGACAAATAGATTTAAGGAATTAGATCTGATAGACAGAGTGCCTGAAGAACTATGGACGGAGGTTCGCAACATTGTACAAGAGGTAGCAACTAAAACCATCCCAAAGAAAAAGAAATGCAAGAAATCAAAATGGCTGTCTGAGGAAGCTTTACAAATAGCTAAGGAGAGAAGGGAAGTGAAAGGCAAGGGAGAAAGAGAAAGATACACCCAACTGAATGCAGAATTCCAGAGAAAAGCTAGAAGAGATAAGAATGCCTTCTTAAATGAACAGTGCAAACAAATAGAAGAAAACAATAGAATGGGGAGGACCAGAGATCTTTTCAAGAAAATTGGAGATATGAAGAGAACATTTCATGCAAAGTTGGGTATGATAAGGGACCAAAATGGTAGGGACCTCACAGAAGCAGAAGAGATTAAACAAAGGTAGCAAAATTATACAGAACAACTATACAAGAGCGAGCTTAACATCCCTGATGACCACAGTGGGGTAGTTACTGACCTGGAGCCAGACATCCTGGAATGTGAAGTCAAATGGGCCTTAGGAAGTCTGAGCAATAATAAAGCTAGTGGTGGTGACAGCATTCCAGTTGAACTATTCAAAATCTTAAAGGATGATGCAGTAAAAGTGCTACACTCAATATGCCAGCAAATTTGGAAAACTCAACAATGGCCACAGGATTGGAAAAGGTCAGTTTACATTCCAATCCCAAAGAAGGGCAATGCCAAAGAATGTTCTACTTCTGCTTCATTGACTATGCTAAAGCCTTTGATTGTGTGGAGCACAACAAATTGTGACAAGTTCTTAAGGAGATGGGAATACCAGAGCATCTTATTTGTCTCTTGAGAAATTTATATGCAGGTCAAGAAGCAACAGTGAGAACTGAACATGGAATCACTAACTGGTTCAAAATTGAGAAAGGAGTTCGGCAAGGCTGTATACTGTCACCTTGCCTATTTAACTTGTATGCAGAGCACATCATGAGAAATGCGGGATTAGAGGAGTCACAAATTGGGATCAAGATTGCAGGGAGAAATATCAACAACCTCAGATATGCAGATGATACCACTCTAATGGCAGAAAGTGAAGAGGAACTAAAGAGCCTGTTGATGCGGGTGAAGGAGGAGAGTGCAAAAGTTGGCTTGAAACTCAACATCAAGAAAACAAAGATCATGGCATCCGGCCCTCTCAATTCCTGGCAAATAGATGGGGAAGAAATGGAGATAGTGACAGATTTTATTTTCCTGGGCTCCAAGATCACTGCAGATGGGGACTGCAGCAAAGAAATTAAAAGACGCTTGCTCCTGGGGAGGAAAGCTATGGCAAATCTAGACAGCATCCTAAAAAGCAGAGACATCACCCTACCAACAAAAGTGCGTTTAGTCAAGGCTATGGTCTTCCCAGTTGCAATGTATGGCTGCGAGAGTTGGACCATAAGGAAGGCCGAGCGTCAAAGAATTGAGGCTTTTGAACTCTGGTGCTGGAGAAGACTCTTGCGAGTCCCTTGGACTGCAAGGCGAACAAACCGGTCAGTCCTAGAGGAGATCAACCCTGACTGCTCTTTAGAAGGCCAGATCCTGAAGATGAAACTCAAATACTTTGGCCACCTCATGAGAAGGCAGGCCTCCCTGGAGAAGAGCCTAATGCTGGGAGCGATCGAGGGCAAAAGAAGAAGGGGACGACAGAGAATGAGGTGGCTGGATGGAGTCACTGAAGCAGTAGGTGCAAACTTAAATGGACTTCGGGGAATGGTAGAGGACAGGAAGGCCTGGAGGATCATTGTCCATGGGGTCGCGATGGGTCGGACACGACTTCGCACATAACAACAACACACCAAAGGCTTTTTGGACCTGCATGCACCCTTCAGAATTCTGAAGCAGGTTGGTGGGTGGAACCACAAGAAGCATCACCCATAGTAACACTTTAATATTTCAAAGAGAAGCTCTGTTTAACAGGATGCCTTTTAAAATAAACACCATGTTTTAAAACATTTTCTTTCATTAACACATCTTACCTTCACTAACCGAGTGAAGATTATTATGCTGTGATTGCAGCTGCTGCCAAAACAACTCTCTAAAAATAGCACCGCCAATCAGATCTCCAGTGGCCAATAAGATTCCCTGATGAGCAAAAGCCCCCTATGGCCCCACCCATTTCTCAAAACACTTGTCAGGCATCATGTGTTGGGAACCCCTGCCCTGACCTCCATGCGTGCAAAACACTCCCCTTTCAGTAAACCAGGCCACTGAGAGGATGTCTTAGGCCAGTCTGGATGGTGGCTGAAAGTGACCAGAAGTAAAAGGGCTAGGGAACTTTCTTAGAAGAGGGTTAGAGTCCGCTCACCCATACACTCCTCCCCAAGCCTCTCAGAGGCTTGGAAAAGAGAAAGAAGAAGAGTAGGTTTTTAAACCCTAATTTTCTTGGTATATAAATTAAAATAAACAAACAAACAAATAAATAAATAAATAAAAAGGCTATCTTGTAAGCCACTTTTGGACTTCTTAATAATTAATTAATTAATTAATTAATTAATTATAATGTATATATCACCCTCCCTGGAGGTTCAGGGCAGTTTACATGGAACATATGAATGATACATAAAACTATCTATAACACATGAATAACCATACAATAATATTAATAACAGGTAGTTGTAACAATAAACAGTGTAAACAATGCTACAGTAAACGGTATAAACAGGTCCAGAGCACTCCACTGGAGTTCTGGGAGGCAGGGGAGCAGGGGCCCTTCATTCGCTGTTGGTTGTACCTGGTCTCAATCAAATGCCTGGTGGAAGATTAGATATCCAGGCCCATTCCGCACAAGGACCAATGTTGCCAATTGGACCCTGAAAGCAGAAACACTATTTTTAATAGTGCTATCTTGGCGTTACGCATACCTGCCTTTGTAGTGGAATCCAGTAGCGTTTCAATCGTTTCCCACAGGTTTCCTGGCTCGCAAAAATTGCTAGAAAGGAAGCGATTTTTTCTGTGCTTTGTCCCACCCCTGGCCGTCAATCAAATGAACAGCCAATGGGCGGCTGTTATCATGCTCCCGAAAAGCCCCTTTCCCTTTAAGAACAGGGTTTAAAAAAAAAAGAAAAACACACGTTGCAACGAATATGCCTTGATTCCTCCTAACGCAGAGACCCATCTAGCTGGCGTGTGAGCTGGCGAGTCATCGTTACCACGCTCCCCCGAGTGAAAAAAAATCCCCCCCCCCATGCACAGGTGCGATTTTCAGCCGAAAATAAAGGGAACTTGCAAATGGGGCTGTGTTGTGCTTGGTGACTTAGGGGAACTTTAAAGCAGTTCTGTGGAGGGACTTTAGCCGGAGAAGCCTCACTGGATGAATGAAAGCTCGCCGGTTCGTTGCTTTCTGCTCGCTTCGAGAGAGAAAAATGGCAATCGCTTCACCAGAAGTTCGGAGGAGAGAGCCAGGGGAGGGACTTGGCTGGAATCGCAACAATGGGAATGCACAGGTCTTTTTCGCTACTTTTCTGGATTTCCCTTTAAGCACTACAACGAATCGCTTTTTGCGGGACTGTTTCAGGAGTGTGGCAGATTGTGTGTGACGTCATGCATAACTGCAAATTAGTAGCATTTACAATTTGGAAGCCTTTTGCAACATTGAAGTCGTGCGGAATGTACCCCAGTTTGGAAAAAGTGGGAACATGGGCCTAACACTTTCAAATCCATTCCAATTCCCCAAGGAGCACACAACCTGTGATCCTTGTAAAAAAACAAACAAACAAACAAAAAATGTTGGAGTGCCTGCCGGTGCTTTTGTACCTTTTTTGTTTCAACTGTAATGAGTTTCAACTGTAATTTTTGTTTCAACGGAGGGAGTTGTGATTATATTATGGTAGTATTAGCTTCAGTGTAGTTGCTTCCAACACAGTGAAGCCATATCTTTTCTCTAATAATTCTGTTTCTTGTTACAGTCACATAAAATTGTCATTCTTTGAGGAAGAAATTCACGAGACAAGAGTCTAAATTTGGCAGAGGTGAGCAAAAATGACTTCCTCTGATTTTCCCAATCACTTTGCACTTTGTCTATCACATTTTGAAACTCATTTCTGCCATGATAATGGCTATGAGCTTTTAAAAACAGGAAGCATTACACTTTCAGGATTATGACAGGAATCCATGGGTAAGTACAAAAGTGTCATAATGGGTTCTGCTTTGCAAAGGCTTCAACATGTTTTCTGAAAAGTTATTTGAAAATGAACAGCCACGAGCAAGCTGTTCCTAGTGTTGTGATGTAAGCAAATATTAATCTGTCATTTGGAGTAAAATTAGAATTGTGGGGTGCTCATGGGGTAAAAGTACATTCCCCAGAAGTAGTAAAGGGAAACAGAGCATGCCAGAGTGCCAGGCACTAGTCTCCTTTCCAAAGGTAAGAGGCTAGAACAGATTTTTAATATTAAATCTTAACCAAAGTAAGTTTAGGCGGGCAAGTAATATTCATGATTTTCAGCAGCTCATTTTTATAATTTATGATGAAGCAGAAGACATTCTGGCATTTGTCATAGGGAACCAGAGATAATAACTCCTCTCCCTTTCTTTCTGCAACTGGCAGAGAGAAGGCCCAAGTGTGCCTCCTCTGTGGTGTCACAGAGTATGTGCAGCATACAAGATGGGGAAAACTGGGACTATTTCACCGAGAGAGAGAGAGAGAGAGAGAGAGAGAGAGAGAGAGAGAGAGAGAGAGAGAGAGATCAGGCTCTGCACATCTCATTTACACTTTAGAAGCCCAACATTTTGCCTTTGAAATGCTAACACTCCCAGACTCAAACTGGCTTACACCACAGGAAAACAAACATGCTTCAGCAGAGCAAAGGACAAAGGTCATTTCTTTATTTTCATTTAGAGGCAAGGATGATTACACAATGCTCTGTCACCTGCTTGGGGGATTAGCGAGATTGGTTACATCCTTGTGTACTCAAAATAATCAAAAGCAGACAAAGAACAGGAGTGTTTATAGCTACTTTGATTTAATGGCGATGGCAGTGCAGAGCCAAAAGCAGCCTTTGTTCTGCCCACTGCGGGATTTTCTAGGCCAAAAAATGTCAGCACTTGATGTGCTCTCTGACCACCAGCCTTGGAATGAATGGCAGCTCCAATTATGGAGGGCAGTCATTGATGTAATGAATGAGGGAAGCAAATGAACCCCTCACACGATAACTTTCAGTCAGTGTCCAATCATGGGAAATACTTGGAAGGATAATTTCATGTCTAGAAACCAAGCCATGTGAATTTTCCCCTTCATTTATTACTAGTGTAAGGCTACAGATGTTGATCTTCAACTTGAAATGATTTTAAGAGAATGCAGGCTACTTTCCCATGCTCCTTTCTCATGTTATGTGATGCATGGAATCTTTCCAAATCGGTAGCCCCAGTGTCTGGGTGCTCGTTCCAGGGGGTTCTGTCACTGCCCTGAGGGTCTCCTATTGATAGCTTCCCCTGGTATGGAGGGGTGTTTCTCCTTGGCTTCCAAGAGGTTAATGTGATGCTTCAGTCAGCTTTAAACAGTCACATGGGTAGGGTGAACATACTCATTACTGTCTCTAAAGATATGTTTTGGTGCTGCTCAGTAGTCCTAGACAATGCAACAGTAGCTGGGGAAATATATTGTATCAAGAGTTAGCAAGATTTCCTGAAACAGTCTGGGATTTAACAGAAGTCTCTCTCAGGAATGGTGGCATGTTTCTCTCCCCATCTATGTGATCCACTTTCTGGTTAGCAGCTTTTATTTCATGGATTATACTTTCCACAGTTTTACAATTTCACTAGATAATTTTCATGATGATAAATAAGACAAAAAGGAGCTTAAGGAAGCAGAATAGCTCCTTTGTCTGCAAAATTGGTATCTTAATTAAAACCCTCAAAAAAGGTTTCACATGAAAGTATATCTTTCACAAATCATTTTCTCAGGGTTTTATTGAACGCTAACCAATTCTCAAGGGCTCTGCTGAAAAGTTTGTTCCTGTTTCTTGATATGCTCTTGTTCCTTTTTGTTTTCTGTTTTCATTGTTTATTTTAGGTATTCCCCTATTTTGCTAGTCCCTATTTATCATTCACATGAAATGTGTATCTCTCCAGTAAATATTTGTGAATCCATAGAAAGGTCTGGGTCACAGTTTGAATACATTTTCACTATCAATATGGTTGATAAATATTTCATAAATAATTTAGGTGAAATGGATTGGCTGTTTTAGCAAAGAAGTATAATATGGCTGTATTTGGTTGTAGTGACACAGTTTACTAATCTAACAGAATTAACTTTATATTTCCACTGTCATAATGGTAGTTCTTAGTCTGAGGAAGAGTGCTTGCACTCGAAAGCTCACGCCTTGAATAAATCTTTGTTGGTTTTAAAGGTGCTACTGGACTCTGATTTTGTTTTGTTGTACTTCAATTACTGTTTATGAAGTATTTTTCAACCATATTGGTAGAGAGATTGTTGCTAAAGCATGAGGAGCTCTTCTCTATGGAGATACAAGTATTTACAACGAAATAACATCTATGTGAATGATAAACAAGGACTAGCAAAATCAGGGAACACGTCAAATAAACAGAGAAAATGGAAGATGAAAACGTAGGTTCCTCCGTAGCTAGTTCTAAACTATGAGCTGTCATTTGTCAAAACACAGTATTTTGTTTTATTCAGGGCTGCCAAGAGCGACCATAGCAACCCCCCCACCCATGACTCTGAGACAACATGGTGTTGGACTAGGACTGGGGAGACCCAGATAAGAAACAGTAAAGGGAAAATAACAGGTTATTAAAGAATAAAATCTACATGACTTATGATTTACATAGTACAGATTGCAATAGGTTATGGTGGGGGGAAACTATATGAACAAACAGAATAAAAAAGATTCTCCAGCAAATATTATTGCGTAGTCCCTTCTACCTCTCTTAGCCACAGGCTTTTAGCACAAGCATCTGACAGAAATGCTGCCGTCTACATTGAATGCAATTTCCACTTTGATTTCAGGTGATTTAAATTTTTCATCTGCAACAAGCATGATTGATCTGGAGTGACCCTACCTTTCCCCTGTGATATCCTGGAGTTGATAGAATCCTCAATATTTGAAAAATTGGCATGAGTAAGTGTGCAGCTGTCTGCTTTCCCCGAAATAGCTTGCTGCTGAGCCTCCAATGCTGTAGAAATGTCCTGATTGGTCGGGGCATCAGTTCCTGGTTCCCAGGTTGCAAGGCTTCCCTTAAAGGGGAAGCCCTAACTTCTCTCAGCAGAAGCTCCAGAAACCTTAACTTCTCTTAGCAGAGATTTTCCTTTTGGATTTATTCCCCCTCCTGTGCTGTCTCCAATCCTCCCCACTCCCGGTTCAAGAAAAGGAAGAGGCTCCTGCTGCACTTGAGTCACCCCCCCCTTCTAAGCTTCCCTAATCACATGCAGAACACTTTTCTGTTTCAATGGGGAGGGGGAGGATAGAGGAAGACCTGAGTTCAAATCAATCTGAATTCAGCAGGATACACAACAGAATAAACAAAGTAAATGCAGAATCAGCCTGTGAGTGGGTAGACAGGAAGAGATGTGCCAGTGTTTGTCTTGGCCCTTCCTTGCATACCCAGGGAATTGCTGATCACCACTGTAGGATAGTAGGTGAATTCACTTCATGCCAGGCTGGATTCTGAAGATTTTTGGTGGGGGGATCACAGGCATGAAATTGGGGTCACTGTGTGTGGACGGGTAATTGTAAGTTCCTGCATTGTGTAGGGGTTGGAATAGATGACCCTGGAGGTTCCTTCCAACTCTATGATTCTATGATTCTATTTTAGGTAGGAAAATTGTTCCTGGGCTATGCAACACATCCTGAAGCTGAGGGAAAATGCTTGATAGAATGTTATCCTCAAAAATACATTGCTATACATAGAAATTTCACAGGTTAAAGAAGGAGGCTAGAGTCACTCTCCCTAACATCTTGATTTCTGCATTCTGTCTTATTAAGTGTTATTGGATATATTCAGTATTCAGTCCTCCAGTTCCCTTAACTACACTGTTGAAATGGAACATGCTAGGAAATCTCTATTTGAGATGTCGACCTTATGATGAGAGCTTTGATTCAGACTGAACTCCTGTGCAAAATAGCAGAACTCTAAGAAGTTAACATCAAGATCATAGGGGGAGTCAGAAATTTAAACAGAGTAAAATGAGTGTTTTTAAAAATAGGAAACTGGCCTTTGAGGAATGGGAACTACTGGAGATGAAACAGCTGGCTTCCTTATTAACCTTCCTCCTCCTCCTCCTCCTCCTCTGTATGTGGCTTGCAAGAGATTTGTGTAAACACCCACTTGAACTGGTTATTCAGAAATGTCCTTGCTCTCGACATGTGTTTTGTCTTGCATTGCATAAGATATTAACCTCTGTAAAGATGAAATGGCACTTCTAGTTGTAAAAGGTTGGTAACCCAATGTTCTATGCACTGAGGAAAATCAAATCAAAATGTAGAAAGGCCTACGGGAAAGGAAGGAGAGTTTTAGTCAAACGAGTAGCCTCAAATAGTAGGTAATTCTTTTCCTCCCCTCAAAGCAAAGTCTCTCATCACAAAATGAATGATTTAATGCAGCTTTGTGGTTTCCAGTCCTATGCAGCATGGGTAGTCAACCTGTGGTCCTCCAGATGTCCATGGACTACAATTCCCATGAGCCCCTGCCAGCGTTTGCAATCTGCTCTTTCCAGAATGCAGGGTATCCTTATCCATTGTTGTTCCTCTATATATTTGTGAAATAGCCTAGGGGGGTGGGATGTGTCTGGCTGTCCAAGTTGGAATAGGGCTAATCAGGGTACAGCCAGCTTTGCCCTGATTGTCCCTGCCCCTGCAGCTCCCGCCCTCTGTCCCTGGACTCTAGCCTCTTTGCTCTCAGATGCCTCAGTGCCTGGAGATAAGGGGAGAGGGCCCTGGACAAACGGTCATGGTGGAGGGCTTGCTAATGAGGGCGTCTTGGCCTGCTAAACAGGGTGTGCTAACAAGGGCCTCTTGGCCGGCTAGGCTGGGACTGCTGACTGCTTGCTAAGGAGCTCTATCCTGGCCTTGTCAAGGAGCTGCCCAGCCCCCACCCACCCCACTTGATCTGGCTGTGAGTTGCCGCCCAAAGCCACATTAAGCGGCCTGGCCAGGGGCCAGGGGAGGAGACCCTTTCAAGGTCCATTCTTAGGAATGGGCTTTGAAGCTAGTATGATATAATCTAGGAAAAATGGAATTCCTACAGTGGCTACAGCATGTGGATGCTCTAGGATTTCTGTTTCTTCTATGGTAGATCATAAAGGTAAAGGTAAAGGTATCCCCTGTGCAAGCACCGAGTCATGTCTGACCCTTGGGGTGACGCCCTCTAGCGTTTTCATGGCAGACTCAATACGGGGTGGTTTGCCAGTGCCTTCCCCAGTCATTACCATTTACCCCCCAGCAAGCTGGGTACTCATTTTACCGACCTCGGAAGGATGGAAGGCTGAGTCAACCTTGAGCCGGCTGCTGCGATTGAACTCCCAACCTCATGGGCAGACAGCTTCAGACAGCATATCACTGCCTTACCACTCTGCGCCACAAGAGGCTCATATGGTAGATCATAGAGACTACAATAAATTCATTGATTTTTGCCTATAAAGATACTAAAGGCAGAAGCAGGATAGGGATTGATAAAAGGATGAGATCAATGTTAGTGAGCATTATACAGAGTCTTCAGTGTGGATTTCACTCCTTAAAACAGAAAAACTTGAAGGGGATCTTAGGTCATTTCCGCACATCAGAAAAAATAGCATTACACCAGCTGAATGGTGTAGCGCTAAACATTATCGCACCTCTAAGCCCCTCCTCACCTTTTTGCTGTATTGCTTTTGTCTGCTGCCTTTTCGTGCTTCTCACTCTCTCTTCTGCAACTCTCTTCCACCTGTTAATCAATCCAGGCAGCCAATCCCCTTTCTCCATGTTTTAAAGGTCCTGTGATGCCCACTAACTTTTTAAATTCATACTTCTCCATTTAAACGTCTATGCATATAACTTAAAAAAATTAATATCGTTTCTGATTTTGTGTGTGTGTTGGGGGGGGAACTTTAGAGAGGCATGCTTTGTGTTATAACTTTTGGGGGGGAAATTACTTCTGGCATCGCCTGCATGCTTGTCTGCCTATTCGTTGCTCCAGGATGTTAGCCATTTTTAAAAGACATTCCTGTCCCTGGGAACAAGGGAGAGGGAGGCGGGTGCGAGGTCAGGATGAGGCAGGCCTACATAACTTCCCTCTGCTAGTTGCCTACTGGTTGCTCTCCCTTAGCTAGTGCTAAATGGTTGGGGAATCCACTTTATGCGATTCCCCAACTAGCGCTTTAAAATGGAGGATGTAGCCGGCCAGTTACTGCCCGGATGCTGGATGTTGGCGATGTCATATGGAGGGGCCAGAATATAATGATTACATAAGGTAAGCATTTCGCAACATTTAACAGGTGCCGAAATGCCCTTATTTTTTTAGGTTGAGTGGAGCGTAACTGAATGTGCCAACACAAATATTTAGAATCAAAGGGTTAATATGGCATACATACAGAAATATACAAGTTATGTAAGGTGGGAGAAAAAAGTGAGAGTCAGGAAAGTATGGTGGTAAATTTTAGAGTTTTCAGTTTGGGTATCACAGGATATGAACTACAGAACATGACACCACATCTCCCCAAACTCTGTCATCCCTAGGTATTGTCCCAGCTTGTCCTCCAAGCTGAAGTTGTCAACCCTATAATAAAGTGCTATAAGTTACAATGAATATCTTGTTATCATATTGTCCTTCTGTATCAGAAAGCACATCTGTGACATTATCTCACACTAGTGTTCTACCTATTTCTGCCAGTAGCCATTCTCAGCACAAACTGCAGTTGTTGGATAAGCCTGGAGCAATGTACCTTTATGAAAGGATCTCATTTCTATTCTTCATGTTGACATAAATAAGAATGTAGGAAGGTTAGAAGTAGAAAGGCATCATGATCTCAATAGGACCTTGGACCCACGTTTTGGGAAATGTCTCCTTAATAAGACTATCTTAACCAATATCACAAATTCTGAACATAGAAGAGCATTTGTTCATCTTCGATATAATGCTCACCCTTCTGCCTACTTGGGAGGAAAGTTTAAAGGGATACTGGTAGAGGCACGCAAGTGTATTTGTAATGAAGGACAAATAGAAACAACTGAGCATGTCCTTTTAAGTGTAAGCTTTATAATAACATATGCACAGGCTCATTGAAATCAATGCTTACAGAATGTCCCTGAGGTCTGAGGAAACAAAGCCTCAAATTAATACTGTCAGATACAAATAAGGAGCTAACAAAAAACAATCGCTACGTATGCTTGGATAGCTAGAAAAATAAGGAAGATCTGGTCCAATCCTTTATACTAACTGTCACTTATATTGAATCCTTATAGTATATTTATATATTTTTATTCATTTCATAACTGACTAATTTATATATATGGATTATATTTTTTCTTGGAGAGTCTATAACCATAAATAAAATTGACTGACTGACCAAATATAGGAAGGCATCATCTCAAAGTGCCCGAAGCTCCTTTTTGCACAAGACAGGATAACCAAAAGGAGTGTGTTAATTTCTTCCATCTTGACAATAGGGAGAGATGTCTGTCATCCCCTCTCTCCCCCAGTGCATTTTTAAAAAATTACATAGGGCAGACGAGAAAACATTCTATCAGCTTACATAGTTATGAGAAAGTTGAATAAGTAAACATCTTTTCAAGACAAAATTAAAGTTTGGAATCGCCCTGCAAGCTGCATGCAGTCCTAGTGCCCCATTTACCTATGACTAAGAAGGGGGAAAAAACCAGACCTGGTAAACAGGAACTTGGGCTTGCAGTGATGAAAAGTTCTGTGTCCTGCCCATATGCACACAAACTGCTTGCAGCATCCAATTCTCAGAATATTATGATTCATGTCAGGCTCACCACCCTCTCAAAACTGTGTCTGCTGTTCAATTACATCTGTCACTGTGTTCCTCAGTTATGCAATTGCTTCCACATCACATAGGGGGGCACACCCTACCGCTTGATTGGCACTTTTTTTGACAGCCTCAGCAGAGCTGCCAATGGTCTGAATGAGTGTAGATGATGAACTCACTCTGAGCTGGTCCCTCTGGGTTAAACTGGAAGCTCATTGGCAGGAAACACCATAGAAACACACACTGATTTTTTTTTTGTCCTGGGCTAGACCTACTTTCTTAGCTGCAGAACTTTTTTCTTAATCAGGCTTCTCACTTCAACCATTCACAAGCACTTGATCCACTCGTCTATTTTTAGGCATAGCCCTGTGAGTTATTGTTGCAAGCAGAGAACCATCCAGGCCACAGAGTTCTAAAGAGCAGAGAACAATGCCATAATGTTTCTTTTAAAATAAAAGAAAGACTTTGTCACAGATACATCTGAACAATTTGTTCATAAAGAATGAATTACTTCAAACAAAGGGTGAGCTAAGTAAAGGTTCTTGGTGCTTTCAGTATCCTGACTGTGCTGATAACTATGCCCAGTCAGTTCCTTCTGCTGTAACCCACGGTGATGTCATACAAAATAGAGTCACATGCCTATCACATCACCATAGCATAGCACATATCATTTGGACTTGACCTAGGGAGGCCTGAGTTCAAATCTTTGCTTCTCTCATTGAGTGGTGAGGGGCCTTAGGAAATCACAGATCATAGAATCATAGAGTTGGAAGGGGTCATACAGGCCATCTAATCCAACCCCCTGCTCAATGCAGGATCAGCCCTAAGCATTCTAAAGCATCCAAGAGAAGTGTGTATCCAACCTTTGCTTGAAGACTGCCAGTGAGGGGGAGCTCACCACCTCCTTAGGCAGCCTATTCCACTGCTGAACTACTCTGACTGTGAAATTTTTTTCCTGATATCTAGCCTATATCATTGTACTTGTAGTTTAAACCCATTACTGCATGTTCTCTCCTCTGCAGCCAACAGAAACAGCATCCTGCCCTCCTCCAAGTGACAACCTTTCAAATACTTAAAGAGGGCTATCATGTCCCCTCTCAACCTTCTTTTCTCCAGGCTGAACATTCCCAAGTTCCTCACCCAGTCTAAAACTTTTCATGGCACTGTTGTGAAGATAAAATGGGGTAACCTAATGCATGCAACCCTAAGCCCCTTGTAGAAGGGGTCACAAATAATCATTTCAGTATATCATTCTTGATGGCTTGATTACTCCATCAACTATCGGGTCAGCAGATCTTGAATCAAATGCTTTCATGATCCTGCATTCAACAGTCAAATTAATGGGTTTATAGGTTATCTTCTCAAAGAAATACCTATAGATAAGCATTTAGGTGACAGCAGGCTCTAGCCACCATGGTGCACCAAGGAGTTGAGTCCTATTAATCCCTTGTCATTCCTCTCTAGTCAGCACTAGGGTTTGTTGTGAAATCTGTCACAAGTATTCTGCCAATGGGAAAGGGTGTTTCCTTCCCTCCTCCCACCTTTCTCTCGGGCCTTGTCAATAAGGAAGGTCTTTCCCTTCTCCCTCCCAGGCTTTCCCTTTGCACTTTGCTTCCTGCACAAAGCAGTTGATCCAGCTGTGAACATGACACAGTCCTTTTCATGTCTTAGCTCATTAGCTCATTCCAGTCATGGATTCCACTGAACTGCAGCACTAGCACATTAAGGTTGAAGCTTTTATTTTAGCCCAGGTCAGGCATGTTCAAAGGTGGTTGGAATCAGAGAGGGTGGGGGTGGTGGCAGCCACATCTGTATTCTGCGTTTCACAAGTGAACTCATTACTATTTTACAATGTGTGCTGGTGTCCAGGCAGCTGTTTTGGCCCTTGAAAACACTTGGTGTGTGTGTGTGTGTGGGGGGGGAGATTTCTGCACCACAAACCCACAATTAATCATTGGGTTATTATGATCCAAGATCAACATATAGAAACAACCATAACAGAATTACACAACAGTTGACCACAAACCCACAGTGGATCAGGACATTATAGCATTTTAATATCATTGTAAAATGGTGATAGTGAATTGGTGCTAGCAACAATTTTGCCTTCTCTTTTAACTAGGCTCAGCAAAGGAGAGGGAGTCAATCTCTGTATCTGTAGAAGGGAGTCTCCCCAACTTCTGTTCCCATCTGTGTGAAGCAAAAAAGGCATCTTTTCCCTGCAGGCAGGTGTAGCTGCATAGGAAAAGTGTGTGTGCTCATACTAGCGTTGCCAACTCCATGTTGGGAAATTCCTGGAGATTTGGGGAATGGAGCCCGAAGAAAGTGAGGGAGGAACCTTAATCAGGGGTGATGTGAATTTAATGGAAGACGGTGTTGTAAACCAAAGGGGTCATCCATCCAAGAAAATGTACCACCTTCTGTGATCTCTGTTAGCGAAGGCTCACTTCATGCTCAGAGGAAAATCAGACACTTTTATGCTGATCCATTGGTGGGGTTTCCCATTTGGCACACTACAACCCAGTAAAGTAGAGGTTGGACAATATGCGGGTGGGGATCTTCATGGTGTTGGTAATATGGAGACCTTCCTGACCTGCACAGGAAGGCTGTTCTGTTACACAGGAACCAGTCCTGGAAAAGCTCTGGAGTAGGCAGTTGCTCATCTAATCTACCTGCATACTGATTCTCTTTAGATCTTGCTTTGATGAGTGAAGTTGATGTCTAGGATTATATTGGGAGAGGCAATCCTACAGATGTGTGGAAGAGCTTTATAGGTCATGAGGCAGCTAATGCAGTGATCTTAACTCTGACATCATGGCGTAATTGTGGTTATTTCCAGATATTTGGTTAGTACTTAAATGACTCATAGCTCATTTTCCTTTTTTTTAAGTTATGTGAGACCAGGGAGGAGGGACAAACCATGATCTGATAAGAGAACACACAATCTAATTCTTGTCAGTATTTTCAGCTGATGAAAAATCTGTATGTAGTTCAACCATCTGTGTCTCGTTTGGTGAATGCAATGCATCAAGAGCCACTTGACTGACCTTTTCTAAGTAATCAAGATACAAATGACATTTGAGAAGATAAAAAAATCTACTTCCACATATTCTGTTGAAGAGAATCTTCTTCTACGTGCAGCCTGACACAGAAAGTGGTTAGAAAATAAACACATATCCCAAGTAAGACTGGAAGCTGCCAGCACAGTCAATATCCTTAGGCTGTATTCCAACCATTGGTGCCAAAGCATTGGCTAACTAGGTCTTTTTTCACTGCCTGTAACAACTTTTCATGCAGGAACAACTCTGATGTTTGCCTAAGACTGGGATGAGAAATTGACCTCAGATGAACAGAAGTTCTGTTGCTGGAAATGACTAAAGATCTAGCTTTATTATAGGTTTATAATAGCAAGAGAATCATTACCTCTCCTCAGCAAATACTGACACTTAACTACATGCTACATTTCCCCTGGGTTCTCCTGTGGTCCTCATAAACACATTTGTATTTGGAGTTTGTGCTGGGGACACAGTCCTGGGCCTAGTCTGCACACAACTTTCAATACACTTTAGAAGTAGATTTTCCTGTTCTGCACAGGAAAATCCAGCTGCCAAAGCACATTGAAAGTGCATTATCCTGTATGTGCAGACTAGGCCCTGGACATGTACATAGAATATAGGGTTGCCAAACTCCAGTCAGAATCTGGGGATCTCCAGACAACAGAGATCAGTTCGCCTGGAGAAAATGGCTGCTTTGGAGAGTGGAATCTATGGCATTATACCCCACTAAGCATCCTCTCCTCCTCAAACTGCACCCTCCCTCAGGCTCCATCCCCAAATCGCGAGGGGTTTCCCAACCCAGAGTTGACAAACCCTAGTCATAATTTAGCTGATACTATATGAGGCTCAAGCCTCCCTTGACATTTTTCTGACCTCGAAACAACCTTGAGGGCACAGTTAGGTTCACTGGAAAAAAACTAAGGATACTCCATCAGTGAGCATGGAATCCCCATTGGAGAAAATAACGCTAGTTCACGTCAGGGAGGCAGCACAAATACCTTCTTCCCACAAGCCACAAGCCAATCTGACTTGTGCCTTTGTGTATCTGGGATTAAATTTCCAGCACAGAACTTGCATTCCAAATTTGCTTGTGCAGACTCAGTGAAGGTCCAGGAGAAACATGACATGTCATTAAGGCTGCCAACTCCCATCTTAGGAAATTCTTGGATATTTGGGGGCAGAACTTGAGGAGAGCAGAGTTTGGGAAGGAAAGGAAGTTCAGTGGGGGTGTGATACCATAGAGGCTACCTTCTAAAGCTGTCATTTCCTCCAAAGAAATTGCTCTTTGTGGTCTCAAGATTAACTGTAATGGTGGAGAGATTCCAGGTGCCACCTGGAGGATGGCAGCCCCTAAATTAGACTTTCAGGAGAATTGGGCCACCAAGGCCTACAACAGACTAGAATTCCTAAGACTTCTTGGGAGGAACCCTGCCCGTTAAACTAAAAGCAGTACAATTTTGCAGTGTACAAATGTCCCGTGGGTGAGAGAGAAGGCTGCAGATTTGTAAGTGGGGCAGAGGGAGAAAGAGAGAGATTGAGTTCGGTTGCAGAAAGAAGTGTGTGTGCTGTGTAGCTTAGAGAGAAATAAAGGGTTGAACACAGAAAAGGGTTAAAAAGAAAAAAATGAAAAAGAAAACATAAGAAAAATGCTATTCCATGGTTAAAATAGCAATGCTTGAATTCGAAGAAACATATAAGTGAAGGAGCTGCACACCCATACCTTAGGAGAACATGTCACCTGAAACAGTTGTATAATAAGGCATCATTATGATTATACACATTCTTTTCTCTGGCCTGGTGGAATGAGGGCAAACCACAATGAAACACAGCAAATGTCCAATTATAATGTGAACATGGCTTCCTTAATAGTATCACTGCTATGTGAGGCTGAATGTTATTTATCACGTGCTCCTTTATATAACATATTCCAGTATATCCCAACTGAATACCAGCAAGCTTCTGTGTTTTGTTTTTAAAACTAGAGTATAAGAATCACCCCCCTTCAAGGATCGCTGCCTTGTTGTGGCAAGGGGGCTTGCGTAGTTCAGTGAAGCTATGAGCTATACCGTGCAGGGCCACCCAAGACAGACAGGTCATAGCTGAGAGCTCTGACAAAAGGTGATCCACTGGAGAAGGAAATGGCAAACCACTCCAGTAACTTTGCCATGAAAACTCTATGGACAGTTCCAATAGGCATAACGATATGACGCCGGAAGATGAGCCCCTCAGGTCGGAAGGTGTCCAATATGCTACTGGGGATGAGCAGACGGCTAGTACGAGTAGCGCAAGAATGAATGAAGCGACTGGGCCAAAGCCGAAGGGACGCTCAGTTGTGGAAGTAACTGGTGGCGAAAAGACAGTCCGATGCTGTAAAGATTTTTATTCCATAGGAACCTGGAACGTCAGATCCATGAATCAAGGCAAGCAGGACGTGGTTAAACAAGAAATGACAAGACTGAACATCGACATTTTAGGAATCAGTGAACTAAAATGGACAGGAATGGGTGAATTTAATTCAGATGACCATCAGGTATACTACTGTGGACAAGAATCTCGCAGAAGAAATGGAGTAGCCTTCATAATCAATAAGAGAGTAGGAAAAGCAGTCTTGGGATACAATCCCCAAAATGACAGAATGATCTCAGTTCGAATCCAAGGCAAACCATTCAACATCACAGTGATCCAGGTCTATGCCCCAACCACTGCTTCTGAAGAGGATGAAGTTGATCAGTTCTATGAAGCCTTACAACACCTTCTAGAAGCAACGCCAAAAAATGATGTGCTTATCATCATGGGGGATTGGAATGCTAAAGTAGGAAGCCAAAAGATAACCGGGATAACAGGCAAGTTTGGCCTTGGAGTACAAAATGGAGCAGGGCACAGGCTGGTAGAATTTTGTCAAGAGAATACAATGGTCATAGCAAACACTCTTTTCCAGCAACCCAAGAGACGACTCTACACATGGACATCACCAGACGGTCAACACAGAAATCAAATTGACTATGTGCTCTGCAGCCAAAGATGGAAAAGTTCTATCCAGTCAATAAAAACAAGACCAGGAGCTGATTGTGGTTCAGATCATGAACTTCTTGTTGCAAAATTTAGGCTTAAATTGAAGAAAGTAGGGAAAACCACTAGGCCACTCAGGTATGAACTAAATCATATCCCCAACGAATACACAGTAGAGGTGACAAATAGATTTAAGGAATTAGATCTGATAGACAGAGTGCCCGAAGAACTATGGACGGAGGTTCACAACATTGTACAAGAGGTAGCAACTAAAACCATCCCAAAGAAAAAGAAATGCAAGAAATCAAAATGGCTGTCTGAGGAAGCTTTACAAATAGCTAAGGAGAGAAGGGAAGTGAAAGGCAAGGGAGAAAGAGAAAGATACACCCAACTGAATGCAGAATTCCAGAGAAAAGCTAGAAGAGATAAGAATGCCTTCTTAAATGAACAGTGCAAACAAATAGAAGAAAACAATAGAATGGGGAGGACCAGAGATCTTTTCAAGAAAATTGGAGATATGAAGAGAACGTTTCATGCAAAGATGGGTATGATAAGGGACCAAAATGGTAGGGACCTCACAGAAGCAGAAGAGATTAAACAAAGGTGGCAAAATTATACAGAAGAACTATACAAGAGCGAGCTTAACATCCCTGATGACCACAATGGGGGTAGTTACTGACCTGGAGCCAGACATCCTGGAATGTGAAGTCATATGAGCCTTAGGAAGTCTGAGCAACAATAAAGCTAGTGGTGGTGACAGCATTCCAGTTGAACTATTCAAAATCTTAAAGGACGATGCAGTAAAAGTGCTACACTCAATATGCCAGCAAATTTGGAAAACTCAACAATGGCCACAGGATTGGAAAAGGTCAGTTTACATTCCAATCCCAAAGAAGGGCAATGCCAAAGAATGTTCAAACTACCACACCATCGCACTAATTTCTCATGCTAGCAAAGTTATGCTCAAAATCCTACAAGCTAGGCTCCAGCAATATGTGGACCGAGAACTTCCAGAAGTACAGGCAGGATTTCGAAGAGGCAGAGGAACTAGAGATCAAATTGCCAACATACGCTGGATCATGGAAAAAGCTAGGGAGTTCCAGAAGAACATCTACTTCTGCTTCATTGACTATGCTAAAGCCTTTGATTGTGTGGAGCACAACAAATTGTGACAAGTTCTTAAGGAGATGGGAATACCAGAGCATCTTATTTGTCTCTTGAGAAATTTATATGCAGGTCAAGAAGCAACAGTGAGAACTGAACATGGAATCACTAACTGGTTCAAAATTGAGAAAGGAGTTCGGCAAGGCTGTATACTGTCACCTTGCCTATTTAACTTGTATGCAGAGCACATCATGAGAAATGCGGGATTAGAGGAGTCACAAATTGGGATCAAGATTGCAGGGAGAAATATCAACAACCTCAGATATGCAGATGATACCACTCTAATGGCAGAAAGTGAAGAGGAACTAAAGAGCCTGTTGATGCGGGTGAAGGAGGAGAGTGCAAAAGTTGGCTTGAAACTCAACATCAAGAAAACAAAGATCATGGCATCCGGCCCTCTCAATTCATGGCAAATAGATGGGGAAGAAATGGAGATAGTGACAGATTTTATTTTCCTGGGCTTCAAGATCACTGCAGATGGGGACTGCAGCAAAGAAATTAAAAGACGCTTGCTCCTGGGGAGGAAAGCTATGGCAAATCCAGACAGCATCCTAAAAAGCAGAGACATCACCCTGCCAACAAAAGTGTGCTTTGTCAAGGCTATGGTATTCCCAGTTGCAATGTATGGCTGCGAAAGTTGGACCATAAGGAAGGCCGAGCGTCAAAGAATTGAAGCTTTTGAACTCTGGTGCTGGAGAATACTCTTGCGAGTCCCTTGGACTGCAAGGCGAACAAACCAGTCAGTCCTAAAGGATATCAGCCCTGACTGCTCCTTAGAAGGCCAGATCCTGAAGATGAAACTCAAATACTTTGGCCACCTCATGAGAAGGAAGGACTCCCTGGAGAAGAGCCTAATGCTGGGAGCGATTGAGGGCAAAAGAAGAAGGGGACAACAGAGAATGAGGTGGCTGGATGGAGTCACTGAAGCAGTAGGTGCAAACTTAAATGGACTCCGGGGAATGGTAGAGGACAGGAAGGCCTGGAGGATCATTGTCCATGGGGTCGCGATGGGTCGGACATGACTTTGCACATAACAACAACAACAAATAAGAATCAGTGCAGCTAGAGGTAAATCCCAGACTAAATGGGTTGGATCAGATCTAGAGCCAGAATAGTAGGAGCAGGTTATAGAAGAGCATGCCGGAGTCTGAAGTCTTTTTTTCTTTTTTCTTTTAATCAACACTGGTCGTCAAACACAACATGCCCTGCCAGTAAAATATCTACCAGTTGGACAACCACATTTGCAATAGATGCCCACCTCTAAAAGGGGAGGTGAGATGAAAAGGGGAAGGCTAGATTTAAATAGACTGCTAAGACTATCTTGGTGCTGGGTATGAAACAGCAGTAAACTTTCCTCATTCACAGGCAGAAGTGGCCCATCCTCTTAGCAGGCTTGGAGATTGCCTGAAGAGCTGGAGGTGTGGAAGGGTACCAACCAGTCCTGTTCCACCCTTGCCCGTCCACCCCACCCTCTCACAGCATCTGGGTTTGTTGTAGCAATTGGGAGGCCAGCAAGGGCCTTCCCTGGCTCTGGAGGGTGGCTGCAGGGAGTTTGGTGTTTTCCTCCCTTTGTAGGGGGGGGGGGTGACAGGCACCTCTGCTTTTTGTCTCCTTCTCATGGCAGCTTACTCCAGGGCCAGCAGGGGGCAAATAGGGTAAGCTGCAGCCTTCTGCCAAGGAGGAAGGCAGTGGCTTATCATCTTTCCTCTGGGTAGGGAGGGTGAGCTTGCCTAAGACACCAAAGGTCTCACGCCATCCCTGTTCACAAGGCAGACATCTGAAGCCTGAAGCCTCAAGCAGGCATCTGAAGCCTCTGTCCCACCTTTTAACTGTGTAGGAGGTTCTCCCCAGAATCATAGATGGTTCCTCATTCCTCACCTTTTGGTGAAGCTCTAGCATATTTATAATTGTCGTTTGTGGTTGTACATTCTTTTTTAAATTAAAAAAATGAGCTCTTTTATTTGAGCCACAAGCTCTTAGGGTCTAGGCCATGTTATCAATTAAATATATTGTTGATGGTCATAATAAACCAGATTCACTGCATGCAATTGCTTTTGGCCCCTCTGCTTGCTACCTTCAGACACTGCTGCCATAGGACAATATGGCAGACAACACGATTCCTGGTCTAGCATATTTATAAAGTGGAGACACACTCAAAGAGTACATGAGGATAAGTGCCCCTCCGGCACTACTATTGGTTTCTCACCATCTGTGAGGGCACAGAGCTCGACTCTTTTCCATGACTTCTGTTCTGTGTCCAAATTCAGAACCAACCAAGCTGAAAGTTTTAACCAGTCGCTCTGCTCTCTCAGACTGAACTGAAATGTGTCCAAAACATCTCATGTGAAACTTGCCAAGGAAGTGGTGGACTAAGAATATTTTAGAAAGACTTCTTGGAGGACAAAGATTGAATAAAGTCATAGAATCATAGAATCATAGAATCATAGAGTTGGAAGGGGCCATACAGGCCATCTAGTCCAACCCCCTGCTCAACGCAGGATCAGCCCAAAGCATCCTAAAGCATCCAAGAAAAGTGTGTATCCAACCTTTGCTTGAAGACTGCCAGTGAGGGGGCACTCACCACCTCCTTAGGCAGCCTATTCCACTGCTGAACGACTCTGACTGAGAAAAACTTTTTCCTGATATCTAGCCTATATCGTTGTACTTGAAGTTTAAACCCATTACTGCGTGTCCTCTCCTCTGCAGCCAGCAGAAACAGCATCCTGCCCTCCTCCAAGTGACAACCTTTCAAATACTTAAAGAGGGCTATCATGTCCCCTCTCAACCTCCTTTTCTCCAGGCTGAACATTCCCAAGTCCCTCAACCTATCTTCATAGGGCTTGGTCCCTTGGCCCCAGATCATCTTTGTCGCTCTCCTCTGTACCCTTTCAATTTTATCGATGTCCTTCTTGAAGTGAGGCCTCCAGAACTGCACACAGTACTCCAGGTGTGGTCTGACCAGTGCCGTATACAATGGGACTATGACATCTTGTGATTTTGATGTGATGCCTCTGTTGATACAGCCCAAAATGGCATTTGCCTTTTTTACCGCTGCATCACACTGCCTGCTCATGTTTAGTTTACAATCCACAAGTACCCCAAGGTCTCGTTCACACACAGTGCTACCTAGAAGCGTATCCCCCATCCAGTAGGCATGCTTTTCATTTTTCTGACCCAGATGCAGAACTTTACACTTATCTTTATTAAATTGCATCTTGTTCTCATTTGCCCATTTTTCCATTGTGTTCAGATCTCGTTGAACTCTGTCTCTATCTTCCGGAGTATTTGCCAGTCCTCCCAATTTGGTGTCATCTGCAAACTTGATGAGTAGTCCCTCCACCCCCTCATCTAGATCATTAATAAATATGTTAAAAAGTACCGGGCCGAGCACCGAACCCTGAGGTACCCCGCTACTCACCTCTCTCCAGTCTGATGAAACACCATTGACAACAACTCTTTGAGTGCGGTTCTCTAACCAATTCCCTATCCACCTAACGATCTGAAAATCCAGATTGCAAACTGGATTGCAAATCCAGTGCCAAACTTCATTTTTTACAGTTTCAAAATGGTCATCTATTCACAGAAAGATTTTTCCTCCCGTATCCTTTTAATTGAAGATGTCAAGGATTGGACATGAAACTTACTTGCATGCACCCTGCTATTAAGGAAGAGCTCCTCTCCTCACTATGAAAGGTGATTGTTAAAGTAGATAGTTTTTGTGGTATACATATACATAATGCATACATGAACAAGCACCAACCTGAATAGACAATCAAGTAATTCTGTGGTATAGGTACAAAGTTAGTATATCTGTGATGTTTTATTCTTGTTTGGCATCCCACAAATATACAGATCTGTGGAAAAACTTATCTTGCCCTTATAGGCAGATATCATCTCAGATCATTGCTGGCAGTGGCCCCCAGCCTTTTTCGGGCCAGGAACCGCGGGGGGGGGGGGGAGGGAGGCGCGAGCGCTGGCAGGAGGCGCGGGCGCAAACGCAAAGAGGGAGAGGTGCGGGCGCAAATGTGCAGGTGCAGCAGCTCCACGCCTGCACGCTTGCCGCACTGTGAGGTGAGCAGTGCTCACTGGCAGGCGCAAACACACAGGTGCGGATTTGCTGCACCTGCACCTTTTTGCCCGCACCTCCCTCCCCGGCGGTGCAGGCCGGTACCAAGGGCCTCATGGCCCAGGGGGGTTGGAGAACACGGATTGCTGGAGTGTCTTCTGGTGTCTATACCATTTTGTTTTCATTTTTAAAGTAGCAAATTCTGTAGTCCCATGAGCACATAATTCTAGAAGTCTTCCTTCCAAATAAATGTGGTTAGAACTGATTTAAAAAATCTCCTCCCCCCCAAAAAAACACCTGAGGTTGTCTTACATATACCTAAAAATATACAGCCTATTCTGTGGAATTAAGTGTCTTGTAATTAATATTCCACCCCTACACTCTACTGTGAGGCTGCCATAGATTTGTAATTGTATTCCAAATTAATGCCAACATATGATTGATAAAGTCAGCATCATACACGCTATAGTTATTTTAAGGTTTCCAGTCTGGCTTGAATAGTATTTTGTTTTTCTTTATTGCCTATCATAATAGAATGCTCTCTATGTCTGGTTCTTGAAAAATATCAATTTTCCTGTCTTTTTTTAGTATGCAAGGGAAGGTGCCTAAACATCTGAAATATTTTTGGGGAGGGGCATCTAGATAAATCCAAGATCTGGTCAACAAAACACAGAAAATTCTTCCCAATGTTTTACAGTTATCATTTTGTACAGCCAAAGCCTTGGGAATAAGGATTGTCAATGTTACCTTGAAATGTATTTTTGGATCTTGCCAGAATGTTATCATTCTGAGACGCTACAAAATGCCTCGGGGTCTGGGCATCAGGCCAAGCTCTATCCTTGAATAATTATATGAAGCTCCTCCTGACTCCCACATATATGAAGGGCAAGATGGGCCCAAAGCGGCAGAGATAACACCACCTGCAGTCCTCAGAAACGCAGAGGCAAGATGTAACAGACAATGCAAAAGCAAAAATGCAGCTTAACAGGCACTGAATGAACATGAATGAATCGAAAGAGGCCCGTCCAGTGGCCTGAGACTTCTTTGAATCTTTCCCGTCATCTCCTTTCAAGTATTTTGGTCCACATGCATTTTCCTTTTCTTGAGCTTATTACTGATTTCTCCATGTATAATTATGCTGTTTCTCCTCTAAAGTTCAATGTCAGCGTCTTCCATATCATACAACCTCTTTTGTCCTAAATGGGTTTTACTCTTGGTATGAATGTGCACGCAAAGTGCGGACAGTCTGTCTCTCTCCCCCCCCTAGTAAATGAAAAAATATTGCATATGCAAAAGAATTTCTGTACATTGGGTATGGAAATGAATGGAGCATCCCTTGTCGGAGAGGAATTCTGTGCTCTCAAGAAATGGGGCATATACTTATGAACTGCACCACCAAATAAATAATATCAAAAGGCTCAATCCTGTTCCTAAAGCTATTTTCACAAGTGAGCTCCAAAACAAGACCGTCAAGACTGGCAAATGGATAAGCTTTGCATTTTGTTTGCTTTATGCTTTATACCTTTAACAAATAATGACAGGGAAAAATTCAACAGGTTCAGGTTCCTGAATCACTGTGTCCCAGTGCTGAGAAAGACTGTTTTTCTTGAATTTCTCACTGCCATGCAGCTGTACAAAGCAAAGAACTGCTGTTAGGAAGAATGGGACCAATTCCGCATGAGGAATTTGCCCTTGCACATTGCTCATGGGTTTTAGTGTTGCTTCCTCATGACGTTGGCAGCAACCCATAGCTCTCCAGTGAGTGGTGTGGGTTTTCATCAAGTTTGCTCCGTGATGAGGGAAATTGCAAAATCCCACTTCCCCATTCCTGTTGTGCTACAAATCAGGGTGCAAACAGCAGCAAGCCCGTCTGAAGGGAGAAGTGTGTGACAGTCCTGGTAGCATTGTGCCTGCCCTTGCACCCACCTTCCTCTCCCTATTTCCGGACTGATTTTTTTTAATGGTGTGATCTGTGTAGTTACAGAACTGCAAAGTGATGTGCCCTTATTTAAAATAAAATGTTCTCTTCAGTGTGCACACTAATATTGGGGTAAGGCAGCAACCCAATCTGAAACACATCCCTGTTTGTGTTTTCTGGTGGTGGGGTATGAATGGGGAAAGAGGGTGTGTGTGTGATGAAGCAGCCCTCTCCCTGTTAGCTTAGCCTCCATGCCCTCTGTTTTAAATCTTCAATCTGAAGAGCTGGGGGAAACTTTGGGTTGTCCACGCTTCCAGCTTCTCCACTGCCTCATTGGGATGGAAAAAGCCACGATGAGACGGCGGGATAATGCAGGAGGTGTCTCCCATCAGGAAGCATGCAAATGTGCAGTTTACTATTGTGCATTTGCAAGCAGGAGGTGGTGCGCATTTTACGCCTCCATGCAGAATCGGTCAAAGTGGCAGCTTTAGGCATGGTAGAATTTATATCCAAGTTGTATTTTGTTGGATGTGCTGCTGATGCTCTTACTGCCTCCTGTATCAGCATTGACTACAGGCTGAGGAACTGGGTTGGGTAGCAGATGAGGAACCAGCATGAGCAGAACATACGTATATTATGCTCATTGGGATCCAATATGTTGAAGGCACATGTGTGATCTTACCGAAATGTGCAGAGTTATGATAAATTGGTGGATTGATCTCATATTTAACCCTTGTTATCAGATAAAGTTGAGAAATCTACAAATTTGTCTTGCTCATTGTAGGACATCCTCATGAATTAAAGCTGATATTTATTTTCTTAAAATTTCAGCATGCACTAGATCCTATTCCAACTCCCCCCCACCACACTAGGCTGCCACCATTTTATTCTTGAAAAGCAACAAAGTCACATTGTTCAAAGCAAACATACTTCAATATCAGGTGGAACAAATACACAATTGCACACCCAGGCCTCAATCTCTAAACCCAGCTGGACAAAGACTGAATGAAAATGCACACAACAGCGAGCAAGAGAAAAGCGCCTTTATCGCATTGCAAAGGGGCTCCATCAAGAACAATTCTATAGCCTGGCTTTCTTTTTTGTTAGCAATACCCTTTCAAAAAGCTGAAAATAGCATTTATTTTCCTACTGATTTGTGTCTTCCCATTGACTTTCCCTACCCCCCTGGGCTTTTCAGACTAGCTCAAATGATAACACTCTTTTCCTTACCTTGTTTAAACACCTGTGCCACCAAGTCAAGTGCATCTAGCTATGGAAGTGGTCAGTCACCCAAGAGCTACTACTGAACAGCCAAAAGTACACAAGAGTCTTTGAAGGGACCTGAAGGTAGAAGTGGGACCAGAAGAGTTTTCATAATCAAAAATCATCTCACCCAATCTGGTCCCACAACATCCAAATAATGTTTGCAAATATAAGGCCCTACAGGCAAGGCAAAGGCTGGACAGAACTCTGTACTCCTTGCTTATATTTTAGCCCACATTCGTATTAAAGATCAAGGACTTAAGATTTTTAACAACATTCTGTTTTTAAATGGAGAAGCAGGGCCGGCACAATTATTATGCTTGCCACAGCAATGCATTAATAAAATCTTCCTGAGGTGAATGATTCCTCCTGCCTTACAGTGATGTTTGGAACGGCTTACCAGCAGATTGCCATTATCATACTGGATAGGATCCAACATCTCTTTTAAATTCAAGGAGTTTTTCTCTGACATTGAAAGTAATGGGAGGAGGACTTCTCATCTAACAGAGGAGGGTAAATGAGATCCACCCCAAAGTGAGTCCTGTTCTGCTTACTCTGTTGGCTTTACTATAAAACAATTAACCTTTCTTTCTGTGCTAACCATTAACCAAAGATACCTCAGAAAGACAACTACTTCCATCTGGGGCTGTCTACCTAAATTAATATGACACAATATTGAGGAATTAAATAAGCTAGTGGAACCCTGGGCTCTACCAACTGAGGCTCACATACCCATATCTTGGAAGGGAGGCTGGGACAAGCAAGATTTGCACTGTGCATGGTCATTTCATAGAAGGGAAACCTGAGGACACCAGTAGAGAACACACATTAAAATGCACATTTGCAAAATTGCTAAAAACTGTGATAACAAATGCTGGAAATGTGATGATAAACTAGGTTCTTTCTTTCATATGTGGTGGAGTTGTGAAAAAGTTTACAAGTTCTGGGCCAAAATACACACCATTATGCAGAAAATGTGGGGTCTTAGATTTCCTATGAAAGTTGAATCTATGTTACTAAGTATACCTCCGCAGTGCCTCCCAACTCACACACAAAGTTTATTCTTTTACGCCACGACGGCAGCAAGATTAGAATTGGCCAAGAAATGGAAAATGCAAGAACTACCTTTGATAGAAGGCTGGTTGAACAAATTAGCTGACTTTGCCAACATGGCCAAACTGACACTGATAGTCAATGGAAGAACAGAAGAGGCCTTTCAAGAACAATGGGGCCCTTATCTGAATTACTTAAGAAAATAATCTAAAAGGGGATTGAAACGGGGAATTAAGTGTATCAAATGAAGAGCATAACCTATTCTTTTCTGTATTAATAATGTAGATTATTCGTACTGTACCATCTTTAATTTTGGAAAATAAAATAAAAATTTTGCTAAAAAAAATGCACATTTGTGTGGTCTCCACAAATAAACTGGTATATGTTTTCAAATAAGCTGGCATATGTTTTCAAGAGCCTCTTGTGGCGCAGAGTGGTAAGGCAGCAGGCATGCAGTCTGAAGCTCTGCCCATGAGGATGGGAATTCGATCCCAGCAGCCGGCTCAAGGTTGACAGCCTTCCATCCTTCCGAGGTCGGTAAAATGAGTACCCAGCTTGCTGTGGGGCAAACAGTAATGACTGGGGAAGGCACTGGCAAACCACCCCGTATTGAGTCTGCCATGGGGGATACCTTTACCTATGTTTTCTAACGACTTCTGGGACAGAGGTGTTTCCCCACACACTCAGTTTTGATGTTGACTAGATAGTAGGAACAGCCTATTCTATAAAGCTACTATATCCTCCTCATCATCATCATCATCATCATATCCAGGCTAGTAAAAAATGTCCCTTTAACAGAGGCTTAATATGTGGAAATGCCCAGCTGAAGCTTTTCACTGCATGGAGGTCACAACATCACCTGGTAAAAAACAAATTATTACATCTCTATTAAAGGGAAAGGACCACCTTAGGTTGTCCTGTCTTTTCCTGTAGGCCTTTTAATGAAGCTGGTCCTGGGTGCTCACTTTCTTCAACCACGATGATGTCCAAGTTCTTGTGAAAGTCATCTTGTGGAGGATGATCTGGATTGACCCAGCCAAACTAGGCCACTTTCCAGACTGCAGCTGCCTTTTGTGTTTTGTGTGTGTCGTGACAATTCTGATGATTGTGTGGTTGGTGTGATCCATGTACCCACACTTCTTTTTTTTGGCTTTTTCCCTGTTAGTGGTTCTGTTTGTTCTCATTCACATTAGGACTGACTTTCTGCTTTTTACCAATTATTTTATGCATGCATTGAAGCATTGCAATACTTCAGCAGCCTAGTTTCCAGCCATCACAAGACACTTGAGGCTTGTACCTGGTATACGTATTTCATCCCTTATCGGTTGCCTCTTTTTCCCATGCTTGAGCAATCTCTCTGGTTGGTTCTCCCCCCACCCCATACCTCAAGATTTTTTATCCAGATTCACACGGATATAAATGAGACACTAGCTGGGTCTATTAATCTCCCCTATTCACTAACAGGAGTTGTTTCAAGGAGGAGATACCTCAGCAGTGTGGAGTCCTATAAAGTTGTCAAGAGGCTGACTCTTTGTAAGAAGATACTTTTGAATATGCACAAATGAATCCTGTCCTCAGTGAAGGCAAAGTGCCAATGAAAACAAACAACAGTTTTGGCAGGCAGGTTTAAAAAAAAACACTTCCAAATATATTTTTATGGCAAATACTTAAAAGAATGGTTCTAGAATGCTTTTCTAAGGCAACCCACTAAAAGAATCTTACCTTTGTGAGTTCTCAGCTATGAGGTCATACCTTACATTTTTAACTCTTTAGACTGCCTTAATGTACATTGCTAGCATATTATTAGGATCCCCTTGCCAGTTTTCTGCATCGATGGTACATTGTAAATATGCATGCTAAGACTACTAATGTACAGAGCTTCACCAAGAATAGGGTTTGTATGGTAATATATCTCCAATCTGGCCACAAAATTCACTTGGTTCGCCCATCGCTGTCTCTCAACTTAGCCAACATCATAGGAATCATACAAGGCTGAGAAGGGGACAAAACCCTGGATTCCACACTGAGTTCCTAACCTGTTTTCTCAACTTTCTCCCTTTGGAAAACAGTTTCCATATTTCCTTTTTTGCTAAGGTTGGGGACCTCCCTACAAGGTGGCAGGTCTGTGAGCAGGGCCAACCCAGCTGGGAAGGCTTGGGGCTCACAGTGCCAGGTAGCCTGGGGTAAGAACAAGAAGGAGGTGGGTGCCTCTCCTTAGCACCCCAGGGCTTACAGTGCCAGGTGGCCTGGGATGGTGTTCAAGGGAAGTGTGCGCTTCCTCTTGGCACCCCAGGTGGACACTTTCCTATGGTGGGAATCCAGTGGCAAGGGGAACTGTGTTCCTGGTGGGGGAACCAGGTGGGCTCCAGGGTGCCACTGGCTCTTCCCGTGGGTGGGATCCCAGCAGCAAGGAGACATGTGTTCCCAGAGGGGGGATCCGGAAGGGCTCCAGGGTGCTGCTGCGTCTGGGTTCTTGTGGTCTTATGATTGCAAGTCAGGCTCCTTCTCCCATGCTGTGCCAGCACTCCTGTGGAGTATTAATAAAGCTGTGGCCTTGTTTAAGCCAATGGAAATGTGTGAGTGTCTTCCTTGAGCCCAAAATGCTCTCCTGCAAGTCAAAAACTCTAGCACAGAAGCAATAGACATTAAGACTTTTGCAAAACAACCTCTTTGTTAAAAGAAATGCTTTGCTCTGTTTCCTGAAGGATGGTAAATGACTGGTGAGCCACAAGAGAGGAGGGCATTTCAAACGTGATGTGCCATCACTCAAGAAATCCTGTGTCTGATCACCATCCAGCTCATCTTGGGAACTTAGGGTTGCCAGGCCTCTCACTATGATGGGAGACCTTCTGCTGGCAACTCCTGCTTCCCACAAATGCTCTATTGGTCAGCAGTACAAAATTAATGTTAAAATAAGCATCCACTCAATGGCATGATGTCACTTCCAGGGAAAACTTGGAAGTGACATCATGTCACTCAAGGAATTTATGGAAACCCTGTGGTGACTGTGCATCACCCCATATCCCCATCATGGAACAGAGTAAGAGAGAATTAGCTCCTCAGGTATCAGCTAATTTTGCAAGTTTTCCTCAGCTCATTCATAAGTTACATACAACCACGCAAAGTCAAATTGAGCACATAGTCTCTAAGACAGCACAAAGGGTTGTGATTCCATAGAATCCACTTTCCAAGGGTGCCGTTTGGTCCAGAGGAACTGACCTCTGTAGTCCAGGAAGATCCAGGCCCCATCTAGAGGTTGGCAATCCTAGCTGCAGGATTTCTTTTGTAGCAAGTGAATTTAATACTGATTTTAAATCAGATATCTGAGTTTTAAATTGCATGTGTTGATTGCATGGCAAATAGGGTTGCCAACTTTCACTTGTGAAATTCCTGGCATTTTAGAGATTGGGAAGGGAAGAGTTTGGAGAAGGGAGAAACCTCAATGGAATATATCACCATATAGTCCACCCCCCAAAATAGCCATTTTCTCCACAGAAACTTATTCAGTTGAAATTCTGGGGAACTCCAGGAACCACCTGGAGGTTGGCTACCCTAATGACAAAAACTGGGGCGGGTATGTTTGTTTGGTTATTTTCATTTATATCCGGCCCTTTGTTCAATTCTAGAATGCATTTCAAGTACAAATACAAACATAACATCTCAAAAGTCATTTAACACTGACAAAACTAGAGATTAAAAATACCTTATCTACCACAGATTTAAGGAATTAAAAGACAAATTAACTAAAGCAGTGCACAGCCAAACTCTCATCACAGCTCCAGTGACCTAAATTTGAGATGGAACTTAAATTATGGTTGTATCTTCAAATGATACAGGCTGTACTTTCCTTCTTTTATGAATTAATAAGAAATGAATGTATTATTACAGGATCCAGATGTTGCATGAAGAATGTTTTGCTTTGATGGATTAATGCTGAGGAGCTTGGAGGAGGAAGCCTGCATTTGCCAGGCACTCTGACGTGTACACTCTGCAGCTCCTCAGTATAAAGTCTCATTCTGTCAACCTATTTTAGGGGGAAATTTTCTTCATTGACTATAATGTGAAAATGAATGAAGCACTCTCTATAATGAATTGCTGAAGACTTTCATGGAAAGAATCAACAGATTGTTGTGGGTTTTCCACACTGTGTGGTCATGGTCTGGTAGTTTTTTGATGAAATGTCCATGACTAAAACTACCAGACCAGAGCCACACAGCCTGGAAAACCCACAACTGCCAGTAACTATAATATTTCTCATGTTCAATAAGATGTAATGGGGGTAGATCTTATTTTTTTACAAAGTGTATGAATATAAAATTACAAAACTAGACTCAGGGCTTGAATCAGGGTCATGGAAAGAGGAGCCCAGGTGGAATCTTTGTCTGAGGGCCCATGGTAGCTCTTGGAAGCCCAGCTTGTGTCAGAGTGGATATCCAACATTGGGGGCCATTCTGCACTCGTCCAAAATAGCACAATGGATACAAATTGAAATCGCTACAGTTTTGCTGTTATGCACAACGTGCTCGACAATCTGCAACACTCCTGAAACCGATCCGCAAAAAGCGCTTCATTGTAGCGCTTTCAGGGAAATCCCAAAAAGTGGATTCACCCTCCGGAAAGCACTACACTCCTGCAACCAATCTGCAACACTAGCAGGAAAGTTCTGTGCGTTATCATTGTTGCGGTTTCTGCAAAGTCCCTCCCCCTGGCTCTCTCATCTGATCTTCCGGCGAAGCGATCGCCATTTTTTTTCTCTGAGCGAGCGGAGATCAACGCACCGGCGAGCCTTCGTTTACCCAGCGGGGCTTCCCTGGCTGCAGAGCTGTTTTAAGTCACCAAGCACGAAACAACACAGAGGCCCGTTTGCTGGGTTATTTTCCCTTTATTTTTCACTGTATTTTCAGCCGAAAATCGCGCCCATGCCGGGGGGTTAATTTTTTTTTCACTCGGGGGGAGCGTGGCAACGATGAAACGGCAGCTCAAACACCACCTGCTACCTAGATGGGTCTCTCCGTTGCAACGAATCAACGCAAATTCGTTGCAACGTGTGTGTGTGTGTGTGTGTGTGTGTGTGTGTGTGTGTGTGTGTGTGTGTGTGTGTTTTAACTTCCTTAAAGGGAAAGGGGCTTTTTGGGATCATGATAACGGCCGCCCATTGGCTGTTTGACGGCCAGGGGCAGGACGAGCTCGGCAATATCGCTTCCTGGCTAGCGATTTTTGCCGAGACCGGAAACCTGTGGGAAACGATAGAAACGCAACTGGATTCCACTACAAAGCCAGGTATGCACAACAACGAATTTCACAATTTAAAATGCCGTTTTTTCGTCCCGCAACCAATTTGCCACATAGATCCTGGTGCAGAATGGCCCTGAATATTGAAACTCCTATTAGAATGCTAATTACAGATAATGGTCTGTTATGCAAAGATGTTTCACCGTGCATGTCTGTCAGGTTTTCTATGTTATTCTGCTATGATTTTGTTCCCTTCAGCACTCAGAGTTTACTTTCTGGTCACTGATTCCCTGGATTTTCTAAGAGTGCTTTTGTGCTGATTTCCCCATTGTTTTGCTTCTAAGCCAAACATATAGATTCTTTCATATTTCCCCTGATACTTTTCCTGCCCCTTGAAGGTCACTCCCTGCCCACATCGAGGTTTTTCTGCCCACTCTGCACCTTCCATCACCCTCCCCCCTTTATCAGTGTACAAATTCCATTTCTCCTTCAATCATCTGTCTTGATTGACAGGGGGAAGAGAGGAGCATGTATAGCTCATTCCCCCCTTCTGCCATTTCAAGCAGGCGTGTAAAATGGCAGGAAGTGCAAGATGGCAGCAGAGGAGCCAGCAGGTGAGGAATTTCTGGAGGTGTGGGGGTTTTTTTAGCATTACTCCATTGCGCTGGCATAAGGCTATTTTTTTTCTGTGTGGAATGACCCTAAGTTTGGGGGTATTCACAAAAATGTATTATGTTGACATCTTATTTCTGTATGCAGATAAGAAGCTGTCTTTTACTGAAGGAGACCTTATCCCTCACTGTTTACTTTTATTCTACAGCTGAGAGGGGCTCAGTGATGGAGCTTGTGCTTTGCATGAGAAAGGCTATGTGGATAGGAAAGCCTGAGGCTGATTCACAGGCCTTGTGTCCCTTATATGTCTGCATCAGTTCTGCCAACTGGATCACTCTGGAAATTCTATCCTTGGAATTTAACTCCCAGGTGCCCAATTTGCATCAGGGCTGTGGTATGCAAGGAGAAGGATTTAAGCCCCTTTCCCCCTCTGCACCACAATTCCAATCTAAACTGGTCTTGCAAGCATCTGAGAATGAAGTTCGAAACCTGGAACTCTCAGAGCACATGTGGTCAACAGGACTGGGGCAGATATGTGGGAGATGGAAGGGCTTTGCAGTGTGTGAACGGGGCCTCATGAGGCCACAGAGAGCTACTGCCAGTTCGAGCACATAATAAAGAACAAGTCTGAACCAAAGGAAAACTCTTCATATATTCAACAGGAGTCTTTCCCAGCCTTGCTTCCTGAGATCCTTTCAGTAGAAATGCTGAAGACGGAATGTGGGGCTTCAGAAATGCAAAACGTGTATTTGGTCACTGAGCTGTTACCTCCCATCATAACAAGAGCTGGAGCAGGATAGATATGCTAGTAGACCAATTCTAGTTCCTTTTATTTTCTTGCAAGGTTTTGGACTACAAATGGATTTTTCAATGGGCATATTTGACCGGTGCAGAAATTAAAATAAACAGGGTTGTTTAATTTATAAAACTGGATAAAAATAGACTGGCTGCTGTGTTCTCATATAGCCAACTCTAAATAAGAACACTTTTTTCTTTATTTTAATGTTAGCTCACATATCTCAGAAAAAGAAGATATATAAGCTCCAAAATCTTGCAAAAATTATTAAACTCCAGATTGTGGTATATATGGCTGGATTTATACCTTCTTTATGTCTCATATATTGGGAGCTGTGTGGACACTCTTAATACCAGAGGGGAACTTTTTCATGCTGACAGATAAATGGACATAGTTGCACATGGTTCATGAGATGAATGAAGAATTTCACATCCCCCTAATGGTTGTTGCTTCGAGCTGCTTTGCTCATGCTTTTATTCAGGCTTGGTGGCAAACCATTTGTGGTTAATAAGGAGGCCTCCATTAAGAAAGCATTATGTTGCTGCTGCAGTTTGCTGATCTCAATGGCCTCGGTGGCCCAGGTATAGCATGTCTAGGTGGAGGTGCCTCCCCTTGAGTGCTGGGTAGCACCGGCCTGCTGGCTGCCAATGTTCCCAAGATGCTGATGTAGAAGAAGAGGTTGCAATTCAGTGAATGTTTATAGATTCTTTTGATGATTTTTCAGGAAGTTTAACATGAGGATACTGTCAATAAGAATGTCTAAATTACTGAAAGTTGAACTTAAAAACACACACACACAGGCTAGGAGCACTACAGAGGAGCTCTAGGCTTTTATTCTATTGGAACTTCAAATAGGCAACTGAAAAGGCTTTACTTAATGTCTAATTAGTAGTAAACTTCTGAGGTAATCTTTTGAGATCAGTGTAGTATAGTGGTTAGCATGTTAAACTAGGGAAACTTGGATTTGAATCCCAACTCAGTCATGAAGTGACTTTTGGCCAGTTGCTATCTCTCAATCTAATCTCCCGGGCAGGATTCTTTAAAAATAATACGAAGGAGGGGAGACACTGTGAGTTCTTTCGAGAAAGAGCAGGATAAAAGTGTCCTTGGTAGAGTGTATGGACTGCTTTGAATTTAGGATGCAATAAGAGGGAGGTATGACTGAAATGATAGAAAAAACTGTTCCAATGCATCTGGAGTCCAAACTAACCGTATACATCCCAGGTGTTCTAAGGAAGGGAGTAGCATGGCCTTCCTTGCACTTGAAGCTCTAACGCTGTATCATCATATAACATTTTCCTGAATGGCTTTCCTGAGCCTCTGCTGTCCCCAAACTCCTGTGTCACCTAGTGGATGTTCCCATGGCAACAGAACAGAATCATGAAAGCACAGGAGGAACCCTCTTTCAAACATTTCTAGCCACTCAGTCCATGTCTATGCATCGTATTGTAACAAAGCAGGTGTCATCTTTTACTAACACCCCGTGGTTATCATTTAAATGCATCCGTACCCTCAAGTGGCATTTTATCAAATTTCATTTTGCTGTGGTTTCTTCTTCTGCAGCTTGGTCATCATTTTTTGAAAAGGTATTGGTGATAGGATGGAGGATGAACTTCTGGACTACGTACTTGTGCTCCACTTTAGCAGCAAAGCATCTGTCAACCATTGCAAGGTTCCTGCATTAAAGGAGCAGCAAACATCTGAATGTGGTTGTCTGTAGATCAAAATTTCTTTCCCAGTACAGCTAGCATCACAGGAGGGTGGAATAATACCTACAACCTTGCCACTCATGCAAAACTACCATCTAGTGCTGAGATTTAGATCTATTTGTTCCAATGAGGAAAGTGCCCTTACTTAGGAGTAACGGTTGAAATTGGGGAGGGAGGGGCTCTTCTGGAATGCACAGGTCCTCTTTACATAGCATTATCCTAAAACTAGTGAGATGCCAACCAAACTCAGATGTATGTCAAAGTGGACTTAATGGGCCATCTTGCAAGCACCATCTTTCCTTTCCAACAGGCTTTGCTCCATCTTTCCTTCCCATGGTCTCATCCTCTTTTCTGTATCTTCCTCTAGGTGTATTTTTGCTTTTGGGGAAGTAGACTTCAGACTCAGCTCATGGGTCTCAGCACAGTGGCTTTCAGGTGCATCCCAAGCCTTACTGCTGATTCTGCAAGTAGAAGGTGTAGGTCACATAGATACAGCTGGCAGGCACCCAGTTGCTCCAGCAATTCCCGGTAGCCAACACAGGCTCTGTGACATTCATGTTTTTTGTTCTTTATGACTGCAATTGCTCGCTAGAAGATTCTGTATATTAAAACTCCGGAAATTGATAACCTGCCTCTGACTGACTGCCAAGATGAGCTGTATGCATTTGGCAGCTACAGAATATAGCCCAGCAGCCGCCTCTCTCTGCTGCTAAGTCTGGGTATTTCACAGCTTGCACATCCCTAATTTGTTTAAGGGCTTTACTAGGCCGAGAGGATGATGCCAAGCGTTGGACTGTGGGAGTTTTATTCCATTTACTTGAGTCCGCTTGGCTTGCAGTTTTACATCATCTTTCCCTGCTTCAAAGCACTGTAGGTAATAAAAGCCTTTAGTTTTCATTGATTATTCATGGCAGTTCGTTATGCTAGGCATTCTTAGAGGCCAGACAGAAATAGCCAGCCAGAATGTTTAAAGAGACACTGACTGAATCTGCAGTAACAACAAAGGATGCAGAATTTCCTTGCTTTGTTAACATTATACTATTCTGCAGATTGCGAACAGTCAAACGCCTTTAAGCTGCTACCTCTCTTTCTCTAGTTGCTTGCTTCAAACCCTGAGTCCTTGGGTGAGACTGTCCTCAGAACAGACTGGTTCTTTGACCAACCAGGGAAGCTCACAGTCTGCCACCAAGCTTAAAGGGTCATAGTGGAGCACATAAGTCTTTGTGATCCTGACAATGAGGCTCGGATCTGACCCACAGTGGATCAGGAGAAGATAAGCCTATGTCTTTCGGTCATTGTTCTTGCTGAGTGGGTCCATGCTCAGCATGAATCCTCTGGAGCTTCTCAGAATGTCTTGCTCTCTTTATCATCCCATCATGCCCTGGTCATCACCCACTAGTTTCAACCCTTGACAGGATGTTTATTCTAGTTCTGCTGCCACCAACCATGCAAATTTAAGAAGGATTGTTGTAGAAAAGGCTTCAGTGACTGAACTGATGGTTCTTAATAAACCTTTCTTCATCAGTAGCTGAGAATGGGAAACTATCTACAGTAATGCACAAGCATTATTTGGATTCTCTACAACTGAGAAGAACCAATATATGGAACAGGGATGAGTCTCATACTAGGTGCCCCTGTTTCACCCCAGTTGCCATGGGCTGATTAGATCTGAGTGCACAGGGCCTATACATGTACATGATGTACATGTTTCACATACATGGTCTGGTATCCAGAAGCACTAAACTTCATGAAGACAGTTCACACATGTGGATACAGTCCTGATCCTTCTCCTTGTGTTGATTTCACAGAGTTTTAGAAAATGCTTGGTATTTTCCTTTATACATTTTATTAATTTACTGTAAATCACCAGAGAAACATAAGAATTGCCATATTCTTCTTTAAACAAGTACAGTAGCCAATCAGTTGATGGTGCTAATTCATTTCCTTAAGTAAGGAAAGAGTTCAGTACCATCAACCGATTGTGTATCCTGCATGCCCAATCGGCTATGCTTTCAATCCCACCTGGAATTTCTGCAGGGGCAAAGAGAGATTTTCATTTACTCCCCTCAACCTAGTTTGCTCTGGGCCTGGTCCTGGTCAAGGCCAGTTTTATCTCTTTAGGGCCAGGGACCGTAAGCAGATTTAGACTGCCTGATCTTAATGTTCTTTAGGGGGTAAAGGGGAGTATTACCCTCACCCTCCAAATCTAGGGATACTTTGTCAATAAACAATACATTAAAAACTGGTTGAGGTTTTTAGTGCAGTCATATCTACTTGGCTCTGGCCAAAAGTGGTCTGCTAAGATGAAGGTGGATTTAGGCAGGATTGTTTTTTTTCCTGGGTTGTACCTCAAGTCAGTACAGTGATTTGATGTGTAGAGAGGATGAAGTGAGCACTGTAAAGCACTTTGTAACACTGAACAGTACTATTGAAATGCTAAATCATAATAAAAGTCACTTATAGTTTTTCTCTGATGCCTGATTAATGAATTTGGAACCATTTGGGGATTGGCAGTACTGTGAGTCTAAATCCCCAAAGGCTATTGTATTTCTTTCTTCGTAGCCTTGCATCAGCAGAATATCAAATCCTGGCTGAGTTTCCAGGTTCCCATGACAGATTGTTGAAAGGATAATGAAATTGCCCACTATTCCTCTGTTGTAACACACTCTCCTGTAACACTAATGTGCAGCTAAGTACTTACTCTAATAAACCACCCATGCTAATTTCCCATGCTCTAACAGCCCTTCATAACACATGGAATGCTTGGCTTTGGAGAAGGTTATTATGAAGAAGGACACTGTAATTTAGTGGCTCATTTAATAGGAACCAAAAGAAATATGAGGCCTGCCAATGCTCCACCAAGGCTCTATTTATATCCATTCTGGAGTACAGCAAGATTTATAATGAAAGATAATTTTTATGTAGTATTCAATTGGTAATGGGGATAACTTGGCTACCTTGTCTGAAGTTAGAAAATCTGTTTAAATAGATGTTGTTAATATGATGTAAGGATAGTCCTTTCACTGGTATTAAAGTGTTCTAAGATCCTTAAAATAAATAATAATGTACTATGCTTATCAAAGACACCACATTTTTATTAACAATGTGAGACTGAAGTACATTGCTTAACCTAAAAGATTTTTATTTTCCTGAACCTCATCAAAGACAACCTGGGATATCAAATGACATTTAATATTATAATGCACAGTACTCTGCACATTCAAAATTGCTGCAGAAATATTGCTGCTCAGGGCATGCTTGCAGAAAAAGGGAAAACGAGAACTGCCAACTTGTTTTATTGGCCTCTGCCTCATACCTTTAGCAGCAGCTGGATGAGCTGGCACTAGCTGATGAAAGGCTCATATCCATGCCAGACAGTGCTTCACCTGCTGATACCTCCACGCCAAGCTCCGCTTAAAGGAACAGCAGCAAGCCAGGCTGGTTTGCTAGCTGGCAATCTTAAGTGACATGGGCTTCTTTTTCAGAGGTGCAGAAAAAACAGAAGAGTAAATTTCCATTTGGTAGGTCAGCTACACATCCCCATGCATTTTATTTCAAAATAAATCCTTGAGTTCCATGGGACTTACTGTCAAGCAAGTGTGCCTCAAAATGCCCTCCAAATAACGAAATACATTGTATACAGTCATGGAGAAGGGGCTTAAATTGCATATACTTTAAAAACAGAGACTCTACTCATACTTTATAACTTATTTTATGCCTATCTCAGGCTAGATGTTTCTTTTCATGTTATATATTAGTTTATTTAAAAGGCTTACCACATGAATTTTTCACCTGAGGAATCCTCCTTCACAATTCCATGATTATTTCTAAAAGAATTGGCACTGTTCAGCCATTTGTGTTGCTGCTTCTGTATGTAGAGTACTGGCTTCTACAACCTCTTTTAGACTGGCAGTGATTATAGGATAAGTCCTCTGGAGTTCCAGGGAAAGTTTTAAAAAACATTTGGACACCCCCCACCATACTCATGCAGATTAATATTCTTAATAATGAGCCCACATGACAAGTACCCATGCTAGATATCACGTCACAACATGTTAAATTGTCTTGTTTAGAGACAATCAATACTGGATGCAATTATATAACCTTTCAATGATCATTAGCACAACTGCACTTCCACACCACACCCCTGGTTTGATGGAGGCATCATGTGAGGAGTGAGGGACTGCATTGACTTGCACAACTTTTATTTAACTTTACCAATTATCTGGGACAATTCTGAGGGAGGAATCATATGTGTAAACAACATATACACATTTCAGAGTGTCTCTTTCTCTGTCTTGCTTTTTTTCAGTTCCATATATATTTTTAATTGCACTTCCACGTTGCTACAGAATCATGCAACAGCAATAAAACAGCAATAAAACATTTCCTAAGATCCCTTTTTGGGATTCCTTGTATAATGGTCTCTCTTTATGTTTGAGTAGATTTGTGACAGGCTAGCCATGGAAACTGGACCCTGATGACTGTGTGTTCACAGTAAAGATATAAAACAAAGAGCACGGACACCAAGCTAATAGGGAGAGGGCTGCTGCATCACAGCCCCCCTCCCCCATTCATACCCCACCACCGAAAACACAAACAGGAATGTGTTTTAGCTGTCCGACCCCACTATTACTGTGCACAATGAAGAGAATATTTTATTTGAAGTGTGGGCAGGTTGCTTTGCAGTCCCATAGCTATGTGGACCGTGCCACTTTTCTTTTTTAAGACAATTTCCATCAGGAAATGGAGAGGGGCGGGTGGGTGAGATGGCAGGCAAAACGCTACCAAGACTGTAGCACGTTTCTCCCTCCAGACAGGCTTGCCCCTGGTTGCACCCTGATGTGCAGCATGACAAGAAGAAGGAAATCGGTATTTCGCGATTTCCCTTATTGTGAAGCAATCTGGACAAAAACTTGTGCCACCCCCTGGAGAACTCCGTGTTGCTGCCAATGTCATGTGGAAGCAGCACTAAAACCCATGAGCAATGAGAGGCTGTCCAAGTACGGAATCGGTCCCAGTCATAACTTCTGGAGAGATTTTATTACAATGGGCAAGACTGGTTATGTGCTGGGCATCAAATTCCAATTGAGCAAGTTCTGAATTAAATTTCTTCCAGATGGTGTTGTTCCTCTAAGGGTGCAAATTGGCCAGGAACATGTCCCCCCCTCCCAAGTGTGGCCATCTCTTGCACCTTTCCCACTTCACATTAGGCTGCTATTATCAACACAGGAAAGAAGTCAGTAAAACAAAGAGCCAATTATGCTCAGTTGAGAATCTGAAGCATTGTAAACCCAAGTAAAGCCGTATTATATATCCTGTCCCATTTTAGAAAAACAGAGTTGAATTACCAAATTCGTAGTGACTTGCCCTAGAGCATAGAACAAAGTTTGAGTCCAGTGGCACTCTTAAGGCTCAGATACCTTTGTAATGTTGATGTTCTATCCCATGCTATGTGGTGCTAGATTCAACTGGTAGTTGTGTTGGTCTGAAGACTATGTGGACCATTGTGAAAAGATTCAACCGAAAACAGATTTCCTGTATCTAATACATGTGCAGAAAAAGACACTTTGGAAGATGCAGGTTTTATTCAAACCAAATTTCGTTTTATATGTTACACAAGTCAAGATGTGCATGCCCAACCTGATTCACTGTCAGATGTAGGAACTAGAGAACCTACCTTGAAAACACGCCCTTGCTCTGTTTAACTCCAGAGTGCTGGGAGGGCTCAGGAGGCACTTCTGGTTTCCTCACATGTTTTTTTTCCCACCAGTGGAAATACCCGGAGCCTGGGGAGAGCTCTTTGACCCTTTCTCTGGCTGCCTGTCATATGTAACATCAACGTTTGACACTTTTGGCTCTAACACTTGAAGTTTTGTGATTTGACACTACAAACCATCTCAGTTTATAACAAACTCAAGCTTGCTTGTGCTGTGTGCTCCCATTCCCCACCTGCAGGGAGCTGGGAAAAAACACTTCCCAGCTTAGGAACTATTTGCTCTCATCCCAATTTGTTGTGATGTCTGAATTCTGGTATTTAAACATTTTTTTGTTGTTTCTTGTCCACACACTGGGATTTCTAACCAAGGCCTATTATGCACACACAGCTTACTGCTGAGAGTCTGAGTAGTCATGCCTTTAAGCTTGACTTTATATTCCTGTGTTTGCTGTAAACATCGTTCTTTTTTCTCTAGTGTATTTATTCTGCAACTACAACCACAAACTGCAGTTTTTCTCAATTGGGGTGGGAAAGCTCTCTTTTCTTATTGCCAAGCTCCAATGGATTTTCTATTGTGTTAATCATGGACACTGGAGAATGGGAAAGGCTCGCCAGCCACTGCCATCCCCCTCTTTCATTGTTGGTCATATTGATAGCCTCATCTCACTTGTCAAAAATGTGCATGATGGGAAAACTAAGCAGTAATGAAGCTTGTACACCAAATAAGGGGGGAGGATGGTGGAAGGTACAGAGTGGGAAGTGGAGTGGTATCTGTGGGGGGAATGGGAGGGAATCTGTATGCTTTTGAATTACCTTTGCCATGGATGCCAAGCAAGAGAAAACCAGCACAAAATCACTCTCAGGAAATGCAGGGAAACAGTGACTGGAAAATGAACTGAGCACTGAAGGGAGGAAAACCAATGCAGAATGAAAAAGGAAGCCTGATGGACACGCACAGTGAGAGTGAAGGGAAAAACCTGTGCGTAACAGGCCCAAGATTAAGATGTGGTTTAGAATCTTGTTTTGTGTGCAAGAGTCAACCAAACTTAAATTTGTAGAAAGTGCCTGTATCAGAACAAACTAGGATTAGATAAAACACTTCTTATAACAGGATGTCTTTAATCTCTGCTCCTTGTATGAAGAGTGGAAGGAGGATCAACAAAGCTATCAAAATTGAGGTAGTTTACAACCTTAGCATTTTCTACAATGCTAACATGGCATTAGAAGTTACCTCAAGGTAATTTCTTTACTGCATCTTAGAATGATCTTGAGAATTGGCTGTGAGTCATTTAAAACAGACCTCCAAACTTGCCAGCACAACACTGATTGAAATGAATTAAAATGAATGATCAGCCTTTCAGTCCAATCAAAACACTGTCAACCCAGCAGGGAGAAGGTGGAGCCATGTTTTCTCAAGCAAGTACTTGTCCTTTGTGATGAAACTTGCCTCCCACTTGATGAACAATGTGCCCAGCAGAACAACCTGCAGCAAAATTTTCTAATCTGGCAACCATGTGCAGGAGTACATTCTACTGAACTCAAGTGGTACTTCTAATGTAGAAAGTCAGGTTACATAAATTCCATTGATTTAATTGATGAGTGTATGCTTAAATCTTCAATGGAAACTGTCAGGACTTTAGAATGTTTCATTTTGGCCCATTATGCACGGCTACCGAAATGACGATTTCGGGTCACATGGAAAACGCGTAGGGAGAAGAAGCGAAGCAAACCGCTTATGCACGGGACAGGATGCAACGGCGGCAAAACCCAGAGTAACCGATTATGCACATGGCAATCCCGGCGCTGCTTCTGGTTGCGCCCCGGACACCCGGAAGCTGCGCTTTCTTCTGTGTTTCTCTAACGTGGCTTTTCCGGTGGCGTGCACCGAATCTGCGGCCGGTTGCAGCCGGCGCCGTGCGTTATCTGTGATTTTAGTCGCCACCATTCCACCCCGAATGTGCATTATACCCCCCATGCATAATGGGTCTATGACTTGCTGGATCATATTCACTGATTTATTGTTGGTATGTTTGTTCCACTCTTTCTTATCAATATTATTGTTCCATATTTTGGAGTGAGCTTTTTTTAATGTCCTGATGCTGTATAAATAACACCAGTGATGCCAAGGCAAGGCAGGGGGAGATCCCACTGCCATGGGACTGGATTTCAGGCCAGGATATGCTGAAGGTATCACCAGGAGGTCAAGTGACCGGCTTTGCGGCAGGGGACGAGGACCCCTGCAATCTGAGCCTTGCTTCTCTGTAACCCTGACTTCAGAAACATGCCAGCTGTATGTGCTTTGAGAGGCGGTTTTGATCGGTTCCTGTCACCTCCCAGAAGATTATCCACTTTCTAACCAGGTGAAAAATGAAGCTAGATAAAAATAGCAGCAGGCTGAACTTGAAATCCCTGAGCAAAGAACCTTTCCTATTTGTAAACCGAAACTACTGGAAGAAGGAAACAACACTGGAACGCACTTTTCTCATGCTAGACTTAATAAAAGTTGCCTGTTAAGAGTCCAGCAGTATTTTCTGATCTGGAAAACATATTTGTTATAAATGTGGGGATTTTCATACCCTTTGAAACAGTATCATTTCCTTGTGCAATTTCACTGGCTCGATTCCATCCGTTGAATCACCACCGATTAGATTCTCTTTGCTAGTACTCAGTTTTAAAGTGCAAACAAAGACTTTTCAACTGTGGTGCAAGATCTGACTATCTCGCTGGAATCAGCAATCTAATGATTTCAAAGGGAAATAGCTCAAGGGGGAAATGTTTCTTGCGTGGTTTCTGTTGATGAGGCTGCAGTCTCGTGCTGTGTGCCACATACCCTCCAATCACCTTTTTGCTTTCGTACTTTTAATGCATTTCCCAAGCTATTCTTCATTAAGTAGGCTATCTTTGAAGCAATGTAGCACATCTGGATGAAGGTATGCCCCAACTTTGTTGTTTTTGTTTACACACACACACACACACACAATTTTTCTCCTCAAAAAAACTTTCCTTTCCACTGCCATGGTAACTGCAGCATGTTTGGCAAAAAGCTTCCTGAGAAGAAAAGGAGCTCAGAGAGCTCAGCTGGCAGGCGTCCAGTGTAATCATGCTGCAGAGCTGAAATGAGGCCTTTGGCAGCCTTCCAAGTTACAAAGAACAAAGATGTCAGTTCCTAATGTTGGCGGCAAAGCTTGTTTGGCACCCTTATATGGTTTCCCAGAACTCCTTGCCTTGGCTGCTTTCCATTCCCTTTAGGGCAGCAAACAGGATTAGCACACACAGACTTGTTTTTCTCTTTTCTCCACCAACTGTTCCAATGACATCATCCCTGCTGCATTCAGTTGCCAGCAGGGTGACTTCCCCCCCCCTGCTCTCCTGAACATCCTCTTCCCCTGCCCCCCCTCAGTATTTTAGGTTATTTCCCTCAGCTTCTTGATAAATTCAAAAGTGCCATGGCACTGTGAGTATAGCCAACTAAAGTGAGGAACAATTTGTGTGTGTGTGCGTGCTTGCACATAGGATAGGGAGCTCATTTTGCTCAGCAGGCTGTGATCAGCACCAGCAGATCTGTGGCTTCCAACTGCCCTCATCATGTGCTTCCTTATGAGACTCCACAAAGCAGTGCACTTGGCTTTGGGACAGTGGTGCGACTATAAAGGGCCCAGAACAAGTGGCTTCTCCAAGCCCTATGAAAACACAGGGGGCTGCAAAGCATGCCTTGATTTGATCTCATTTGGGAACACCCTCCCCAAATTGCTTACATGGAACAGCTGTTCACTCACTGACTCTTATGTCTGCATACCAGTAACATAGCTAATTTATGAGGTCCACAAGATTTCTTGCCAGTGTTCTAACTGCCTTCCTGCACTCTTTATGAAGGTCTGTGCATGGCCAGAGTCCTGATGTGTTTGTACCCTGTGTTCAGTATATACTCAATTGTGGCTGCTATTTGATACAGATCTGGTTTCTTGTGTTTCTGTCAGTGTGCAAATGAAAAGAGAGACAACAGCTACCCCAGAATAAAGAAGGGGTTTTAAAAGATAAAATAAAACAAAACAAAGATACCTTAGAACAAGTAAAGGTTTTAAAAAGCAACCTTTGAAAACTTGTATTCTAATATTATAAATGTCAGGAACAAACATTATGTACAAATGCCAGGATTTATGAGAGAGAACTGAATTTCGCTGACTGCAGATACTCTACGATCTCTGTCCTCCATCTCCCTCCCCGCCCTTTCAGATTCATGAAGTCCTTCTGAGATTCATGAATCACTTGGAAGCCAGTGAGAAGAGGGAAAGCATAGTATTGATCTAATTTTGAGTAAAAAATAAGCGCTTTCTGATTTCCTTGCCTGCAGACAGTTCCAGAAGTTGTAGGACTGCCAGAAGAACATAACAATGGTCTTGACTAAAAAGGGAGATCCCCACAGTGGAAATGACCCTCCTTGACCCAGTTTTGGCATCGATCTCATGTGGGGCCTGTTCACACAAATGGGGAGGGGACAGCATTTACCAATGCATGCTGAAAGTTGGAGACTGCTTACTGTGGTACATGAAGAATTTGCCGAAGTCTACAAGCCACCATACACAGGCTTTTCTCATAGCCATTCGGTGCCCAGATGTTCTTGTGCAGAAGAGACAAATAAGTCTGTCTCAATTCCCATCTTGTTTCATCTTTGTTTGCCAACAAAGATGGTGCACACATGGTCAAACAAGACAGAAATTAAAGTGTGGATGGACAGTTTAAAATTTGCCTTCCAGCCCTCTAAGCACTGCTTGGACTTTTTGCACATGGCTTACATGCTATACATATAGGCTCTTGATGTGCAATCTTTACTGTGTAAAAATGGAGCTTACAGTTCATGTAAATCTATTTCCATTGGGGTACACACACAAGACCCTGTGCATATCTTTCAATTAATGCATGGCTATTCAAAGGCACAATTACTTTCCCTTCCTCCAGACTTTCATTTCTACCCTGCATGATGATGTGTACATGATTCTTTTTTGGCATCCTCTGCTAATTGCCTGAAGGAAGGAAAACACCCTCCTTGTGATGCCAAGCAAATTATTTTTCTTTTAGTTCATGCAGTGTACTTTTCTTTGTTTCCTTCCAGTTGGGGCTTGATAATGTGCATACAAAAATTAATTTGCCCTGTACTGTCAGAATTTCCAGATCTCTTTTCCTTATACATTTCCTTTTGATTTTTGTAACTCACATTACAAATTTGAAAGAGAAAACAAAGCACAGCCATTTTTTTCCAAATCTGCACACTGTTGCTGTGACTCAAGATGCCCTGATTTTGCCTCAGATGTAATCCTTATTCATCCTTATGTAATCAATCCTTATTTTGCCTCATATGTAAATTCATTGGCAAGGTTTGGGTTTTGATTCCATCAGCTCTGTAACAATGGAAAATCAGATGCAGAATGCAGGAACAAACAGGCTGAGAGAGTTTTTGTGAATCACCCTCACAACAGAAAACCCTATCAGCATTCTGAACATTAGGGGGCTATTCTGGTAAAATTAGGATTTACAAAAAGAGTTTTAACTTTTAAAAAAGGAATGTAGTGATTGCCTGTGTTCTAGGGAAATATTTTTGAAAGACTATTTCTGCTAATGAAAAGATGGCAGTGTCTGAAATATCACCTCAGAAAAGAACTGGTGCCACAGATAAAAATATATAGTCCTCCAGACTTTAAGCAATGTATTGATCAAACGGCTTTATTTAGGAGAATTTCACTACCTACAAGGCATGGTGGGGTCTCTGTGGGAGAAGAAAAAAAACCAAGGATTTTTCCTGAGTGCCAGAGCTCTTTCTTCTGGTAATGAATATACATCCCTGCCTTTTCTATGAAAAAAGAATCTTCAGTTACTACTGACTATAGATATAAAAGGAATACAAGATATGCATATTGAGATATTTATACATATGTATTTATATTATCTATAACAAATCAATTGGTAGCACCCAAATCTACTATTCTGCTTTTGTTTCCCTTGGCATGTATTTTCAGTTGCAATGTTTACTTCCATCTATCGTAGCACTGAATCAGACAGAGGGAGAGGCCAGAGGAGGGGGTATATTACACACTGGAAATAACCTGCTAGTCAGGGATGTGTAAAACCTCCTCTCCGTAATGTGTGCCTCTCCGGCCATATTTTTTGAACACACTGACATATGTTTCTAGAGCTTATTGTACACACATATACAGAACACTGTGAACAAATTACTCCATACAGCATTGTTTTTTCTCTGAGTTTGCTTTCATTCTGAAGACGGAAAACTGTTCTACATTTGTTATCCTTTGTACAAACAGCTGCATGGTCTGTGCTGGGTCTTCAAGGTTTTTCACCATTACCTCATGTCCATGAGCATGTAGGCTAGTAGTGATAAATCTGAATTGCTAGGATCAGTTTATATAACAAGAAGCTCCATTTTTAGAGGGCAGCAAGGCCTCTGCTTTTCAAACTTCATGAGAAATGTTGGCAGAATCTCAAAACCTCTGTTTCATAATGGACTGAGAGTAGGACTGTCTAACATAATCCAGAGGCTGCTGCTTTTTTGGTGCGTATAACAGTCTGGAATTTTATGAATTGCTCACAGCTAGTTAAATGAGAACACCCAAACTTTTTTGTTTCCAAATCACTGGGCTGGATAGGGGTACAGGAGTGAATCTGCCGGCCTACAGCCACTCTAGACAGCATTTGCTAGCTAATAGTTAAAGGGCCTTTTTCAAAGAATTACGATCATTAAATAATTAATTGCAGCTAAATAACTATAAGAAAACAAGGTGGTAGGCATGAACATGAAAGCAGTTTCCTCCGGGCAGGGTGTTGAGCATTTCACATCACACCTTACAGGAATGGAATTGGATATTGGGCACAGAATTTGGCACACTGAGGTTTTTTTTTTTTTATAACAAGTTTCTATCCCTCAAGGCTACAAAGAGAGGCTTGAAAGAGTGTTGGCAAAGCTTGGTGAAACTTAAGAAACTACGAGGCTGGGAGCACAGGGAGAGAGAGTGACTTGGAGCACAGTTTTAGATTCCTTTTAAAAATGATTGACTTCAGGGCTGCTTTTTATCCTCCTTCTTTAGCTTTGCAGTAATGCTGCTAGTTATTTTTATATGTTATACTAGCTTCAAAGCCCGTTCCTAAGAACAGGTCTTGAAACGGCCCCCTCCCCTGGCCAGTAGCTTAAGGAGGCTTTGGGCCACAGCTTGCAGCCAGATCAAGTGGGTCGTGTAGGGGCTGGCCAGCTCATTAGCAGGCCCAGGACAGAGCTCATTAGCAGGCAGTCAGCAAACCGGGAGGCCCTCGTTAGCAAGCCCTCCACCATGACCCTTTGCCCAGGGCCCTCTCCCCGGACCTGCTGCTGGCTCCAGACACTGAGGCGAATCTGAGAGCAAAGAGGCTAGAGTCCAGGGACAGAGAGCGGGAGCTGCAGGGCAGAGCCAATCAGAGTGCAGCCAGCTTGGACAGCTGGACACATCCCACCCCCCAGGATGATCCACAAATATATAGAGGAACCATGGAAGATAAGGACAGGGATATTATTTGTGCTCTGACAGTCTTTTCTTTGCTAAGGAAAGTACATTGGGAAGCTACCATTTTAAGTGAAGAGTTTCTGGGTGTGTGCGTGCTCAAAACTTACCTTGTTAACAACAAGGGCATGGGTCACTTTAAGGATTTTGTTTTAAATTGTAGCATGAGTTTTTATAAACTGGAGCCCACTTCAGCATGAAGTAAAAGTAGATGATGCTTTCTCTGCTGGCTGCTTTACATATCCAAATTCCCCCAAAGCTGCTTTCCCTGGCTTGTGGTATTCTTGATTTATATTTACAGTACTTGCTGGCGTATAAGACTACTTTCCCCCCCTGAAAAACATGCCTCCAAGTGGGGGGGGGTCGTCCTATACGCCGGGTGCACTTCAGTTGGGATAGACATAGCTGCCCAGAGTGGCCCATAGTACTGTAATGTAATGTAACAAACTCTATATTTTGAGTGGAAATGTTGGGGGGGTCGTCTTATACACCCAGTCGTCTTATACGCCGGCAAATACGGTACCTTTGCAAACATGCCTTGAGAATCCCATGGCAGGAAGAGCAGCTGGATGGGATTTGAAATGGGGAAGGGAGGGAATCTGACAGAGGAAGAGTTAAATATTTCCTTTCAGTCAAGTTCAAAACTGGTTTTCATAGCAAGAAACCTCTACTGGGGTTCATGCCATACTATCGTGTCTAAGATCTAGTTTGCTGCATATCTTTTAGTAATACCCTAAAATATTTTTCCAGCATCAAACGGTGGTCCAAGTCAGTGTACAAAGTGAGCCCCAATGCACAAACATATTAAAATATTGTAAATATATGTACCAAAATATAATTAAAAGCATTGATTAAAACACAAATTAGTTAGAGGGCAACATTTTGCCCCACAAAATTTTTTAAGATAAAGTAACTACAGTCTCATTTCTTTAACTGGCATGATTTATGCAGACAGGCTGCAAAATTTAGTTTTTCTTAATAGAGAATATTATTTAAAATGTTATGTACAGTCTTGCATTATTGAAAGAATGAGCCATTGTACAGTAGTATGAGCAATCTCTTTATTATGCTGAACTTCAAAGAGGAAGGTTAAATTAGTGCTATATGTTATAAAAACAGAAGATGGCCTGGAATGAAGTGCCTAGTTTGCTTGTTAAGTAATTCCATTTCCTTCCAACAGGAGTAGTAGTAATTGCGTCAAGCAGTGAAATAGTTGTTTGGGTAATGGTAAGAGGGTCAGATTAAGATCCAGGAAACCCAGTTTCTAATTCCCACTCTGCCATAAATTGATCTGGGGCCTGACACACTCTTAACTAAACCTACTCCATGGGGTTATCGTGAGGATAAAATGGAGAACAACAATTTAAGACACTTTGACTGATTCCACATAGGTGGAAAAGGCTGGGCCTGCTCCCACATTGCAGCAGAGCTAATCCCCACAGCCACATAATGTCAGTGCCATATTGTCCCCATCCAAGGCCTGGTGTGCTTTAGGCCCTCTGTTGTCCTGTGGGGGATTGCTGTGGGGCTAACAGGGCCTATCCATCCACAGACCCATGTGGCTCCCCCTCCTACAGTATCCCTGAAGGGGCGAAAAATGCCCAAGTCAGCTCCGTGGAACTTCGTGCACTGCAGGGCCCAATGGAGCATTTTTAAAATTTGCAAATAAAACAAACCCACCTCCCCTTCACACGGCAGAATCCTTCCACCCCGGCTGTGTTGTGAGGACATAGTAATCAAGGGCAGATGGTGTGTATCACAGAAATATGTCCCCTATGGGGACACAGGAAGTGGTGGAGCATGCTGCTCCACTTCCTGTGTCCCCATGGGGGACTTATTTCCATGGCACAACACTTTGGTGACAGCCCAGAGCGGCGGGGCTGGTATGGAATTGGTATTTCATTCCCTATTAGGGTGAATGGTAGAGTATAAATTAAATAAATAAAATAAGCAGGCAAAGTTCTGAAAAACTGAGGGGAGGTGGCTCAAATAATGAAGACAAACTTGGAAAAAGTAACACTCTCACATTGAAGCATAATGATGATGATGATGATGATGAGTAAACTGAAGAACTCGATAATTAATTGAGCTGGGGCCAAGGCTAGCCTGATATTGTTAGATATTAAAAGCTAAGCATGCATGGCCGTGGTCAGTACTTGGATGGAAGACTTCCCAAAAACACAAGGATTGCTACCCAGATGCAGACAATGGCAAACCTCTTCTGAACACTTTTTACCTTGAAAATCCCATGAGGGGTTGCCATAAGGCAGCTGCAAGTGGACAGCGCTTTCTACCAAAAAAATTCTCATATAACTTTGGCAACACTCCCCTCCTTTATCCTCCAGAGAAAAGACTATTCTTCCCATTATGTATACATTATCTTCATTAAATAGATGTTCAGGATGACCGTATTAGAAGTAAAATTATCATTTCATACAATAGATGCAAAAATTAGGGGGTGGAGGACTTACCAAAGGCAGTGAGGAGGCCTGGGCTGGCAATACCACTTTCAGTGTGCTCCTGAAATGATGTCTGCACATTGCCTGCAATGCATGCTGCTCTAGTATTCAACAAAAGTCCCCTATCGGCCAGCTGATTGGGAATGTGTGGAGGTAATCCCCATCTCTGGCAGGAGTCTGGTTAATTCCCATAGGGGAGAAAAGTGAGGTCTAAATGAAGTTTAAAAAATCAAGCAAACAAATAAATACATAAATACGAGGACCAGTGAAAGGTGACTGATCAAAACATCATGACTTCATGAAGTGGCTATTGTTTAGATCCACTACCACACTCTTTCACTCATTTCCTTTCATTATACCTTTCTTAAACCTCACATCTTATTAATGAAAGCTATATAACTGTATAACTCTACGCCCAGAAAGTTTTAATAACTAAGCCAGGAGGTCTTAGAAGACAGGTTGAATGTATTGCAATCACCTCCTCATGCTATTCATTCTGTTTCTGTTTCCATGCAGTTTGTACAGGACATTTTAATAAAATGTTTTCAACAACGTATATGTCAATAAAGCGTGAAGGAGGCAGCATGAGATCCATAAAAAGAGACACTTCAGAGACTCTTTAAATATTCAGTCATTTTACATAATTGATGACTTTCCATAATAGATATGGATGATAAACAGCTTTAAATAAGATGAAAATTTATCAGTGTCATGTCATTTAAGTATGGGAAGAAAACACTGTGCATCACTGAATCCATGGGGATTGTTAATGAAAGGGCTGACATTAAGCAACAAGAGATGGATGAAACCACAAACCAAATCCAGACTTCTATACTTTGTCCCAAATCTTAGGAATACAGAGAAGGGGAGGAAAATGTGAACCGAATCTACCTCCTTGGAGGAATTGACAGACAAAAATAGAGAATGAGCTACACTAGTAATGTTTTTCTTCTTTCCTGAAAACCTCTGGCTATCCCACCCTGTCACAGTATAATATTCATGCTGTTTGCTCAACCCAGGAATCTGAGGGAAGGATTGGGAGCCCCCTTCCAATTAAATTATACTCAAGCCGTTTTTATATTGTAAATTGACAAAATATTTTATTTAACATAGAGGAAAATGGGCAGGTGAAATCAGAGATAAAATGTATGAGGTCACTCAATATAGATAACTGAGGTAAAATCAGTACATGCACAGACTTTGGTTCTTATGTTTCAGGCTAAAAAAAGTTTCTTAAGCTTTCCACAGAGACTTAAATGTTTATGTTGAGATGCATTTGTTCCAGTGTTTTCCCCAAGCTCTCCAAGGCATTTACTTTGATCATTCACTGATTCTTTTGGTTTCCAGAAGACTGGTACACTCTTTCCAATACCCAAACCCCTTCACTTGAGATACAAGTATTCGTCCTGAGTTTTTGACTGGCTCTTAAGGTCTTTAAAGTCAGTTTCTAACCACACCAAACCAGAGATCTCTGTTCTTCTCAGAACTACCACACTGTTTAGACTGTGTAGGGAAATTCCTTCTCTCTCTAGAAGATCTATCCCCTTTCTTTAGCCTGAATAGGAGTCTCTAACTACCCATTTGTCCCTGCTGCTTTCCCCTAGTTCTCCTGTCTGTATTAAACTGGTCTCTGTCATAGCTGAATTCTGAATGAATTCTCCTCAGTCATCAGTTCAGAACTCATTCTCTGCTTGGCCAGTATTAACTGATTAGATTTCTTGGAACAGCCTGTCATTCAAGTCTGTCTAGCTCTGTGAAGAATTAACCCTTCACAGTTCTTTATCTGTTTATACAACACTTCTCTGCTTTAAAAACTGCAGCCCATCACAGGTTGCCAGCTCCTTCTCCCCCTACAGCCACCAGTGATGAAATGGGGTAAGGTTGCCAGCTCCAGGTTGGAACACTTCTGAAGATTTGGAGGTGGAGCCTGGGAAGGACAGGGACCTCAGTGGGTACAATGTCATAAAGTCCATGCCCCAAAGCAACCATTTTCTCCAGTGGAACAGATCTCTGTAGTCTGAAGATGATTTCTAATTCCAGGAGATCTCCAGGCCTCACCTAGAGGCTGGCACCCCTATTGTGAGGATACAGTAGAAAAGGGGGAGAATAAAACACTTAATTCCAAGGAAAGATAGGATAAAAATTGTACAACATAAATAAGTTTAAATTGAACCTTAGGAGTAAACGTCACTGAAATGAACAAATATGTTCACTCAACAGAAATTGTCTGGTACCAATAAATCTGGCTACTTTTTCATATAGCTTTTCATTTTCAAAATAAATTGCTCTAAAATAGCTTTTCTATTCATCCAAACTTTGAAATATTTCATTTGGTGCCCTTTTTACAAATGAAAATTCCAACTTAGTAATAGATGAAAGCTCCAGGAGTTATGTTGAGTCCACATAATATCCACAGTTTCTGAGTTAGTGATTCTTGAATTTTCCTTGAATAACAGATGTTATATAATTAGCTAGTTTCTCAGATTCAATACCAAATCTTAATTTTGATCATGACTCATACATCCAATCTCTGTGGTTACATTTTAATTCCACCTTTAGGTTTATAATGATAGTACTGGACAATACTAATTTAAAACTCTGAGTTTGTTGATCTCATTTTACATAAAACAGCTCAAGTGCAACTCTAAAATGTAATTACATTTCAGTACATTCAATATTTCACAGTTGAACTTGTCCTTTACATCCATCTCTCTTCTTAACTTCATTATCAGTCTGCTCATACAAAATCAGATAAGATAAATGAGGAATCAATGAAAGGACATTAAAAGGTGTAATTGCATTACAATGTGACTAAAATAATTTAAAGTCAGTGTAAGAAAACACATTTTCTTATCTCTTAAAAAGAAGAGTGTATAAGGTATATCAAATCTATAGGAAAGGTCATCAGTTAACTCACAAATAAATTCTGATAATAATCACACTTGCTTTAAAAGTATCCAGAATAGACCATTGCACTGTAAATGGAACTGCCCTTGAAGATGGATCTGAAACTTCAGGTTCAGAACACAGCTGTTTGAGTGCATATTGGAATCCATTATAATGAACAGATAAAATCAATGTATCTGGAGAAGTGAGGTCTGACACATGAAAGCCTAGGCTGGAATAAACATGGTTAGTCTTAAAGGTGTTCCTTTATTTATTTATTCATTCATTCATTCATTCATTCATTCATTCATTCATTCATTTATTTTTGCTATAACAGATGGCTGTACCCTCTTGAAAAGATGAAACCAGTTTGGTCAAAGATACAGTATATTATTATTATTATTATTATTATTATTATTATTATTATTAATATTAATATTATTAATATTATTATTATTTCTGGTAAGGCCTTGGAGGAGTGGCTTAAGTGCCACTCAGCACTTAACGTACACTCAGGGTGGCTGTCCTGGCCTTGAGTGCCTCCTCCTCCAACCAGCTTATCTGTCCAACAGCCAGCCAATTGCCTTCCACCCCCCATCCCTGACCACTCCCTCCTCCTTCCACTTCCCTCTGAGGCTTGGAGGCTGCAAATCCCTGCTGCGTGAGAGCTGCCCCTTCCAATGAATTCCATAACAGCTGCCTGCAGCCTTTCCACCTCCCTAATCTAGCATTGTATTCCTGAATGAACGGACTTGGCCCCTAGTATCCCCATAATACCCAACCTCTAAAACTCAGTTTAAAATAAGACACTAATGTCAAGATGGTTAAAACCCTCCTATCTCCCCACAGTCATTCACAAAGGGTTTGCTCATAATATAGCGTAGCCTGAGGGGGGGGGGGCATTGATCTTAAAAACCCAGCCTCAACCAAAGATCTGGTGGAAGAGCTCCATTTTACAGACCCTGAGGAACTTTGACAACTCTGTCAGGGCCCTCAGCTCTTCTGGGAGCTCATTCCACCAGGTCAGGGCCAGGACCAAAAAGGCCCTGGCCCAGGTTGAGGCCAGGTGTATCTCTCTGGGGCCAGGGACCACTAACAGATTAGTACCCACAGAGTGAAGAACCTTGTGGGTGGCATAAGCAAACAAGTGGTCCCTCAGGTAGGCAGGGCTCAAGTTGCAGATGGCCTTAAAGGTTAAAACGGAACCTTGAACTTGATCTGAGCCATAACTGGTTGCTAGTGCTGCTGCCTCAGCACAGGCTGGATGTGAATTCTCCAAGATGAACTAATGAGAATCCTAGCAGCTTCATTCTGCACCAGCTGGAGTTTCAGGGTCAAAGACAAGGGTAAGACAGCATAAAGTGAGTTACAGAAGTCCAGTCTAGAGGTGACAGTCACATGGATCAACTGTGCGCATGACCCCCATGATCTATGCCTCCACTGAAAGGGAGGCATCCAGAATCACCCCCAAATTTCCTTACTGTGGGCAAGATGTTAAGATGTGCCCCTGCAAAGGGTTTGATTACCTATTCCTCCACATGCATCTATTGATCCACCTGACAGAATTAGTATGCATACTGCATTTTACCAACTTGTCAACGAGAAATCATGTGGAACTTTATCAAACGCTTTACTGAAATCCTGAGACATCAAGATAGTCACTTTTTTGAAAAAAAGAGATAAGGTTGGTCTGAAAGGCCAAAGCTGAGAGTGAGCTAAGATTGGCCAGGGAAGTCCATTGTAACAAGAAAAGATTTTTCAGTTATGTGAGGAGCAAACGTAAAGTAAAGGAGGCAATAGGCCTACTGTTGGGTGCAGATGGACAAACTCTAACGGAGGATGCAGAGAAAGCAGAAAGGGTTAGCGCCTATTTTACATCTGTTTTTTCCCACAGGTCAAAGGGTTTAGGCACATCTAGAGATGGCAGTAGCCAAGGGATAGTGTCTGGGTGGCAGGTTGACATGGATAGAGAGGTTGTCGAGAGGCATTTAGCTGCACTGGATGAGTTCAAATCCCCTGGGCCGGCTGAAATGCACCCGAGAGTGCTTAAAGAACTTTCCGGAGAACTTGCACAGCCCTTGTCCATCATCTTTGGGACCTCTTTAAGGACTGGAGATGTCCCAGAAGACTGGAAGAGAGCAAACGTTATGCCGATCTTCAAAAAAGGGAGGAAGGATGACCCTGGAAACTACAGACCAGTGAGTCTGACCTCTGTTGTGGGGAAGATAATGGAGCAGATATTAAAGGGAGCGATCTGCAAACATCTGGAGGACAATTTGGTGATCCAAGGAAGTCAGCATGGATTTGTCTCCAACAGGTCCTGCCAGACCAACCTAGTTTCCTTTTTTGAGCAAGTAACAGGTTTGCTGGATCGTGGAAATTTGGTTGATGTCGTTTACTTGGATTTTAGCAAAGCTTTTGACAAGGTTCCCCATGATGTTCTGATGGATAAATTGAAGGACTGCAATCTGGATTTTCAGATAGTTAGGTGGATAGGGATTTGGTTAGAGAACCGCACTCAAAGAGTTGTTGTCAATGGTGTTTCATCAGACTGGAGGGAGGTTAGTAGCGGGGTACCTCAGAGCTTGGTGCTCGGCCCGGTACTTTTTAACATATTTATTAATGATCTAGATGAGGGGGTGGAGGGACTACTCATCAAGTTTGCAGATGGCACCAAATTGGGAGGACTGGCAGATACTCCAGAAGATAGAGACAGAGTTCAACGAGATCTGAACACAATGGAAAAATGGGCAAATGAGAACAAGATGCAATTTAATAAAGATAAGTGTAAAGTTCTGCATCTGGGTCAGAAAAATGAAAAGCATGCCTACTGGATGGGAGATACGCTTCTAGGCAACACTGTATGTGAACGAGACCTTGGGGTACTTGTGGATTGTAAACTAAACATGAGCAGGCAGTGTGATGCAGTGGTAAAAAAGTCAAATGCCAATTTGGGCTGTATCAACAGGGGCATCACATCAATATCACAAGATGTCATAGTCCCATTGTAGACGGCACTGGTCAGACCATACCTGGAGAATAAACTGTGTGCAGTTCTGGAGGCCTCACTTCAAGAAGGACGTAGATAAAATTGAAAGGGTATAGAGGAGAGTGACGAAGATGATCTGGGGCCAAGGGACCAAGCCCTATGAAGATAGGTTGAGGGACTTGGGAATGTTCAGCCTGGAGAAAAGGAGGTTGAGAGGGGACATGATAGCCCTCTTTAAGTATTTGAAAGGTTGTCACTTGGAGGAGGGCAGGATGCTGTTTGCGTTGGCTGCAGAGGAAAGGACACGCAGTAATGGGTTTAAACTACAAGTACAACGATATAGGCTAGATATCAGGGGAAAAAATTTCACAGTCAGAGTAGTTCAGCAGTGGAATAGGCTGCCTAAGGAAGTGGTGAGCTCCCCCTCACTGGCAGTCTTCAAGCAAAGGTTGGATACACACATTTCTTGGATGCTTTAGGATGCTTTGGGCTGATCCTGCGTTGAGCAGGGGGTTGGACTAGATGGCCTGTATGGCCCCTTCCAACTCTATGATTCTATGATTCCATGACTTGTTCTTGCAAAACCTGTGCTGAGTCTTAGAAATCACCGCTCTTTGTTCCAGCTGCTCAAGGACCGACTGTTTGATGATTTGTTGCAAAATTTTGCAAGCTTTAGATGTCAAGCTGACGGGTCGTTAGTTACCCAGATCCTCCTTTTCCCCTTTCTTGAAGATGGGGACAACATTTGCCTGCCTCCAATCATCTGTCACCTTACCTGTTCTCCAAGAAGTTTCAAAAATAATGGATAGAGGTTCAGAGATTACATCTGGAAGTTCTTTTAGTACTTTTGCATGCAGTTCATCTGGCCCGGAAGACTTTGTTGCATTTAAAGAAACTAGGTGTTTATGGACTGCCCCCACAGTGATCCTAGGCCACCATTCCCATCCCCCCTGTTACGATATGTTTTTGTCACACTGAGCACTATTTCCCTCAGTAGAGAAGACTGAGGAGAAATTGGAGTTAAGCAGTTCAGCCCTCTCTTCATCATCTTTAACCGCTCCTGCGGTATTAAATAAAAGGGTAAGGCCACCTGGGGAGGAGTTAGGGCAGGCTCTGTCCAGGATAAAAACTCAGAGGGCCCAATCAGGAGCCGCAAAGCAGCTCCTGATTGGGCCCTCCGAGTGTCCATCCAGGGCCAAGCAGCCAATGCGGAGGCGCACAAAACGCCTTTCTATTTGCCCCTCACCAGGACAGACCAAAATTCCATTCACCCAGCTCAGTCTGGCTGCCAGTCTGCTCCTGACCACCGCAGGGAGAAGAGGTCAGTAGGACTGCCAAGGGGGATGAGAACAGAGGCTTGGACAGGCTGTGCCAGCCCTTTTCGCCCCAAGGTTGTCCTAACTGTCATGTCCAACTGTAAATTGCCTCAGAACCCTGACAGAGCTGGCAGGAGGCTGCAGAGTGCTCCCTCCCCCTCTTCTTCAGGCCTGCTGCGAAGGAGCCTCTGACAGGCCCTGACTGAGGGAAGGAGGCCTTTCCAAGAGCAACGCAGGGGAGTCTGAGGGCCTTCCTTTTGAGGGGGGGGTCTTTCCCCTTCTGCCAAACAGTTGCCTGACAGGGAAGCCACAGAAAAGCCCCTTCTCACTTAAAATACTGCTCTGGTCGGAGGTTAGACACAGCCAAGCCATGTGTCTTTCTTCTTTGCAACTCTCTGCAGATTTGAGGCCACTACACAGCGTTATTCTGCAGAGGAAACTGGCTCTTTTGTCTCCTGTTTCATCTGCACAACAACCCTGTGCAGTAGGCCTCAAGTCTTTCAATTCAACAACAACCTGTGTGGGAAGCCTTAAATGTTTCTTCTCTACCACAACCCTGTCCAAAGTAGCCTTTTCTGCCTGGGGAGTTGATCTTTATACTCTGCAGGTGAGCTGTAATTCCAAGAGCTCTCCAGGCCACACCTGGAAAGCTCATCTGTAACCACTATGCCAAAATTCCCAAAGGTCAGTCCTCTCGCACACTCAACGAACATTCCACACCACAGGTTCTTGACACCCATATCTCCACACCCATACCCTCATTTGCCACCATGCCACTACAACCTCCCATATAACACACACATTCAACCCCATGCCCTTACAGACTGGACAACTCCTCCCCTTCCTCTTCCCACTGCCAAGCTCTAGCACCCGTTGTATTATTGGATACAACGGGCTTTGCCCCTAGTCTGTTATAATTTCACTTTCTTGCCCTCGCAGTGGTCCTACTGAGTTCTTATTCTTTTTCTTACTTGAAATATAACTAAAGAACCCATTTTTTGCTATGTTTTGTACTTCTTGCTAGCCTAAGCTCATATTGAGCATTAGCTTTTCTAACACTCTCCCATGGGCCCCTGACAGAAATGTAGCTGCCACTAGAAGAGTGAAAGCAGCTCAGAGTGCTGGGTTAGTCAAGGTGTATACAAATGAGGCTTGGATGGGGAGGGGATCACTTTGCCGTTCATCCTTCCCTAGCAACCATGCACACTTCCTACTTGGAGAACCTGTGTCTAGACCAGCATATACAAACAATAACACTTCCCTAAGCAACTGCAGCTCCATGGAGTGATTATGACCAAAGAAGGTAAAAAAAACCCCAAGGTTTTGTTATCTGCTGTGATACTAGAAGGAAGAAGCTATCTGATAGACAATCAAGCAAATGAAAATCTGAAGCTTGCTCACAGAGCCCACTAGATTACAGACAAAATATTAAAAACTACCCTTTAGGGTTCTATTTATAGAGACCCAAAAATTCATCTGTAGGGATAAAAGTCCATTCTAGCCAAGCCATAAAGCTGACTGGGTGGCCTTGGACAAGTTGTTCTTTCAGCCTTATCTAGTTCTTGGCATTGTTTTGAGGTTTTAAAAACATGCAATAATTCTGTGCAGTGCTGATGCCTTGAAGAGAAAGGTAGAATGCTAACATGATAACTCGATAATAAACATGCAGCATCTCCTAAAAGGATATCTATACAGAGCCGGGGGGGGGGGGGCTCAACCATAATTTTCTCCCTCAAAATGATTAGTTAAACAGGGAATTCTTTCTTTTCGAGTCCTGTCTAAGGTTGTTAAACACTGGGCGGGTTCTGTTAGTGACCCATGCACAATGCAAGCTATGTTTAAATACTTCTGGAAAGATAAAAAATATCTATTTTGTACCATACTGCCTATTTAGGATGTTGTGATGCTGTTTACTAATTTGCTGCTGATTTACTTTCTCCTTATATCTGTACTCTCATGATCCCTGTTCTACTGTTGGAGGAAGAGTGCATGCACACAAAAGCTCATGCCTTGAACACATTTTTGTTGGTCTTAAAAGTGCCGTTGGACTCAAATTTTGTTGTGCTACTTCAGACCAACACAACTACCACTTGAAGCTAGCTCACAGGGTCTCTATTGTGGGGAGAGAAAGGGTAGGCGATAGTCAGATGCTTTGAGGGTAGGGAAAAGAGAGGTATGAAAAAACAGCTCTTCTTCCTGTCTGGTGGCAGAGTTTCATTTCTTTGTACAGGAGGTGAGACTGATACTACCCAAAGTCATAGATGGCTGGATCAGATCATTGACGTTGATTGTTCCTACATAAGGCTGTGCAAAAAATGCACAGGTCTGAATAATAGCTATCTTGTGGACTTACACAAACAGCAAATAGTAAAAATTGAAAATGTTTACTTTAAATTGCCGGCTGACTCATTGAAGTGGCCACTGTTTATTGATTGTTGAGTGCCCGGCAGCCACAACCAGTCTGTTTGGCTCTGTGTCAGTGTGCTTGCATGGAACGCTGCTGATTGCTCTGCACTGCACAGTATGGTTCGAATCTCTAACCTGACTAACAGAATCCAACTTCCTGCAAGTAGGAAACTGGTCAATGGAAAATCAGCTCCTTGTTCACAACTGGCAAACAGATGGCGAGTCAAACCAGCCGGTGTTCGAGCATTCTCCTTTTCAGATGGCTGTTAATTATGGGCTGATTCATACTTGCAGCTGAAATGCATTTTGTTTGAAGAGAGGTGATGTGGAAGTTCCATGTGTAGGGTTTGATGTATCAAGTCACTTGATGTAGCAGTCATCAAATGATGAACAAGCACGTGTCAAATCCACTTACAATGACCGAAAGTGTTGTTCTAGAACATCCTAAATCCAGACTTGCAGAGGTCTTCTACCTGCATAGATCTAAACTTAATACATTTGGCAGGTATAAGCACAGGATTCTGCACAACAATGACACTTTATTTGCAGTCATTTAGACCAGTACAATAAACAGTGGGGTGGTGTCATTGCTAAGAGCTTTACACAAAACTTACCCATTTTAAAATTATACTAAGCCTGTTTTCAAGGCCAGAGCTGCATATTACTTGGGCAAAACAACCTATTTGTTGATCATATGTTTGCCAGTTAAAGTATGCTTATAAGAACTGGCAAGCTAAAAGGCAATTCTTAATCTGCCCACAATTCCTTTCCTTAGGCACCTGCTCTCTGAAGCGTATTTCTTATCTGGGAGCTAGGGGAGGTTGGAAAATTATAAGAATAAAGCAGTCCCATTCTAAATTCTATTTTGCAAATGACTCTTACCCACCATATGAAGAAGAAGAAGAGTTGGTTCTTATATGCTGCTTTCCCTACCCGAAGGAGGCTCAAAACGGCTTACAGTCGCCTTCCCATTCTTCTCCCCACAACAGACACCCTGTGAGGTGGGTGAGGCTGAGAGAGCGCTGATATCACTGCCCGGTCACAACAGTTTTATCAGTGCCGTGGCGAGCCCAAGGTCACCCAGCAGGCTGCATGTGGGGGAGCGCAGAATTGAACCCGGCATGCCAGATTAGAAGTCTGCACTCCTAACCACTACACCAAACTGGCTATCATTGTTACAAGGCAAAGTAAACCCCACGTTTACGTTATAATATGGGTTCTTCTCCAAAGTTATAAACTTGTCCTTTATACATTGCATAAACAGTAAGTAATGGTGGTGGAAAGTGCCATTGTGTTACAGCTGACGTATGATGACCCTACACGGTTTTCAAGCCCAGAGACAATCAGAGGTGGTTTGCTATTACCTGCTTCTATATAGCATCCCTGGAAGTCCTTGCTCGCCTCCCATCTTAGTACTAGTCAGGGTTGACCCTGCTTACCTTCTAAGCTCTGATGAGACTGGGATATCCTGAGCCATGCAGCAAGAAATATTCTATCAATAAACTGTGTTCTGACTGCATTGCAGAGCCTCTTGTGGCGCAGAGTGGTAAGCAGCAGAAATGCTGTCTCAAGCGATGTCCATGAAGTTGGGAGTTCAATCCCAGCAGCTGGCTCAAGGTTGACTCAGCCTTCCATCCTTCCGAGGTCGGTAAAATGAGTACCCAGCGTGCTGGGGGGTAAACGGTAATGACTGGGGAAGGCACTGGCAAACCACCCCGTATTGAGTCTGCCATGAAAACGCTGGAGGGCGTCACCCCAAGGCTCAGACATGACTCGGTGCTTGCACAGGGGATACCTTTACCTAATTGCATTGCTGTAATTTGCATCATAACATTTCGTTGGCAAGGTCCTAAAAGGCTAGCTCAATCATTAGTTCTCTTTCCTTAGGAACTTTCTCCAAACACTCTGCAAAGCTTCTGCTGTTGACTCTTTATCTTGTATTTAAATCTTACTTGTGTGAATTAAATGGTGGAAATTTTAATTTGTCCCTCCCTAAGATCTGCAAAATTATACAAGAACATGAAGATTTTATGCTCCATTTCCAAACAAAACAAAGGTGCCTGTGCTTTGCTACTGACAACAAACCACTTCCAGAGAACTCTCCTTTTTGCACTTGCAGGTAGAGAGGAGGGACAAAATCCCTAGCCTCCTGGCCCTAAGAAGACAGATTTCTACCATGTCAGTGTAAACAGCTTTCACCATTGCTAGAAACAGTGAATTAATTGAATATCTTCATAAGGCAATCAATTAGAACTGGCCATAACAGACTAAATAAATGTTAGTGTTGAAAATGGTAAAATAAATAAAAAAAATAAGGCAATCAATTGTATAAACTGTGCTCATTCATCCACACAAAGCCAGTTCATTTATTGGAGGTATTTGATTTTGTAAAAGCTTGCATCAATGGATTATCTCTGTCTGTGAAGCTGAGTCATCAGGTTCCTTAAAGATGATGGCTAATGTAACATTTTAAGTGTGGCAGAGATTATCTGAATGTACCTTTACAGTCCTGAAAAGACATATACCATCCTCTGCTCTAGAGTGAACTCTTTAAAAGAAATGTCCTGCAAGTTTCTGGCATGACTGGATAAACCCTGGTATCATAGTTTCCATGACTGGCATAACAATTCTAAACAGAGTTACACCCTTCTATGCTCAATGACTTGAATAGAAGGTATAACTCTGTTTAGAACTGCAACGAAACAAGTTGTGACGAATAAGTTCACACTGTCCATGAAGAACCCATTATTAAGACAGTTACATCCAAGTCCGTTCTAAGAAATTAGCCTCAAAGTGGATACATACAGCAAAAAATATTTTAAAAAGTCCTTGTTACCTAAACGTGCAATATATAAATAAAAGGATAAATACACTGTAACTTAAAGGGAATATTGTATTCTCTTAAGATTGTGTACGCTGATATTTGGGAACTTTCCACTCTTTTCTGCCTTCAGCGGGCATTTCAAGTCTATATATCTTGCCACTCTTTCTTGCCTTTGGATATAGCTACTTACAACAGTGTAATACCACTGTAACCAAATGCTGTTCTTCACTCACTCTCAGCAGATAAAAGGCGTTTGAAAGAATAAATACTTCCAAGAAAATAAGGGTATAGCGGCAGCACAGGAGTCCTTATTATATCACCATTCACTCAGCAGCATGACAATAACACCCCTTGTTAGAGTCAGTATGGTGTAGTTAGAGCCAGCATAGTTAAAGAGCAGCAGACTCTAATCTGGAGAACTGGGTTGGATTACCTACTCATCCACATGCAGTCATCTGAGTGACCTTGGGCCAGTCACAGTTCTCTTAAAGCTGTTCTCACATACCAGTTATCTTAGAGCTCTGTCAACCCCACCCACCTCTACTGGGGGAAGAGGAAGGGAAAGTTGTTTGTAAGCCATTTTGGGACTCCTTTGGGTAATGAAAAGCAGAATATAAAATGCCAGCTCTTCTCTCTCCTTTTTACTTATACATTGGAAAGAGCCAACCAATGTAAGACTGAAGCTGACATGACTCTGATATAACAATGCTCTACGCTCCCCCCCCCCCAATACAAAATATGACAAAAAACAAAGGACATAATTATGTTCAATGGAATGGCGTCATGGTCAAACAACTGTCTGTTAAGCAGCTTACAAAGCTGCAGGAACCAGCTTAGAACAAGAGAGTGGCCACCCCACTGCAAAGTGACTAGATAGAGACTGGTCACAATAGCTTTTGGCTCAGCTAGGAGGATATCAACATCAAGAAAACAAAGTTCATGGCATCCAGCCCTCTCAATTCCTGGCAAATAGATGGGGAAGAAATGGAGGTAGTGACAGATTTTATTTTCCTCGGCTCCAAGACCACTGCAGATGAGGACTGCAGCAAAGAAATTAAAAGACGCTTGCTCCTGGGGAGGAAAGCTATGGCAAATCACGACAGCATCCTAAAAAGCAGAGACATCACCCTGCCAACAAAAGTGCATTTAGTCAAGGCTATGGTATTCCCAGTTGCAATGTATGGCTGCGAAAGTTGGACCATAAGGAAGGCCGAGCGTCAAAGAATTGAGGCTTTTGAACTCTGGTGCTGGAGAAGACTCTTGCGAGTCCCTTAGACTGCAAGGTGAACAAACCGGTAAGTCCTAGAGGAGATCAGCCCTGACTGCTTCTTAGAAGGCCATATCCTGAAGATGAAACTCAAATACTTTGGCCACCTCATGAGAAGGAAGGACTCCCTGTAGAAGTGCCTAATGCTGGGAGCAATTGAGGGCAAAAGAAGAAGGGGATGACAGAGAATGAGGTGGCTGGATGGAGACACTGAAGCAGTAGGTGCAAATGTAAATGGACTTTCTTTTTTACTGGTTCGTAGAATGGCACTGAGTTAACATGGCCTAGCATGGCCTGTTTTCTACATGGGATTACATCCACATATATCCAGCCCAAAGGTAAAGGTAAAGGTATCCCCTGTGCAAGCACCGGGTCATGTCTGACCCTTGGGGTGACGCCCTCTAGTGTTTTCTTGGCAGACTCAATACGGGGTGGTTTGCCAGTGCCTTCCCCAGTCATTACCGTTTACCCCCCAGCAAGCTGGGTACTCATTTTACCGACCTCGGAAGGATGGAAGGCTGAGTCAACCTTGAGCCGGCTGCTGGGATTGAACTCCCAGCCTCATGGGCAGACAGCTTCAGACAGCATATTGCTGCCTTACCAATCTGCACCACAAGAGGTTTGTTGTCATTCTAAACCATCCCTTTTCAATTTTTTGACTATGGAGGTCCTGCTGAAATATGTTTCAGGCTTCGAGGTACCAGGAAGTGATATCAGCTGATTATACCTTCCTGTCACACCTCCAAAAGTGAGAAGAGCCTCAGCCAGCAAAGGTTTAAATAGCCAGGGACCCTCCACTTCCCACTCCCTCAAGGCCCATCATTGGTCACTTAGAGAGGGGGAGGGTCAACCTGTCCAAATAAGGGTAGATTTTTTGTAAAAAATTAAAAATCCTTCTTTCTCATTTAGAGCCAGAAATGGCATGCATAGGGTGGGAGTGCTCTCTCCAGCCACCATTTTGAAACTGCCCATGCCTTGGTACCATTGAGGGGCCTTCATGGTACTGTAGAGTACCATGGTACCATGGTTGGAGAACCCTGTTCGAAACTATTCTAGAATTTGCTTTATGAAATTGTAGGTAGGCCCTCCTCTTCCTTCTAGTTGTGTTTTATTTATGACTTGGATTACTTTCCCATGTTTGTAGATGCTTTATCATGTTAATAGCTCCTTCTTCACAGTTCAATCAGTGCTTGTTCTTTTTCCCTGCACTGCTCAAGATTTTTTCATTGGTCTTTCTTTTTACCCAACTTACGTTATACATTTTTTTCAAAGACCACACCACATTTCCAGTTTCCTCTTTTCTGTTTTCAACTATTGTCCATGTTCCACATCCCAACAAAGATGTTCTCCAAATGTGTCCTTTTATATGACTCTCATTCCTCCTGTCAGCAAGTGTTTCTTCTTATAAAAGTGTCTGTTTGCCATACTTCTTCTGCTTTTAATGTCTGGCTCTAGATTCCATCTGCTGTTAACTTGCTTCCTGGCTATTTAAATTCTTGTAGTTGTTCAATCTAGTTCCCAGTTATACACATTCACATATGGCAACAGGGCTGGAATTTTTAAAAACCACCCCTACTTGTCAATCAATCGATTATTTATTCACAGTCATTGACCAACCCCTACTTGTCACGAATGTCTTGTTTTATACTCATTTATTTTTAGGCCACAGTCCTGAAAAATCAATGCCACTGTATTTATGTCTCCTTCAGTAACCACTTTCACTGCTACATCATGAGTCAATCACAATTGTAAAGTTTATTCTTTTCCCAAACCCTTTTTGTGTAATTCGCACTTGCCACTTAGCAGCAACACTTCCACACAGACCTATTACTTGCCACAGACTCATATCTTTCACACAGATTTTTCTCACACTTCTTATCACACTAAGATCTCACTCAACTCTTAGGATTACACTGCTGGACACCAAAGCAGCCCCTCTCTTCCTACTGTAACTGGCCAACAAGTTTGACAGCCCAGCAACCTTCCAATAGAAGAAGTTCCTTTAAACAAGGTGGAGAACAAGGGATGAATGAGTGTCATACCTATCAGAAACTAGTGAGTTTAAAAAGCTAACTTTTAAATTTTACTTTGATGCATAGGTTATACATCAATCATTATACCATAGTTATGTTTAAACACTATTATAGTATATTTATTACAAAATATATGGGGGAAAAAGAAACTGACGAGTCCCACTGCTTCTTGAGGAGTGAGGCTGCATGTGCATCTTCTATACCAGTGGTCCCCAACCCCCGGGCCGTGAAGGCCTTGGCACTGGGCTGCGAAGGCCTTGGCGCCGGGCCGCGGCTCCCTCTTCCCACCCCTCCCCAAAGTGAGAAGCTCGCCAGGCCGCGAGCAAATCAGCCGCTTCGGCGGCCAATTAGCTTGTGGCCCGGCAAGCTTCTTGCTTCGGGAGGGGGGGGGAAAGAAAAGCTTGCTGGGCCGCAAGCTAATCGGCCGCTTCGGCGCCCGATTTGCTGGCAGCCTGGAGGGGCAGGGAGAGGGAGCTGCAGCCGCCGGCCTGGCGGCGGCGCAAATGCACATGAGCGGACTGCCGCACATGCACGTTTGTGTCCGGTGGGACTGCAAACGTGTGCACGTGGCAGTTTTGTGCATGCGCAGCGCTGCCGCACGTGCGCGTTTGTGCCTCCGCCAGACGCAAATGCACACATGCAGCAAGTCTGCGCATGCGCGTTTGCGCTGGGGCTGCCGTGCCTGCGCGGGGCCCCAGGCCACCTTCTCCCCCCACTCCGGCACAGCGGTCCACGGTAGCCGGAAGGTTGCAGACTGCTGTTCTATACGATTGGGGGCTCGGTCATGGCATTGCACTTTCTCTCATCCTCTTCCCACTGCCATGCATATGATAATTTGTGTCCCAGTATTCACTGCTGAGGGGGACTGTCAAGGACCATAGTTCAGAGAACACCTCATGTACAATTCATAGCCACAGGAAAATACAATCTTTGAATAACCTACCAGAGAATACTATTTTAGCCACCATGGGTGTGGAATACCAGACAAAGATGGATTACAAGCCATAAGGAATACAATTTCTAACAATATCACAGCTGCCATTTTGTTCTCACCCATGACTACTTCTGATTTGGTGAGAACTTGTTCCTTCAGATCAATGGTGCAGACTTGGGCACCCACATGGCCCCTGATTATGCCAACATCTTCATGGCAGACTTGTAGCAACGCTTCCTGAATGCTCACCCACTCATACCTCTCTTATACCTGTGATTCATTGATGAAATTTTTATCACCTGGACACATGGTAAAGAAACCCTGGATACTTTCTACTGGGCATATGACTTTCACCCAACTATCAATCTGACAAAGAACCAATCTACGCAAGAAATACATTTTCTGGACACTACCGTAAAAATAAACAATGGATGAGATCACCTTATACCAAAAACCTACTGACCGACAAACATGCCTGCATGCCTCTAGCTACCATCCTAAACATACCAAATGTTCCATTGTATGCAGCCAGGCTCTACATTACAACCGCATCTGCTCCAATCCCATAGACAGAGATTCTCACCTGAAGGATCTACAACCAACCTTCTTGGAACAAAAGTACCCACCCAATGAGATCAAGAAACAGATTGACAAAGACAGAAGGATACCCAGAGAAAACCTGTTGGAAGACAGGCCCAAAAGAGGCAATAACAGAACACCTCTAGTGGTTACATATAGCTCTCAACTTAAAACAGTTCAGCACATCATCAATGACTTATAGCCTCTACTGGAAAATGACAGTTCTTTTTCCCAAGTTATGGGGGGCAAACCTTTTCTTGCATGTAGACAACCCTCCCAATCTCAAACAACTCCTCATCCACAAAAATGCAACATCTAATTTGAACATGGATACTGGTAACAGAGCTTACAGCAAACCTAGATGCCAACTTTGCTGTCACACACACTCCAATAACACAATCACTGGGCCTAACAACATCACCTACACCATCAAAGGTTTATTCACATGCTCATCTTCTAACATAATATATGCCTTTAAATGCCAACAGTGCCCCTCTGTTCTCTACATAGGACAAGCAGGTCAAACCCTCTGCCAAAGAATAAATGGACACACTAAATACCACAGTACTAAGAAACCTGTTTCTTAGGGGAACACTTCTAGGGGAACACTTCAACTTTCTAGGACATTCAGTGAGGGACCTCAAAGTAGCTGTTTTATTGCAAAGAAACTTCGAGAACAGACTAGAAAGGGAGATTGCTGAAATGCAAGTTAGCACAACAATTGAATCCCCAGGACTCAACAGGGATATTGGTTTCTTATCTCACTATATATGCTAAGCTAATTCAGCTCTTATATCTATATTCCTTACAATCCACTCTTCATTTCATTTGGGACATTGAGACTGTAATGTAATGTAAGTATGTATGTAATGTCATTTAGAATCTAACTCTCTCGTCTTCAGACAAGAGAACAAACACAGCAGGGCTTGTCACTTGTGGGGATGCTTCTGTGCTTGGATGGAGACTGGTGGGACTAGCAACATGTCTGTTTTAATTACTTCTTTCCACAACTGGGAAAGCATCTGCCATTAATCACTAACTTTAATATTTTTATATCCCCCATGTTTTTGTGAATGGCAACTAAATCAAAAGGACAGATTTTTACTATTCTAGCAAGGAACTAGCCAATCTTTGTCATCATGCTGCATATTTGTTGTGATGTTGTTTACTAATTTACTCTCTCCTTATATCTGTACTCTCATGACTTTTGTCCCATGCCTTGAATAAATCTTTGTTCATCTTAAAGGTGCCATTGAACTCTAATTTTGTAGTAACCCTGGTTGAGAATGATTGCTTTAGAACATAGTAGGTACACTATTTTTCCATCACAACTCCAGATTCCCAGAGTTTTTTCTCTTTGCTTGGCAGAGTCTGACCACTACAAGACTATAGCTGCCATGCTGAACTATATTATATACCATATTGTACTATATTATATTCTAGGTTTTTCCTTGCTGATGTAGCATTGTGCTTTACTGACGTTACATTACTCAGCAGGTTTAATTTGAAAATTTTATCACACTGTTGTTGTTGTTGTTAGGTGCGAAGTCATGTCCAACCCATCGCGACCCCATGGACAATGATCTTCCAGGCCTTCCTGTCCTCTACCATTCTCCAAAATTCATTTAAGTTTGCACCTACTGCTTCAGTGACTCCATCCAGCCACCTCATTCTCTGTCGTCTCCTTCTTCTTTTGCCCTCGATCGCTCCCAGCATTAGGCTCTTCTCACACTGTTAGTTGTGTGTATTTCTGATGCCCTCTCTTATCTTATCAGTTTTATACCTTCTCTTTCGTTCTATCAAATAAATTATTTCTTCTGTTACCTATGTGTTTTTATCAACATTGCTCTGATGATATTTCATGTTAGTTCATTATCACTATAGTCCTCTACTCTTATTCTTCCTGGTGTTCTGATCTATTTTATTTGTCTACATGACTAAGTATGCCTTCTGCCCCCCCCCCCCATAAGTTTTCTCATTCTACTTAGCTAAGACTTAAAACACACTTCATCATAACTAAATGAGTACCATCATCTACATCCGCTCCTAGAGAGCCTATATTTGATTTCACTTGAATCTTAATCTGATCTTTTGGCAGCCCTGTTCTAAGACCCCAACACTGGCATATCCCCAGCACTCAAACAGTGCCAGCACAACTAGTTGGTATGCAAAGCTTGCTATGCAGAGAGGAAATAATTGATAGAAGCCGCACTTGGCAAGCCATACACAGCATTATGGACTCCACTACAGTCCATAGCAACCCCATTGACACCTATTAAGTGGAGAGCCAGCTTGGTGTAGCAGTTAAGAGTAGCACTTCTAATCTGGAGAGCTGGGTTTGATTCTCCACTGCTCCACATACAGTCAGCTGAGTGACCTTGGGCCAGTCACAGTCCTGTTAGGACAGAGTAGAGCTCTGTCAGCCCTCACAGGATGTCTGTTGTGGGGAAAGAAAGGGAATGCAATTGTAAATTGCTTTGAGACTCCTTTGGGTAGTGAAACATGGGGTATAAAAATCCAACTCTTCTTTTTCTTTATAGATATACCCATTACAAACAGAAGGGGAAAACCACCCACACCTTCCTAACACTGAGGAGTTGCTGCCCATATGTGGAATACATGGAAAGAGGAAACAAAACCCACTTTCCTGGACTGAACAAACCACTATTATTCCCTCATTTAGTAAATTTTTACTCTTCCTCCCAACTTTGCTAAGGATAACTGAAACATCTCTTTCTCTACTTAAATTTTCCTTGCAAGGTACTCACTCACAAAATGCCCTCTGGTTTCCTCCCCACCTTATTTCACTCAGTCCTTAATATTTCAGTATTTAATGTTTTCAGATCCTCTTTCAGATTTCCCACTTTCCCACTGCTTAATGTAATAATATTTTAAATTGCAATCTGCTATCAAGCTGGGCATAATCTTGGCATTCCCCTCCTCAAACCCTTTTAAAACTTACATATAACAAGAACAACACCCAAACACCGTCTCATCCAGATACCAAAAAGGAGCCATTAGTTGCCCCAAGATCCCATACTCAAAGCAAAGCAGGACGACAAAGCCAATGCAAAGCTATTCCAAACATCTGAATGAGACATTAATATTATTAAGGTTTGCCTAGAGACAAAAGGAAAGACTTCACACCCCTCACATTTAACAAATGGCCTAATAAAATCAACCTGATATGTAAATGTAAAGAGGGGAAATTACAGAGGAGAGCAGGATGTTGGCAGTCCCTCAATCAAACACAGCAGGTGTCCTCAGACTTCATTGATTCCACAAAGATATTATATCTTTTTGCATGTAGGTGATGCTTGTCTATGCAAATTCTCTTTTATCACTTACAATTAATTGCATTTCATCTTGTTTCTCTTTCCTATGTATGATTACATTTTGATGTATTGTATATCTTACTGCACTGGCTACATTAACATATGTTTGGCTCATTATGCTGCTATGGAAATATTGCCGTTGTTTGTTCATTTTGAAACAACTTCTTAAAAAACTGAACCTTAGATAATAAATGAGCATTTTAAAAATGCCAGTGGAACAGGGGGAAAAAACCAGCTGGACCCCGATTTCAGTGTGTTCAAAATCAACTGATTCAGATAAAAATCTGGAAAACCTAATTAAAACAAAAATCTCACAGGGATCGCTGCTGTTGTAAGAAACAAAACAACTCCCCCCCCCCCCCGAGTCTTAAAGACTAACCAGGGACACGGCTACTCATTTGAACCATTTACACAGTTCAGTACAGGGTTGTGGGATTCAGATCTGCTCCTGAGGAGGCAAAATTTCATGTAGAAATGTTTGCATTTTATGATATTTTAAGTATCCCAAAGCAGGGCATTGCTCTTATGTAGTAATGGTCTGTTTTCATATACTAGAATCTACTTTGTTGGATGCATGTCAGTTGGCAGATTTATATGTGAGATTATGAAGTTTTTTCTTCAGGTAAACAGCAGGATGAAAGAGCTATGAAACTGAAGGCCAGGGTGAAATACAATAACATAGCATTCATATGGAATCAAGGCAAGAATAAAGACCATTCACAATAGCAATAATTGGAGATAATGCTGCAGTCTCCCTTTGAAATACTTTTGATGGGGAATTATGACTTTTAGATCAGTGACACAGCATCTTGGGAGATTTAAATATTCTTCTATTGGTTTCTGAAATTGCCACTTTTTATGGCAGATTTGTATCCATTAATTCTTTTGAGTAGTGACTGACTTGTTTGTTGGAAAGCATGATGATATGTGATGGTGTGTAGATAACATGGAAGGATGAACAAGTAAAATAGTTCAAGCTTATATAACATATTAGATAAGTCCTGCAATAGTGGTTGAATGGATATGGGAATTGTTGGCATCCAGATTCATTGCATGGTCTGGTCCCTGGGTTTCTGCCTCTGCCAGGTGGCCCATTGTTGTCGGTAAGAAGCAAGGAAAGGCCTGTCTGAGCAAAGTATCATTATCTGGGATTGGTGGTAGAGCATAGATGATACATTAGACACATATGAGCAGGAAACTGTTGATTACAACCAGACTACATTATATTTCAGGCTCCAGATCTCCTTGAAGCCTGTTCATTTGGACACTATTTCTGAAGACCAGTCAGCCCTTGGTTTGTCAGCCACTCCAGCGGAAGTGGGGGATCCCTGCCATCAGGGTCCACTTCCCACCAACCATCAGCTGGCCAGAAGGGGGACTTACCAGGAACAGGAAAGAGGCATTTCTACCATAGAGTTTTTGCCCAAATGCTCTGTGATGGCACAATGTGATGATGCCACTTCTGGTGTGTGCCCATTGCCAGTGATATAGCTGGCCTTCCCTCCCACACCTGGTAATTCCCCCCTCAATCCCCTGCCAGTTGTCAGGAGGGATCTGGCAACCTTTGTCAGGCCTTGTCAATCTGTTTCCTCAATTCATAGGTATTATAATTCTAAAAATGCTTAATTGTATATCTTTCAGGTACGAGTTCTTGTTCAAAGAACTGTAGTAAATGAAGTACTGTAAGGCTTAGCTGTAGACAATGGGTGCTGTGCTCAGGGGTACCTGACAGTGAATATTCATGTGTAGTAAATGCGTTTCTCAGATAAGATGATGCTTATGTTCCTATCACATAGTTGTACATTTGTGTCTAGATAATTGACTTTGCATGACCGGTGTCACTGTTCCAGGCCCAGGTTGATGATGGGGTAAAAATTGTTGAAGTCCTAGTGGAACTTCAAAAGAGATTTTTCCCCAGGTGTCTACATTGTGCAAATGTATTTATGATTTATTATTAGATTTATATGCCACCCCCTCCTGGCAAGCCAGCTCAGGGCAGTTAACAACATGAAATGAAATTACAAGGTAAAACAATAGTACAATCTTAATAGTTAATTAGCCATAAAGCCAGTTTAAAATGACTAAGTAAGTCTCAAGCAGAGAAAGGTTGTGTGGGGACAGTTGCTAAGGAAGTGTTGCTCAAAGTTAGCTATGAATATGTTCCCATTGCCAGTGATATAGCTGGGCTTCCCTAATATGGGACCAGTCAGTTACCAATGGCAGTGCTGTTAATCTGAGGGTGCGATCTATCACCAAATTTGATATCTATCACCAAATCTGATATCTATCATCAAATCTGATATCTGTCACCAAATCTGATAATACCCAGGATGGTATTATCTGATTAACTAACATACTAGATTGTAGGATCCTCAGCAAGTCAATAGCATCTTGTAAATAATAGGAAATATGGTATTGATTCAAATGTACAGTTGTGTGTAATTTTGAAGAATTCTTGTAGGGACTGTTTCTCCCTGGAGGATTTAAATTATATCATGGAATCAGTCCTTCATACTTTTGTAAAGCACTTGATTTATAGGGCCGTTTAATTTATTATGCATAGCTCAAGAATCAACTAGCTGTCTATTCTGCCTGTTGGAACAGAATAATAGGACTGCCTTAAAGATACAAGTACTCAATAGAATAGTTTCATTTCACTAAGCACTATTTTCTAAAGCACCTTACTTACTTAGCTAAGATGATTCAACTTCTTGAGACAAAAGTCCAAATTAATTATTATAATGCGAGGAGTGAGGAGCCTACCAACTCTTGGCCTTCAGCTTACTTTCCTGCAACATCTTCCCCAAGCTTTTCTCCCTCTTTATCCAAGCTTTCATATTGGGAGCAATGATGGAGCAAAAAAACACATGAAAAGAAGTTCTGTAGGGACACAAACAGCTGGGAGGGATTCAGTGTCTGCCTTTTGTAGGTCCCTTTTGCTATTAACATCACACTCCACTCCCCCCCCCCCCCGTCCAATATATTCATTGGTGTTTAGGACATTATTAAATTGCCATACTGAATTCATGTTTGGCTTAGAAAATTCATCTCCTTAGTGCTGGTTATTTGCATACAATCCTCCTTTCAAATGAATGACAGTCTTGGGAAGTATGGCCAGAAACCAAGCATGGACATAGGTCCATTCCTTGCTTTGCTTCTTGGGCACCTTCTTGGAGACTGCCTCATCCTTGTAGATCTTCTGGAATTTCATATGCACTGTCTTGTTCCCCACATCTGAATGGCTTGGTTTTTTTCCTGAGATTAGGCCGGAGCCCATTGGCAGTAAATGGATTCGCAGCTCACTATGGGTCTTGGATTGTTTCCCAAAGCAAATATTGAGGTTGTGGTTATATAATAACAAGAAGACTGAGCAGGAGAACAAATTTTCAACCCACAGAACTGTACTTTTAAGTTTAGGAGAATATTTAGCAGAGAACACAGAGACAGGGTATGACAGAGATGCAGTGATCATAAACACTCGTACAGTCATTAACAACCTGCAGCCCAAACAGGAAAATATTCCTTCCTCCAGCCCAGAGCTTCAAGGAGAGATTGTCTAGCAAAACTACCTAAGCATATTGTGGCCACAGAGTAGCCAGTATCAATGTTCGATCTTTGCACTGACAACAGAAACATGTACTATCAGTCTGCTGAAGCCAACAGTTATCAAGCACCATTCAGAGAAGAAAAGCTGTTATACCCCACTCTTCACAAGCTGGAGAGTCAGCTTGGTGCAGTGGTTAGGAGTGCGGACTTCTAATCTGGCATGCCAAATTTGATTCTGCACCCCCCCCCCCCCACATGCAGCCAGCTGGGTGACCTTGGGCTCACCACAGCACTGATAAGGCTGTTCTGACCGAGCAGTGATATCAGGGCTCTCTCAGCCTCACCCACCTCACAGAGTGTCTGTTGAAGGGAGAGGAAAGGGAAGGCGAATGTAAGCTGCTTTGAGCCTCCTTTGGATAGATAATATAAGAACCAACTCTTCTTCTACCTGAAAGTGTCTTAAAACGGCTTACAGTCGCCTTCCTCTCTGCACAACAGTCACCTTGTGAGGTAAATGGGGCTGTAGGTGGGGCTGAGAGAACTCTGACATAACTGTTGTGTTAGAACAGCTCTAGCACAGAACTGTGACTATCCCAAGGTCACCCAGCAAACTGCTTGTGGAGGAGGGAGGAATCAAACCTGACTTTCCAGATTAGAGGCTGCTGCTGTTTGTCCACAACACCATATTTGCTCAGCTAAACTTCATTGACTTGCAGGCGTGCAGTTGGGCTTTAGGATGATTCTTACACCTTCAACCTTTTAGCACACAGGCCACAGCTTTTACTTATAGCAACGTCAACAACAAGGTGTTGACCCACAAGGGGGAGAGGAGCCTAACCAACCAGCCTAAGGTCATCCAAACTTTGGTTACCCTAGCAGAGCCCTAGGTATCCTGTCCCAGACCCCTGCAGGGCCACGGGGTCCCTTGCTGCATGGTATGCCCTCAAAAGGTGACCTGAAATGCTTTAGGAGGAATAGACCTCCTTCAGCCCATTCCAGGCTTCTGCAGGTGATTTGGGGCCTTCTCAGGTGATTTGGGGCCTTCTCATCCTTCTCAATTGCTGCCTCTTCCTGAGGCTCCCAGTCTGGGGAGTCTTGATATTTCTACTAAACTCCCTGGTTAGGCTTCATCTCCTTGTCCTCCACCAACTGTGTTAATTTGTATAAGAATCAAAACTCATCCAACATAGAACCCCCCTTTTCTTAACACTCCAAATACCCCTTTTAGAGCAGGGCGAGAGGGTGGGAAGCAGCTCACTTGGCTGGCCGGGGAGAAGAGGCTGACTGTCGAGCACGTGGCACCTTATAAAGGTGCCACCCACGCTCCTCCCCCACTTCCTGATGCGGCACGTCTGTGTCGCACCAGCATAGCCCAAGCTCCCTTTTAAGCATCAGCCCTTCCCGCCCTGTACGGCATGGCTTCAATGGCGGCTGCGTTAATTTGCAGCTGCTCTTTATATGTCTGAAGCTCCAGGCCATTACTGTGTGCCCATCTTCTCTTATATGCCATTTTAAAGTCCCCAACTCCCTAAACTTGGAGGCATACAGGACCTGATGATGTCACAATGAAAAGCAATATAAGGTAGTACCTTCATACACCGTCATGGTATCAGTGAATGTGTGTAGTCACATTACGTTGTTTTCAAAAGATCCACTGTTCACAACACAACAATTACATGGGAGTTAACTGTGCTAAATGTAAGATGTTGTTGAACTGTTCATGTCAGATTATTGCCTCACATCTCCAGTTTGCATATGCAGCAGTTAACACCTGAAGATAAGTATAAAAGTTAAAAGAAGCCATCCTGGATAAGTTTTTTAAAAGGAAAATTGGAGCTACCCAATTGTTATTTGTGGATAGTGTGAGCTGCTACAACACACCAATGCATTTTCCTTGTGTGTGCTCAGAGGCATGTTCCATAACATGCAGGTAGCTACACAGAATGGGAGAAAATCCTCTGAACTAGGAATCTGACATTGCTAATGTGGTCTGGAAAGCAGCAGTGGAGTCTGAAGGGGCCCTTCAGCAGGGAGAGGGGAAATGCACCCATGTGGTCTCGACTTTTACATTTCATTTCACGTTCACATTATCATACACTTTTTAATATCAACTAACATGGTACAGCTTTTGTATTACTCGAACTAACCAAATGTTCGGGAACTGCCCCCCGCCCTCGCCCCTCCAGCAATTGCACCTATTATGTCTGGTTGCACATTAAAAAGAAATCATGATCACATATGTGGGTGAGCTGAAGGCCCTGAGATTTCAGTCTGCTAACCTGTGGCTTTGACCATGAACCCTGAAACCTGAGTCTGGCGGCCAAAGCCAGTTGAAGAAAAATTATGCGTATACATGCCCTCTCTGTATCTGCTAATCAACACTTAGTCTAATTCAAATTTCAGCTCTATCTTTGTATGCTGATGATACCTAAATTAAGACACTCATATATGTTTGCACAGAATGTGCTACACACAAATGAAGGGGCATTTTGCTGGTGTTTTTCTTTCACCCCTAACCCCAATCTAGTGCCCGTTGTATTCCTGAATGCAACAGGCCTGGCCCCTAGTAGAGGGAATATGGCTCATAAATTAGTATTTTTCTGAGTGCTTTTTATTGATGTAGCTCAATTTTTATTTGCTGTAGTCTGTAATTCTTAAATGTCATTTTGGTGTAGGGCTCATGGACTGAATAAAGCAGAGTACATATAAATGACACCGAAAGATTAGTTTGGCTTATTTCTCATTTCACTTTTAATATAACACTTTAATATAGATTCTTTCTATTCTTTCTTAGCATCATGTTCCCACATAAATATCATGTGTTTAGTAAGTGATACATTTTTCTATTAAAAAAAAATTATGAATCTACCTTTCTCCCATGCAAATGCAATCCAAGTCAGGTAAGGTAAAAACATTTAAAATCCAGAACCAGCACACATTAAAAAACAAAAATTTAAAATGTCAACAAATTAAGAAGAGATTGTTTTTTCACTATCCAAAGGAGTCTCAAAGCAGCTCACAATCATCTTCCCTTCATCTTCCCAGAACAGACACCATATGAGGTAGGTAGGGTTGAGAGATCTCTGAGAGACCTGTGAATAGCCCAAGGTCATCTCTGCATGTGGAGGTGTGGGAAATCAAACCTGATCCTCCAGAGGCCTCTGCTTTTAACCACTATACCAAGCTGGCTCTCTTAAGGACAGCTAGCAAATTTAATAAATAAACAGCATTAATTAAAAAAACACTGCCTTGCCCAAGTATTCTGACTAACTGCAATGTAATCATATGACACATGCACTCCACCAACAAAAGACCAATTAAAACTTTCTGTTCTATAAATCTTCTGAAAGTGTAACAAGTCTGCCTTACTTCATCTTGGAGATTGTTCCACCTTCCATTGGGCTGGTGGCCGTGGAAAAGAGGAATAACAAACAGGTGCGGAATAAAACTGGTACAGGGGATGGAAAAACTAACAAACAGTTCTGAAGAGGGCACAGCTGCTCCACAGGCTCTCAATGGGAGATAAAGAAAGCGGGTTCCAAGTTATGAAGAACTTTACAGGTAAGCATCAGCACACTGAATTTAATTCAGAAACATCTGCAATAAGTGCTGTCAGATAGCTTTCAACATCCAGTGACCCAGAAACATGATTTATAATGGCTATATGATGTGAATAATATGTTTCCAGCAACTAATGAGAGCAAACAGGCCACTGCCTTCTGTGCCTACTGAAGGTTCCAGATAATAGTCAAGGGTCATTCCATGTAAAACGTATTACAATCATCAAGCTTAGCGATTATTGATGTATAGATCACTGTGGCTATGTTGGCAGTATCCATATAGGGGAATGGCTTATGAGTGAGATGTTGAAAGAATGCATTTTTCTGCCATTATTGACACCAATTTCTTGAACAAGAGGACTGGGTCTAGCAACACTCCCAGGCTTGTCGCAACATCTTTAAAGAAAGTTGGACCCCATCCAACACGGGAAACATAATTCCCTCCGAGGCTAACACCTATCTCCAAGGCCAACACCATCACCTCCAGGGGCTTTAAACTACATTTAGAATGATACCAGCTACATATCCGGGGGGGGGGGGGTTCAGTTAGAAAAGTGAAAGCCTAAGGAGGTGATGAGCTTCCCCTCACTGGTCTGTAAGCAGTAGCTGAACACTTATCCTGGATGATCCTGTATTGAGCAGGAAGTTGAACTAGATGGCCTGCATAGCCCCTTCCAACTCTATGATTCTGTTTCAGTTTACTGGCCCTAGCCAATTGAACAAGGCAAACAGGCACTGGCCTGGGGCAGAAACAAAAGCATCCTCTGGCTTCTTTAGTAAAATATATGTATGTGGTTGTCATCATTATTGTGATGTCAGCCACCTCCAAACCTTTGAGTTATCTGTCTGTCTATATGCACACAAGCAGCAATGCACAAGACTTGCAGGGCGGAATCCAATTTTGTTTGTTACTGCCCCCCCCCCTTGTTGGCCTCCCACTCACCATCTAGCCTGACCGCCATCTGGCCTGCAGAGCCATTATGAAGAGTTGTCTGGCTCACACAGCACTGTATGTGGGGGGGAAAGCTCCACTTCTTCCTTCCACTCCCCTACTTACATGTTCAGAGTGCCATGGCTTCCGCCTGCCTGGCATATCCAGCAGCAGGTCTGGTTTTCTCTCTCTGGAGTGTGGGTATGAGGATCCATATGGTCTTATTCCTTATTGCTCCCTGGTTGCTCACCAATGGAAAGTGCAATTTAAGGTGGTAATTCCAGTTTTCTCAATTCGCGAAATCGCAAGTTAAAAATGGCCAAATAGCGACCCAGCTACTGGATAGCCTCGGGATGTTGGCAACATCATGTGGAGGGGACTATATGTCATCAACATGCAAAGGCTGTCCAGGAACATTTTCCTTGTGCAGAAATGGTCACAGTATTATTATACTGATGGTTATCGGTGCTGTGTTCCTATGCATGTATGTTTTTGTCCTGTCCCAGGTAAAGAAAAAGCCAATGTGATCATTATTGAAATTAATACAGGAAATCCTGAATTTCACAGTGGCTCACTCAAAAATAAGAAGCTGTGTTTCAGGTTCTTCTTCCCTTGCTGTCATTACTTATGAGGCTGGCCTGACTTCACTGAAACTCTTTGGTTGAATCAGGATTACTATCATTAGTCCGAGTTGTAGAATTCTGCTGTGAATCCTATTCCTTTGCCCATAATCATTCCCTTCATGGCAAAGTCATTAAAAAGAGAGACATTCCTATGTGGCCATTGCCCGAGCAAACGTTTCTACTGTGCGGCTGGCTTAGCTGGCCCTCCGAATGAATCACACTTTCCTTCCAGATGACTATTTATTGCTGCTGTTTTCTCCCATCAGAGGCACTGAATTATGACACTTTTTTTTTGTATAAGTGAATCACAGATGGCCTTACATAAGAGCATTACATAAGGAGCAAGTTCCCCAATACTATGCCCCCCACTACTCAATTGTTTGTTTTCCTCTGTTTGTTTGTCAGCTAGATCACTTCAGTCATCAAGTGGGGGCTCACATAACTGAATACTCCCATGCAAAGAAAACAAATATTGTTGCATGCATTAGGGAGAATGCTAGAACAGTACCCTCTTCATTACAACCTTGTCTTCACATATGAGGAAGGACTTTTGTACGAAGAAGCACTTACGTGTGTTCCTCGCCTGCATAATAAAACTGTAAAGACCCAAGCAGGTATACTGATTCAACTGCCACTTGTCAGAAATAGGCCATTGTCTTGTTTGTTGCTCACAGTATGGGAATCTGCATTGCAGTCATGATCATGCCTTGTTCTGGTTGGGTAACTCAAATGCCCTGGAGAACTTTCAGACTTGTTACAAAATATCAGGCATTCTTCATGTAGTTCATCTTGATCTTCTGCTTTCTCCCCACACTTCCTTGCTTGTTCCTAGCCAGAACCTGATCCCAACTCATGTTCTTGGTTAGAGGCTAGTTATGGACCTGATGTTACAAGTCTGTCATAACACGTTCTGTCTGATCTTTTCGACCCTGATCTCTCTGTTGTATTCTGGTCTATGGCAGTGCTTCTAACTTTACTAACTTTAAAGCTCTACTAAACAGCTGAGAACCCTAGTGAACTGTTTTTTTAATACCTTAAAGGAGTCCCTAATCAGCTTACAAAGTGACTTACAAACACCTTTCCATTCTTCCCCCCACAACAGACACTCAATGAGGTTGGTGGGGCTCAGAGAGCTCTAGAGGAACTGCTCTGAGAAAATTTCTAAGAGAACTGTGACTAGTCCAAGGTCACCCAGCTGGCAACATGTGGAGGAGCAGGGAATTGGTCCCAGTTTTCCAGATTAGAGGTCACCGTTCTTAACCACTATACCATGCTGGCTCTCAAGTATGGATCCCATCCATACATGCCACACTGAGCTTGATGGAAGAAGGTGGGATATAAATCCAGGAGATAAGTGAAAAGACAGATTCAAGTCCTCACCACCTCTAATTAAAGGTAACTGATGGGCTGAGCATGAGAGATGAATGTCTTGGCTGAAAAAATAATTCAAACCAGTTCTTTAGAACTTTATGCAGAATGCAGGAACGTTCACTTAAATTGTAATAGTTAGCTCCAAAGATGGAAAAAATCCCATCCAGTGATGGAGAAGATATGGATATTAGATGAGTTCCCCCCTCTCAATGCAGTCCACTGAGACACCCCAAAATATGTTCCTGGCCTGAACCAACTCTTCTTCTTCTTACCTGAAGACAGAAGCATCCCTCTGTTTTAAGGATCAACTGGGAGGATACGTGTCTGTGGAGAGAAGCACAACATTTTAAGTGTAAAAATGGAGAGTAATTTTCATTCACACACACATTCACTTAGCTCACCAATATTCCATTGTGTTTGGTAGCTAGACCATCTGTGTTTAACATATGGCAATAAAAATGCTGCCAATGATCCATCTTTGCAGAGATGATACCAAATTAAAACATCCTAAACCCACTGGGTTAGAATGGTGTAACTATACTTAGAGTGGCATAGTAAACAAAAATTGTTTTTTGTTGTTTTTGCAACAAAATTTGAGTCCAACAACATCTTTAAGACCAACAGAGATGTATACCTTGAATAAATCTTTGTTGATCTTAAAGGTGCTATTGGACTCGTATTTTGTTGTGCTACTTCAGACCAACATGGCTACCCACTTGAATCTATGTGCATTCATGATGTGTATATGAACCAGTGTATACTGGTTCAGTAGACCCTAAAAACAGTGAATCCCTAAAATCTTTGCACAGGAATAATGCAGGCCTAACAGAAGAAAGGCCACATCTTCTGGTCTGGGGTTAAAACTTACTTGCCAAATAAAACTGAAAAGTTTTGACCTTCTTTTCCCTATAAGCCACCAATGAGAAAGCTACTTGAACCTCCCTTGTGGGGAGTATTCTTCAGTACTGATAGTCCTAACACCCTCCCATTACACATCTGACAGCAGGCCACACAAAAGTAGATTTCAGAAAATCCAGGAGTCTAATAGGAAGCCCAGTAGGAGAAGGCCATCCTGCACCCTCGTCCCAGTTCCCTTAACAGGTTCTCATTTTGAGACGCAGTTCCCACAATCATATTGGAAGGTTGGTAGAAAAGCTATGTTATACTTCTTTTTTTAAAAACTTCCATCAAAGCATAAATGGCCCTCTTGATCACTAGAAGGACTGTCAGAATAAAGAGTGATCAGGATATGAACAGCATTAATGGCTGCCATTTTGATCACATTCCTTTCCCATTAAACTTGAGAAGAGCAGAGTTCCTCCAAGAGGGGTGTGTGACTCAAACAGGTTTGCCTAGTCTTCACATCCGTAGCTCATTCGCTCCTGAACTTAAAGCTCTATTATTTAGCAGAAGGACACACATGCTGAGTCACTGACAAAGGTTAATAAGCACAAGTGTTGCAACAGCAAATACCCATTAGAGGAACAAAGGAGCTGTCGACAGTTAATAGTGCATAGCTAATTCGGATTAAAAAGCTAGGCTATGTCTTTAAGGGACCCTGTAGGGGAGGGGGGCTGTTTTGCAAATAAGGCACAGGGAAGTGCCTGACTTGATTTGACCAGAAAATGTATCCTTGCCGCAGAAAGATCCATGAGAAAAATCTGCAAAATGTTGCTTCTGTGTAACCTAAACCCCATCCTCCTTTTGTATGTGACACCTTGATCCATTGACAGCTACAGAGAGGTTCTAACAGACTCAGTAGTATAATTTCATGTTGTTTTGGAAATGCAAGTTATTAACTGTAGCTTGGGGCAGAGTACAAAAAGATCTGCTCCTTTTCTAGTGGTTTTGGATGAGGTGAGAAACTGGCACACAGAAGTGGGACTGGAAGCAAACAAAGGAGGCTTTCCAAACTCAAGGTAACATGGAATCCCATGGAACCACCTCTGTGAATGTGTAGACAAATCACAAAACCTCTATTGCTTTACTAAATGAGGGGGAAGAAAAAAAAAACAGTTGATTAGGGTCATCCTGAGACCCAACAAGAAAAGAAACCAGAACATTTATTCAGTTAGTGTCTTGAACCAGCTTGGTGTAGTGGTTAGGAACTTGGAATTCTGCACTTACTTCCCCCACCCCCCATTGTTGATCCTGCTGAATTCAGATTGATTTGAACTTGGGTCTTTCCCCCCCCCCCCGAATTGAAACAGAAAGCCTTTTGCACTTGATTGGGGAAGCTCGGAGGGGGGAGGGGGGAGGTGAGTGATGGTCACAAAGCTGAACTACCTTTCCTAAACTACCAAGGGGGGGGGGGGTTGGGTGAAGTCCAGCCAGAATTAGTGCTTTATTTTTTCTCTTTTGATTCCCAAGCCAGTGGCACCCTCTCAGAGAATGAGGCAAATCTCTGCTGAGAGAACTGTGGGCTTCTGGAGCGCAATCACTTTAAAACAGGGATGGAAGCCTTGCAACCGGGAACCAGGGAATCTTTAAACTGACACCCTGGCCAATCAGGGAAGACTGCTTTGCTACTTCAGCATTGCAGGCATGGAGCAGGAAGTTAATTCGTAAAAAGCAGAAATCTACACTTATACTGGTGGTGGTTTTTCAAATAAAGTGGCTTTTATCCACTCCTGGATATTGCAGGGGAAACAATCATGCATGTTACAGAGGGAAAATGTAAAGCACCTAAAATCAAAATGGAAATAGAATTCAGTGCAGATGGAATGAATTTATTCAGGCTGGGAGTGGATAAAAAGCCCCATGCAGGTTCGACCTTAATCTGGCGAGCTGGGTTTGATTCCCCATTCCTCTATGAAATCTGCTATGAAATCTTTCTGGTAGAGAAAAAGAGGCATATAAGAACCAACTCTTCTTCTTCTTGGCCTGTGCTCAGTTGCTAAATATCTGCATCACAAAAAGGGAAGGTAGCAGGCCAACCAGAGCAGGGTTGAGGGCACTATTTGCACTGAGATGTATGTGATCATTTTACCAAGACCCTATTATTTGTCAAGACATATTTTGTCTTGATGAATCTGACACATTTTTAAAATTAAAAACAAGGTCCACCCCACACTGCAGCAGAACCTCACTGCCTCGTTTGCCTTGTGCAGGAGCAGAAATCTGGGGCAAATGGGATGCAGTGGGCCAACTTCTCCCCTATATGTTGTAGAAGCTTTTGCCACTTGGGACTGTGCCCTGATTTTCCTAGGCCAAGAAGCTTAACTGGGCATGGGATTGGAAGACCAAAGGCTTCTGTGCATGGAGGCTGTGAGACAAGGATACAAGATCTCTTAAAGAGAATGACACTAGTTACTTAGATAGATTCAAGCGGGTAGCCTTGTTGATTTGAAGCAGCATAACGAAGTTTGAGTCCAGACCTTTTCTGCACCAGGAATTTGGCCCGACTCACCCACTCATCTAGGATTGAGACAAATTCCTGCTTAGGGATGACATTGGTACTGGTCTGGGGGTGGTCCTGGGCCTGGCATGACTCAGGCCCTCAGTTACCATGTGGCAAGGGAATGTGGATAGATCCACATTCCCTTTTTTGCCATGGGTCTCATTGCAGTGTATGTCAGGTCTGGGCCATCTGGAAGGGGGGAAATCAGGCTGTCCTGGCCACCCTTGCCCACAATACAATGTGTTGAGAATTTTAAAAATGGCCTAGGTGGCTCTGCTGTGCTGCACAGCATGGCGGAGCTGCCTGGAACATTTTTTTAATTTGTAAAAATGTAAGAATGCAAGACACTTTTTTACAAATAAAAAACAAGGTCCACCCCACAACAGAACCTCACTGCCTTGGTTGCCTCATGTTGGAGCAGAAATCTGGGGTGGATGGATTGCAGTGGGCCAAAGCACCCCCCCCCCATGCAGGAGTGGGAAAACCCATGGCAACATACACATGAGGAATTGTGCATGCACACTAAAGCTCATGCTTCAAATAAATCTTTGTTGGTCTTAAAGGTGCCATTGGACTCAAATTTTGTTGTGCTTTTTTGTACTAGTTACTAAAGATTGGGAGGAGATGTCAGCAAGGTACAATGCCATACAGCCTACCCTCCAAGCAGCCACTTCTCCAGAGGTACTGATCTTTGTGGTCTGGAGATGAATTGTAATAGCGAGAGATTGCCAGGCCCCACCTGGGGGTTGGCAACCATATTCTTCACAACAGGTAGGCTAGGCTGAGAGAGTGTGACTGGTCCAAGTGAGCTTCATGGTCGAACTGAGGATTCATACCCAGTCTACTCTACTAACTACACTATAGACTACACTCTCATGGACACAATGAGAGTGTTGGCCAGCCTCCCTCAGAGAGCTGTAGTCAGTAGTCCTTCAGGGAACAGGAGTGAAACAAATGTAATGTAGCGGGGTGCATATTTTCCCTGTTAAAGATCCTCTGGATTATGGCAGTTGTACAAAATTACACAAGTGCCCACAAGAGTTTTGCAATGGGGGCATATTCTAAAAACAGACAATTTCCTGCCCACATTTTCATTACAAATCTCAAACGAATGGTGCAACTTTTGAAAACAAACCCTGGAATTACAAAAGCTCTGTATTATGGTCCCCGATGAGCTTCATAAAAGGTCAGAGATCTGAACCGCACAGGCCTGTGGCCAACACTAATAACTACTGGATTCAGGTGGATAAGCAAGTTGGTCTGAAGAAATGAAACAAAGTTTGAGTCCAGTGGCACCTTTGCTGGTCTTAAGCATTGCATTATAGTGATTGGTTGTTACAGAGTTGGATTGTGGGCCTGTGAGATCCAGATTAAACTCTCTACCCTTTAATGAAGCTCACCTGATGATCTTGGGCCAGTCATTCAGCCTCACAAATTGGATGTGAACAAACAGCAGTCAGGAGATCCTAAGACAATCCCTCAGGAATTAATTTCCAACTTGGAAATTTTCTTTTCTGGATGTACACACAAGGAAATGGTAGATGAGGAAAGGAAGACAGAACTCAGAAATAAACTAAAATAGACTTCATGGTTAATTCTGGTGTACACTGGTGGACACAACTCCCTTGCAAAAGTGAGCCAAGTCCAAATTCACAGATGAAATGTAACAGAACTAGGATTGATCCTGATGACAAAAAGTCTCCTTCTTGCTAGTCTGTATTTCATTTGTTCTGAGGGAAAGAGGAGGTTCTTCTTGTCAGTCAGAAAATGGGGGAGAGGGCTTATGCAAATATGCCTTCCAGAATAAATTCTGTTGGGTGCTTATATCATAACAGTCTGACAAAGAATGCACATAATGTTTCCACCTTTCCTTTCCATATGCATCCTTATTTGATTCTTCCTTTTGTTCCCACACTGTAACTAAAAATAAGTACATCTGTTATCTTTGTATAATAATTATCCTTCAGTAAAACCATACTTTAGCTAGTCTGTTCCTTATTTAATGACAAAGCAATGGGTACCCCAGCTCAGAATAACTAGTTTTTCTAATCCAATACAGGGTAACAACTACTCTTGAGAAGTTAAGGCTTCACAGTCACTGAAAATGTGATAGCATGTGTAAAAGAGATCAGGTTACAATTAAGACTTCTTAATATAGGTTTAACTAGAGGCAAAGCCCGTTGCACCCAGGAAAACAACTGTCGCTAGCACATACACCTGCACTGTGACCTTCCTGGGTTCTGCCCCTGCTCGCTCTTGAGATCCAGTGTGGTGAAGTGGTTAAAGAGTAGCAGACTCTAATCTCAAGAACTGGGTCTGATTCCTGCCTCCACCTCCATATGCAGCCAGCTGGGTTACCAGCTTCTAGGCTGGACACCTTCAGGAAAATGAAAGAAAGACAACATGGAAGAGAGATAATGAGATAGGAGGGAAAAGAGAGAAAGAAAAAGAAAGATGGGGAAGGAAGGAAGGCATCAGTTCTTCTGAAACAAAAAACAGCTGCTTTGGAGGGGCACTGGCCCTCTTAACCCCACCCGCATATAACAGTGTCTACACAGGTCACCATTGTCCCCATCTTCCCATCAAACCCCACATCTTCCAAAGGGCAGGATGGGCAAGCTATAAAAGGGTTGGCTGCCACCTTCCCACTCCCCACAACTTCCAAAGATCGGGCTGGGAAGGCAGCAGGGGTGGGCTGCCACCTCCCCCCCCCCCACACATTTCTCAAACACTTGGAGCTGCCTCCTTCCCACCATGGGGGATAGGCTGTCTCCTTCCCACCCCCATATCCCAAAGGGCAGGCCAGGCAGGGCAGGCCATGGGGGGCTGCCTCCTAACCATCCCCCCCCCCACATCTCCCAAGGGCCAGGCTGGGTGAGGAAAGCTGCTGGATCTCTCCCCCCCCAGCATGGGAGCATGGGGGAAAGCAAAGAGTGCTCCAATGTCCAGCTGCAGGGCCACAGGGAGTTGTTTTGAGCCCAGGTCCTCTTAGGGAGAACTCCTCAGAGTAAAATCCAGGAGCTCCCACTTCACCCAAGCTTCAGCTGGTTGACAGCTTAGCCCAGCCAGATTTTCAACAGGAGGGAATGGAGCTGCAGACAAACCGGGGCTTAGATTCGAAAGTTGTTACAGGAGGTCATTCCTCTGCCCAGCCTCCAACTGCAGCTCCCTGCCTTGTCAGCCCACCTGGCTCACCTGAGCCAATTAAGCAATTCCAGCAATGTGCTGGAAGAGATCTCCAGTCTAAAAGACACCACAACATGTTTGCAGGACAGTTGTTGACTGCAACTCACAGAGTGCAACTCACAGAGTGAGGACTGAAAGGCTGCTCACATCCTATATTAACTTAAGGCTGGGAAGCCTAAGATATGAACTGCCCTTGGACTGCCTGAAAGAACCTTTGTCTCACTGGATTCAGGGCCATTCCACACTCGTTCAAAATTGCACAATGGTTGCAAATTGAAATTGCTACTAATTTGCTGTTATGCACAATGTCGTTGACAATCTGCCACACTCCTGAAACCGATCCGCAAAAAGCGCTTTGTTGTAGCGCTTTCAGGGAAATCCGAAAAAGGGGATTCACCCTCCGGAAAGCGCTATACTCTTGCAAACAATCTGCAACACTAGCGGGAAAGTTCTGTGCATTACCATTGTTGCGGTTTCTGCAAAGTCCCTCCCGCTGGCTCTCTCCTCTGATCTTCTGGCGAAGCGATCGCCATTTTTTTTTCTCGGAGCGAGCGGAGATCAACGCACCGGCGAGCCTTCGTTTACCCAGTGAGGCTTCCCCGGCTGCAGTCCCTCCCCAGAGTTGTTTTAAGTCACCAAGCACCAAGCACCACACAGCCCCATTTGCTGGTTTATTTTCCCTTTATTTTTCACTCTATTTTCGGCCGAAAATCGTGCTGATGGAAGTTCCTGACATTTCAGCCAGGTAATCTGCTTGCAGTAGGAGTTATACAGCTGAACAAGTACTCTACCTCAACCTGTACAGGATAGAATGACAGCTGGCAAATGTTTTTGGCATCTACTGCCAGTATAAAACCTGGAAGGGGAAATTTCTTGGACCCAACTGGCTTATCATCAATTTCTCTCCAGCAGGTGTAGTGCTACTTAGCAAAGAGGGTGGCAGTAAGTGGACAAGAGTACAGGCTGTCTCAGGCTGAACAAACAAACCAAGCCAGGCAACAGCCTGAGGTACATTGGAAATAACACCTCCAAGCACTTTAAAGGACTGAGTGATAAGGATTCTTGAAACCCACTAAGGTAATTAATTAACTTATACCAGGGATTCTCAAAATGCTCTGAAGTGAGACACCTAAACTTACTGTACTATTTAGGGCTCAAGTGCAAAGTTACTGAATGCCACTGTCATCAGTTAAAGGTAAAGGTAAAGGTATCCCCCGTGCAAGCACTAGGTAATGTCTGACCCTTGGGGTGACGCCCTCTAGCGTTTTCATGGCAGACTCAATACAGGGTGGTTTGCCAGTGCCTTCCCCAGTCATTACTGTTTGCCCCACAGCAAGCTGGGTACTCATTTTACCGACCTCGGAAGGATGGAAGGCTGAGTCAACCTTGAGCCGGCTGCTGGGATCAAACTCCCAACCTCATGGACAGACAGCTTCAGACAGCATTTCTACCGCTTACCACTCTGTTCAGTTAGCCCTGAACATGCGTTATAGAAAAGCATGAGTCCTGGGGCACCTTTAAGACTAACAGTTTAATTCTGCGGGTGTTTCCGCACAAGGACCAATGTTGGCAATTGGTTCCACAAAGCAGAAACGCTATTTTTAAAAGTGCAATCTCGGCGTTATGCATACCTGCCTTTGTAGTGGAATCCTGTAGCGTTTCATTCATTTCCCACAGGTTTCTGGTCTCGCAAAAATCGCTAGAAAGGAAGTGATTTTTCTGGGCCGCCCTTGGCTGTCAATCAAATGAACAGCCAATGGGTGGTTGTTATCATGCTCTGGAAAAGCCCCTTTCCCTTTAAGAACAGGTTTAAAAAAGAAAAGAAAAACACACGTTGCAACAAATATGTCTTGATTCTTCCTAACAGAGAGACCCATCTAACTGGCGTGTGAGCTGGCAAGTCATCATTACCACGCTCCCCCGAGTAAAAAAAAAATCCCCCCCCGCACGAGCGTGATTTTCAGCCAAAAATAAAGGGAACTTGCAAACGGGGCTGTGTTGTGCTTGGGGACTTAGGAGAGCTTTAAAGCACTTCTGTAGAGGGACTGTAGCCGGGGAAGCTTCGCTGGATGAATGAAGCCTCGCTGGTTCGTTGCTTTCGGCTCGCTCCGAGAAAAAAAAAATGGCGATCACTTTGCCGGAAGTTCGGAGGAGAGAGCCAGGGGGAGGGACTTTGTTGGAACCGCAACAATGAGAACGCACAGGTCTTTTTCGCTAGTGTTAAAGATTGTTCGCAAGAGTCTAGCACTTTTCAGAGGGTGAATCCACTTTTCCCGATTTCCCTAGAAGCGCTACAACGAATCGCTTTTTGTGGGACTGTTTCAGGAGTGTTGCAGATTGTGTGCAATGTCTTGCGGAACTGCAAATTAGTAGCGTTTACAATTTGCAAGCCTTCTGCTACATTAAAGTCGTGCAGAATGGACCTGGATATAAGCTTTCGTGTGCATGCACACTTATTCAGAAAATGTCTGCACATGAAAGCTTATATCCAGAATTAAACTGTGTTGCTCTTAAAGGTGCCACTGGACTCAAACTTTGTTCTCTTGTTTCTGACCAACATGGCTACCCACCTGAATCTATAGAAAAGCATGGGAGGAACAGAAGGTTCCATTGCCACAAATGAGATATCATGGCCCTAGATCTTCCACTTATAAATCTTCTGACAGTGATCCTGAGCAAATGGGACTTGCCCAGAAAAAGCAAAGCAGTACTGGCAGTGGTTGAGGTGCTGTCAAATGGCAACTGATGTATGGTAGCATTTTCAAGGCAAGAGACAGTCAGCAGTGGTCTGCCATTGATTGCCTCTGTAGACACTGTTGTTGGGCTGACCCTGCTGACCCTGCATAGCTTCCAAATTCTGATGAGATCAGGCTAGCTTGGGCAATGAAGATCGGAACTCAAGTAATGCATTGAGTCCTAAATCCAACTGTAAAATAGATTCTGAGGAACAACTTCTCTTCTGAGATTTACTGAAATCTGAATGTGGAATTGGTAGCCCATTCATGTACTCTGCCAATTCACATGAGACGTGGTGCTCAGCCTTGGAGATGTATGTTTTAAGTGCTGTCATGTTGTTTCTAACTAATGATGATCCTCTAAATTAGCAGAATTGGCTAGCAAGCACTTTCCCATAGCAGAATTATTCCCCTCTGCCCTCTCAGCAAACCCACAGCTTTCCCATTCTTTCCACTGCAGTCTGTCTCCAGGGGCTCCTGGATTGTTTAATTGTGTGTGCATAAAACATTATTGGTCTTAAAGGTGCCACTAGACTCAAACTTTGTTCACCTGGAGGAGGTGGGCGGTTCATCACACCTTCCCCCCAGGAGAAAGAACCCCACTGAGTACAGTATTAACCCCACATTGTGCCCCCCAGCGTGCTTCAGTGCTGGTCACTCTGCCTAAAGGTGCATTTACAGGGGCTTTCCGCACTGGGATCCTTGTAGCAAATTGTTTGCTGAACGAAAAATCGCCATTTAAAATAGTGGAATTCATCATTATGCATACCTGACTTTGTAGTGGAATCCAGTTGCGTTTCCATCGTTTCCCACAAGCTTCTGGTCTCAGCAAAAATCGCTAGAAAGGAAGCACTATTGCCGAGCTCGTCCCGCCCCTGGCCATCAAGCAGCCAATGGGCAGCCGTTAGCATGCTCCCAAACAGCCCCTTTCCCTTTAAGAAAGGTTTTTTTTTAAAAAAAACACACACACCCATTGCAACGAATATGTGTTGATTCGTTGCAACGGAGAGACCCATCCAGCTGGCAGGTGTGTTTGAGCTGTCGTTTCATCATTGCCACGCTCCCCCCGAGTGAAAAAAAATATCCCCCCCCCCCTCACGGGCCCGATTTTCGGCCGAAAACAGTGTAAAAAATAAAGGGAAAATACATCAGCAAACGGGCTTCTCTGTTGTTTGTGCTTAGTGACTGTAAAGAGACTGTAAAGAGCTTTGGGGAGGGACTGCAGCCGGGGAAGCCTCACTGGGTAAATGAAGGCTTGCCAGTGATTTGATCTCCGCTTGCTCGGAGAAAAAAAAATTGCGATCGCTTCGCCGGAAGATCAGAGGAGAGAGCCAGGGGGAGGGACTTTGTAGAAACCACAACAATGGTAACGCACAGAACTTTCCCGCTAGTGTTGCAGATTGGTTGCAGGAGTGTAGCACTTTCCGGAGGTTGAATCCACTTTTGGGGATTTCCCTGAAAGCGCTACAAGGAAGCGCTTTTTGCGGATCGGTTTCAGGTGTGTGGCAGATTGTCAACGACGTTGTGCATAATGGCAAAACTGTAGTGATTTCAATTGGCAACCATTGTGCGATTTTGAAGGAGTGCGGAAAGCCCCACAGTGTCTGCTGTGCATTTGGGCAGCTTGCCAGAACCTTCTGACCAGCCACTTAAGCACACAACTACACCTTATAGATCCTTCCATCCATATTTTGAATGGGCACTTGCTCAGGATGACTTCGCCAAAGGGAAGAATAGTGCAGGGAGAGACAGAGGCTTTAACTTTTTCCTCTTCTGCTGCTCTCACAGGATGGCTTTTTGAAGCATGAGAACCGCAGGGGAAGACAGGCTGGTTTCCAAGACTGCAGCTCAGCCCTCCCATCACCAATCTCCCAGACCTGCTTGAGTCAGGGAAAGAACTGTTTGGACACCACCTCTCACACATTACAAGTGATGTTCTAACACCAATCAAGATAAACTGCATTTTTTTGGCTTTAGCTACAGAATAATTACACCAAAGAAAAAAGAATGGTGTATAAAGTTGAGCTTAAAGGCTTCACTGCTCGGATTCTCTGCAGTAAACTGTGTGTGGGTAACAGACCACCCTTAGGGTACACTGTAAAGCGAATCAAAATAGAGACTTTAAGAAATGTCTTTGAAACCTTGTGTTCACTGCAATGAACTTAACTGAAAATTAAGATGAAAGCTCATGTGTTCCAAAACACTCTACCACAAGTGATGACATGCCTTGGTGTTGTAAAAGCGATCAAGCCATTTCCTCTTCTCCTCCCAACGATCATATCCCTTGCTCCTCCTTGACTCAAATTTGGCAATCCTAAAATGGAGATAAAAAGACATGACATGGCATATCTTTTGTGGCTCGCTTTCCCACACAACAACTCTCCAGAATAACTGTTGCTCCATTGCACAGCTAACCCTGCAAAGTTGGGAGCATTTGGATTAAGAAAAAAGATTATTGTTTGCAGAAGAATAACAATGTTATTTGGAAAACAGCTTTGAGGTTTTGGGGGAAGTTGGGCAGTTTCATTAGAGCTGGTCATGGTTTATATCAAAACGAAACACTGTAGAAACCAGCATCAGTGGATTTCTTTCTGGAAAGGCAGAAAACTCTCTCCTTGCCTTGGTGCAATCTGTACTGCCCTTTGCACAAATTCACAGGTCAATGGCACATTGGATATACAGTAATGTGCAGCCAGCTTCCACAGAATGAAATGTGCATGAGTGCAGCGACAGCACAGATACATACCACATCACACCATTCTCTCTGAAATGACACAATCTATCTGCCAAGGCGCCTGAGATTTGTAGTCTTCTGTTAGCCTGTATGAACTTCTGAGCAGCCATTACAGGACATAACATCACAACTTTGTATGCTATCTTCATTATACTGCTATCAGTTTCCACAGGGAGTCTAGTAACCAGGGACCAAGAAGAAGAATTGGTTTTTATACCCTGATTTCCACTACCCAAAGGAGTCTTGAAGTGACTTACAATTGACTTCCCTCCCTCTCCCCACAACAGACAATCTGTGAGGTAGGTAGGGCTCTGAGAGAAACTGCTCTGTGAGAACAGCTCTAACAGGACTGTGACTGGCCCAAGGTCACCCAGAAGAGTTGGTTCTTATATGCCGCTTTTCCCTACCTGAAGGAGGCTCAAAGCGGCTTACAGTCGCCTTCCCATTCCTCTCCCCACAACAGACACCCTGTGGGGTGGGTGAGGCTGAGAGAGCCCTGATATCACTGCTTGGTCAGAACAGTTTTATCAGTGCCATGGCGAGCCCAAGGTCACCCAGCTGGCTGCATGTGGGGGAGTGTAGAATCGAACCCGACATGCCAGATTAGAAGTCCATACTCCTAACCACTACACCAAACTGGCTCTCTAAGGCCATAGCTCTTAGCCACTATACCAAAGACCAGCAATGCAAAATGAAGCAAAGTCCAGGGAAGTCAGTGGGCTTAATAAGCGTGTGTTCCTGCTTCGTACGGCACTTTAGATAATCAAAAGCTTTTGATTGTCTCAGTATAGGTGTACCACTGTAAACAAGGTTTGCTTGGAGTTTAAAAACAAAAAAGCTCATTCCACATTTCCCATGGCCACATACCTTGAATTATTCAACGTGTACATTGCTTTAGCCTCAAAAAGAGAACGTATGATGAGATAATTACTAAAAATTTTGACAAACAAGGAAAGGAAAGACATGCTGGTCTGGTTGGAAAGGGAATAAGTGAAAGATGATGTGATTTCTATAAATAAAACTGGAGGTTCTGTGTTAGAATCTGCACTACTACCTTCTCATAGCACCCTAACAGGCCTTGAAGCAGAAGCATACTTTGAGTCAGGCTGTAGGATGACAAGGAGAAATTCCTCCAGGGGTGGCCTGAGATCAGAAAGACAGGTATGGTCAGTGTTACCATTTGAGAGTTAGACCTTGCTATGTCAGGTGAGCAGACACTGAGGTCAGTGTCCAAGAAGACAATTCACAAAAACAAGCATTCAGGCAAGGATGTGACTCAGGGCTAAAGAAAGATTAGGGAAACTTTGATACAACATTAAGTTTGCTGGCTGAAGCCAGGGAACTTTTTATCTGGAAATTAGAAGATTTTATATCAAGGATCCCTAATGGGTACCTTGGTATAAACCAACACTTTTTCTGGTGCCTACCAAACATTTTTAGAAAGCAAGTGAAGCTACACTGTGCTCTGACCAGCAAGGCTTCTGATTGGCTACTGGAGTTCTGATTGGCTGTAAAGATTAAAATAACTTCATTTCAGCAGGAGCTGCCACCACAGAATGTTAGTTTTATTCTCTCTCCCCTCTTTCTTGCTGTGATTTTTAAACTATCCCTCTTTCCCCTTGCCCTTGCCCTTCCTCCATGTATGTGACTAGACCTCTTTCAGCAGCCATGTTGTATTTGGCTCTGTCTCCTGCAGCAGCCATTCTGTGGTTGTACGCACACCCTGTGTCAGAATTTGAAAGGTGCCCACAGATTTTAAAAGGTTGGGGACCCCTGCTGTATTCCCAATCAATCGGAAGACTGCCCTGACTATTGGAAGAAGAGTTGGTTCTTATATGCCACTTTTCTCTACCCAAAGGAGTCTCAAAGTGGCTTGCATTCACCTTCCCTCTCCCCACAACAGATACCCGATTAGGTAGGTGAGGCTGAGAGAGCCCTGATATTAATGCTCGGTCAGAACAGCTTTATCAGTGCTGTGGTAGGCCCAAGGTTACCCAGCTGGCTGCATGTGGGGAAGTGCAGAATCAAACCTGGCTCGCCAGAGTAGAAGTCCATACTGCTAACCACTACACCAAACTGGCTATCTATACCATAACCTAGTTTATCAGTTGATGCAGTGAGTTATAACATCTGTCCCTAACAGTACAATCCGACGTATATTTACATTCTTCTAAACCCATTAAATTAAATGCAGAATTCCAGAGAAAAGCTAGAAGAGATGAGAATGCTTTCTTAAATGAACAGTGCAAACAAATAGAAGAAAACAATAAAATGGGGAGGGCCAGAGATCTTTTCAAGAAAATTGGAGATATGAAGAGAACGTTTCATGCAAAGATGGGTGTGATAAAGGACCAAAAGGGTAGGGACCTCACAGAAGCAGAAGAGATTAAGAAAAGGTGGCAAAATTATTCAGAGGAACTATACAAGAGTGAGCTTAACATCCCTGATGACCACAATGGGGTAGTTACTGACCTGGAGCCAGACATCCTAGAATGTGAAGTCAAATGGGCCTTAGGAAGTCTGAGCAACAATAGTTAGTGATAGTGACAGCATTCCAGTTGAACTATTCAAAATCTTAAAAGACGATGCAGTAAAAGTGCTACACTCAATATGCCAGCAAATTTGGAAAACTCAACAATGGCCACAGGATTGGAAAAGGTTAGTTTACATTCCAATCCCACTGAAGGGAAATGCCAAAGAATGTTCAAACTACCACATCATTGCACTCATTTCTCATGCTAGCAAAGTTATGCTCAAAATCCTACAAGCTAGGCTCCAGCAATATGTGGACTGAGAACTTCCAGAAGTACAGGCAGGATTTCAAAGAGGCAGAGGAACTAGAGATCAAACATACGCTGGATGATGGAGAAAGCTAGGGAGTTCCAGAAAAACATCTACTTCTGCTTCATTGACTATGCTAAAGCCTTTGATTGTGTGGGGTACAAAAAATTGTGGCAAGAGATGGGAATACCAGAGCATCTTATTTGTCTCTTGAGAAACCTATATGCAGGTCAAGAAGCAATAGTGAGAACCGAACATAGAATCACTGATTGGTTCAAAATTGAGAAAGGAGTTCGGCAAGGCTGTATACTGTCGCCTTGCCTATTTAACTTGTATGCGGAGCACATCATGAGAAAGGTGGGGTTAGAGGGGTCACAAATTGGGATCAATATTGCAGGGAGAAATATCAGCAACCTCAGATATGCAGATGATACCACTCTAATGGCAGAAAGTGAAGAGGAACTAAAGAGCCTCTTGATGCAGGTGAAGGAAGAGAGTGCAAAAGTTGGCTTGAAACTCAACATCAAGAAAACGAAGATCATGGCTTCTGGCCCTCTCAATTCCTGGCAAATAGATGGGGAAGAAATGGAGATAGTGACAGATTTTATTTTCCTGGGCTCCAAGATCACTGCAAATGGGGACTGCAGCAAAGAAATTAAAAGACGCTTACTCCTGGGGAGGAAAGCTATGGCAAATCTAGACAGCATCCTAAAAAGCAGAGACATCACCCTGCCAACAAAAGTGCGTTTAGTCAAGGCTACGGTATTCCCAGTTGCAATGTATGGCTGTGAAAGTTGGACCATAAGGAAGGCTGAGCGTCAAAGAATTGAGGCTTTTGAACTCTGGTGCTGGAGAAGACTCTTGCGAGTCCCTTGGACTGCAAGGCGAACAAACCAGTCAGTCCTAGAGATCAGCCTGGACTGCTCCTTAGAAGGCCAGATCCTGAAGATGAAACTCAAATACTTTGGCCACCTCATGAGAGGAAGGACTCCCTGGAGAAGAGCCTAATGCTGGGAGCGATCGAGGGCAAAAGAAGAAGGGGACGACAGAGAATGAGGTGGCTGGATGGAGTCACCGAAGCAGTAGGTGCAAACTTAAATGGACTCCGGGAAATTGTAGAGGACAGGAAGGCCTGGAGGATCATTGTCCATGGGGTCACGATGGATCGGGCATGACTTCGCACCTAACAACAAGAACAACAAAACCCATTCCTTCTGTTTAGGACTGTATTGTCAGCATAGCGTAGTGGTTAAGAGTGGCAGTCTCTAATCTGGAGAACTGGGTTTGATTCCCTGCTCCTTCACATGCTGCTAGCTGGGTGATCTTGGGTTAATCACAGTTTTGTTAGGCTGTTCTCACAGAGCAGTTCTGACTGAGCTCTCTTAGCCCCACCTACCTCACTGGGTGTCTGTTATGAAAAAAAGGAAAAAATTGTGATTGTAAGTCATTTTGGGACTCCTTCAAGTAGTGAAAAGCGGAGCATAAAAAACCAGGGCTGAATCTGCACTGGGTTTTTTATCCCCAGTGACCCCAAATTTTAAAAAGTCACCTACGCATTATTCGCTATCCATTTTGAGATTTAGCACTTTAATTTTTCCCTCTGCAACGTCCGTGATTGATCCACGGTGACACTACCTTTCTCCCACAATATCTAGGAGCGGGTATACATTGGAGGAATCTGCTCTGGGCCCTCCAGCATGAAGTGTAGATGTTCTGTGTTCTGCTGGATTAACTTCCTCCCCGGTGCCTCCAGTGCTGATGTAGTGAAGCAGTCTGTCACTGATTGGTCAGGGTGTCAGTTGATTGATCAGGGTGCCAGCCTGGTTCCCGGTTGCCATTCCCTTGCAAGACTTATTTTTGCCCTCATTTTGGGATCTCTTTTAAAGTGACTGCGCTTCAAAAGCCCACACTTCTACAAGCAGAGATTTGCCTCTTGGATTTACTTTCCCCTCCTCGTTCTCTGTGAGGCTGCTGCCTCCTCCCTCCCTCCCCCCACCTCACTCCTGCAGGAAAAGAAAGAAAGGTAAGCAAGCAGCCTCGTGCTTCACTTGCTCCTCCCCAGCTTGCTCTGGATGCAGGGAATAAAGCACTCTCCAGGCTTGTGCTCCTTCAATGTTGGCTGGAGCTTCACCTACTCCCCACTCCCAATCAAGCAGGAAGGACAATGCAAATGCAGAACCGTGACCTCTGTTTCAAATCAGGAAAAAGGAAGGCTGTAGATACGGGTTCAAATTGACCAGAATTTGGCAAGATTTACAGTGGAAAAAATATGAGTGCAGATTATACCCATTTCTTCTTAATGGTGCCTGAGGAGGGGAAGACAGGGGAATTTACAGAAGAAAACATTAAAAACTTTAGGCATATTCATTAAATCTTATTGAGGTTTATGGGATATGGAGCCCAATATGGAGCCCATGTTTACTCGGAATTATCTCACTATGCTCTTTGAGACTTATTCCCACCAAAGTGTGCATATGACTGCAGCCTTAAGTACTTCGTCCCTTGCTTATGTCCCATTGATTAAAGTAGAAATGCCACAACAAGCAGAAACACATTTCCATGCGCTGAACTGCTTTTGTCCTTGTGTTAAAGGGTGTTGCAAGGGAATGCTCGTGTAACTGTTGCCAAAGAATTATCAGCACTGTCAGAACTGGGATATGGGACAAGAGGAATAAGAAAACTGTAAGCTTCATGTAGCCAACTGGCTACCAACAACACTGTAAAAGCTGTGGGCACTGATCGTGCATTGGATGGGAGAAGGGGGAAAGATGCTCAAGGACCTAAAGTGGGCATGGAGCCCAGTGCTGGGAACTTGGATCAGGGCCACTGCAATTAAGACTTGGAGGCTGACAAGCTTAAACTCCATTTAATAATATATATTTAAATATCTGATTTTAGGGGCTGTACATAATAATTACTGAAAATCGCAAGGAGCCCATGCATTTATGCACTGCTCTTATGGTGTATTCGTTAGAATGTCATCTGGAAGACCCAGATGTGAATCCCAACTTTCCTATGGGCGAGTTTGGGCCAGTCACACACTTTCAGCTTAGCCCACCTTGCCAGATTGTTGCTGAGGATAGAATGTCAAAGGGGAGAATGATGTAAGATACTTTGGGTTCCCATAGGGGAGAAGGGTTCAGTAGAATGTAGGGTCATGCCTTTCCCACTGGATAAATTCAGATCTGTTGAATTACTATGTAGATGAGCAAAAAAACTAGCATCCTGCCAGGAATTCAAGGCACAGACTGACTGTTATTTGAGAGTAAGTGCCTTGAAAATCAGTAAGATCTATTTTCAATTAAACATGTTTAGGACTTGAAGCACAACCTGTTTATTTGTTTCACAATCATGTGTTTGATTCACTTTTCCTTTCAAGCAGATGCAGTCTTGATTCATATGGATTCCCATTCCATCCTTGGTGGACTTGTTCGGTTTTGCTTTGGTTTACTGTATCATTCAAGAGTGCCTTTTTGGCTAGCACTAATGATTGTCATTAATGATTATGCCAGAGCTTGTTTATTGAAAATAGGGACATGCCTTACTTACTGGACAGATATTAAATAGACTGATATTGTAGAAAGTCTTGTGCCTTATCTATAACATTTATCTCAATATTATTTTCACGTTCACTGTAGAGTTCAATAAGTGGTATGACTGTACAAGTCATTATTCAAGTGTGATGTTTGTATTGATTGCTGTTACACCAAATTTGGCACCAACACACCATCTACAGTAAATGGAAGTTATCTTTAGATGGAGAGGGCACTGTGAATTTCAGGTTTTAAGAAAACACGTCATAGAATGAATCAATGCGTAACAAAAAGCCTACACCAGTGAATGGCTGAGAGTGAATGAGAAGAGCCCAGAGAAATTTTCAGATAATACCTGACTATGTCCTTCTTGGGCAGGCTACTTGCAATGCAATCCTGAGCAGAGATACACCCTTCAAAATCCTTTGAAGTCAGTGGATTTTGAAGGGTGTAACTCTGCTTCGGGGGATACTGTTGGTCTTCTACTGATTAAACCTTTCAGCCAAACTCTCTTGTGGATTTTCTATAGTTTTGTCCTTCTGCACTATAAAAATGAATTATAGTTTGTTGAGGAGGCAATGCAAAGGCTTAATAAAGAGGCACAGTGATTCCTAGTCTGTGAGCCAGGACAAAACTATGCACTGTGTGGCGATGCAGTGTGACTTTGAAAATTAAGCCTTTATATGGGATGCATCCATCGCTCTAAGCCCTTCGCAGGAGGGAGATCAAAGCAGCATTGATCCCCCATCTTTCTGTCAATATACAGATGGTGGCTTCACTTCAGTGGGCAGAACAGAACACTATAGGCTGGGGCTTCCAAATGCATCTTGAGTGAGAGAGTCCCAGAGTCTCGCCACAGACTAGAAAGAACTAGGAAAAGGAAGGCCAATGGGACAACATTACTCTGTATTTCAGCAGTTATGAATGGGAGATATGCATATACGTTTGCCTGTCAGGTGAATGATGCCTCCAGCTGTAATGCAGGCAAAAAACCCCTGTGGTGTTGAAAGTTTTGGAGACACTAATCTAGGCAGTCATGATTTTATCCATGATGTATACATGTCATATCATCAGAGTTGCTTCCTAGAACACAATGCCAATATGCTTCATGATGCAGGTGGTACAAGTCTACCCTTTCCAGGAAGGACCTGCACACACACGCATTACACACATGCACAAAAACAAACACACAATGTAAAATCTGAAAAGTACTGTGAATCAACACATTTGACAAACATGACTACCTTTTCAGGATTTGCAGCTGCCCTTTTCAGCAATAAGAGTTGCTTCTCAGCAGTACATCTTCTTTATCTGTGTATCACCAGCTTGAAGGATTTATGAAGTACCACAGGCCAGAATGGGATAGTGTAGCCTGATCCCCTCAGCTCCCCTCAGATGCGTAGGTATTTAGATGGTATACCACCAAGGCGGACTCTAGAGGAAGGCAATGGCACCTCTGTTTAATCACTTCCCTTAAAACCCCATGGGGTCGCCATGAGCCAGCTGCAACATGACTGTACTTGACTGACACACACATGCCAGATCACTCTCAAGACAATGGGCAGGGAGTAGTATGCTTTTAATATTAAAATACACTTGCAGGGAGATTTAAGAAGGCAGGGGACACTTGCTAAAACATGTGGCCAATGCTGCTTCTGGATCACAGAACTCTTCAACATGTGGAAGCACCTCCTCAGTCATAGCCTTCACTTGCAAAAATGATAAGTATGGTCAAGGTCCTTGAAACAAATTCATATTTTATTTATTTATTACAGGCTCAGGGCGGTTCACATAGAACGTAACAGGAACAATACAACAAACTTGGTGATTATAACAAATGAAGGTAACAACAACAATAATAACAACAAACAGAGGAGATAAAATTTTAACAGGGTAAACAATCTAACAGGCCCATGGCTGGTCAGATCCATTGCATGGGTTCAAAGAGGGAGATTCAGAACCCAGTAAATAGTTTAGTTTCGGTCAACCTCAACCAAATGCCTGGTGGAGGAGCTCCATTTTACAGGCCCTGCAGAACTGTTTTAGTTCTGTTATGGCCCGGATCTCCTCTGGGAGCTCACTCCACCAGGTAGGGGCCAGGACAGAGAAGGCTCTGGCCCTGGTTGAGGTCAAGCAGACTTTCTTGGGGCCAGGGATCACTAGCTGGTTGGAGGTGGAGGAGCACAGAGCTCTTTGAGGGACATAGGCAGAGAGGCAGTCCCTCAGGAACACTGGACCCAGACCACATATGGCCTTGAAGGTAATTACCAAAACCTTATCCTGATCCGGAATTCGACAGCACAGTTGCTGGAGAACAGACAGGATGTGGGGCCTCCATTGTGTTGCTATGAGGACCCTGGCCACTGCATTCTGGACCATTTATAGATTCCAAATCAAAGTTAAAAGTAGGCCTGCATAGAGTGAGTTGCAGAAGTCTAGCCTAGAGAAGACCATCACATGGATCGCCGTGGCTAGGTGTTCCAGGGACAAGTAGGGCACTAGTAATTTGGCTTGGCAAAGGTAATAGAAGGCCAGCTGCGCTAGTCTTGTGACCTGGGCCTCCACTGAGAGAGAACCATCCAGGATCATGCCCAGATTCCTGGTAGAGTGGGCTACTGATAGCCGCACCCCATCCACACTGGGGAGTTGCACTTCCTCGCTTGGACCTTTCCTGCCCAGCCAGAGGACCACCGTCTTTGAAGATTTGAGCTTCAGATGATTCTGTCTGAACCATCTTGTCACTGCTTCCAGGCAGCTGGCTAAGGCTTCAGGGGGAGAATCAGGGTGGCCATCCATCAGGAGGAAGTGCTGCACAGTGATCAGTTTCTTCACAGGAAAGCTAACTTTCTTTTGCAAAGCTGTACTGTTAGTGAGTATCAGTGCACTATAGCAGGGGTAACAGGGGTAGTCAACCTGTGGTCCTCCAGATGTTCATGGACTACAATTCCCATGAGCCCCTGCCAGCAAACATTGCTTTAGGATGCTTAGGGCTGATCCTGCGTTGAGCAGGGGGTTGGACTAGATGGCCTGTATGGCCCCTTCCAACTCTATGATTCTATGATTCTATGACTACCCCTGCTCTAGAGACTGAGACCTAGGCAGTAGTGCTCACTGTCACTCCCACTCTAGCCCCTTGCCTCCATCACAACAGCCCAGAGGTGGCAATGATTTTCAGCATCCTCTACAACCCAGAAACACCAGTAGTGATTTGAGCTCTTTATTAAGACCCAAGCATAGTACAGCAGAATTGAAAACTGAACCAAGAAACCCCCAGGACACCCCAACATATATACACAAGCTACACAATAGATCTTCCCACCAGGGAGTGCAATTGGTCAGCGTCTGTTTAAACTGACTGGATTTGGCAGACGGTGCATTGGTCAATTACGTGCTGGCTCGGATCCTGCCTCAGACCTCAAGCTCGGTCCTCAGCAGTGCTACAAACACAACACCAACACTATAGAGCCACTCAGCTGGGAAAGAAAACTCTTTAAAGGGATGAAAAGAAAGGTGGAGATGTGGAGCTCAGCTTGGCCATTTGGCAGGAAGAGCTTAGTTTTCCCCACACACACCATAGAAGCTTTGGGAGGAGAGTCCCGATGCTCCTCCTGAAGCCACCCTGCATTCCCCTTTGAAATTAGTTTTGATCCAGCTCAAAAGGGGAAAAAATTACAGGAGTTGAGCAATGGCTGAATTGGGCATCATCTGGATGTACCCAAATGCTGTAGGGGCTCCCCACTACCAGTTTGGTGTAGTGGTTAGGAGTGCGGACTTCTAATCTGGCATGCCGGGTTCGATTCTGCGCTCCCCCACATGCAACCAGCTGGGTGACCTTGGGCTCGCCACGGCACTGATAAAACTGTTCTGACCGGGCAGTGATATCAGGGCTCTCTCAGCCTCACCCACCCCACAGGGTGTCTGTTGTGGGGAGAGGAATGGGAAGGCGACTGTAAGCCGCTTTGAGCCTCCTTCGGGTAGGGAAAAGCGGCATATAAGAACCAACTCTTCTTCTTCTTCTTCTTCTACCCTTGCAGAGAAAAATCACCATGTGAAAGTACCCCTGTCAGATGTTTGCATCGCCACTCTATTTGTTGTTGCTGCTGTTCATATTCTTGTGCCAGGAAAAAGGGAGGCTCCAAACTTAGCTTCCTCTTGCACCACCTCCTTCTTCAGCAACACTAACTGCCTCACTTCAAGAAATCACCTTTGAGAATCAAGCCTGACATATAAGTTGGGGATTTCCCCATCTTACCTTATCTCTCCTGGAACATCTGCTCTCTCTCATCCAGCTCGAGACTTGCTCAGAGTTTCATTTATCTTTGGTCTCATGGACTACATTCATACTTTGTTGGAGATTGTCCTGTCATTGCAAAGTAGCAATCTTGTGCAACTGGACAAGACAATCCAGTGGCAAAGAATTGCTATAGTACAACTCGAGCACAATATCCAACCATGTGCATGTGAAGATGACAGAGCCCCAGAAGCGACTGCATTTATGCATCTCCGCGAAATACCAAAGGGCAGAGTACTTGGTCATGCAAATGCACGTGAGCTGCAATGTCAATTGTCCAGCAAAGCAAAGAAAATCGGAGGGAGAAGGGATCACTGCAGGCTGCCTTAATTAGCCGGGAAAGGTTATTTAACCCCGCAAACGCAGTTCTGAAAAGAGCTTTCACGGAAGATAGCAAAATGCGCACCTCTAGGCTCCTGGTGGTGGCGGCGGCGGCAGCAGCGGGGCATCCTCAGCTGCTCTGTGGTTCCGTGGGCGGTCCCTCGGCGGCCATTTTCTGTGCTGTGTCATGATAAGGGATGGGAGTCCCCGGCAGCCGCTCGCAGGGCGGCTGCTGGGGGCCGATCCGAAGAGCTTTCACGGAAGAAAGCAAAATGCAGACCTGTAGGATCCGGGCGGCGGCGGCGGCGGCGCATCCTCAGCTGCTCCGCGATTCCGTTGGCGGTCCCTCGGCGGCCATTTTGTTTGCTCCGTGGTCATAAGGGACGGGAGTTCCCGGCTGCCGGGAACTCCGCTTCGCGCCTGCCGATTGGTCCCTCCGATAGTCTGTCATGAGGAAGGGGCCAATCGGCACCCTTCCTCATCCCGGACACAGCCCGCCTTCCAAGGGCTTACTGTTTTATTTAGTCCGTGGCGCCCGCGGCGCCACGGGCGGTGTAAAGATATGGTGGGGGCATCACATTATCAAAATGCTCCTTTGCACGGCACACAACTCAGGTTGCATGAGCAACAGCACTTGAACATAGGAGGAAAGCCCTTATCTCACTAACCCTGAATTCTCACTTATTTTCATCTCATAACAAGTTATATATGAATATTCTGGCAATGTGGTCCCAGTCATTTATTGTACGTCTAGCACTGCAATAAACTTTGCTCTAAAACGCAGATTTGTGCATTGCAACAGTGACTAAGTCTGTTCGCATGTTACGCCAGTCGGGTCATGTAGAGACAGCAGCTCCTCAAACTGAACTGGCAAAGGCTGTTATAATTTTGTGTTTAATGAGACAGGAAATCTTGATTTTTTACTATAGTAACTGTGGTAGCAAAAGCACAGTCACAAGAGTTGGGCAAAATGTCATGGATGATCTATACCTATGCATTTTGGGGGAAACGGGAGAATATGTTGACTGTTCAAAACCAGTTGATCCCACCAGTGAAACGCCCTGAACCAGTAAATAGTAGTCCTCGCTGCAAGTATCATCAAGCCCACAATGCATCATTGATTCAAACCTTACCACAACTTGCTTACACCCTCATGCCAGATCAGGAAGTCCCCATGCCATCATTCCATAATCACATGACTATAAACAAAATGCACTGCAGAGATCACATTAAGAAATAGCTGGAGGGTGGAAAAGATCAAAGAAATAGGCATATAACAGATGGCACTTCAGTTTGTAAAACTATTGTAATGATGGCTTCAAGGTGGCTCAAACTGTGGGACAGTAATAACCTGCCATTTTGATGGATTACTTTTTCATATATTGGGTATCCTACCCCAAGCATTCAGTAAACATTGGTTTTGTTTATAGTCATATCCCCATTCCTCAAGAATGGGTACTATAAGATGCAGAGGCAATGTGCTTAGAAGAAACAAATGGGGAATGAAAAAGAAAAAGAGAATGCTTAACATGGCTGAATCAACCATATTTAATGCCTGGTTAAAGACTTTATGTAGAGATTGTAATACATCCATTTTCCAGGGGTGCTCATTTATCTAAAAGCACAGTCCCGGTGAAAAACTGACTACACTCAACAGAAGGTAAATATTCAGACTTTTCATTTGAAATAGGGTAACTTTTAGTGAAAATGAGATTATGAAATACATTCTCTAAAATGACACCATACCTCACTGGATTTGAGAGTTAGCTAATGCTTTCTTAAGAGACTGGGTGGTCACCGCAGCCATAAAACAGGCTGTAGTGCATCCATTGCTAATGAAGCCTTCCCTGAACTGAGGAGACCAGTAATTATTAACTGGTCTCAAATATTCCATTCTAGAGCAAGCTGATTGAATGGATGGTGACTGGACAGCTGCAAGCTTTCCTAGATGAGGCAAATTGTTTGGATTCTTTCAGGTCTGTCTATGGGATTGAAACCGCTTTGGTCACTCTGTTGGCTGACCTGCATCAGGAGATGGACAGAGGGAGTGCAACTCTGTTGATTCCCCTAGACCTCCCAGTAGCTTTTTATGTCATCAGCCATGGTACTCTTCTGGGTTACCTTTGTGGACTGCTGCTCAGCCCCCTGGCATTTGGTCTATGGGGTCTTGCAAGGTTCCATCTTGTTCTTGATGCTCTGATATCTACATGTGATCATAGGGTAAGGTCATGTGGGGATCTGGACTTGGCTTCACAAATATGTGGATGACAGTCAGCCATCTGTTACTTCCAACTGATACCAGGGAGGATACAGAAACCCTGAAACAAAACTGCCTGGATGCAGTTTTGGAGTGTACGCTGGCTAATAAACAAGATGGAAGTGCTACTGGAAGTCAGAAAGTCTGACCCAGGATTTAAAGTGTCATCCATTCTGGATAGGGTTGTACTCCCCTTGAAGGAATAAGTCTGGGGAGTGCTCTTGGATCCAGGCTACTTCTGGATAAGCAGGTGGCAGCTGTAGCCAAGAGTGATTTTTACCACATTCAACTGGTTAACTGGCTGCTGTCTTTCCTTTAAAACCAGTTGATCCCTGGTTTACATCTAGGTTAGGTTAATGCATTGTGCTCTGTGGGGCTGCCCCTTAGAAGTGTTGGAAACTTCAGTTAATACAGAATACAGCAGCCAGGATGCTGACTGCAGTGGGTCATAGGGACCAGACTTGGCCTATCTACACTGCCTCTTAATTTGCTTCCAGACACAATTCTACGTACTAGTATTGAACGAAGTCCTATGTGGTTTGGAACCACAATACCTGAAGGACTGCCTGTTCCATTATGAAGCTGCTTAGCCACTCTGGTCATCTACAGAGGCACTGCTTCAGGTGCCTCACCTTTTGAGCACAGGCAGGTGGCAAGCTGGGAGAGGATTGTGGAACCAAAATTTGGTGACTTCCATTGCTATATTTCAGGTAAGGACTTTGTTTTGTTCGGCAATCCTGCGGTGATCTCTCTTATCTGCCCAATACTTTAATTGTTGTGTTCATGTGTTTTTAGTTCTATTTTTTTTAAACTTAATGATGTATATTTTGGGGTGTTGGGTTTAATGGTTTTAAAATGTTTTTATTATGTACTAGACACACAGCTCATTGCCCCCAGGAAGGCAATGGGCACCAGCAAGCATGCCTGTACTATGGCCTTTCTGAGTTCTGACCTTTCTCCCTCTGCTCCCTGCTCAGTTTTCAGATCCAGCTTGGTACAGTGGTTAAAGAATGGCAGACTGCAATCTTGAGAGCTGGGCTTGATTCTTCACCCCACCTCCATGTACAGCCAGCTAGTTCCCAACCTCCAGGTGGGGGCCTGGAGATCTTCAAGAATTTTGACTGATCTCCAGGCATCAGTTCCACTGGAGAAAATGGCTGATTTGGAGGGCAACTGGCTCTCCTCCCCTCCTGCTGCTGCATGGAAGCAGGGAGGGCATGGAACAGTGGAGGTGCAGCCAAGCAGGCCTGACTCTCCTCACCACCACACTGTCTAGTGGCTGAGAGGGTGGGGAACAGGGGATGCCCAGCCAGGCAAGGAACACTGCTATGACAGGCTCTCTTGCTATGGTGAAGGGCAATGGGCCCAGCTCTCCCCCCTCCAGCTGTTTGGAGGCTGGGAAGACTTACCATCAGTCGGCTCTTCTTCCGCCCCTTGCTCACTGCTTGTAAGATGCAGTAAGGAGGAGGGTGAGTTGGAGGGCAGGGAATCCTCTCAATTGGCCCTCAGTGGGGAAGTGTTCTCTCCCTATTGGAGACATATTCACCATTGAGCACCAATCCAATAGTTGGTGTGTCATTATCACTCAAATTCAGCATTATTATGGCTAAAGATATTTTAATTTGTTAGCTGTCTTGGTAGCCCTTTTAAGGGCAGAAGTGTAGGATATAAATTTTGTTAATAAATACATTATAAATAAAGCTCACTGGAATCAGCCTTTTTCTTGCTTGTCCTTGCAGCCAGTTCTGCCAGTAATTCTGCCTATGTGACAGCCATGAGTTGAACTGCTAGTGAAACTGCTATGGATGCTAAAAAAAAGATCAGTTGTCATTCAGTCACAATCACTTTGTGAGATGCAGAGACAACTGGGATTTCCATAGCTTGCTGGACAAGAGATGCTCAAATCTCCTCTTTGTATTCCATGCTAAATGCACCAATCACAGAGCCTGAGTCACTGATGCATCCACTTAATTGCCATTTTTTGAAACATATGAAGTGGCTCTGTCAATCTGTGCAGACACAATGACAGCCCACACAAAATTACAAACTCGCCACCTTTAGCACTTCACAATTTCTGTGGTAAGAAGAGATAACATATCTTGTTCATTTCTTGGATGCCATGACCTCAGACTCTGCCCAGGTATTTAACAGCACCATCTGTTGTCTAGAAACCAGAGCTTCAAAGTACGATACTGGAGAAAGGACTATTATTTTCCCAGAACTAGGACTGAGGGGGCAATCTGTGGACAAGGCTCTGTGACAGCAATGCACCTTTTTTAAAACATGAGAACTGTTGGCTTAATTTTGCAAGTAATACAAAGGCTGCAACACAAAGTATTCAGAGTTTCCTTACATTTAGTGAAGGTTGTATGTTTTTCAAAAACAGATATTACAGGATACTGCTGTGCAACTACTTGCTCCTGCTACATAAAACAAACAAACAACCCCCCCCATCTCCTCAAATCCAGGAGCAGTGAGAGAGAAAATGTCTGTGTGTGTGTGTGAGGGGGGAGAATTCCTGTTCAGAGTAAGCATGATCCAGCAAAGTTAACCCTTTAAAGTCAGCTTGGTAGTAGTTAAGAGCACTGGCTTCTAATGTGGCAAGCTGGGTGTGAGTCCCCACTCCCCCACATGCAGCCAGCTGAGTGCCCACAGACTGATAAAATTGTTCTGACCAAGCAGTAATATCAGGGCTCTCTCAGCCTCACCCACCTCACAGGGTGTCTGTTGTGAGGAGAGGAAAGGGAAGGTGATTGTAAGCCGCTCTGAGACCTCTGGTAGAGAAAAGCGGCATATGAAAACCAACTCTTCTTCTTCTTCATGTTGTTGATGACACTGAGGTGGATGGAAACATGTACATAAATGTCCCACTGCAATCCAATTTGGACTTCCAAATAATACACTGTACATAGACTCTTCACTCTGTAAAGTCTCATTCTTTGTACTTTCATTGACATTTTACCAATCAACAATGAAACAGTAAGTTGCAAATAACCTCAAAATGATACATTTCTTTTGTACTCATAACTACAGTTTGAATTCAAATATGACTCTTTAATATCAAAACAATTAATTCTGTTCTCATGGAACGGAAAAATGGTGGAAATTTACCTTTAGCTTGAAAGAGCAAAAAGTCAGGTAAAAAGCCTATTTGTTTGTCTGCTTGCTGTCTTACCTTGACATCTGTTATCTTAATATGAGTTGGTGTTTACACAGTAATTATGACTGATGAAAAACCCTTCAGGTTTAGATATTTAGATGTGGAATCGACCCAGAATATTTTTACTTTAAAAAAAAATACTGAATGGGAGAAGTTATCTTGAAAACCAAACACAGTTGGAATCAGAAGGATAGGCTGACAGGATCAGACAGGATCAGAAGTAAGCACATATTGACAAGTCTTCTGTTAACAAGGCTTTTAAATCTAGCTGTACATTAAGTGTTATGACTTCTGCATGTATCCAACAAAAAGCTTTGTTCTTCCTTCTTCTACATAACTAAATTAAAGTAACTGAATTTCAACAGCTGCTTCTCCCATGGTCAATTTATAGTACAATCCTATGCGTACTTTCTTGGAAATAAATTCCATCAAGAAGAAGAAGAAGAAGCTTACAGTAGCCTTCCCTTTCCTCTCCCCACAACAGACACCCTGTGAGGTGGGTGAGGCTGAGAGAGCCCTGATATCACTGCTTGGTCAGAACATCTTTATCTGTGCCATGGTAAGCTCAAGGTCACCCAGCTGGTTGCATGTGGGGAAGCAAGGAATCAGACCTGGCTCACCAGATTAGAAGTCCGCACTCCTAACCAGTACACCAAGCTGGCTTAAATATACTGGGACTGACTTCTGAGGAAACTTGTGTGAAATATCACTTAGTATTATAACATTACGTTGGAAATGGTAGGAAAAGGTGCCTCAGAGAAGACACATGAGCTGGGAGGGAGTGATATTTGAATACCTGTTTCTGTCCATGCCATTGAATCATAGCCCTAGTAGTCTTCTCCTCCATCCTCTATTTGATCTATCAGCACTGTACCCATGGAGCTTACATGTATTCAACATGCTTAAATAGCACAACTGATTCTCAAAATTCACCATTTGGAAACATTGTTCAGTTCTCCATCTATAAAACAAGGCATATTGAGGACTTGTATAACTCTGTTAAAGAGTTCTATGTTCTTTTCTTTCTCCTTTATTCAGGGTTTAAGAAAAAAGATCTGAAAGATCAGCCTATGTAGATTAGCCTTGAACCAAAACTGAAATCAAAGAGAATTTATAACAATATGCATATTATGTAAGAACAAGAAAAATCCCTGTGTAGCAGCTTCTGCTTGGTTTAATATGTTAAAAAATGTGTTAGCTGTAATTTTTATAACTTCAGTGAAGCAGCTTTTTAAAAACAAGACAAGAAAATATCTTCAAAGTATTCGATTTATTTTTTAGGGATGTCTCTTGATCTAGGAGTTCTGCACAAAAGAGAAGCCATGCAAATTGGAAAGCTGTACAAAGATGCAGTAAAATTTGGGACGTGTACATTCATTTTACTGATCTATTTACCCAAAGCATATTCCTTTTACATTTGTATGGGTTCTTTGACATAATAAAAGACTGGTTCATATACCAACATGCCCCCAAGTTCATGTTTCATTAAATCTAAAGGACAATCCATTGTGAGCCATCACATTTCAGACATATTCCTGACATTTTATGGAATGCTTCAGCGATGAGCCATATCTAATGACATAGACCTCTTAACCATGTTTTTTTCTTGTGCAGACTATGATTTGGACATTCTAGGTTGGGATTCCAGTTCTTGTGGGACAGACATGGCCTATCATCTTATGACCACCTTCTGAGTAATTCTGTGGCTGGTAGATCTGGGCCAGACTTATCTCTTAAGTTATTTCATTATGGTACTAGAATTATACCAAAAAGTAGCTTGGTGGTGCATGTTGCTTTATGTCATGAGTGATAAATAATAATGGATTCAACTTCATAATATACAAAGAAATGTTATACTCATTTTGCTTTCTTCTTTAAAACAACTTGATTCTGTTTAATTAAATTCATTATTAAAATATTATTTTAAACTAGGGTCAAAGCCTGTTGTATCCAGGAACACAATGGGTGCTAGAGCTTGGCAGTGGAAAAAGGGAGGGGAGGAGTTGTCCAGTCTGTAAGGGCATGGGGTTGAATGTGAGTGGGGGGTTGTGGTGGCATGGTGACAGTTTGGTGTAGTGGTTAGGAATGCGGACTTCTAATCTGGCATGCCAGGTTCGATTCTGCGCTCCCCCACATGCAACCAGCTGGGTGACCTTGGGCTTGTCACAGCACTGATAAAACTGTTCTGACGGAGCAGTGATATCAGGGCTCTCTCAGCCTCACCCACCCTACAGGGTGTCTGTTGTGGGGAGAGGAATGGGAAGGCGACTGTAAGCCGCTTTGAGACTCCTTTGTGTATGGAACAGCGGCATATAAGAACCAATTCTTCTTCTTCTTTTTCTAATGAGGGCATGGGTGTGGAGAGATGGGTGTCAAGAAACTGCGGTTTGGCATGTTCGTTGAGTGTGGGAGAGAACTGGCCTTTGGGAATTGTGGCATAGTGGTTACAGATGAGCTTTCTGGAGCCATGTCTTCAGATATGTGAATGGAAAATCAGGTTAGAGACTCTTCTTAGGGGAAGATCACATGGCAACCAATTTCTCCCAGTTCTGCGGTCAACGTAATTTGCCTTCTTGTGTTAATTAGGCCACAGACGCCAAAATGTCTCCCTGTCCTACTGCACACGGGGTAGTCACAGTACACAGGTGTCTGCCCTGCTCTTTCTGTCTCTATTTTTTTTACTGTTGATAAAATGTTATGTGCCCACATGCTTCTTTCACAGTTGCTCCTTAGAAGAAGAACAAGAGCGGGGTTTTTGTACCCTGCTGTTTACTACCCAAAGGAGTCTCAAAATGGCTGCTTTTAGGGGTGACTTTGTAGCATTGTATCCTATTGAGGTTTAGGGATGCCAGCCTCCAGTTGGACTCTGAAAATCCCCTAGAAGTCCAGCTCATCTCCAGGAAGTTAGGCTGAAGGGAAAGCTTTCTCCCCTCACATGCATCCCTTCAAAAGCAATGCATGTGGCCCCAGACACCCCTTGGCTAGCACAGTCTGTTGCTTGGCTGGTGGTGTCTGCCCCTCTGAAGCCTGAGGCCTACTGCTGGCAACTGCAGTCCCTGTTGTTGTCCACAAGGCCAAGTCGTTGCCTAATAAAGAGTTGTTGTCAATGGTGTTTCATCAGACTGGAGGGAGGTGAGAAGCGGGGTACCTCAGGGCTCGGTGCTCGGCCCGGTACTTTTTAACATATTTATTAATGATCTAGATGAGGGGGTGGAGGGACTACTCATCAAGTTTGCAGATGGCACCAAATTGGGAGGACTGGCAGATACTCCGGAACGAGATCTGAACACAATGGAAAAATGGGCAAATGAGAACAAGATGCAGTTTAATAAAGATAAGTGTAAAGTTCTGCATCTGGGTCAGAAAAATGAAAAGCATGCCTACTGGATGGGGAATACGCTTCTAGGTAACACTGTGTGTGAACGAGACCTTGGGGTACTTGTGGACTGTAAACTAAACATGAGCAGGCAGTGTGATGCAGCGGTAAAAAAGGCAAATGCCATTTTGGGCTGTATCAACAGAGGCATCACATCAAAATCACAAGATGTCATAGTCCCATTCTATACGGCACTGGTCAGACCACAACTGGAGTATTGTGTGCAGTTCTGGTGGCCTCACTTCAAGAAGGAAGTAGATAAAATTGAAAGGGTACAGAGGAGAGTGACGAAGATGATCTGGGGCCAAGGGACCAAGCCCTATGAAGATAGGTTAAGGGACTTGGGAATGTTCAGCCTGGAGAAAAGGAGGCTGAGGGGGGGCATGATAGCCCTCTTTAAGTATTTGAAAGGTTGTCACTTGGAGGAGGGCAGGATGCTGTTTCCGTTGGCTGCAGAGGAGAGGACATGCAGTAATGGGTTTAAACTACAAGTACAACGCCTCTTGTGGCGCAGGGTGGTACGGCAGCAGAAATGCTGTCTGAAGCTGTCTGCTGGGAGTTCAATCCTAGCAGCCGGCTCATGGTTGACTCAGCCTTCCATCCTTCCGAGGTCGGTAAAATGAGTACCCAGCTTGCTGGGGGTTAAATGGTAATGGCTGGGGGAAGGCACTAGCAAACCACCCCGTATTGAGTCTGCCATGAAAACACTGGAGGGCGTCACCCCAAGAGTCAGACATGACCCGATGCTTGCACAGGGGATACCTTTACCTTACAACGATATAGGCTAGATACCAGGAAAAAAAATTTCACAGTCAGAGTAGTTCGGCAGTGGAATAGGCTGCCTAAGGAGGTGGTGAGCTCCCCCTCACTGGCAATCTTCAAGCAAAGGTTGGATACACACTTTTCTTGGATGCTTTAGAATGTTTTGGGCTGATCCTGCGTTGAGCAGGGGGTTGGACTAGATGGCCTGTATGGCCCCTTCCAACTCTATGATTCTATGATAAAAGTGGATCACCTAGTTTCCCCCAAAGTCTCACTGTCTTTTTTCCTGTAAAGCGAACTCCCTTTGCAGCCCTACTGACCTCCTCTCCCAGCAGCGGTCAGGGACAGACTGGAAGCGATTGCACCAGGTTGCTCCTGGCTGGGCTGTTGGGGGTGGGGACTGTCCAGACTTCGGGCCAATCGAGACATCCCACCCACTCTTGGTCCACCTACCCCTTACTCAATTATTTTAACAGCACAGATTATTTATTTCATTTTCCCTTTGGTTTCAATAGTTATCTGATCATAACTGCTTCCCCCAATCTCAGGAACTGTGTTTGCCACTTAGAGGACCCTTTCTGCCAAATCTGAGATGGACAGGAAAAGCATTTCTGATTTATAAATGATTAAAATTATCACTTGCAAATTGGTCTATGGCAAAGTGTCACAAGCATGTACTTCGTTCAGCATCTATATGCCAAGCTAGCAGAGATCAAGGGAAGGCATGCCTTGTAGACGTCTGTAACAATGTTGCATGTTTTCCCTCTTTTCATTTCCCCTGAAGGTGAATTACACTTTATATGTGGTTCTGATATCTTTTAAACCAGCTGGGATTGCAACTTCTAGAAGTAGACCAAGAGAAGAGGGAAAATAGATCCAGGTCTGTAGCCATGTGAGCGTGGGAGAGCTGCGGGCCCTGAGGGCCCTGAGGGCCCTTTCTGCATTCCACAGGGCCTGCAAGATGGAGCTCTTCTGACAGGTCTATGGTTGAGGCCAGGGTAGTAAGGAAGATCATTCCCCTGCTCCATTGGGTGCCCTTTGGGTGTCCCTTTGAGGGCTAGTGTTACGGTTTCTTAGCACTGGGTTATGAAACATCAATGCCCCCCTCCTAGCCCACATGATGAGATATTGGTACGAGGGTTGGGTTAGATTTTGCCATCTGTGGTTTCTGGTATTGATGGATGTCCTGCTTTTTTAATGGGTTTTTTAACGAGGGGTTATGAATTGTTGTAACCCGCCACGAGCCGGCTTCAGGAGTGGCGGGGAATAAATCCAATAATAACAACGATGATGATGATGATTTGAAGTAGAACAAAACTTGAGAGAAAGAGGACTTCTTAATGCTCTCCAATTGGGCCATCCCAATTTGAGTTGGCAAATTTGAGCTGCCTTTTACTCTTGCTGGGGGGAAATTTTTTATGAAATATGCCCCATAAGCCATCACTCCACTAAACGTAGCATGCATATATTATTTAAAAGAACATTAGAAACTTCCTGAATTGGCACTTGCCTCTTCACACATGCACAGTATATAACTGCGTTGTATACTGCCTGTGTTCCTGGAGATGCAAGCAAAATGTCTGCCTCTATCCATGCCCAGTTGCAGAGTGGCTTATTGTTTGCACTACAGCAGTGGTCCCCAACCTTTTTATCACCGGGGACTGGTCAATGCTTGACAATTTTACTGAGGCCCGGGGGGGGTAGTCTTTTGCCGAGGGACATCGCCGCCTGAGCCCCTGCTCCACTTGCTTTCCTGCTGGCGCCCCTGACTTCCGCTGGTGCCCACTGGGGGGCGCTGCCAGCAGCAGCTGTGCAGTGCCACACTGAGGGGAAGCCCCAGCCGTGGTGGCCGCCGGAGAGCACCAAAGGTAAGCCAGTAGCAGAGTGGCAGGGCAGCCCCTGAGGCAGCGGCCAGGGAGGAAGATGAGGTGGAGCCGTGGCCCGGTACCAACTGATCTGCGGACTGGTATCAGGCCCCAGACTGGGGGTTGGGGACCACTGCACTACAGTACAGTATAGCATTCATTTGTATCTCCCTTAATCAGCCACATAGTCTGCATGCCAGGGTGTACAAGCAAACAATTGGTCCCTGTGCCTAGAAAAAACAATAACACACCAGAATAGGAATGCTTGAACACTACCAACTTTATGTTATGTAATTATTCACTTTCTTTTCTCTCTCCGTGTTGCCTCTGAGCTCTGTTAATCAGACAACTGGGTAGCCAAATAACAGACAGAGATTTCCTAATACTAATAAATGTCATTAATGTTTGATTTATTATTATTATTATTATTATTATTATTATTATTATTGTTGTATTTATACCCCGCCTCCCCCCGAAGGCTCGAGGCGGCTTACATAACCCCATCCCCTAAAAACCATAAAATAACAATAAGTTCCAATAAATTTACAATGGTTGGTAACCAATTGGTCACAGTGGCAACAATGATGGCTTAATCTTACTCATTTAGTCTCTGCATCCTAAACTACGGGAGGGGGGGCGACACTCTCTACCGCCAGTTTGTGAGGGGGGGGCTGATCTTCTTTCCGCCCGGCCTCAGTTATAAGCCTGGCGGAAGAGCTCCGTCTTACAGGCCCTGCGGAATGCTGGTAATTCCTGCAGGGCCCTCAGCTCTTCCGGGAGCTCATTCCACCAGGTTGGGGCCAGGACCGAGAAGGCCCTGGCCCTGGTCGAGGCCAGGCGGGCTTCCTTGGGGCCAGGAACGACCAATAGGTTAGCCCCCGCAGAGCGTAAAGGCTCTGTTATATCTATATTAACAAATACAGTGTCAAATTGTAGAGATTTGGATTAGTAAAATTGGTATTCACATCCCAAGTGTACAATTTGTGTGTGTGTGTGTGTATGTATATATACACACACACACACACACACACACATATATATATATACATACACATGTTTTAACAACTCCTTACAATGTGCTTATGACCACTCAGGAGCCATTGGCCTTAGCCAATCCAGAAACCATCCAAGTGTTCTTGTTTAATGAGTTGGTGGGTTGGTCTCAGTGTGACACTGACTGCTTAACCCTGTATTAGCATGTATCCATATGTGCAGGCGATGAAACGTCATGCCAGCCAAGCTGGGTAGCTCTGGCTACCGCCCTAACTCAGCATTAAATGCTATCTTAGACACAAGCCTGGAACTGTAGGAGGAGGAGTCAGTGGCTTGCAGATTAGATGATGTGGGAAAGAGCAGAGTGGAGAAAAAACGGAACCCCCATTCCTAACTGCCTTTTCTCTGCTCCAAGCTGCTGTCCCAGAACAGCTATTTTGTATCATGAATAGCTGCTAGCATTCCTTACACATATTTGCATGCAATGTTTAGTGGAGGTCTAAGATATACTTTGAAAAGCGATACAGTCTTGATTTGAAAAATATATGTTAGGTAATACCCACCCTCCTATGCCTCCCTTTACAATCCCCCTGTTTTAAAAATAGATGCTTCAATTCTAAATTGAATTTGCTCAGTTTTAACTTCCAATCTTTAACTGCAATCTGGTTATTTCTTCCTCTACTTAATGAAAGTGCCATTCCTCACCCTCTTTCTCTCTGTGAAAGTACTTATATAATGTCATCGAGCCACCTCAACTATAATCATGCAGATAACTTAATTTAGGCATGATTAAACATCCTTCTTCAATGATTTTGCACCTATCAGTGTTGCAGGAGACCACAGAGATTACAGAAAATGTATTTGTGAATGTGCTTGATTTGTCCAACATCTTCCCTGATTTTCTGTCCTAAAATCTGGTGCCAAAAACTACAGTTGGAACCTGAAGAGGCCCCAAACAGAGTAGATCAGCAAAGCTTCAACCTTTTGGGAGATAATAGGGATGGAGAGTAGCTTTTAAAAAAGAAATCAAACACCTTTCATTCTAAGGTGAGCAGATTGTCCCACTTTTGGAGGGACATCTGGGGGCACATGGCAAATTGTACTTATGTTGAAATTTATATATATATATATATATATATATATATATATATATATATATTACAATACTATTTTTACGTTCTATGCATTTTATGAAAATTTTTGTTGCTCATATAGACCAAATTTTAATCAACCCCCCCCCCCGGTCAATGGTGTCCTGCTTCACCAATGTTAAAATCTGGTCACCTTATTTTAGTCCCATCCTTCTTCTAAGAAATTCAGGCTCATTTTAGATAGGGTCTTCCCTCCCTCCATTCCCCCCCTGTAATACCTCAGATTAAGTTGAAAGAAAATGACTTTCTAGGATCACTCATGATGATAGGTTCAGGTGGGTAGTTATGTTGGTCTGAAGCAATAGAGCAAAGTTTGATTCCAGTGGCACCTTAAAGATCCTACAGGACTCAACCTTTGTTCCAGGATCACTCAGTGAGTTTCACAGCCAACTGGGGTCCCCCAGTCTAACCACTGCACCACAAGCCTTTTCAAAATTTGCTGATTTTGACCATTTATGCATTGGAGATTTCATGCCGGGCTGCAGGCTGGAGCTAGTCGTGGCAGGTTGCCCCACCTCTTCCTACACCCACATGGGGAGCATTTGGCCCGGTGCACCTCATCCGCCCCCGATTTGTGCTCCTGCATGAGAGCTGGGGCAGTGAAGTTCCCAGTCCATAAATGGTCTTTGACTAGCTTTCAAATTGGCTATACCCTCTGGGCTTGTAGAAGAGCTAGCTTAAATAGTACTTCAGTGTCTATTTCTCAGGGACGCTTGTTTTGACAATGTGCATATGGGACTGGCTGCTGGCACCTCATGGTACTTTTGTTGCAGTAGGGCAACAACTACTAGCACAGGGACTCCTAAACTGGATACAGTTTAACACTTTCTGGCACAGGCTGTGAGAAAGTTTTGGCTGTGGCTTGGAATAGTTTATTCAAATATAAAGAGTATTTTGAGTTTGAATGCCTTAATGATTTACCCTAGCTAAAAAGATATGGGGGGGGAATCTGTCATGATTTACTCCAGTGGCCCCCAACCTTTTTATCACTGGGGACCACTCAACGCCGGGGAACACTCACCGGGGACCACTCAATGCCTTTTACTGAGGCCCGGTGGGGGGGGGAGTAGTTTACTCCTCTACTCTCAACCACTGTCCTAACGCTCTCTGATCGCTATGGTAATGTTTAAACATCCCTTCAAAATAAGATACAGACACGCCACAACAATGAAGTGTGTTGTAGAGGGCTGGGGGGGATGAATTAAAGGGCGGGGGGGGAGAAGGCGTCCTTCGGGGCCCACCTCCAATTAGTCGAAGGACCACATGTGGTCCGCGGCCCACAGGTTGGGGATCGCTAATTTACTCAATAAATTCTGGTAATTCTACAATGTTCTGTTTTTTTTAAACAATGCAATTCTGTCATTACTTAAAGATAGTGAAGAGTTAACTGTCTGAAAACAACTTAATTGTTTAATGCAAACTTTATCAAAGAACTTGCAAAATGAACTTTTCAACCAAGTGATATTTTTAGTTCTTTGTTTACCCCTTATTTTGTAATGTGTTTCCTGTAAAAATTCTTGGCTTTCCCCCATTTTCTGTGGAGCTTTCTGGCCTATTGAACTAATGTGTTTCAAGCCATGACTACAGCCAGAGCTATTCATGATCAAGGTCACAGATTTGATAGTTTCCTGTTTATTTGTAAAATGGTTTGCTGAGGTTATTCCCAGACCCTCGTCAGAAAAATAGAAAACTAAGGGGTAAAGTTCACATCTTTTCAGAAATCTAAAATGTAAACACCATGCCTCTTTGCATCCCAAACTCACAGACTGAATCTAAAATAACAATATTCATGTACACTGTAACAACCATTTGGAGGAAGAAAAATAGTTTTTGACTAGGATACTAACTCTTAGACATACACACAACCATATCAGAAATCTGATTATATCAGGTAACCCCCAACAATATTGAGTCTGTAGACACTTCTGGAAGTTTGAGAAATGGGGAAATGGGTAAGCAATGGGCAGGAGATGTGCCATGGGAGGGGGGATAACCATAGAGTTCTGGACAAATGATAGAGCATCACTCAACACAATTATGTCACTTCCAGGTCATGCCAGAAGTGACAGTATGGTATTATTATTATTAGAATTTATATACCTTCCTGAGCCATCTCAGGGCAGTATATAAACTCAACAACATAGTAGTTCACAATACAAAAACATAGTGCAATGCTTCACCCTACTGCCCTTAACATTTTCTCCTGATGAACAGGAGGTGGACAAAGCTGATGAAGAGTGAGATCTCTCTGACTGAATGTAAAGATCTCATCTCCATAGATGTGGGCACCATAACAAAATGTGGGGAGAGACCATGGCTCAGTGGTGGAGCATCTGCTTGTCATGCAGAAGGTCCCAGGTTAAATTCCCAGCTCCTCCAGTTAAACAATCTGGTCATAGGTAATGTACAATTCCTGTGCCTGAGATCTGGGGGGCCACAGCCAGCCTGAGTGGACACTACTGACTGTGAAGGACTAGTGATCTGGTTCAGTATAGGGCAGCTTTGTGTTCAGATATTCTTAATATGGCCACTACACAAGGCAGAAATAGGCTACCATGGACAGCAATTAAAAGACCTTGTAAGGTTCGAAGCCTGCCCTCCTCTGATGGAGGAAGCGATTTCCAACTAGGTGTTTCCTACAGATACAAAGGTGATGTCCTCTGGGATCTCTGGTTTATTATTTATAGTCCATCTTTCTCACTGAGACTCACTTCATCTACTGTGAGATGGAAGAAATCCAGACTGGCTTGCTGTTTGGGGGAACATTAAAATGAGCAGCAGGAAACATGATGGGGGCACCCATGCACCCCCAGATACTATATTGGTGATCAAAGCATTGGAAAGACAAAGGGATATTCTCCAGATCCTTCCCCCTATTTAGCCTGTATTCCTCTTCCTATCAACCCCCATCATGCCATGGTTCATTTTATTCTCTGAAGGTAACCTTATTGTCACAAAAAAGACAACTGAGCACACAATGAACATAAATTTGCAACCTCCTCCTCCCTACCTTTCAGCAGTGACAGTGGGACTTGGTTTTATACCTTTACGATTTATAGACCATTCACAAGAAAATAAGCAAAAATGTTTGGTCAGTTTTTGTCCCTTCACCCACCAAATGTTGCATCAGACAAGTACCAGTTTTACTCACAGAGAGTTTGAAAAACTACCCCAAACAGGAGGGGAAAACAGAAATACACTCTTAGCTTTCCAGTGCAAGAGTTTTGTTTTCATTTATCCCCACCCCCTGTCTGCAAATCCTCCTCACACAAGGGACATTAGTATTTCCCAGTTCTATACATTTATCTAGATTATAGAGTTGCCAGCTCCAAGTTGTGAAAGACCAGGAGACTTTGTGGGTGGACCATAAAAAGGATGGGGTTAAAGCAGTGGTCCCCAACCTTTTTATCACCGGGGACCGGTCAACACTTAACAATTTTACTGAGGCCCGGGAGGGGGGGATAGTCTTGCTGAGGGACGTTGCCACCGCCGGCTGAGCCCCTGCTCCATTTGCTTTCCCCATTTGCTCCATTTGCTTTCCCTGACTTCCTGCCACCCGCTGAGGGGCGCTGCCAGCAGCAGCTGCGCAGTGCAATGCTGAGGGGGAGCCCCAGCCATGGCGGCCGCTGGAGAGCACCAAAGGTGAGCGGGCGGCAGAGTGGCAGGCAGCCCCCGAGGCAGCAGCTGGGGAGGAGGACGAGGAGGAGCTGCGGCCCGGTACTGACTGATCTACGGACCGGTCCCGGTCCCCGGACCAGGGGTTGGGGACCACTGGGTTAAAGGATATCAGGAGGATTTAATGGCATAGAGTCCACCCTCCAAAGTAGCCATTTTTTCTAGAACCGATCTCTGTAGCTGCAGCCCTGAGAGAACTCCAGTCTTATTTATTTATTTTTATTTTATTTATTTAGATTTATATACCGCCCTCCCCGAAGGCTCAGGGCGGTTTACATTAAAACTAATCAACGATACATGAAACAGTCTTCGTTAAAACATACAGTAAATAATAACAGTGGTTGTAACCATATAACAGAATAATGTAACAGTATAACAGTATAATAAAATAATATAACGATGGAACGGTGCAATACCACAACAGGTCCAGAGCGCTCTGGTGGAGTTCTGGGAGGAAGGGGGGAGAGAGGGGGGAGATGGGGGGAGGGGGGGAGCGGGGGCCCTTCATTCGCTGTTGGTTGTGCCTGGTCTCAACCAAATGCCTGGTGGAGGAGCTCCTTTTTGCAGGCCCTGCGGAACTGTTTAAGCTCCGTCAGGGCCCTGATCTCCTCCGGGAGCTCATTCCACCAGGTGGGGGCCAGTACAGAGAATGCTCTGGCCCTGGTCGAGACCAGGCGGACTTCTTTAGGGCCAGGGACCATTAGGCGGTTGGTGGCGGTGGAGCGCAGAGCTCTTTTAGGGGCATAGGCAGGGAGGCGGTCCCTCAGGTACACTGGGCCCTGACCGTGAATGGCCTTGAAGGTAATTACCAGAACCTTTAGTCTGATCCGGAATTCAACTGGCAACCACTGCAGTTGGTGGAGAATGGGCCGGATGTGGGACCTCCACGGTGTTGCTGTGAGGATCCTGGCCGCTGCGTTTTGGACCAGCTGTAGTTTCCGGGTCAAGGCTAAGGGCAGGCCTGCGTAGAGCTGGCAACCCTAATTTAGAGTATTTTATCTAGATTTCCCATGAAGTAGATTTGATATGTCCTCATCTGATGTAGACTAGGCTGAGCCAATTTCCCCAGAGATAGGAAGTGATCTTAGTGACAGCACTGATTCCCACCAATCCTCTCAGCCTAAAACGGGAAAACCAAGTTGTTGGGTTTTGTTGACCTATGGCAGAATGAAGGTAACTTTGATATAAATACCAGTTACCAGATTGCGACACTGAATTCTTAATAGTAGAGGACATTCACAGATGTGGTGGTGATAGTGATCCTCAGACCATTTAAAAGGAGAGACACACAACTCTTGTTTCAGTTGTGGCTCAAGGCTAATGCATTAGTCCCTCTTTAAAAACATATCTAGGCTTGCTATGGGTCTCCATTTTCCAGGGTATTTTTTTTCAATTAGCTTTTGATTTATAAACCATAACTCAGATTCCCTGTTTAGGAAGTCTGTTGTGTTGAGAGAACAAACCCCAGGACTCCTTATTTTATATGTTGGCCGAAAACAGACTCTGAATTCTTCAGCATATTTGCCTTTTTTCCCCAGTGGTTATGCAAGTTCTTTTGCCAGCTCCTGGTATTACAGCCTGCCACCATTAGGTGTCCTCTAGCAATAGCTGTTCCTAAATATAGAATTACCATGCAATAAAGGAAGACCTGAAGAGGTTAAGTTCCAAGGGCTTGATTAAGCCCAGTAAGAAGAGCAGCCCCCACCACACACACACACATCATTGTTTGACTCCCAGAAGGCATCCATGCCCTGGAAAATATCAGGTTTCGAGCGGGGCCAGTGCTTTTTTTAAAGAACAAAAAACGATACTGTTTCCTGCCCCCTTCGCGAAATGAAACATGTTTTTGTGTAAAAATCGTGCATCATCCAATATATATCAAGCCCTTTAAATAGTGTCACTTCTGATCGCCATACCAAGCAACGGCTTGAGGAGAAACCCCCCAAATTCTCCCCAAAATGTGCGGGCTCGCAAAAATTTCCTCTCCCGAGTCTCCTCCCGCTGCTGCTTTTTAGCTACTAGCTCGCAGCGGTCATGATCTCCTCCCTGCTCAAACAGGCAATTTCTTGGCTCTCCACCAGGACCGACAACTTATAGATGCATTTTTCCTTTTAGAGGACCCGGAGGCTAAGCGAGAGGGCACAGCCGTACGTGACTAAAGCATCCGAACTTCCTCTTTCATAAGCCATCACATGATGGAAGCAATTACAATTCCAGCCTTGTCTCTGCGAATTGCAGACGCATTGCCTCACCCTAGAAACCCGGCTCTCCCTCCCTTGCCCCCCCCTCGCTCCGTGTGTGTGTGTGTGTGTGTGTGTGTGTGTGTGTGTGTGTGTGTGTGTAGGCAGCATTTGCTGCAGCCGCGTTGGAAAGAATCCAAGTTCACCCTGGAGAAAGAACCAGGGCAGTGGGTGGAAGAGAAAAACAAAAATCTGTTGACTGAAAAGTACACACAGCTCCTTTAGAACATCGACAGCACACACAGATGCAAAGGACGAGGAGAGCACCACTGACAGAATTCGAGGGAACAGCAAGGCAAAAGCCATGGCGACTTTGAAACGGAAAACAAGGCGCGTTAACCCTTGCCTTGTCAAATCAACATGAAGACAGGGTCGGGGGGGGGGGGGGGGTTGGGCGGCTGATGCCATTTCAAAGACATTGTAGACAGTCACAGCTGTTGGGGGGGGGAGCAGAAAGAGAGTTTCCCATGTTAGGTAAAAACCCAGCCCTTTAAATTGAGTAGTGTCTTTAAAAAATATGAGCAGGTTTCATTTTGTACACAACTCATCTTTCCAAATGCAACTGGTTCACGCCACTGACTATCGATCATGTTTGACCGGGCGGTGGCTGAAGAGAAAAGGGACGGGGGGGGGGGGGGGGAGGCAGTGATCATTGGAGCGCCTCGTCCAGGTGAATAAGGCGGGCGATGTGGATGTTTTTCGGCTAGCTTCTTTGGGAAGGCACCGAAGGGCAGGAAACGATTAACCTAGCCGTGCGCCAGAGAACAATAGGGTTTCCCTCAGCTCGTCCATGGTTGCAGTTTTCTGGTCTGAGGACAGAACGAGAGCGAAATGGACTCGTGCTCCGGGGCTGGAGGGAGGGGAGCAGCGGGTCGGGGTCCCTACAGGTGGATTCGTGCGACAGGGAAGCCTGCATCAGCCCCGCTGCACCGGTTTACAGGCTGGCTGAGTTGGCTGGAGGCCTTGAAAACACATCCGTAACAAGCTGCAACACCTACTGGAAATCCCCATGGGAGTTTCAGGCCATATTTGTTCGTTAATCGAATGCGGGTTAATATTGGATTAAACCTGTGGCGTGTGACTTTGGAACAGGTTTACCCATGTGATCTCCTGAAATCAATAACACCGAGAACGGTTTGCTTCTCTCTCAGCCCCCCCCCCTCGCTCCTTTCCGCTTCATTAGGAAAAGCTGTTCAAACAACAACTGTGCATTTTGAATAGCAACAAGGCAGAAACGTCAGCAAGATCCTTCCCTTCCTCCCGCCCTCCGTTTTGCCAATCTCGCTGTAGAGATGATAATCTACACTTTGCTCCTCCAATTCACAACCAGTTCATTCCAGTTCAAAGGAGTTTTTTGGGGGGTTTAAAATTGGCCTGGGGCGTTTGTTTGCAAAAGAAGAATGGCGGTCGGAAAGTTGACAGCTATGGCAACTGAGCTTGCGGATGGGGGAAGGAACATTTTCCTAGGTTCATGTTACAACTGAAAGGCGTTGGCAAGTATCTGAGCCAGTGAGTCAATGGCTAGATTTGCATTCACTTCAATGGGAGCAAGACTAGATTGTGCTTTTCAACATGTAACTAAGCTCCATACAAGAAGCTACACGGGGGGGGGGGGCACGGACGAACGGACTTATCCAGGCTTAAATACAAATCAAGCTTTCAAAATTATTCTATTGCAAATGCACTCGGGAAGTACCAGCAGGGTCTGCAATTGTGACTCCGCTCACCACAGCAGTCCGCAACTATAAAAACGGCTTATAGTAGGCAGAGTTGCTGCAGAGACAGATCATGGCGGCAGCAGACGACTACATTTTAACCCATCCTCAGCTTCTTTTTGGTTTTGCTGGGGTAACATACCTACCCCTCTCTAGCTAACATACTGCAGACTATCCAGGCTGTTGCACCCGGATCTGCACTGCCCAGTATACAGGGACAAAGAGCACCACGACACTTGTTTTGAAAATGCAAAACATAAAAGGAGGAAGAGCCACTGTAAACTACGTCGTTTTTCACGCGCGTCCATCAGTACGCCATGCATGTTGTTCATGCTACCTTAAGCAAAAGTTAAAGTTTGGGAGGAGGGAGCACTTAGAGCCCAGAAATAGCAAAGAGGGTGGCGCTTAAACCTGTGACGGCGCAGTGGCGGTGCTGGCTGTGTAGATCTCTCTCTGTCCCTGGAATGTGCATTTCATTTAATAAGGCTTCAAGTGCCAATTGCATAGAGTCACGTCTCCGAGTGCGGCTGCGCATAGAGTGCGGCAGAAGCCCTTGAACAAAATGCAAACGTCAGAGCTCTCTTTCCCTCCCCCCCCCGCTTCCCTTTGTAACCTACATAACTCTGCAGCACTGTGGGAATGGTGACCTAGACGCAAGAGTTTTAGGGAAGCGCTTCCACTTTGTTTACTCTGCAAAATCCCATGCGCACACTCTGTGACACCGACACATACACAGTGGGATTACGTTTTTCCTTGTAGTGGCAACAGTCCCTTTCTTCTTATTGGCACGCAAATGCCAAATGAACAGTTCGGAATTCTTGTTGTGGAAGAAGAGTATCTGAAGGCTGAATGAACAGATGTTCATGGGAAGTTTGCGTATACTGTGCATGGATTCTGTATGAATTTGCACCACTAATTCTGCTCTACTGTTAACATGTTGGAGGGGAGGGGTGACAGAAACTTCCTTGCTTTAAAAAAGAATGGCGTGCTTAGTTTAATGCTGGGGAAAGTAGAAAACAATGGATCTTGCCAGGACTATGTGTAGTCATCACAAAACAATGATTTTCTTTCCTTAGTGTGCTTGGGATCTTAGCTCTAAGCTGCTAATTTCGAGGTGCATGCCTACTCAGAAGTAAGTCCCGCTGAGTCCCCTGGCATTCCCAGGTTGCCTGTGCTTAAGGTAGCAGCTGCTGGCTTTCCTCATATCTCTGTTTTCTTGGAACCAGTCCCTATTCAAAACAGCGATTTCCCTTAAGGTAAATCTGCACACTGGGATAAAGAATGCCTGATGTAACAGAAGGGAATGGCAGCGCTACTAAAGAGTCCCTCCTATCTTAATCGTCCCATCGTCCCTTCCTCCTGTCCCTAATGCACTGTAGTTAAACCATTTTACTGAGGTGGGGGGAGGGAGAGAATCACTACAGAGAAGAACACAAGCTTCCGCAGGGAGGTTTCCGTTCTAGAGAACCAGTCCTGGAGCCATTTGCCAAAGGTCACACACAGTGGGGGAGTCAACACCGATGCTTCAAAAACTGGCGCAAGGGATTCAAATGGTACCCTGGATTTTAAAATATGATCCACATGGAAACCACCACCCCCCCTCTCCAGCACGCCACCGCGGCATTTCTATCCAAGAACCATTATAGAGGAAGAAGGAAGGTTCCCAAATCCCATCCTCTGCCTTCATTCACAGGCGAGAGCCCTGCCGCTCCCTTCGCCGCCGCCGCCGCCTCTTTCCCCTCCCCCCCCTGTGCTGACTAGGAGAGAGCTGGTTATTCTTGCAGCTCTTGTTGTCTTGGCAGAAGTTCAATGAGCAGCAGTAGGAGGAAAGAAAGGAGGGGGAAAAGGGGGGAGGAAGGGGGAGAACCTAGTACGCAGGCGCTCCTGGGCACTGTCGAAGAATCGAGTCAGTGGAGCAGAGCGCAACAGCGGCGGCGGCGGCTTCTGGAGTCCCCGCCCCAGTGCGAGTGTCTGGGCGGCTGGCAGCCGGCGGGCAGCGCTGTAGTAGCGATCAGCGCGGTGCAGGCAGCAGGATCAGCACACTGTGGTGGGGGCCGGAGGTGCCGTGCTCAGGCGATGTGTTTCGCCCCGTCCCTGTGAGTGCCTGCAGCTAGGGGGATTTCGGAGGGACTGGCCGAAGAAGCCGCTTTCCTCCCTCCCTCCTTCCCCCCTTTCGCCTCGGTCGTTTGGAAAAGGAGGTGGCGATCGGTGACAAAGCCTGCGGCAGCTGCAGAACGCACAGCCTCTCTGGTGGCGAGGAGAGCAGCAGTGGGAAGAGGAGGGGGAGGCGGAGGCAGGGGACGAGGCGCGGGGCACTCACTGCCCCTGGACTGGGCCATGTCATCTGCCGCGGTGGCCGTAGCGGCTGCCTCCCGCAGGCAATCGTGCTACTTATGCGACCTGCCCCGCATGCCGTGGGCCATGATCTGGGATTTCACGGAGCCGGTCTGCAGGGGCTGCGTCAACTACGAAGGGGCTGACCGGGTGGAGTTCGTCATCGACACGGCTCGACAGCTCAAGCGAGCACACAGCTTCCAGGAGGGCCGGGCCCCGCCGCCGCCCCATGCCAAGCAGCAGCCCCCGCCGCTCAGCGCCAAGGAGATGCATTCGGTGGCTGCGGCCGCGGCGGCTGCAGCCGAGGCGGCATCCCGCGCCCCGCAGCCGTCGCACGAGCGCTACTCGCTGGCCGGTGCCTCTTCTGAGCGGCAGCCGCCACGCCTGGGAGCCGAGTACGGCGGAAGCAGCAGGCAGGTCAATGGCATCCTGGTGCCGAATGGCTTCTCCAAGCCCGAGGAGCCACCCGAGCTCAACCGGCAGAGCCCCAACCCGCGGCGGACGCACACCGTTCCCCCCACCCTGGTGCCCCTCATGAACGGAGCGTCTTTGCCTGCCGCCATCAGCATCAACAGCCGGGCAGCGGCGGCAGCAGCAGCTTCCCTGGCAGCCATCTCCGGAGCCCCGACCCCGCTGCAGGTGTCGGTCTCGCAGGCGCAGCAGAGCCAGCAGCAGGCTGGCGAAGGGGGAGGAGGAGGAGGAGGAGGACACAAGCGGCCCGGCTCCGTCTCGTCGTCGTCCTCCTCCGGCGGCGGCGCCAGCGACCTCGAGGGCAAGGACAAGGGGCAGCAGCAGGCGCGCGGTTCGGCCGACAACCTGGACCAGCTGGGCGTGGAGAGCAAGGGCCGAGGGGGAGCAGGGGCGACCGGCTTGGACCAGGACTGGGTGAGCAAGCCCAAAACGGTGCGCGACACTCTACTGGCCATGCAGCACGGCGGCCACGCGGCGCCCTACGAGAGCAAGTTCAAGAAGGAGCCCGGCATGGCGGCCGGGAGGCTGCTGGGTTACGAGAGCAACGGGACCATGGCAAAATCAGGTGAGGAGCATAGGGAGGTGGGCGCTGGGACGGGGCCCAGGGCGGGCGGGGGACTGCGAAGGCAAGCGCCACCTCCCATCCACTCCCCCTACCCGGGAAATTAAGTAGGGGTCGCCATTTCGCGCCCACTTCCCGGTGCCTGTGAGCGACACCGTTGCAGAAGCGGCGGAGAGCAGAGTGTTTGGTGTGCTGAAGCCGCGTAAGAGGGATGAGTCAGGGTGCTCGCTGATAGACACTGACAGAGAGGGTTTCCCCTCCCCTAGTCCTGACCACATTCTTGTGCAAGTCAAGATGAGGCGTGCAAGGCAGTTGGGAGCAGCAGCAGCAGCAGACATTTTGCTGAATGGGAGTGCTGCAGGCTATATGGTCCTGTTGCTGGTGCATCTCTGGCTTTCCAAACTGCAAAGGACAAGCAGGCAGAGAGAGGCTATCCTCCTTTACAGGCATGGCAAGGCAGGACAGGGTGCAAGTGGGCACAGCCTTGCTTTCTGCTTGGCTATGCTCTCAGCTGGTAGAGGATTACAAGGATGCAGTGGCTGTTTGGCTCAAGGCCAGCGTGGGAGTGTGGAACACTGTAGGCGCATTTGAATGCAGCATGTCCTGTAGCGTAAGCAGTGGCACGGAATGTTCGCCTCCCTAAAGTCACTTGGTTTTAAGCCAGTTTTTTGAAAATCAGCTTACCTCCATGTACTTGGCATAACTGGACTTTGCCTTTTGCACACACATTGATGTAGCTGTATTTCTGCAACACCTTTCTCCTCTCCAACCCTGTGTTTATAGGGTCACGGGCAGCAAGGAAGAGAAAGCCTTCTCCAGAGCCAGAAGGGGAAGCTGGACCTCCTAAAATCAATGGAGAAGCACAACCCTGGTTACCAACCTCATCAGAAGGGATGAAAATAACAATGGCAGCTGCATCTTTCATGAATCCACCACCGCCAACTGCTTCGCCACATTCTAACCGGACCACACCACCTGAGGCAGTCCAGAATGGCCAGTCCCCTATGGCTGCACTCATTCTAGTGGCAGACAATGCTGGGGGCAACCATGCCTCCAAAGAGGCCAACCAGGTTCACTCTACTACAAGGAGGAATAGCAGTAGCCCACCCTCTCCTTCTGTGAACCAAAGGAGGCTGGGCCCTAGCAGGGAGGTGTCGGGTCAAGGAGCAAGCACTGGAGGGATGGAGCCAGTGCACCCTGCCAGCCTCCCAGACTCTTCCCTGGCAGCCACTGTCCCCCTGTGTTGCACTCTCTGTCATGAGCGCCTGGAAGACACCCACTTTGTGCAGTGCCCTTCTGTCCCATCCCACAAGTTCTGCTTTCCTTGCTCCAGACAAAGCATCAAACAGCAAGGTGCTAGTGGGGAGGTGTATTGTCCCAGTGGCGAAAAGTGCCCTCTGGTGGGTTCCAATGTCCCTTGGGCCTTCATGCAGGGTGAAATTGCAACCATTCTTGCAGGTGATGTGAAAGTGAAAAAAGAGAGAGACTCATGACTTTCCCAGTTGCTGAGAGCAACATCCTCCCCTTAATGCAAACTGCTTGAATTGTATATATCTATAAATATCTATATATATAAATATATATATATATATATATCTCCAAGACAAGGGAAATGTAGACTTCATAAAACATGGCTGTATAATTTTGATTTCCTTTTTTAATACATTGTGTTTCTATATTTTTGAAGACAAAAGGTATGTATGTACTTATGAAAACTTTTTTCTTTTCTTTTTTGTTATAGCAACTCTTTGTTGTGCTTCCTTGGTGACAGTTACTGTTAAGTGTAGGCTGTGACTTGGGCTGCTTTTTCTACCGAGCACTTAGCAAACAAGAAACGCTTCTAGCTGTATTTGTATGCACTTGTCCCCCCACCCCTTTTTTAATGCCAAATACATCTTATTACATTGTAATGATTGCCTTACTGTCTGTGATTTCCTTTTTTTTTGTCCTTAATTCCCACCAAGCTGGAGGGATGCAGTTTTTACTATAAACATGAGGTTAAAGTTGTTGGTAGGATTAACTCCAGAATGCCATTTAGTTCAGCCTAAAGCAGGTGAATATGAGAAAGCACAAGGGTTTCTTGTGGAAGCAATGTTCCCTTGTTGCAGCTGCAAAAATGGTCAGATTTCTTGGACTGGCTTGTTGCTAGAAGGAAGTTTCCTTCAGAGCAGTATAGGAAGTGAGAAGCTGTTGCATTAGGGTTTTTGAGAGTTTGGGTTTTTCCCCCCGTAAAAGGCAGAGTTGACCACTGTTCAAGTGGTTCATCTAAGACTGCTAAACGACATTTATTCATTGATGACATAATGTTCTTGTAGAATTTTTGAGATAAATTTGATTATTGCATTAACCACACATTGATGTAGACCAGAATAGCACTGCCATCTTTTAAACAAATCTGTACCTTTTCAGCAGCATTCAGTATTGCCATTTTCTTCCTGTTTGTGTGGAAAACACTGAGATAGGGTTTTTTAATATGGTGCAGGTGGACTTTGAACTTACTTACTAGGGACTATTGTTTTTATAGCTGACATCATATTGCCAGGTAGTGGCAGATCCCAGCGTTTGAGGTTTTGCCTGGCTTGTTTATGTTGACAGCAAAAAGAAAAATAGGAAATTTTAACCTGAAGTTTCTTAACATGTGCGTTGGGGAAACATTCTCATTTAAATAAAATGACTTGGGACTCAAGTCAATTGCAGTTTCTAATGGGCAGGCCTTGCCTTTTAGAGTATTTTCAAGAATTCTTTTGTAAGATGACTATTTTGATCACAGGTTTTTTTTTTTGCATCAGGCAGCAGACATTTTAAAACCAATAAATCATCAGTTACTAGAAATAGTTAAGCCTTCCTGTAGTGTTTTTGTGCTGTTTGCAGTTGTGTTAGCAACACTGCTGTGCAACCCCTTGTAGTTGAGTGTTTATAATATGGTCGCAAGCAACTGTTTGAAGCAGAAAGATGGTTATAAAGTCCCCCCCCATCTCTGTGGCAAATAACACTATACGTATTGATGTTGAAAGATTCTGTACGACTAAGTTTAACAGTTTTGGATGCTGTTTGGTCAGACTGTTATGTAATAATGTTCAGGCTGCTTTTAATGCAGAACAGATTTGGGTAGATTTTTTTAAATGGTCATAACATTTGAAAATCCAAACTGCACATGCACAGTAACTTTTCTTTATGAAGTGTTTTAATAAGCACACCCACTAGCATTGTGTTTCATATTACAGGTCAGTGTAATATTAAATAACAAGATTTGCATGATAAATCAATTCATTACTCTTTAAAATGATAGAAATACCTATAGTCCAGACTGGTGTCTTATGTAAACACATTTAGACAATTTGAGAAAAAAAACCGCACATATATACAACTGTAAAGGATTCTTTTGAACCACTATAGTATGTGGAAATGTGTATTTAGGCACTTTATTAAAATTGGAATTTGAATTGATAGATGGTAAGAAGTTCTTAAAAATCTCTCTTGACATGATACCTCATGTATTATACCAATTTGTACAATGGAGAATTTGCGTTCTAAGGAAGATAAAATCCCTACTAAAATTTTATGGAAAGTTGATGATGATTGTGATGTCTTGGCATGAAGTTCAGATTTGAGCTTCTGAGTTGAGATGGGATGCTAACACTTTTTTTCCTTGCTAATATTATTCAGGAATGTCAAGGTATTAAGAGTGATTTAATTTAAATCTCCCAACACAAGTCCTTTTATGGACACGCACTATTGAATGAGAGTATTCATATATTGTAGCCCCAGCAATAGCCCTCACCATTATTTAAAGTAGCTTAAACTGTGGGAAAGTTTAGGTCTTCTCATGCCATATTGTGACAGCTGAAACAAAATAATGTCTGAGCTTGGCTCTTGTGGCCCTTTCTTGCATGCCCAGGAAATGCTGATTGCCGCTTTGGGGTCAGAAGGCAAATTTCCTCAAGAGCAGACAGACCAAGGATTCTGGGTTTTTTTTGGGGGGTGGGGGGGTGGGGGTGGCATCATCTGGACATGGAATGGAGGTCACGGTAGGTGGACAGGTAGTAGTGGATTCTGCTGGGGGTTGGACTAGATGACCCTGGAGGTCCCTTCCAGCTCTCTGATTCTAATGTTTTCCACTAGATAAGACAATTCCTTTCAAATGTGTTACAGTGATCAGGTCAAACATATAACTTCATATTTCAGAACTGTCACAAACTCTCAAATAAATTTCTAAATTTCTCCAAACCTGGACCTAATATCATTTTGATTTCTTCTTTGATGAGTTTGACATCATCTCAGTGGATCATTATATATTTACTAAATATTTACCTGGCTACAAAGTCTTTTTTTAACGTGCTTTAGCTGTGACAGTACTACCATTAATCTCTGATACCAGTGGAAACCCTGATTCCATTGCAACCAATGACAACCATTTATTTCAACGGAGTCAGGCCTGCACCTCTACCTTTTTGGAAGTTTTTAATGGTGATAATTTGTATAGCAATAAAGCAAAATGTTGTTTTAATGAGGTGAGAGATTCTCAGTCTCACTTTCATGACACTTTTAAGTTATCATTATTGAAATATCACCTGCACTATGCTTTTGTTGTTTATAGTTGCTAAACTAACACATTACTATTTTTACCAATTATTTTTTATCTTTTGCATTAAATAAAGTGAAATTAGGAGCTTTAAACACTTATCTGAGTGTTCTTTTTTGTTTCCCTTTTTATTAAATTAAAAAAAAATACTGCGGTGGCTAAGATATATGGTCAGTAGCCAAAGCAACTGGATTTTTTAAATTTAAAAATTGTCCTCTTTTGTTGGACCTGGAAAGTGAAGTTTGGGGAAAAACTGAACAAACTATAAGTTTAAATATTACTTTTTCTCAAAACAGACATTTTCATGAGTTTCTATTGACCTCTGAGTTCCAAGGGAGTGAGAAAGGAAAGTAGACCAGTCCTGTGAACTACAATTTCTTTATGGCTAATAATGGAGATTTGGGCTATATACCCAATAAAATCTTACTTGTGCAAAGGTTTATTCGAGAGGGTTCTCCCAGTGGCTTTTTATGGCAACAGAACCTAGGAATATTGTCTCTGTACTCGGGCCAAATCCTTCTCGGCTTACTACCAGGAAGATCAGGAACAGTGTTTCACCGACCTGAGTCATTGAGAGCAGGTGTTTTCACTGTCTCGGCTGCAGCTTTGCAAAAAAGCACTCCTTAAATATGACAATCCTATAGGAATCATAAGAAGGGCTAGTGGCTAACAGCTACCTTAAGCATGTACAGTGTAAGAAAGTTTGAGTTCCAAGTAAAAAATGTTTAGGACTGGAATACTAGTTCTTTTTGGGTTGACTTTCTAATTATTGCAATGTGGTGTCTAGGGGAAAAAACAAAGATGGAGTGTCATGAACAAATTGGGTGTTCCCAATCAGATTGTTAAAAACCTGTGGTTTACATTTTATTGATCAAGCACAGTTTTGGGAAATAATGAGATGTGATTATGGCATAATTTGTTTAATAAGCACTGCTGTTCTGAAAATACAGCTTCAGAATTTCAGTGGGAACTGTTGTGAGCCTGGAATACCAAACACTAGTCTTGGAATGTTTGTAACATGACTATTCATGTTACTCAGTGTTCAGAGTTGCATTATTAAGGTACTGGCAGATGTGTAACTAACTTTGCATATTTACACACAAACATAGCTTTAGACATGACACACTTAAGCCAGAATGTTTTAAACCAATTACTTTAGTGGAACTAAACTGGCATAAATCCAAGTACTCCCACATACTTGGCTTGTGGTTTGAGTGGACAGGTTCCAGTTTTACAGTTACATGACGCTATTTCTGCTGATGATGGACACATTGCATTTCAGCAACACAAGCAGTTCTTGGTATATTTAAATACATTTGCACCTACTTTTTTCAAGCACATTTTCACAACTGTGAGATCAAGAAGGAGGTGGTGAGCTCCCCCTCACTGGCAAAGGTTGGATACACACTTTTCTTGGATGCTTTAGGATGCTTAGGGCTGATCCTGCGTTGAGCAGGGTGTTGGTCTAGATGGCCTGTATGGCCCCTTCCAAATCTATGTTTCTATGATTCTGAGAAACAAATCTCATATATGTGACCAAAACCCTCATTTATTTCAGTGATACCTGATTCCATGTCATAGTGGTTAGGATTGCATTCCTGGACAGATTGGAGGGAGGGGGAGATTGTACTGAAACAAAGTGTGTGTATATTCTCATATTACTATATGCAAATAATATATTGAGAACATTTTTCTGCACTGTAGATTTGCAGATTTAGTTTTTGTTTTTTTTATCCCAAAAGAACACAAAATGTGTGTTCCAGTAAGTTCTAAATTGCACAGGAGCGGTAGGCCTTGAAACTGTAAAGTAAACCTAGTTGTAAAGCTTTAAACATTTTACACTGTTTCATTTCCTAGCTTTTGGCAATACATTCTAATCTGGAACAAACAATTCAGTTCAGGAAGCTGTGTATATGACAACATTACAAAACTACCCTTACATTAGTAGGCAAGGTTTTTCAAACCATCTTTTATGCTGCTTGTACATCAGATTACAAATGAAATGTAAGTCTGTAACATAGTTTTATTTAGTTGCTAGAGAATAATAGACCTCTCTTCCTGATTCTTGGAGGTTGACTTGGAATCATTCAGAAAATGTCACATCTAGGCCACACAAAATCCTGAGTCACCCTCATTTGCTTGCCTTTGTTCAAGAGGACCCGCCCTTCCTCTGTCATAGACCAAGGTCACGCTGTGCTTACAGATGAATGGAGTACATATTTGCCCATTCCATCATTTCAGACAATGGGGGTGCTGGGATTATTAACTCATCTAGTGCCTTTGGCTGAGCAGTAACAATCAGACTTTTTGGTAATTTTGCTAAACATGCTGTCTCTTGGAGAAAGAACAAATTCATAATCAATTTTAAGATCAATATAAAGTTAATGATGTTTTAATTACATGTATTGTAATAATAGTGATTACATCTTGGGGGCCCATAAACACTGAAGTTCTAATAATTGTTTTGTAATGCTGAAGGACAGTTTAAAATTCATTCCTGAATGCCACCCTATCCCAACTTGAAATAGTGGTTTGAGTCCTGAAATCTGCCATTTCAGTTCTAAAAACAATTATTCAGAACTGAATCCAATCGAGACGAGACCAGAGGAAATGTAGCATATGTAGAATTGGCTAGATCACCTCAGAAACCATTATTCTTGCAGAATTCTACCAATTTTTCAAAATCGTGGTATCATGCTTATAAGAGTTTAAGCTGTATATTCTCTGCCTGAGGGCTGCATTCTTCTAATTTACTGATATTTTATTTATGACTTGAGCAACAATCATAATCACATATTTGGAATATTCTGAAGATAGGATTTACTAAATGCATTTAGGATCCTGTGTCCAAGATATCTCTGTGCATCATACTTCTCATACTCCGCTATGAACCAATGCAACACCCATTAATTTAGTAATAGGTCTAGTAGCCTATAGCAGAAACACACCAATGCAGTATGAGAAGAATTATTTTAAAGAATTATTTTAAAGAGCTTTACACATACTTCACAGCAGATATTGTAAATTTGGAAACCATGTTTATCCCCATACATCAGCTGAAATAGCAATAAACATGAGGCTAAAACAATAACACCTTTGCTTACAAGGGGCAATAACTGCAGTTTAAGTTGCAACATGGAATCACATGATGTAAGCAGCTATGTTAAGTGCTAGGCAAGCATGATCTGCCCTAAATGGAAGATTGTGTTATCTGAAATAGGAAAACAAAGGAAAGATTGTTTCCTCTAATACTAGAAAGGCCATAAACCCCAGCACTGTTTGTCACCTGTTCCTAAGTTCAAGGAATCTGATAGAGCAACTAATTATATAGATTCATTCTTATGATTGTAATGTTTTATTGTATATATGGAAATCTATTTATAAATGTTGTAAGTCACCCTGAGACCTTTTTAGAAGAGGGGCAACTCAGAAATCCATCCAATATAAATAAAATAAATTCCTTATTTATGTCACCAAAAACACTCATGGAAACAACATAACTACAAAGATCAACTTTAATACTTTACAAGGGAAGTGTATTCTAATAAAGAGCTGATAGCAGCCATACAGTTTTCACAGTGTGTCCCTTTCTCCTGAAACCTCTTCAGATAGTACTTTTATCTCCTTACAAAGTCAGGTTTTTCTTATCTAAGAGGATGCCACAGAGCTGGAAAAGATACAGAAAAAGTCTAGGAACAGGTATGGTTAGGTGCAGGAGACAGCCCCATTTCATGCTCTAAGAGAGACTTTGAAGTAGCCATGAAAAGGATTGGGTTGTGGAATGATGAAGTAGGTAAGATCAATGAAATTGCATCTTAAGAGGTGAGCTTTGACTCACAAAAAGCTCACATTGGAATTAATCTTAGTCTGTAAGGTGCTACTGATCTTCTGATTTGATACTGTGTGTGTGTGTGTGTGTGTGTGTGTGGCCTTTCCAGGAGACAAAATGCATAGAAGTAGCATGTGTTGAAGGATATGCTAATTTATTTATAAAATTAAACTATTCATGTTTTTAAAAGAGAAAACTCCCCTTTTTTAGTATCAGCCAAAGAGGTTGATGGGTAGATTGTCTCACATAACACAGTGGCTTTTAAAAAGGATTAGAGAGACTCGTAGAAAAACCATGGCTATTTGCTGTGATAGGTAACAGAATATTACTGAATGTCAGCTGTTGTGGGTGGGAAGCATGCATGTAGGAAGCCATAACTATGTTCACACTCAGCTACATTTTTGTCACAGAAAATAATAGCTGGATTGGACCATTTTACTTTATTTATAGTTTGCCTTTCTCACTGAGACTTAAGGCAGATTACACAAGTCACTACAACAAATACAAGTAGAACAGTATACATTCAATGGTCATGTAAAACATGATTACAAAATTAAGAGCAATGCACTAAACGGTATCCTAGATACAGTAAAACAATGAAATGAAACTGGATTTTCAGAACAAATATTTTTCTCAAAGGAAAGATAACTCAGAGAAAAGTTGTGCATTGTTGAATTTATGAAGCTGGATTATACTGAATTAAAGCATCAGTCCATTCAGATTGTCTAAGATTGGCAGCAGCTCTCCGGGGTCCTAAGCAATGGTCTTTCATACCACTTGGTTTTATTTATTTATTTATTTATTTATTTATTTATTATATTTCTATACCGCCCTCCCCGGAGGCTCAGGGCGGTTTACATTCAACTTATAAACAATACATGGAAAACAATACATCTTAACTGGAGATGCTGGGTATTGAACATGAAATATTCTGCATTCTAACAGCTAGTCCTTTCCCTATGGCTCCCTTTCTGTATCACAATAAGAGGGTTTGGTTTTGTTTTTTGCAGAGGGGGAATGCACTTGAAGAAATAATTTTAGCAGAGAATAGATGTGTTGGTAGGAAAATTGTGGAAGAATTATATGAGGCATTTCAAAAAGCTTAGATCTTGGAAAATGTGCAGACTGGGATCAAATAGTCACCTTTAGAGACATTGCTGATGGGGAGAAGACTACTCTTGGAGCCAGGCTGATGAGTCACCCCAACATGGATTTCCCTTACGGGCATTACTATTGCCATAATTTTGTTATTGTCTTCGCTGCCTGCTTTTGGCCCAGATTTGTTTCCTACTTTAAGAGAATGATTCCCAAGTGGTGTTTTGGGAGCTTTATGGATGAGTCATCCAGTTACCAGAAGTGGATGCTGCAGCTTATCCCTGTGCTACATTAATGGCTGGTAACTTTGGAGGCTGGGAAACAGAAACAACAGATGATGCCCTTGACAAATTATTTGCAGGTCCCCACAGGAAATTTGTCTAGTGACAACTAGACTGAAACTTCTTCCAAATTTGTGCACTGGTAGATTGAAGATGAATTACTACCAGCAAGATTTTACAGAAGAGGGTCTAAAATCTGCCTTTTAAATCATCACATTAAATATTTTACATACTGGAATTTCAAGGTGAGTGATGGTAATGGAATTGGTGCCAGAATTCTTAACACATTATATTAAAGTCACACTAAAACCAGCAGGGGTTCATATCCAGAGGTTCATAAACTGTGTGACTCAGTTTAAATACTTGTATTTCAGTTTACCCTGGATTGTTGATTTTGAGCTGTAAGGACTGATTGTTGCTAATGTTGCTGACAAGGATAGATTCTGAAAAAAAAGTGGTTAGGGGTCCCCACATTTAGGGGTCCCCACCTTTTAAAACATACATTTATTCCATTTAATATGTGAAGAGGCCTCCATTTAATGAAAAACAAGACTTTAAACCCAAGTCCTGTAGCACCAAAACCCAGCACACAATTATGTTAATTCTTTAATATTCCTTGAATTAACTACTAGCTTTATAGTTTTAGTGGTGCTGAACCCTTGGTTGGAGCATGAACAGGTTGTGTGGGCTAGTCAATGATTAACTTCTTTCCCAAGCAATTGCACTGCAATCCTGCCCTGAGTTCTTTGTGATTAAGGTTTGTTCAAAGCACTCAGTGCTCCAGACAAAGTCCTAAGTCCAAATATGAGTGTTTGCATAACCAAGTTCAACTTTTCCTTTGAAGTCTACGAGCCTAAGCATGATTCTTCACACTAAATCCTGCAGCCACAGCACTCCTGTTGCTCAATGCAGTGTGTGTGTGCGTGCGGGCGGGCGGGGGGAGTTAAAAACAAGCCAATTGTTTCTATGTAATCAAGATTCCTAAAATACAGAACAAGTTCACAGAATTGGGGTGAAGGAAAGGGCAGTTAATAGAAGCAAACAGGAATCATACACCTTTATATAATGAACCTGTGATTGCTCTAGGCTGGAACAGGCCAATAGGCTGGCCCATTAAAAACAGCTCTGCTGGATCCCAGTAGTGGTCCATCTAGTCCAGCCAGAGTGTCCAACCACAAGGCAAAGAGGCCAAGTCCTTTGCCTGATACTGCCTCCTGGCACTCAGATGTTGACTACCTTGGAATGTGGTGGTTCCCTTTAGTCACCTTTGCTCTTAGGTACTGATAGACCTGCCTCCACAAATTAGTCTAATCGCCCTTTAAAGTCAGTGATGTCTATGGCCATAACTACATTATCTGGCAGAGAATCCCACATTTTAATCACAGCATTAAAAAGTATTTCCTTTTGTCTGACCTGCTCTTCAGCTTCATTGGATGCTCTCAAGTTCAAGTATTCTGGAAGAGGGAGAAAAGTTCTTGGTCAACTGCACTTTGTGCATAACTTTATAAACCGCTATCATTTCCCGCTTTAGCAATCTCTTTTCCTAAATGAGAAGTTTAGGAATTCTTCATTCTTTCCAAATTCTTCAGTCTTTCCACATGGGGAAAGTGCTCCAACCCCTTAGTCAGCTTGGTTGCCCTCTTCGGTATTTTATCCAGTTCTGTGATGTTCTGTTAGAGTCTGAGTAACTAGAACTGCACACAGTATTCCAAATGAGGCTGCACTATTGTTCTATACCAGGACATTATAATATTGGCTGTTTTATTTTCAATCCCTTCCATGATAATCCCCAACAGAGAGTTTGCCCTTTTAATCACTGCAGCACACTGGGTCGACACTTTTCATTGACCTAGCCACTATAATGCCAAGATTTTCCCCTCCTTCAGTCTCAGCAAGTTCAGACCCCATTAACCTATAGCTGAAGTTGGCATTTTTTTCCCAATGTGCACCACCCACTACTTTTCTAGCACAGCTCTAGTGCTTTTAACATCTGTGTGGCAGGGAGAAATTTAGTAGGTAAAATTTTCTTCTATCGCTGCATCTTCATGTTAGGAGAACAACTCATGTGGTACAATGGCATGTTGGACCAGGACAGTATTTCCCAACCATGGTACCATACAGTATTGCGGAGTATTGACTCAATGGTACTACAGTGTGAGGGTTTTCAACATCCTGCCTTGTGCCTGCCGTTTCTGACTCTGGGCAAAGAGGAAAGAAAAAGTATTTTAATTTTAAAATATTTTCTACTCTTACTTGGGCAGGTTGATGCCCCCCCCTCCCAAAGTGGACAATGATGGGCCTGGAGAGGCCCTTTGCCAGAGACTCCTTTCACTTCTGGAGGGTGTGGCAGGAAGGCATGGCCAGCTGATATCACTTCCAGAAACCTTGAGCCTGAAGCATATTTCAGCAGTATCTCCACACAATCCAAAGGTTAAAATGGCTGGACTAGGATCCCTGCTCTGCCATGGCTAGCTGGGTGATCTTGCACCATTCACACACCTACCTCACAGGATTGTTGTGAGTATAAAATAGAGAATCATGTAAACTGCCCTGAGTCCCCACTGGGGAGAAAGGCAAGGTATACATTAAGGTTAAGGAAATACAAATAAAGCTGAACTTATTAAATTTTTGCCAGATCCTTAAAGGCGGGGGGGGGGGGGTTACTGGAATATAATCCAATATAGATTGTGATGGAGAGGCTTGCTGAAACACATCAAAGCAATCTCATACCAAATGCTATACAGACCCAAGTATATTGTGGCTAGATTTTTCACAGCTACTCGGACATCTTAAACTTTGAGTCTTGCAGAAGGCAGAAAGGTTTCCCATATTAACCAAACAGGTTAACTTCTTATTCCGTTTAAAAGACTCAACTTTCAAAAGCCTCTTTTAAAACGACCAAATCCCATTCTCTCTACACTCTTCCCTTTTCTTCCCCTCCCCCGATGGTTTATAAGCAACGTCAAAGCTTAGAGTGCCCAGCCAACGATGAAGAGGAAAGAAGGGAGTTGTAAGGCAACACAAGCGACACCAGTGTGTTAAAATCACTAATGGAGCGTCACTCTCTCTCCCCGCCCCCCGCTGACAGGGTGCGGCTGGGAGACAGGAGAGCGTGTTTAAAATGAAGGTGCGGGTATTTGACGCATTTGCCTGAGGGCCGCTGGGTGCAGAGGAGAGTTTGTAAGGCTGGTCTGCGCACGCGGGTTACCTCCCCACTTTTCGAGGAGTACAAAGTACGGTTGCAACAAAAACGCTAGATCATCATGTAGCAATGCAGCGCGGGCACGAGGGGAGGGGAGAAGCAGCCGCAGGCTCCGGAAGCCTCCCAACCCCGCCCAGCCACGGAAACTGCACCAGCTGCCGCCGCTAAAATTAGAGCGAGAGGCGCAGGCGTCACAGCGCCGCCTCCTTGGGGCGCAGCCTCCCCCTGCCTGAGCTGAACCGTACCAAGAAAGGAATCGTGTATGGCGGCTCCAGTTCTTTATCTGGACGAGTCACCTCCTGGTGAACCAAATATAGTAAACAGCAGGGACTACTTCTGGCTGTAGCTTTGCGAAAGGGAGAGCCCGCTAGGATTGTGCAACGCAAGAAAAGAGCAAACGGTGGTGACGTGGCAGGCACCGACTGGCCGAGCGCGCAAATGGCCGGCGGTTCTTTGCTTGCAGGAGAGGAATTGCGTTAACGCCTCCGTTTTAGCCAGCCTGTCGCTGAGGGAAGGGGGAGCGTCGCCCCAGAACAGGAGTGGGCGAACTCTTGCTCCCGGGGGGAGGAGGGGGTTTGCAGCTTTAAGGGTATTTCTGGAATACTTTTTAGATAATCCCACAGATTGTTTATAGTGATTCATTTCAGCTCAGAGCTGCAATTTAACATCTCTCGATGTTTGGCGGATCGTCTCTGAAGCTTTTCCTTGAAGATTTTATAGTTCTTTTGCTTCTCCCCCAACTTGTCTATTTTTAAGGATGATTTTAAAAATCTTTTAAATTTTTCCTTGAGAATTTGAATGGCTTGGAAATTCTTAATTGAGAAAGATTAAAGCGTATTAATTAATGTTTCATTTGCATTGGTTATGCTTGTTGTTATGGCCCCTCCTGATTTTTCTCTGGAGCTAGGCAGAACATATTAACTACTCCCATCCTGTTTGCTGGTCAGTGACCAGGTTCAAATGTAGAACTGTTTGGTCCCCATGTTATGGAGCAGCCTGCCTGACAAGGTGCCACTCTTCTGGTTTTCTGTCATTATTTAAGAGAGTTTTTCTACACAGGCAATAGAGTTGCACTGTATTAAATTATTTACAAAAGTTACTAGGAAAATTTACTAGCAACTAGGTCCTGTTATGGAATTTTGCACCACCACTTAACCATGTTAATACTTACACTTCGCTTCAGTTCTGATTTTAGTCTTTCATAGACTCATAGAATAATAGAGTTGGAGGGGACCACATGGGTCATCTAGTCCAGTGGCCCCCAACCTTTTTATCACTGGGGACCACTCGACACCTTTTACTGAGGCCGGGGGGGGGGGGGTAGTTTACTTCTCTACTCTCAACCACTGTCCTAACGGTCTCTGATCGCTATGGTAATGTTTAAACATCCCTTCAAAATAAGATACAGACACGCCACAAAAATTAACATAAGGAACATTTTATTTTCATGGAGATTTTAACTCATGATAATGACAAATCAATGGAAACCCTGTGCTTGTTTCTCTGCAACGAGATAGTCCCATCTGGGAGTGATGGGAGACAATGACACCCGAAGTGTGTTGTAAAGGGCCAGGGGGGATGAAGTAAAGGGCGGGGGAGGGGGAGAGAAGGTGTCCTTCGCGACCCATCTCCAATTAGTCGAAGGACCACATGTGGTCCGCAACCCACAGGTTGGGGATCGCTAATCTAGTCCAACCCCCTGCACTATGCAGGATGCCCACAACCCTATCGCTCATCCCCTGTAACTTGCCACCCCCTTAAGCCTTCAAGCTGATTCTGCAACCCTAATCCTCCTGCATTGCTTATTGAATGCTCCATTTGTCAGTTGTATCGACTCACTCAAAATGTAATCTACCTTGAATCCAAGTCAAAAGAGTGGACTATATATAAATAATGTAAATAAGGTATATGGGAATGTTCTGCTACAATTTTGTAGCAAGTTTACAAACTGAAGGGGTACTTATCAGTGTTAGCTTCAAGATGTTGTACAACCAATAAAATGCTATGAAATCCAAGTACACTACCAGCAGTAAAAACCCAATTAGCAGTACAAGCCTGTGCAGTTTGTTGTTGTTGTTAGGTGCGAAGTCGTGTCCGACCCATCGCGACCCATGGACAATGATCCTCCAGGCTTTCCTGTCTTCTACCATTCCCTGAAGTCCATTTAAGTTTGCACCTACTGCTTCAGGACTCCATCCAGCCACCTCATTCTCTGTCGTCCCCTTCTTCTTTTGCCCTCGATCGCTCCCAGCATTAGGCTCTTCTCCAGGGAGTCCTTCCTTCTCATGAGGTGGCCAAAGTATTTGAGTTTCATCTTTAGGATCTGGCCTTCTAAGGAGCAGTCAGGGCTGATCTCCTCTAGGACTGACCGGTTTGTTCGCCTTGCAGTCCAAGGGACTCGCAAGAGTCTTCTCCAGCACCAGAGTTCAAAAGCCTCAATACTTTGACGCTCGGCCTTCCTTATGGTCCAACTTTCACAGCCATACATTGCAACTGGGAATACCATAGCCTTGACTAAACGCACTTTTGTTGGCAGGGTGATGTCTCTGCTTTTTAGGATGCTGTCTAGATTTGCCATAGCTTTCCTCCCCAGGAGCAAGCGTCTTTTAATTTCTTTGCTGCAGTCCCCATTTGCAGTGATCTTGGAGCCCAGGAAAATAAAACCTGTCACTACCTCCATTTCTTCCCCATCTATTTGCCAGGAATTGAGAGGGCCAGATGCCATGATCTTCGTTTTCTTGATGTTGAGTTTCTAGCCAACTTTTGCACTCTCCTCCTTCACCCGCATCTATAGGCTCTTTAGTTCCTCTTTACTTTCTGCCATTAGAGTGGTATCATTTGCATACCTGAGGTTGTTGATATTTCTCCCTGCAATCTTGATCCCAATTTGTGACTCCACTAACCCCGCATTTCTTATGATGTGTTTCACATACAAGTTAAATAGGCAAGGTGACAGTTTACAGCCTTGCCGAACTCCTTTCTCAATTTTGAACCAATCAGTGATTCCATGCCCGGTTCTCACTGTTGCTTCTTGACCTGCATATAGGTTTCCCAAGAGACAGATAAGATGCTCTGGTATCCCCATCTCTTTAAGAACTTTCCACAATTCGTTGTACTCCACACAATCAAAGGCTTTAGCATAGTCAATGAAGCAGAAGTAGATGTTTTTCTGGAACTCCCTAGCTTTCTCCATGATCCAGCGTATGTTGGCAATTTGATCTCTAGTTCCTCTGCCTCTTCGAAATCCTGCCTGTACTTCTGGAAGTTCTCGGTCCATATATTGCTGGAGCCTAGCTTGTGGGATTTTGAGCATAACTTTGCTAGCATGAGAAATGAGTGCAATGGTGCGGTAGTTTGAACATTCTTTGGCATTGCCCTTCTTTGGGACTGGAATGTAAACTGACCTTTTCCAATCCTGTGGCCATTGTTGAGTTTTCCAAATTTGCTGGCATATTGAGTGTAGCACTTTTACTGCATCATCGGATTGGGGATGGAACACTATTTTCTCTTAGTACCTATGATATCTATATTAATTGAAAAGGACAAGCGTAGCCTAGTTGCTAGGAGGTAGCTTTGTTGCGTGTGGCTGATCACAGGAGTATCCTTTTTTAAATGAGAGATAGTAGTAACACTGGTGCATCATGTGTAAAACAAAGAAAAAGTGGGTGGAAGGATGTTTTTAGTAGCGGATCATTACTTTTTGGGTTTAGCATTGTAGTAGCGGATTATTCAAAACTGCAAAAAAATTGGAGTGCATGAACTTGCAATGATTTCATAATACCAGTAACCAGTAGGCACCCTTGCAGAGATAAAATAATTTCAGATTTATTTCCAAGAAGAAGCTTGCCAAGTAAGTATGCCTAGGACCTGGCTTGTTTCAATAAACCCACTGAACCTGGTTGAGCAGTGTTAACAACGAATTTGTGTGTGTGGATGTATGTGTGTGTATACACATACACATACTTCACTCACTTTGGCTTCCTTAAAAACTATTATATGCTTTTGGTTGTAAATGTAGTAGCAATGTTGTATACTATTATTTTAAATATTACCATGTCTGTAAATGTATTTGGTTCACCCAATTGAACCCAACATTTTTAAAACTGAAATTCCACTGTTCTTAAGCCAATATAAATACTGACTAATCAGTGTGCAGCTCTCACTTTGAACTTTTCTATCTTTTTTTTTTTAAGTCATGTTGTAATAACAGTAAGATCTTCCAGGCAGAGTCTTTCTGGGAATGACTGCTCTTACATGGTGGTTAGTAACTTGGCCTTCAGCCATTTCTCTGAAAGTACAAAGAGTAATGGATTTGAGGGTTTTAAAAACATTTTGTGTGTGATCTCAGTGCTGGCAGAAGGTGCCAGAGAGGCAGCTCAAGAGACAGAAGTTGTCTGTTTATCTACAGACTAGAACAGTATTAAAAGCATTACATACTTCTCCCCAACACCACAGATGTGCCTTGACCTTGAACATGTTGCAACATTTCCTTCTTCCTTCATCTCCTGGGACAGTGGCTTTCAAGCATAGGTTCAGCTCAAGAAATTTTGGCACTTGAGATAGAAAATCCTAATTTGTGGCAAAAATACAACTAAATTACCAATAAACTGCTAGCATTTTATTGTGTCCAAAATTCATTGTTAGAGTAGGTTACGTCATTTTACCTAAATTTCTTTTCTGAGGATAAAATGGAGAAGGGATTATAATCTGTTTTGAGCCTCTTGAAGAAAGGACAGATTACAAATAATAAAATAGTCATGTGGCCATTCAAAGGGTAACAAATCTATTGTGACATATTTTTCAAAGTAAAAGCCTGTTTGCCCAGAGACCTGTCTTGGCAGTAATATGTGCAAAAAGGATCTAGGGGTCTTAGTGGACCATATACTGAACACGAGTCAGCGGTGTGATTCGATGGCTAAAAGGGTATATGGGAATTTGGGCTGTATCAAAAGATGTATAGTGTCCAGATCATGCAAGGTGATAGTACTACTTTACTCTGCTCTGAAGAGATCTAAACTTGAAGTACTGTGGTCGGTTTTGGGCACCACAATTGAAGGATGAAGACAAACTTAGAGTGCGTCCAAAGGAGGGCAATAAAAATGGTGAGGGGTTTGAAGACCAAGATGTATGAGAAAAGGTTGAAGAAGCTTGATCCATTTTGACTGGAGAGAAGATGACTAAGGTGATATTAGCCATCTTCAAGTAGTTGAAGGGCTGTCATATAGAGCAGTGGTCCCCAACCCCCGGTCCGGGGACCGGTCCCGGTCCATGGATCAGTCGTTAGCAGGCTGCAGCTCCTCCTCGCCCTTCTCCCCAGCTGCTGCCTCGGGGGCTGCTCCACCACTCTGCCGCCGGCTCACCTTTGGTGCTCTCCAGTGGCCGCCATGGCTGGGGCTCCCCCTCGGCATGGCACTGCGCAGCTGCTGCTGGCAGCGCCCCCAGCGGGCGGCGGGAAGTCAGGGGCACCGGCAGGAAAGCAAGTGGAGCAGGGGCTCAGGCAGCGGTGGCGTCCCTCAGCAAAAGACTACCCCCTCCTGGACCTCAGTAAAATTGTCAAGCGTTGACCAGTCCCCAGTGATAAAAAAGTTGGGGACCACTGACATAGAGCAGAGTCGTTTTCTGTTGCCCCAGAGGATCGGATCAGAACCAATGGGATGAAATTAATTCAAAGAACACCCAGAAGAAGTTCCTGATGGATAAGTTCCTCAGAGGAACAGGCTTCCTTGGAAGGTGGTGGGTTCTCTTTCCTTGAGTTTGCCAAGGGGAAGGACATCTTCTTACTAGAGAAAGTAGCATCCAGTGGAAAACGGAGCAGCTCCACTTTCTCCACCAACTCCTGCTGCTATTTGTCATACAAGGGAAACCGTGTAACTGTATATTTTTTGTCCATAGGTGGGAAAATGGCATGATGAAATGGTTAAATGCCCAACTGACATATCACTTCCTCTGCTCAGTTCAGTATTGCCTAACCATTTGCTTTGAAGTTCAAAAAAGGAAATCCTGGTGAATATCATCTGTCATATTTTCTTTGACCTTGAATATCTTTCTGACTAGCATCAATGTACATTATGCCAATGAACTAGTGGATGATGGTATTTTTTTACCTATTTCCATGTTAGCCACATTCTTCTCATTAGCTACCCCTATTATCTCAGAGATTTTAATATGCGGCTACCTTCTTATATAATCACACTGGGAAAACCTTTCCAGTCCATATTTCTGTATGTCAGTCTCTGTTAAAGGCACAGAGGTAGGGATAGTACAAAAACCAACAGTTTCTTGTGTATGAAAGTTTTGACATTTAGAGGGAAGAAGGGCTATTTTTTATATCTCACTTTTTCTTACCCAAAGGAGTCCCAGAGCGATTTACAAACACCTTTCCCTTCTTCTCCTCACAACAGTCATCTTGTGAGGTAGGTGGGGCTGACAGAGCACTGTGAGAACAGCTCTAAAAGAACTGTGACTGGCCCAAGAACACCCAGCTGACTGCAAGTAGAGGAGAAATGGGGAATAAAATCCAGTTCTTCAGATTAGAATCTGCTGTTCTTAAGTACTCCATCATGCCATGTGCAGAATGAGGACTAGAGGAGCTCTACGAATCATATTGTCAAATATTCAGTTTATCCTTTTAAAGGAAATTATGATTATAAGCAATAATTTTTCTAGAATAGAAATTATGGTTTATTACAAACAATGTTATTATCATTTATTCATAATTTAAATAGCGGCAGATTTATAGTCCAGTATTTTCATTAATACACAATGTAAATTATTTAGAGTAAACTGTGTCACTTGCATTGTTTGGGAATTGACAATTAAAATAATGTTATTAGAGAAGGATGAGGTGGCAGGAGTTGTCACAAACTAACTTCATACCCTTATTAGTATTTGAATAATAGACAAAATACTGTAAGAAAAAAATAGAAGTAACTGCAACAGCAAAATATACAGGAAAGGAATGGTTTGCTAGCTGAGAATAGATTTATGACACTTATTATCTTGCTTAGGGGGATTTCACAAGGTCACTTAATGCATGTTTGTTACCCTTCAATAGTCTTTCATATCTCAGATGAGTGTATTGTTGCAAACTTCTCCAGTAACCAACCCTAGACTAAACTAGAACAGTGGCATTTCTCATGTAATATGACAGTGGGCTTGTGTTGCAATGCTGGACCAACGCACTATAACCCCAGATTCCCTCAATCCTTTAAGGATGCTCAAGCATGTACTAGTTTGGCTTAAGATCTGTTTGTTGGTAGCACAGGGAGCTGATTTTTCTTTGATCCATCTGGTCCATGAACCTGGTCATCAGGTTACTTTTCATGGACTGAAACAGTACAGTATATTGCAGTTAGTAGTATGTCATGTGTACATGTTTCCATGCAGATTGATGGAAGTTCCACTTGCTCCTTTCCCTCACAGGCCTGTTGTCACTGCACCTTGCTCTGCAGCCAATTATATAAATGTGATGGGGGAAAGTCAGTCAGCCAGTGATTATAAATAAAGACTGCATTTTTAACAAAGGTCTTGCCATGTGGTGTTTGCTTCAGTCCATGGTAACGACGTCATTTCAGTCATGCACATTTTCACATAGCCTTATGGGAGACATAGCTCCCCACTCTTGTCATGCTCCCCACTCTTGTCCCCACTCCAGCCATTCATGTCTTGGTAGAATCATCACATCTACTGCACTGATGCAAAAACACCCACAAGGCAAGGAAATGAAACTCCACCACCACAGGTACATTTGGGGCATATGATGGATAGATGAACAGATGGGAAGTTTGGCTCATGGATGATTGAGGCTGTTGAACGTGGTATGTTCACCTGTCTTACAAACTTGCTGCAGATTTGTGGCACCCTTACCTACAATACAATACTTTATCACAAAGTATTTGCTATGCAGTTCAAGCAGATAATGTGTGATTTATCAATATCCTACTCCCCATGTACTGTGCCTCTATCTATGTGTTTGCCAGACTGTAACCCTGTGATATCACTGAAAGGAAGAATGGCAGAAGAACAATAGGATTACATATATACAATTTAAAGAGAAGCAAGGGGGTGGAGAGATCTATACAAACAAGCCCAAATATGCTTCCATGAGACACAGAGGGGTAGAGAATTGTCAAAGGTCAGTATATGATTATAAATACATACGGTACAGTCCTAAGCAGAGTTATACCTTTCTAGGGCCATTGAGAATGTGCATTTACCACTGAATGCATCCTGGTAGTGTGGGAGACATAGATAGTTTATGCACTGGGAATTTCACTGCCCCAGCTCCTGTGCAGGAGCACAAATCGGGAGCGGATGAGGTGCACTGGGCCAAATGCTCCCCCGTGTGGGTGCAGGAAAATGTGGGGCAACCTGCCATGACTAAAACTCCAGCCTGCAGCCCAGCATGAAACCTCCAATGCATAAACGGTCATAGTCACGCCAAGGCATGTTACTGAAGAAGGGAAGATGAAAGCACTAAAGATGAATAGAAGAGAGTGGCAGCAGTTACCTCATTTACTGCTTTATCAGCATGTACAAAGGTAAACACATGCAGATCTCTCTGACTTGAACCAAACCGTTTTTCTCGGGAACTCTGTGTCCTCAGAATAACTTGGCTTCTACAACGATATTCCTATCTGCCTTTCTCTGTCATTTTGCCCCTGTAGCTCAAGAACTGGCTTAAAGCCTATCATGATCAACATTCACCTCTCTCTGATCCCAGGGTAAACTATTGCGTAAAACATAGTACAGCTCCAGGATGGAATCTACAGTCAGAGAAGTACAATGGTCTGTGAATGCCCCAAGATAGTCAGCAAGGGTGTATGGCTGAAACACCCAGGAATTACTTGTTCTTCCAGCAGACAGCCTAATACATTTGTCATACTTTTAAAATCAAGGTCACATTTATTTGAAACCAAATATTTATACGATACGTGGAATTAAGCTGCAGCAGTAGCAGGATTGGCACTACCATCAACAAAGTTTGTATCAAGAAAAGAAGTGATGTAATATCTATGGGCGCGCAGAAGAAGTTGGATTCAGATTCATGCTATTTGTCATTTTTAAAATTAGTCATATTTTTAATACTGGAAATAAAACCAGGAATGTTTGGGAAGTAGCATGGCAGTCATTCTCATAGTTTTTTTAAATACCAAAAATTGTATGAGCCATATTTTCCTTCTCTTGCACCTCAATCTTCAGTTCTTTCAGCATTTTTTCCCTAGCCATTCTTACTTTCCACATTGCAGCCTTCCCAGGAGAAAATACCAATGATCTGTGATGATGAAGTATCATAAATAGATACAAGGGATATTGTGATTTAAAAGCAGCTGTGAAGCCCCCCTGATCTGAACTAGAGTCAGAGTGCAGAAACAAAGAAACATAAAAGGAAGCTGTTTTTATTTGTGAGCCAATAGAACAATCCTTGTTTTAGACACTGGTCCACCCATTTATATGTACATAAATTGTGGAGTGGGTGGTGTATTTTTAAACAAAAGTGGAACATGTGGCAGAGGTGCTGAATCCTTGACTCCCTCCTGTATCTTGCCATGTTCTGCTTAGTGATTACTTTTGGCATTTTTCTCACCATTTAGCTCTCATACTGGAGCCAGAGTGAAGGAGTAATGCCGAAACCATCAAACTGCAGTAAAGTAAAGCATGGAAGAGAACAGGGTTTAGCTCTGTTCTCCCATGCACTTCTCCCACAGATGTCATCACATTTCTATGATTCCATCCTAAGAGAATTTTAATTGCCTATAAAATTAACACCCATTCTCCTATCTGCCTGAAATTGGGCAGGGATGATCCCACAGGTATTATCACCCATGATACTTTCATCACAATTGACTGGAAGAGAAGAGTTCCAAATAAATATATTTGCAGTTGAAGCCAAAAACAACAACAAATAGAATCAAGAAAATAAACAAGTGTTATTAGACATGGCAAATGTAAAGAATAAAAATGTTTAAAACAAAAACTAAATGAAAATGAAGATCCCCCCTTTGCATAACCCTGGTTTTTACCACTGGTTACTATCTATTTGACTTCCTATGCTTATAATTGCATTTTTAAACTTATCTGTATACATTCCCTGATACAAAAAATAAAATTCTATTTGTTCTGGTTAATATTGCCACTCAATGTTTACTTTCCACAAATGTTCAAGGGATGGGATTAACTGTATCTTGTGCTGATGTTTTTATGAGCTCTATGTGTGTATTATTTGATTGCAGCCTATAGAGATGCCAACTTGGAAACAGGTCCTTTAGCTGCATTTCATCTGCAATGAACTGCAGGTGGTCACATAATCTTCACGCTCGGAAAAGTTTCACCAGTTAAGTCCTGCACATCAAGTTGTTGTTACAACTTGCATAAGAGCCATCCAGGGCTTCTTGGTTTTTTTAATAGCCTGTAGGCAGCCCCTGTCCTTTGTGTAATGACCTGATAGTTGTTTTAAAAGGGCAAATAATCACGAGAGAGTGAATGGTAATCTTGTAAATATGGCTTTTCTTTTCAATGAATGCTCAATTGTAGACCAAAGTTTATCTGTTTTGGAGAGCAAAAAACCCATGCTGTGATTCAACGTTGTAGCAGATCTCCCTTCAGAATGCTCTTGCAGAGCCACAGTTTCAAGATTAAAGAGCTGCTGAAAATACTGTTCAGTCACAAAGCATGGGTGGGATTGCTAATGAATGCTGTGGCTTACATAGGGGATTACAGTGGGTACCACACAGATAAAGCCAGAAAGTCAGACCCAAAATGAGAAGGAGTGTCTTGGAATAAGTGGAAGCACAGCATGAGAGGAAAGTTCCGTTAGTTCTACCAGAGCTAAAGCTTCATTTATTGAGTCATTTGCAATATTAACTTTATGACTGTGAAATGACCATATTAGAGGCACAATGGGAATACTCTGTCTTCCAACACATAGCACCCTGGTTAATGAAGCCTTCGTTCTGTGCAGATACATGGAAGGGAAATTTATCCCTTGTCATGGGGGATACTAGGATAATCATGGGGGCACTAGGCGACCGGGAGGCTCCAACAGTTGCACCATTGCTTTACACCCAGCAGCCTCCTGGCTATTATGGGCAGACTAATCCTATGATTCAACAATCATGGCTGCCACTAAACTAGGGCTTAGGCATTCCACTTCTGGGAACAAAATGTATTGGGCTGCCCTTGAACATAAATGTCAAGAATATCTGTCTTCTGCTTCTGATAATATTTTATCCCAGTGTGGTTGGATGCCACAACTACCCAGCAACCCTATCACTGTCCTTGTGGAAAGCTGCAGTTTTCCTAATAAAGAGCAGTCTTGCATTCTTTACCACAGTTGCGGACTAGATGCACAGCAAGGGTCGAACAAAGCAGTTCAATATATTCAAGGTTGTATTTCAGATTGTGGTATATTCTTTAGATATTTATTAATGGTATTGGTACATAACAAATTTTTTAAATGAAAGAGATTTTTGCCTTTGGTTTACATATGTCCATTCAGTAGTTTGTAATGGTGATTATGCGGGGGGTGGGCGGTCTGATGCCTGTTTATGTATTGCTGTCTTACTTCTAGGGGCTGGGAAGGTCCCAAGATTTTCTACCTTAAGTGTAAGGAGATGTTGCTAGCAGCCAAGAACAAGATAAGTCATACTATAATATTCCCTATTACCATGTATAGGAGAGCCAGTTTGGTGTAGTGGTTAGGAGTGCGGACTTCTAATCTGGCACGCCAGGTTCGATTCTGCGCTCCTCCACATGCAACCAGCTGGGTGACCTTGGGCTCACCACGGCACTGATAAAACTGTTCTAACCGGGTAGTGATATCAGCACTCTCTCAGCCTCTGTTGTGGGGAGAGGAATGGGAAGGCGACTGTAAGCTGCTTTGAGCCTCCTTCGGGTAGGGAAAAACAGCATATAAGAACCAACTCTTCTTCTTCTTCTAAAAGATGGACAATGAAGACAGTTGACAGGAAGAAAGTTAATTCATTTGAAATGTGATACTGGAGGAAAGTAATATAGGTACCATTGACCAACAGAAAGACTAGGGATCCCAACTTCCAGGTGAGACCTGGGGATCTTCAAGAATTACAGTTAATCTCCAGACTACCGAGATGCTTTTGAAGGTGGGCTCTGTGGCACTGTACTTGACTGAGGTCCCTGACCTTTCCATGTTCCACCCCCAAATCTCCAGGACTTTAATAACCTGGATCTGGCACACAAAAAATTTCTCCACTGGTGGCTGAGGGAAGACCTGACAGCCCTAAGAATGACAAATAAATAGTTTCCAGATCAAACCTGAACTCTCCCAAGATTGAAGCTAAAATGACCAAACTTGAGGCTATTGTACTTTGTTCACAGTATGGGAAGGCAAGAATCACTGGAAAAGTTGAAGGCAGCAAGAAAAGAGGAAGATTTCATATGAGATTAACTGGCTCAATAAGGAAAACACAACCCTCAGTTTGCAAGACCCAAACAAAGCTGTTAACAATAGAATATTTTGGAGGTCATTAATTTGTAGCATTGCCATAAATCCAAAGCAACTTGGCAGCAACTTGATGGCACTCAACACACACAGAACTCTGCTTAGGACGGCATGCCTGACATCTCTGAAAAATATTAACCTAGGCATCCTGTTGTAAATCATGGGTTGTATAATTTTTGCTAAAAGCTCTTAAAGTATTGGTATTATTCTCTATCATCTTTGAGCATTCCCTCAAAGTAGCGTTCACAAAGTGTTTTGTTGCCCAGTGTCAAGATGTATTTCATCGGTTATTGCATTAAGTATGAATGCCCACAAAAGAGAGTTGGTAGGCTGTTGATTACTTCTTCCTCCTCCTCCTCCTCCTTCATTAATAGCATTTATAGACAGCTGCTCCTGGATAAAATGGCTGTTTTGAATTGTAGACTCTGTGGCATTGGACACAGTTCTCTCCTGCTTGAATATCTGGATTCCTTTGCAACAGCCATCCTTCAGCCATTTTCTGCTGGTGGGGCTCTGAGAAGAAATTCTGAGAGGGGGGAAGCCAATGGGGGGATTCATCTCTTTCCTCCCATTCCTTTTCTATCGTGTATGAATTCAACAAGGCCACTGCAGACCAGACAAACATCCAGAAAGCCACTCTGCCTCCTGACTCCTTCCAGTGTTAGTTGATTTATATATACATCAAATTATCCCCCCCCCCCTTACTGGAGTTACCCCTCCAGAGCTCTGGAGTAACCCTGGTCGAGAATGACTGGTATGGAGAATTCTGTTTATGATCCTTAAATCCTTTACCTTCCCAGAATTACAGGTTTATTGAGGAAAGAAAATGTGTGTTAAATTTGGCATGGTAAAATTGGGCATGCCACACAGAATTAGTGACAATTATGCAAAAGTCAAGGACCAGAGGGCAGGAAGGCTCCTTCAGATGATCTTTATGATTGATGAAAAAGAACAGTAGTCGTATGACACAGAGCCTTTGGTCTTGCAGTCCTAAACATGTGTAAAGACAACTGAAATCAATGGGTTTAGGAGAGTGTAACTCAGGAGTCTGTACTGGCAAACTGGGATTTCAGGAATGAGAAGGTATCAGATACATCTAGAGGAGCAGCAGCCATGGTCAAAGGAATTGTGTTCTGTTTGAATGGCTTCTGAGATCATGACTGGAAAGGCTACCCAGAAATATCTAGCCTATCAAAACTTGGCTACCTGGCTTTTAGGATAATTTCCCCTGGATGAGGGGACTTAAGGTTAGCTTTCTGTTCCAGCGACTGTTTCCTAGGCAAATGGCTACACAAAAGAACCACATATTGTCTTTCCCTAGATAATGTTTCTTGGTTTGATGCAGACCATCATTCATTAACTTCATTTGTAGGCTAGCATCAGCTTGGTCTGTTATGGCTACTGCCTTTGATTATCAGTCTGCCAGCAGTAGGTCTGCAACAGGAGATATAATGGAAAATGCAGACATGAAAACTAAACCAAAGATTAGGGATCAAGAAGGGAAAAGGAGAGCAGCACAAAAGCAACACTAAAACCAATTTATTTTGCAGATTATTGCATGGAGCTTGAAGATTAAACAATTTCTCATTTGTAATGAACTGTATTTGTCCTGGGTGGCAATAAAAATTTCAGAAGTAATATTTAGAACCAGTATGTATCGTAAATACTAACTCATTAATACTCATTCTGCATAACTATTACATCTACAGGATTAACTGATATTTTTTTAATTCTTCAACATTTAATATTCATCAAATACTAAGCAAACGAATGTGACAAGAACAGGACCAATAAGATAAAAATGTATTCTAGTGAAATTTTAATTTGCAAAATAAAGGCCACAACATTAATAAAACTTAATTATATCATCAAATATTTAACAACTGATTTTAAGAATGTTCTGTTTTTGTTTCTCATCCTTTAAAAATTATCTCCATAAAACAACAAATAGGACTTGATCATTCCTGCTTTGTGCAGTTCAAGTTATTGCAAACTTCATTCTGTTCTCAATGAACATTTGACTTACAGGAGCCTGTTTTTGCATTTGCTCTGTCCCAGATCAAGTAAGAGCCATGCTAGTGGTCCTCCCCCACTCCGCAATGTTCCATCTTAACACTGGTACACATCTTCCAATTAAATGCAATAGCCTCATTGTAATTACAGAATCATTTTTTCCAGTAACTCTTTGGCTTTAGTTGGCATTTAGAAATGAAAATGCTTTAAGCAGGTTGTTGTGACATATATTACTGCAGGATATATTTTCCCAACATATTATGTTCAATCTAGCAGGTATAAATATACTGGAAGAACACTGCTCTAATTTATCATCTACCACAGTGATAAACTGAACATTCTAATTATTTCACTGACACAGTTGACTACGTATTGACTAGTGAAATTAACAACATGAACTCTTAACAAAAGCAGCAGTGTGGATCACAGAATATAAGTAATCTTTCCTCTTTTCTGATAATTCTGCTCTATTGTGCCATTTATATTATCCATCCGTCCTGCATGCTGATCAGGCTTGCAGTGTTTCCCATTTCCCCAGCATGGATAGTTAGACAGACACATTCTTTATGTAGCCATTCTCCCTATCATGGGGTTCTGTACATCCACACATCTATCCTCAGTTGGTTTTGAAACAGCACAAGGAAACTTTCAGTGGTGTTCTTTCTAGATACTCCAAGCTAAGATCTTTGGCTGTCAGCAGTCCAATATCAGTTTCTCTTATAGCAGAGAGGACCATAAATTATATATTAAAATTTTGTTCATTGAAAAGTTGTTTGGATTTTTTAGGAAAGATCATAACTGTTGTGGGGTCATTTTGAACCCCATAGAACCACATAGTGGCTGTAATGGAGTAACTTAGTATTCCACCTCACATGCAAGGTCAGAAGCAATCACACTATTCATCAAAACTTCTCTTTACTAAATATTACTAGTTGAAAAAATAATTGTATGTTGAAGTCAAAACTTTCTTGAGAACAATACAATTAAACAATTTCACCCCTTTCAGAATATCAAAAGAACAATTTGCTGAGTCTTGAGTTCAAAGTGTTGCAGAAGTAATAATTGTTCTAAAACACATTTCCTAATTTTTCATATTGTTTTGATAAACTGGAGGACAGAAGAACAATGTAGGTTTCTTTGGGTCCCCATGTTGACAAAAACTGGGTATAAAGTAGTGTAAAATACAGTAGTTAAAAAAATAAGATTGAATTCATTTTAAAATAGCACAGGTTAAAGCAGCAGTGATTTTTCTGTAGAGCATCTAACTGGGGTTGCTAAAAACTCTCTTGGAGGTCAGGCTGAATTGTGAGTAAGTACAGGAATAACTAGATGGACAGGTGGAATAGATGGAGCCAGAGATAGACAGGTAAATGTTAACTTTGCCCCCAATCAAAAGCCTGGCAGAAGAGCTCCATCTTGCAGGTCCTATGGAATTGTAACAAGTCCAGCAAGGCCTGGATGTGTTCCAGGAGCTCATTCCACCAGGTAGGGACCACAACGGAAAATGTCCTGGGCCTGGTTAAGGCCAGACATATTTCTTTGGGGCCAGGGATCACCAAGTGTTTGGTACTGGAAGAAATGAAGCATTGGGTGGGGGGGGGGGAGGGAGTATAGATAGAGAGGCAATCAAGAATCACCTCCAGATTTCTGGCTGAGGTGACAACTGATAGTTGGTATACTTTATTGCTTGGTTCTTTCTACTGTATAAGTAGGGGTGAACAATGTCATTCCTAGTATATTTTCCTCAAAGGAGTAAAAGAGGAAATAGCCAGTGGTAAGATGCTTAGTAAAAGCTTAACTACCTCGACTCAGACCAATTAAAATGCAGTTGATCTGTCCAGCAGTAGCAGCCCCTTGATCACTCCTCCCTAATCTCCTAAACAGTGACCAAACAGAATTCCCAACCAGAAGTATGTTATCTCTATCTTTGGAGGTAAAGAAACAGAAGACTTAATGTTCTGTCTGTAGAGGAGGAGGAAATGATCACCTTGATGGAAAATTCTGCCATCATCCAAAAAAGAAAATAGTAGGTTTGAGCAACGTATGGTGTGCAAAGCCACACCTTCCCTATGATTATGGGTGTGAGGGGAAAATATGTGTATATTGAATATGGCACAGCAAGGATAGGCCTATGTGAAGAGTATGCCTGCAAATGTATATGTAACAAGGAATTTTTGCCTGTGTGTGTGTGTGTGGAAGGGATGTTTCCAGTTCAAACTATTTTCAGGAAGCTAATTATTTATGGTAATAATTTAGAGTCAGTGCACATGGGGGATTTCAGTCCCTGACTGGCTCTCGGGATGGGCTTCAACAGCAGTGACAGCTACTAGGCTCTCTAGCTGAGCATGACGTGCACTAATCATTATTCCGGTGTGGTGAGCAGACTCAAAGTTTCCCAGTCAGAAGAAACATGCTCCTTTGGGCTTTATCCTTCTAACTTTTATGGCTGGCACCGTGACTTGAATCGCAATCTGGGCCTCTCAAGCACAGCAGTAGCCTCTACGTGCCAGCAGCACTGCAAGGCAAGGCAGACAAGGCAGGGCCATTTTCTCCACTGCAGCAGCTACTTAACAGCTACTTTCATCTTCCTGTGGATTGCGGGTGAGGACCTGACCGAGGTGACATTGTTTCTGGTGAATATTTCATTTGTATTTGTAAGAGTAAAGAGCAGATCTGAACACACTTAAAAGCAAACAAACAGTAAAGATACTTGATGGGAATGGTGCCATATGTCTTTTCAGAATCTATTCAGTAGCATTGCCTACCACTCACAATACACCTACCTTTGCTTTGTGTTGCAATACGATCAGAGAAGCAGCCGCAGCACAGGGATCTTCTGACTCTTCCACAACTCTCCATTTTCAGCTCACTGCTTGACAGCAGAAAGGCATCGTGTTTCAGGGTTAAATTACCTCCTTTATATTGGCATACTGATTGGTTACCTGCATGAGAACTAGGGCTTGGTTTCAGCCAGGATGGTGCCCCAGAACTGTTTTTGAATGGCAGGGATAGGTCAGTGGGAAGACACCTCAGCATGTGCAAATTAACTATGTATAGCTGTCCCCTCCAACTATCTGGCATTTTGTTGTTGTTGTTAGGTGCGAAGTCATGTCCGACCCATCGCGACCCCATGCACAATGATACTCCAGACCTTCCTGTCCTCTGCCATTCCCCAGACTCCATTTAAGTTTGCACCGACTGCTTCAGTGACTCCATCCAGCCACCTCAATCTCTGTCATCCCCTTCTTCTTTTGCCCTCGATCACTCCCAGCATTAGGCTCTTCTCCAGGGAGTCCTTCCTTCTCGTGAGATGGCCAAAGTATCTGGGATTAGGGGACAGGATTTCTAAATCAAAGGGTGAGTTTTTGAAGGTGGCTTCAGTTCTAGCATCTCTTGGTTTACCATTTAAGTACTGTTTTGAAGCAAACAACTGCCCTTTGACAAAGCCCACAAACATGTACCACATCCATGTGTGTTTGTGAGGTACGTTTCTAGCAATTAGGCCATTTATATTTAAGACTGGAGCTGCGTTGATTTTGATTTTCCTTCAGCTCTTAAAGATTTTCAAGGCTATTTACATTTCACGGGGCAAATAAATCATTATTACTTCCTGATGGTATTGTTATTATTGGCACTGGGTAGGATTCTTTTTGCTCTGGATGACAAATTCTTATTAGCACAGCAGTAGTAAACATCCCTTAGCTGATGATTGCTGAAAAGTCCAATAGTCTGTTGAATGCACATTTATCGCAGATTTCTTAATTCACCAATATAATGTGCACATCTTCCTCTAACTCCCTGTAGAATAAATCACTAGTGGCTGTATCCTGAATGCAAATGATGAATGTAGCTAATCTCATTCTTTAGCATCCCTTATAAGTGGCCTTAAAAATATTATGTTCCCCTTCATTTCTAGTCTTTGCCTGCCTGTGTGGGTGCTTTTTATACCAGTTTCCATAGCAACAGGCTCTATTGTAACTAAGATGGGAGAAGAAAAAGATCCATGCAGATCTGACACCTTGTGGCAACTCTTATGGGGTATTGTCCTCTTGTATCCTGCTTTAATTTCGCCCATTGCTGCCTATTCTGAAATGATTCCTCCCACTATGACATTTTAAAATTTGGAGGAGGGGAGGGAAACACAATGATTTTTATTGTAAATCCCTCTTTAGATTTTTCACAGGTGAAACATATTATCACAATGCCAATTTAAGCGCCTGTTAGAGCTGGGTACCCTTCAATAATTATATCAGAGGATTTAGCAGTTATTAACATGATGTGGCATCCATTAAAATCTAGCTGTGAATTTGAATTGAATTTTTTTACAAGGAAACATGCCATATCCATGGAATATCCTGCATTATCATCCAAATGTAGTTTTACATGTAAGGCTGGAGTGAGCTGTCATATTTTGGAGGGTCCTTATCTTCACCTTCAGGACAGGGTACTAAAAATAAAAATCTGTTCTAGAAGAGACACCAAATGGCTTTGATAGTATTTTAGGCCCATTTAATAATATGAAGATGATGTGATGGTTTTGTATGTGTGTCCCGAAACAACTGGAAAGCAAAGCTGGCTTGGGCTACCAGGAAAGTGTTCTGAAATGAGTTCCGTTGCAATAAATGAAAACTGCTCTAGAACATCATCAGGCTTAAATGCTGCTCTTGTAGGCACATTTCAATGGAACTTTTTCTATTGAAGAACCCCTGTTTGATTGTGCCAGCACTTTGTGGTCTCTGTGAAGTCCCCCATATTGGTTCTGCATCTACTTTGCAGAACCAGCTTTGCAAACATTCTTCTAGTGCTCCAGCTCCTTATTTTTGTTTCACAGGGTTGTTTTCTTCCCAGGCACTCTCATCATGTATTTATGGTATGTTGAATATCTTTCAGAATCTCCCCCCCAACAAACAAACAAACAAAAAACACTGCAGTAGCAATCAGTGGTCCGTATTACCACTAGGCATGACAGCTTTCTAATCTGTCTTGGAAAAGAATGCCAAGTGGACTCTTGTACACTTTTTGAAATATTATCAAGCACATGTTCCACAAGCATTTAGAACAGCAGTCCGCAAGCTTCCGCTTGCCGCAGACCGCTGCGGAGTAGTGGGCAGAGAGGGCGGCCCGGGGGCCCGCACACGCGCAGCAGCCCCAGCGCAAACATGCATGCGCAGACTGCCGCACACGTGCGTTTGCGCCCAGCAGGGATGCAAATGCGCGTGCGCGGCAGTCCGCGCATGTGCGTTTGCGCCGCCGCCATGCCGGTGGCCGCGGCTTCCCCCTCCCGGCCCCTCCGGGCCGCGAGCATATCGGCCGCTTTAGCTTTAGCTTGCGGCTCGGCAAGCTTCTCTTCCCTCCCCTCCCGAAGTGAGAAGCTTGCCGGGCCGCGAGCTAATCGGCCGCTTTGGCGGCTGATTTGCTCGCGGCCTGGTGAGCTTCTCACTTTGGGGGGGGGGAGGGAAGAAGGAGCCGCGGCCTGGGGCCGAGGCCTTCACAGCCCGGTGCCGGGCCGTGGCCCGCGGGTTGGGGACCACTGATTTAGAAGACTTTGCTTGTTAGCATTTTGGATCAACTCATGGAACCTCAGACTATGAGAAGAGAAGGAGACAACTGTGCCATTTCAATACTTCCAATTTCTGCCAGGGATGCAGAACCAAGATTCTTCTGGTCTTCATGCAAAAGCTGCTTCTCGGGTTTGAGATCCTAAACCTGCTATCTAGATGTGGCAAAGAGAGATAGCATTCCGCTTCATGAAAGTGCCAGTGAAACAGCACTTTATGTACGGGGTGGGAAAAGTAACTGCTGCACATAGAACACAATTGCAAAAGATTCCCTAGTTTCATGGAGTTTTGCATTGGAGGGCCCAACCAAATATTCTGCACAAGTACATACGATTAAAAAAAAAATCCCTTATAACTAAAAAGCCTCTTTGGGAGGGAAAGTTTAGATGAAACATGTGGTGGCATTTAATTCTTTCCTCATTTGCCACATGACTCCAAATTATATGTCATTCATCAAGTGTGTGTCTTTCTACTCCAGCTTCATGGGTACATTTATCACAGGCAATTAACAATAAGCATTATTATTCATTTATGACATTTATATTCCATCTTTCTTTTGTTGTAATCACAGTGACCCACACCGGATACCTAGGCAACCGCCCAACAGACTCACAGTTCACAGGAGATGCTGTGTGAATTCAGAGCAGGTAGCATTTGTGCCACAAGAATGATTCTTGCATGAGGCACGTCACCTGTAACAAAGCAGCTCTGAGATAACAATCTTAAAAGAAGTCTTATTAAATCATTGCATTTTATTTCCAAAGAAACATATTCCAAGTGTGGGTGAAGCTAGTATTCTGGTATTAATCCCCCCAACCCCCCCCCATTTTGAAGCAAAATAAACATTTGCTTTTGTATGGATCTAATCCTGATTAATGCAAACCTATTAGTCAAATTATTAAAAGTTGGAATAAACTTGCATCAATAGTAGCTTTTTAGTGTTTTGCTATTTATATCCAATTAAAATTATAAATACACAAAATAATCTGTGACATAGTAATCCTAAGTAAGGATGTATGTGAACTATCATTTTCCCTAGAAGAACTCCATTGCTATTATTAACTAAAGTATTTGGAGAATTAGGGCATATTTACACTACAAACTTAAACTGGTTTAACATTAATTCCCTCTCCCTAGAAAATATGAGGAACTGTCATCCTGCAAGAACTGGGTGGCTCTAAGGATCTCGGGCAGGATCCCCTGCGTCTTCACAGGGCCAGAGTCATCGGGATTCCGTGTGGAAGCCATGGCTCCCCGTGTTCGTGGAAAACCGGCACAGGTTGTGGTGAAGATGTGATGTTAGAACCGAGGCACACCTTTCTCTTGCAATGGGCAATACTGGTGTTGCTGAGGAGTGGGCTGTAATATATAAAGACTGTGCTAGGTGTGGACATTTAGTAATGAGTATCCCCTTTGATGGCTGTGAGAGACATGGGACAGGAAGGCAGTGGTGCTCAAAAGTGGCTGCATCTGCTCAAAATGTCACAGATGCCTTTTATGCTAATAAAGGTACTCTGAATCTGAAAATGTCACAGGTGGCATGGTGGAGAACTTGTCAGGAGGATGCAGTCTTCCACAGTTTCCCTGGGGTCAGAGTAAAACAGAAGTCAGTTTTTAATGCACACAATCTAAAGACAACCAGCAGTAATTTAGGATTGTGCACAATGATGCAAGTTTTTATCCAACATGGCTGCAATGAGTCTGCAACGATGACAATATCCTTAGTGCAGTTGTATTGCTAGTAACCAGTATTAGAACATTTGAGTAGAAACTGATGACGACTAAAACTAATTGAATGGTTCCAGTTGTGTAACTCTCTCTGACATGTCATTCTTATGAAAATGAGGGCACTTAGTTCATCAGTTTCACTTACCAGCTGCCTGAGAAAGGTTTTACTTGCCTCATTCTGGCTTTTTAGCAGGAAGTCCTCCTTGCCTGGGGTTTAAAATGCACAATGCTTCATTCACTTTGTTCTGATAAGTGGGAACAAGCAAAATGTTCTTGCAGTGGAGTGTTATCCATCCAAACATCTTATTAATCTGTTCAGGAAACAATGACAAAACAGCTCATAGAAAAAATCCAGGGCAGAAATATTATTCCTCGGGCTTACTGATAAGATGCTGCTAGCCTGATCAAAGTGGCCACTTGTGCAAATCCACTCCTCATGATGCCTGAATGGGCAGAGCCTTTTAGAGGTGGGTCCTCATTCTCCCTTGAACATGATGCATTGGGGTCACTCAAGCCTTCACTGACACGGGTGCCAATGAAATGCTGAGCCGATAAGTCTTATTTTTGTCAAAGCAGCACTTTTATTTTAAATCTTGGAATAATGGACTCAATACATTAGCTTGTTTGCCTTCCAGGGAATTACGCCATCTCCCAGTAACACAGGGTCTGGCCCGGCCCAAAAAGGGTTCCTTTGTCATACTCTCTTTATTGTCAGGTTTTCTTAGACATGCTGATCAATGACATTTATAGACGCTCTTCTATATAGGTGCTTTATATAATGTCTTTCAGATGCATCTTGGCACCAGAGAGTAATTTTGCTACAGATTCCAACTGACTTTGTTAAAGGTGCCATTTTAAAAAACAACAAGACCCATGAAACAGGAATGGCTCTTGAGTTTCCTTTTCCCACAGCAGTCTGCTGAAACACACAGACACAACTTGAAGCCACATACCAGAAATACTGAATCTCCACAAAGCCTCTGCTGTACCAATTCTCCTTTCAGTCTGACTCACTCCGTCTTTGGCAGCCCTCCAAGACTGAGGGGGGTTGGGGGGGGGAGGGGAGCAGCATCCTGAGCATGCCAAATGCCTCATTCTGATCTGTGATCCTGAGCACTCATTTCCACTTCACAGACTCTACTGAGCCGTGCCCGGGAGAGACAAATCCCAGAAGTGGTGGGAGGAAAGATGAAAGCCCCCAAAAGAGCTGCATTTATTAAGCTGTTTTTCTTTCACAGAAAAGCAGCATTTATCAGTGATTTCATATACCATGTGAGAGGTGGCTTCCTGCCAGTTTCCAGGGATCCAAACAATCCACTGACATCATCTGCTAACTATAGAGAAGCTTTTGCTGTAGGTGAATAAATAATGCAGCTGCAATGGCACAGGGCTTCTTCAGTGACACCGGCTGCCAGATTCAAGAAGCATTCCCCAAACGCAACAAGAGCAGAACAGCCAAAGTACAGAACAGTCACCACAAGAAGCTGATCAAGGGAACAATCCATACTGGGAAGAATTCTAGTGCAACAAACAAGGAAAGCAATGCTTTTGCACATCTCCTGTTCATCCTAGGAAGTTTATGCAGAGAGGGGAAATGTCGTTTACCTGTAACAGATGTCCTTCAAGATCATTTACATAGTGTCATGGACACGGCTTTGTACCTGCACAGAACTACCTGTGGTGATGTTCGTAATGGAGAGTTTTAGTCAGGGAGCCTGTGCTCCTGTCCATCTTGCTGAGAGGTTTATGTTCCTAGTTCAAGGGGGAGGGCAGGGGAATAGCTTCTCACTCCATTATTTTGCCAACTCTGCAAAAAGGCATCTCAAAAAGCAAGAAAGATATGCAGCTGGCACGGAAAATGAGTTGTGTGACTGCAGAGATGACCATCTACAGTTCATTAGAGTCTAGATGAGGCACAAATATGGTAGCTGTATGTTTTTTACACCCTTGAACAACTAGCAATTTGATTTTGTACTAGGAAAACAGCATGAGGGGAAGAGTTACATTCCTCCCTCTCTACTGTTTTAGCCCTAATTTAGTCAGGGTGCCTCATGGTGGCCTTTTAATTTTAATTGGATAATTGGAACCCCAAGCATTTCATCCAGGTTAATTACAGGTAAGCAGACTCCTCTGTGGAAAGGATGAATGGCAAGATGTGGTCATCACAAAGTGAATGAGTAATGCAAATACTGCTTTTTAAAAGTTTGTGACCCAAGCAGTGTTTCCCCAGAATCATGTGGGCTTTTGGATGTGGCATTTTGGGGGTTGTGAACAAAGTTAAGGGGACTCTGTGCTCCAGAGATGTCAGATGGGAGGAAACTCTCCATTGTCCTCGCCCGAGTGAAACTTGACATGTTACCTTAAAAGCCATTTAGTTGTCAAACCCTGGATGATTATGTAACTTTTGCCTTATTCCCAAGATGGGTCTATTTTGCAGTGAAAGGGGTGTTTGTCAATCACTAATACCATAACAGTACTTCTTTCACACTCAACAGCATTCCATTCATTTTTAAGTCTTCAGATACTACCTCTCTATGGCTACAGTTCATATAACCCAGAAATGTTCAAAGAGCACAGAAGCACTGTACATTTCATCTCCCCACCTACCACCTCCAACCTAAGCAATTAGCTGAAATGGACAACAACAAAAAATCCACAAAAAGACAGTTTACATCCCTCTTCTGTCATTTAGGATTTGACTATCACTCTAGGAACGGCTGGAAGTGCCAAGGGATAGTATTTTCTATGATTTACACTGCAAATTTTAAGGGTTGAGGAGTTTTCTGTTGCCTGGTTTTAACAAATGTTTTTTGTATTGTTAATTATTGTGGCATTGTTGATAGCTATGTTAAGTATGACTATGAGAAATGGAATATGAATCAACATGGAATAAGTTCCAATATACACAGAAACGGAAGTTAATGGTACTAAAAACCGCCTCATCGGCAAGTATGACTGCTTAAGGGGATTGGAGGCTGCATCATTGTGAAACTAACTGCAGATCTACTGCTCCTTCCTACAGAATCAATTAAATTTTTAATAATAACAGTGGGTCTTACTGCATAAAAGTCAAAAGGACAATTAATTGATACTCTGCTGGAATAATTTTTCCGCATAATTTGCCTTCCTCTAACATTTGTTTAATGTGGTACTTACTGCACGTGATGGAAAGGAACGAGCACCATGACTGAAGAAACGTTGAGCAGCCATCAACGTTCAGTGAGCAATGAAGGATCCCCAGTCAAATCATTTGTAGAATCTCAGCAAACAAAACCTATAGAGCAGTACAGTAAGTGTGAATACTCAGCTCTCTTAATGAACATTTCCCTGCAGCATCCAGTCATTCTGATTTCACAGGTAGGCTTTTCTTCTGCTAGTATTGTACGGGCAGGTACCCAATTACTACCCCCTTTCATGTTGTTCCATAAGCCACTCAAGACTCAACTAGGGTCATATCCAAGGAAATGTGAAGCACTGCAATGTAAGCTGCCTCCTTGGAAGTAGATGATTCAAAGAGCCTTTAGTTTTTTAGTCATGATGATGGGAGAAAACAGTCCTCCCTACACAGTTTATTGGCTGTTCTGCAAGACACCTACTAGATGAAGATGAGGCCATCTAGATTCTGATCACAGATGCAGTTCAAAAATTCAGTCCTGTTAAATTGCTAAGTTTCTTATACTGCGTACCTTATCTGAATGGCTTGCCTGTCTGTCCAGTGACCAGCCAATCACCTTCTGTCCCCCCACCCCTCCTCCTTCCACTGAGAGCCAGTTTGCGGTAGTTGTTAGGAGTGCGGACTTCTAATTTGGCATGCCAGGTTCAATTCTGCGCTCCCCCACATGCAACCAGCTGGGTGACCTTGGGCTTGCCACAGCACTGATAAAACTGTTCTGACCAAGCAGGAATATCAGGGCTCTCTCAGCCTCACCCACCCCACAGGGTGTCTGTTGTGGGGAGAGGAATGGGAAGGCGCTTTGAGCCTCCTTGAGGTAGGGAAAAGTGGCATATAAGAACCAACTCTTCTTCTTCTTCTTCTTCTTCTTCTTCCCTCTGAAGTTTGGAAGCTGCAAAGCCCTGCTGCGAGAGAGCTGCCCCTGCTGGTGAGTTCCATAACAGCTGCTTGCAGCCTTTCCAGGTCTGGGGGGGAGGGGAGGGAGAGGCCATCCACAAAGTTCTTCCACCCCAATCCCCCTAATCTAGCACTCGTTGTATTCCTGAATGCAATGGGCTTGTCCCCTAGTATATACATAGTTAGATGGCAGTGGGACAAGGTACTCAGTGCACCCTCCACCTACATACTACACAGACATCCCTCTCACATAAACATACATACCTGCAATTTGAAATGACAAAGTCCAGGAATAGTTGTATTATGTGATTTCCTACTGGTATATACTAGAATCAGCACCAAAAGTTACAAAGCACACTAATTCAGATAACAATGCTGCATACTTCTGAAAACGTATGCATGAACATGAAAGCTTTTACCCAGAATAAAACTTTATTGGTCTTAAAGGTACCCCTGGACTCAAACCTTATACTCTTTTCTAACAAATCAACCAAGAAGACTATTTGAGACTTGGCAGGATGCACATAGACTGGGGGCTACAGCGGGAATGGTTTTGCTTTGTCCCAGTGTTATTCTCACATTGCTCTTAGCAGTGATATTTGAGCAGGTCCTCCCCAGCTGGCAATGCAGGTAGCTTCTTAAATGTTATTCAAGTTCTTGACACAGGGTTTTCTTGGAATCATGCTTAGAGTGGTTGGGAAGTTTTTTAAAAGGAAGAAGGGAAAGGACACATTTCATTGACAGTGTGATTGGTTTCAAGTATGGACTGTAATGGTCTGATTATCATTTTAATTAACTGTAATTTAACATATTAGGTTAAAAAATCAGAGTATGGTTTGCATATACTGTCAAGTATAGTTTACATATATTGTACCAGCTTTTACTTGGGACTGTTCCATCGCCAACAGTTTAAAGTGAGATTCAACTATTTATTGCAGTGCCTTTGTTTTGCAGACCACTTTAGCGTACCTTTTCCACCTCCACCCCGTCTCCTAAGAATCGGCAAAGGCAGAGCCTTAGCATCTTTCGTAAGTATTAAAGTGTTAATACTTTTGTGGTGTTATTTTTCTTTTTGCATCAAGAATATTGATTGAGAGCTTTCAGTTTAGGATTTGGCTACAATCTTAGTAAAACATGAAATCTACTATACAAACTTACATGCATTACTAGCTCTGTTTATAAATTACAGTGAACATACATTCTCTGTAATGTGCATGGGACTCTGTTGTATATTTCAACATACTGTTGGCCATCATGTTCTATCAAACAATATTTCCCAGGAGAATGTGACACAGGCATAGTAGTGATTTTTTTTTGTAAAGTTCTGTTGTAAAATTAACTTGATGTTTCATTTATTTATTTATTTATTTATTTATTTGTTTGTTTATTTATTTATTTATTTATTTATTTATTTATTTAGATTTATATAACACCCTCCCTGAAGGCTCAGGGCGGTTTATATTAAAACTAGTCAACGATACATGAAACATTCTTCGTTAAAACGTACAGTAATTAATAACAGTGGTTGTAACCCTATAACAGAATAATGTAACAGTATAACAATATAATAAAATAATATAACGATGGAACAGTGCAATACCACAACAGGTCCAGAGCACTCTGGTGGAGTTCTGGGAGGAAGGGGAAAGAGGGGGGGAGCGGGGGCCCTTCATTTGCTGTTGGTTGTTCCTGGTCTCAACCAACTGCCTGGCGGAGGAGCTCCTTTTTGCAGGCCCTGCGGAACTGTTTAAGCTCCGTCAGGGCCCTGATCTCCTCCAGGAGCTCGTTCCACCAGGTGGGGGCCAGGACAGAGAATGCTCTGGCCCTAGTCAAGACCAGGCGGACTTCTTTAGGGCCAGGGACCATTAGCCGGTTGGTGGCGGTGGAGCGCAGAGCTCTTTTAGAGGCATAGGCAGGGAGGCGGTCCCTCAGGTACACTGGGCCCTGACTGCAAATGGCCTTGAAGGTAATTACCAGAACCTTTAGTCTGATCCGGAATTCAACTGGCAACCACTGCAGTTGGTGGAGAATGGGCCGGATGTGGGACCTCCACAGTGTTGCTGTGAGGATCCTGGCCACTGCGTTTTGGACCAGCTGTAGTTTCCGGGGCAAAGCTAAGGGCAGGCCTGCGTAGAGCAAGTTACAGAAGTCCAGTCTAGAGGTGACCGTCGCATGGATCACTGTGGCTAGGTGTTCCGGGGCCAGGTAGGGCGCTAGTAGTTTGGCTTGGCGGAGATGGTAAAATGCCAGCTGCGCTACCTTTGTGACCTGGGCTTCCATTGTAAGGGAAGTATCCAGAATCACGCCTAGGTTCCTGGCAGAGTCAGCCGTGGAGAGCTGTACTCCATCCAGGGCAGGCAGGCGCGCTTCCTCGCATGGGCCCTTCCTACCCAGCCACAGGACCTCCGTCTTTGAAGGATTGAGCTTTAGATGACTCTGCTTCAGCCATCTCGTCACTGCTTCCAGGCAGCTGGCTAATGCTTTTGGAGGGGAGTCAGGGCGGCCATCCATCAGGAGGAAGAGCTGGGTGTCATCGGCATATTGATGACAACCCAGCCCAAACCTCCGTACCAGTTGTGCGAGAGGGCGCATAAAGATATTGAATAGGATAGGAGAGAGGACCGCTCCTTGTGGGACTCCACAAGTAAGTTGACGATGGTCTGATGTTTTGTCTCCAATTGCAACCCTCTGTCCATGATCCCGGAGGAAGGAGATCAGCCATTGGAGGGCTGTCTCTCGTATTCCGGCATCGGTGAGGCGGAGAGCTAGAAGCTCATGATCGACTGTGTCGAACGCTGCTGAGAGGTCTAGTAATATCAGCAGTGCCAACCCGCCTTGGTCCAACTGGTGACTGAGGTCGTCCGTCAGGGCAACTAGCGCTGTCTCTACCCCATGGCCAGGCTGGAAGCCTGACTGGGATGGGTCTAGGACCGAAGCTTCTTCCAGGTACTCTGTTAGTTGATTTGCGACTGCCCTTTCTATCATCTTCCCCAGAAACGCTAAATGCGTCACAGGTCGATAGTTGTTGGGCTCTCACGGGTCTAAGGATGTTTTTTTCAGCAGTGGGCGTACCACAGCCTCTTTCAGTCCCTCCGGGAATTTTCCCGTTGTGAGAGATAGATTGATTATCTCCCGGAGGGGGCCCTTTATCCTTATGTCCGCTGTTCTTAGGGGCCAGGATGGGCAAGGGTCTAGTGGGCATGTGGTCGGCCTCGCTGTTGCTAGTATCCTGTCCACTTCGGTCAGCATGAGTCGTCTGAAGTTACTCAAGGTATTCTCCAAAGACGTCCAAGGGGCCTCTAGTTCACTTTCTGTATCTAAGGTTGGAGGGAGGTCATGGCGGAGTGTCAAGATTTTATCCGCAAAATGACTCGCGAATGCCTCACAGCTGATATCCAATTTGCTACTGTTTTGTTGCCCTTCAGCCAGGGCAGTAAGAGACCGAACTACCTTAAACATTTGAGCTGGGTGTGAGTCTGCGGATGCGATGGTAGCCGAGTAAAAATTGCATTTCACTGACTTCACCGCTATCTCATAGGCTTTCATCTGCATTCTATAAGATGTTCTCGAGGCTTTGTCACGAGTCTTCCTCCAAACTCGCTCTAGTTTCCGTTTCTTGTTGCGAAGCTCCTCGGTGTACCAGGGGCCCCGCTTGAGACGGGGCCGGAGAGGGCGTCGGGGGGCTATCTCATCAATGGCAGCCAGCAGTCTGTCATGCCAGTCGCTGACCAGGCCATTGAGAGAAGTGCCAGGAGGCATTGGCTCCCGCAGAGCGTTCAGGAATCCAATCGGATCCATAAGTCTCCGCGAGCGAGCTAAAATTTGCTCGGTGCCCAACTGAGGTGGGAGTGGTAGCCATAGCCGAGCCTTCAGGGCATAGTGGTCTGACCATGGCACGGCAGTTGCCGTGACCAGATCCACATTCAAACCTATGCCGAAAATAAGATCCAGGGTGTGACCTGCTTGGTGGGTGGGGCCAACAACAAACTGCGAGAGCCCTAGTGTCGCCATGGTTGACACTAGGTCCTGCCCAGTTCTAGAGGACGGCAGCTCAGCATGGACGTTAAAGTCCCCCAGGACTAATAGATTGGGAAACTGTAGCGTCCAGGTCGCCACCACCTCTAGCAGGGCAGGCAGGGCATCTGGTGGTGCATTGGGCGCGTGGTACACTAACCAGATGGCCATGCTCTCGGTTGATCCCCATCCGAGGCCGACACACTCAATGCCTGGTATTGACGGCGCAGGAAGGGCCCTGAAGGAGAAAGCCTCTCGGGTCAGGATTGCCACCCCTCCTCCCCGCCCCGCTGTCCGAGACTGGTGGAGGACAGAGAACCCAGCAGAGGCTAGGTCTTTCAGGGCGACTGTTTCGCCTTCCCTGGTCCAGGTCAATGCTGGTCTCCAGTAGGACTTGTAGGTACAATGTCTCTGGCATCCTTTGTAGCACTATGCATTGCACTAGATTCAGTCCTGTAATCATAACAAGTGGTTGTTTCCAAAAGGAATGGAGAGGAAGCATCCTGCCACAGGGCAGCTAGCTTTGCTGATGGGGAAAGACATATTTTGATTTCCCTTTTGACCAGTGATCCTCAGTGTGGTACTCATGGACACTATGGTGCCTAGTGATGCGTTTCCTGTTACTCACATTCTTCTAGACCAAAGCATCTTTTTCTCAAGGGCAAGACTGATTTCTGGTTTTCTTCCATCTCATTGGTGCATTGCTTCAAGAGAAACCAGGACCATCACCCATGGGTCTGCAGGGAGCATCCATTCTGAAACAGCTGCCTCTATCATAGAAGGACTGTGACTTGGAACTTCCATTGCCTTAGAACTTCCATATGTTTGTGATTGGCCTTGCCTCATGGTAGCCATTGCGGGGTTTTGCCCACTCCCAGTTCAAAATTCTGATAATATTCACAGGTTCAACAAGGTTGAGGACCTTTATTTGAGACAAAAAAATCAGTTGGGAAGTGTCCATGCTGGCAGACGAGGGGAAACAGAAATCCTTCAAAGAAGCAAAGTGCCATAAATCAGAGAATACACTGAAGTGGCACGATGGTCCTGCAGGAGAAAGTATAAAATTATATTCTCTTTCCAGTTTTCTTACTACTTCACAGCTATATAAGCACTCCAGCAAAAGAAAATAAATGTTTCCATCTAGAAAGCATAAAAATCTTTGCAAGCCAGTTATTATTTTTAGATGACCAACATTATACAGGTGTGGTATGTACGTGTGATTTATCATGGGTTGGTGGGCTAAATGCTATACACAAAACCTCAGTAGAAGTCCTGAGGTTAGACACCACATTTCACCATGATCAGAGTAATGTTGTAACGGAATACAGTGCATAAGTAGATTTTTTTTTCTGGACAAGCACACATCATATTTTCACACCATTTGTACCAGAAACAATTTGTGTATAATTGAGATTGGCAATTGGTTCCCAAGCATGCAGAAGCCTTAGGTATTCCCACAAACTCACCTACTCCTTTTGAAGGCCTCATGTGATGAGAAACTCTATGTGGGAAAGAGGTTAGGAAAGAACCTGGTTTCCATCATGACTGCCTATCTGACAGATGGCAGCAGCCTATTCTCTTCCCTATGAGGAAACCATGATTGCGTTCTTGAATGCTATGCTGTTATATTATGCAACTGTTAGCACAAGAGTCAAGGAGTCCATCCTCCTCCCTCTGGGCTTCAGTGACTCAACTTTATCATCACTTGTTCACCTGTTGCTTTGGCTGTGACTAATTATCACCACCAGATCTGCATTTGTTATATGGAAAGAACTTCCACTGTATCCAGTATGCTTCAAAAGGCCTTCTGTTTACTTTCAGTTAGGCCTAAATATCTATGCCTCCCCCTCCTTAAACATAACACAGAAGTGTCATTCATCAACCATTTCCTGCTATGAAAAACTAAACGTATAGCACACATTTCATTTAAGCTATAATTAAGGGTCTTGATGAGTTTCAGGTCTGTACAATTTTACCAGCCTTTCCATTGGGATAAAAACTGTAATAAAATTACTTAGATAAACATGGAAACCATATTCTTCCTCTACTTGTTTTATTTAAAATGCTTTGCTTTTATCACAAACTCTTTTCATTGGGAGAAATTGTCCTTTTCCCTCCGACATCATTTCATATTCATAATGCCTTGTGGCTTTTATGGTAGTCCTGTTGCATTAGAGGAAATGGACATCTTTATTTCTTTCAAAATACGGGCCTCCAACACCAGCAGCACACTTGGACTCTTTCCTTTCCCCATGTCCCTCCCAGCAGACACCAGTTGATGGCTATCATCAAGACTTAATTATTACTTCTGATGATGATGATGAAAATGGGATCAGCTGAAGTGATATACATGTGCAACCCCATTTTAAATCAATACGAGGGATACACATGCATACTTTGGTGCTTGAGTGCCTGGTCTATTCAAAGCAAGGTTTTCAGTCAACTGAGGAGGATTTGATTGCGATTAGGCTTCCTCTAACAAGTTCTCTTTGTGCTTTCCTTGCAAGTGAGGGAGTTTTGGGGATTTAAGGGACAAGGGATGCAAACTAATGGCGTTCAGATTCAGAGTACCTTTATTGGCATAAAACTGCAAAGCATAAAATGAAAATTTCAAACAGTTCCAGATGTAAAATCTATCATAAAAGATTTTCATTTAAAATTGCCGGTAAAACTTTGCTACTTTTATAATAGTTGCTGAGTCCCTCACATTTAGTATCATTTTAATCCAGTGTTTCTCATTAACACAGCTGAATTTCAATTTCTTCAGATAATTAGCTAACAGGCGACAATATACTTCAAACTTAGGACACACCAGAAGTATATGATTGTAAGCTGTGACTTCTTCAGGTAGTGAAGAGTTCCAGCTCTTCAACTAATGGTGTTATTTTGTCCTGGGTGTAAACTGCATGGAGCTTTTATTCCAATCCCAGGTTGATTCAGTCCCTGTCCTCTACACAGAATGCGATTTCCGTTTTGATTTGGGGTGATTTAAATTTTCCTTCTGCAGCAAGAAGGATTCATCCGGACTGACCCTACCTTTATTGTGCGATATCTTAGAGCAGTGGTCCGCAACCTTTGTTAGGCTGTGGACCGCTGGGGTGCGGGGAGAGGGCGACCCGGGGCCCCGTGTGTGCGCGGCAGCCCAGGCGCAAACGCGTATGTGCGGGCTTGCCATGCGTGTTTGCGCCCCCAGACGCAAACGCGCATGCGCGGCAAGTCTGCGCATGCGCGTTTGCGCCGCCGGAATGCCAGCGGCCGGTGCTCCCTCTCCCCGCCCCTCCAGGCCGCAAGGAAATCGGCCACCGAAGCGGCCGATTAGCTTTTGGCCCAGCAAGCTTCTCTTCCCGCCCCCTCCCAAAGCAAGAGGCTTGCCGGGCCGCAAGCTGATCAGCCGCTTCGGCGGCCGATTTGGTCGCAGCCTGGCGAGCTTCTCGCTGTGGGGGGGGGCGGGAAGAGGGAGCCGCGGCCCAGCGCCAAGGCCTTCGCGGCCCGGCACCGGGCCGTGGCCCGGGGGTTGGGGACCACTGTCTTAGAGTGCTTTTAACCCTCAATATTTAAAGGCTTTTTTGAATCTGGGCTCTCCTCCGTGGTAGAGGACCCGTGATTGGCCACAGGTGGTCATGTAACAAACTTGTCTTAAAGGAGAAGCCCCTAATTTCTCTCAACTTCTATAGGTCCTGGATTTTTTCTCCCTTCTCTGCCTTTTTCGATCCTCTCCCACCCCACCCCCCTCCAAGAAAAGAAAGAGGCTCCCTGCTTGGCTCCTCTTCCTCCCCTTCAAGAAAAGAAAGAAAGAGGCTTGGCTTCCCCCCCCCCCTTCTGAACTACCTTAACCATGTGCAGAACACTTTCCTGTTTCCATGGGGAGGGGGGGGAGAGGAAGACCCAAGTTCAAAGCGATCTGAATTCAACAGGATTGACAATGGAATAAAGAAAGTAAGTGCAGACTCTGCCTTGTTCTTCTTGAGATAAGGAAACATGACTCCACCACTTTCTGCTTTGCTGTAGACTTCTTCCTTCAGCCTCTTCCCCTCCCTTTTGTTCCTTGCATTGAGCACAAAGGAAATGAGCTTTGCCTTTACTTTTTCACACATGTTTCAGATGTGCAGGGGTGTGATTGTAAACAATGTCGTCAAATGCTCCAGAACAGTCTACTCCTACCGTGTCTTGTTCCCATCACCCTAGGGGGGTTCCATCAACAGGGCGTAAAGCAAACAAAGCAAAACAGTAATCTGGCATTCAAACGGCATTTTTTTAAAAAAGAAAATGTTAATGGTAGGTTATATGATTACCCTAGGTTTAGCTTCACTTGCTCTTTATTAAGCACATCTGGTATTTTGTAACAATATAAGTAGCAGGAGATTTTGGCATGCAAAATTACCCAGCATTGCCATGCAGGATGGAAACTCATCAGGGAAACCAGTGAACTGCACTGCTCTACAACTTTGCTTGTACACTGGGCATCTGGCCAGAATAGCTAAAGTATGTGGATTGGCACAGAGTTCTTGCCACGCAAACACTTCTGGAAATTTCTGTGTTCAGGCCTGCCAGATTCTTTATGCGTAACATGAGTTTCTCTCTCCCTGAGCAATTGGTTTCAAGCCTAGCTCGCCTGGACAGTTAAAAAGAAATACAATACCTTTGAGTCAAATTTCCATTTCTCTATTGCCAAGGTCACCATTTCAATGAATTATAGGAATTTCCTAAAACATTTGTTTGAGTTACATTAAGTGTAACATGTGGAAGATAACTCTATTTCCTGGGTGTGGGGAAAACAGAAAGGAAAGCTGTCTCATTTTGTGGAGACTGCCTAGCATCTGGGAAGTGGGGGGAGGGGGAGGGAAGCACAAGGTTGTTTTTAAACAGCACCAGAAAGAGATTTGATTTATTTCAAGTTAAAAGTGTGTCTGCCAGTCAGATCACTGTACTTTGCAACCACAGCTATGATGGAAAGAAGGGTAATCATCTTGTAAAGGAATCAGATATTGTATTTCGGAAATCTATTATCAAAATAAGGCAACTGTTCCAGTCCCTGCCTCAAAATATTGTAGGGATTTTAGGGCTGGTGTAAATGCATATTTGGGGCAGGGCTGTGATTCAGGAATCATACCATAGTGTGGATGACAAATTTTAAAATGTTTCTGGTCCCTAAAGACTGGGCTGATGTGAACAATTCCTGGTGTAACTTTGGAAGCCTGCAGTAAAGAGCAGGCCTGCCAAGTGCCTGGATCCAAATCTTATAGTGGTCAATAGCCAGGGCCATTCCGCACTCGTCCAAAATAGCACAATGGTTACAAATTGAAATCGCAACTGTTTTGCTGTTATGCACAACGTCGTTGACAATCTGCAACACTCCTGAAACCGATCCGCAAAAAGCGCTTCGTTGTAGCGCTTTCAGGGAAATCCCAAAAAGTGGATTCACCCTCCGGAAAGCGCTACACTCTTGCAACCAATCTGCAAAACTAGCGGGAAAGTTCTGTGTGTTACCATTGTTGCGGTTTCTGCAAAGTCCCTCCCCCTAGCTCTCTCCTCTGATCTTCTGGCGAAGCGATCGCCATTTTTTTTTCTCCGAGCGAGTGGAGATCAACGCACCGGCGAGCCTTCGCTTACCCAGCAAGGCTTCCCTGGCTGCAGAGCTGTTTTAAGTCACCAAGCACGAAACAACACACAGCCCCATTGGCTGGTTTATTTTCCCTTTATTTTTCACTGTATTTTCGGCCGAAAATCGCACCCGTGCCGGGGGGGGGGAGTATTTTTTTTTCCACTCAGGGGGAGCGTGGCAACGATGAAACGGCAGCTCAAACACCACCTGCTAGCTAGATGGGTCTCTCCGTTGCAACGAATCAATGCAGATTCGTTGCAATGTGTTTTTTTTAAACCTTCCTTAAAGGGAAAGGGGCTTTTTGGGATCATGATAACAGCTGCCCATTGGCTGCTTGACGGCCAGGGGCGGGATGAAGCTCGGCAATATCGCTTCCTGGCTAGCAATTTTTTCCGAGACCGGAAACCTGTGGGAAACGATAGAAACGCAACTGGATTCCTCTACAAAGCCAGGTATGCATAACGACGAATTCCACAACTTAAAATGGCGTTTTTTCGTCCCGCAACCAATTTGCCACATAGATCCTGGTGCGGAATGGCCCCCAGGGTTTCTACACATTGTGGCTGAAGCAACCTTTAGGTTCAGTCTGATGTACAAAAAGCTCTTGAATCCTCTTGCCCTTCTACCAGCAGTTCACAGACAGGATTTCCCCTGATTCTTTCAATTGGCTCTCATCTAGAACAATCCAAACTAGGCTTATTCTGATCCAGACAGCTTTGCTGAAATGAAAAACACAAAGCAAGAGAAGTTTTAGAAGACAGCATGCAAAAGTAGGTTTAAGGTTGCACAGATCTCTTCAGTCAAATGTGTTCTGATCAAAAATTAAACATGGTAAATGGTATGACATGTTCAGACTGCTGGTAATAAAATGCTACAAGCATTTAAAATGTTAATTGTTTCAAGAAACACCATCTCACTGGTTTCATCTGACGATGTTAGCTAAATTCCCTAAGATGGACTAACCTTGGTATTATGTAGGTTGTAAGCAACCAAAAGCCCAACCTGACAAGACAAATTAGGAACTGCATTGTGAAGAGGTTTGGATTAGATGTCCCTGGAGGTCCCTTCCAACTCAATCATTCTATGATTAACCTTAAAGGTTAAACTGCAAACAAATATTTTTTACCATTTTAAAATTCAAATAGTTATTATAATTACATGAACATAAGGAAAGTTAAGAACACTGATAAAATTTCAGAATCAACATTAACACAGGGAACATATAAGGCCCAAAAAACAGACACGTTTCGAATTAACCCTTAGGGTTTATGTTGATTCTGTACTTGCTGTACTACACAGTATATACAACTGGGATCTTTATCAGTGTTCTTTTCCTTATGTGCATGTAATTATAATAAATATTTGAATTTTAAGATGGTAAAAACATTTTTTTTGCAGCTCACCTATTATGTGGGTTGCCCACTACTAGGGTGGGTGGGAGGGGTGCAAGATTGAGCACTGGACATAATGAGTATGAAGGAAAAAGAAAGACTCAGGAAAGCATTTCCTACCAAAAGATATGCAAATTAGTGCAAGTCTGGGTGGGGTGGAGACTTAGGCAATTATGACGGATGCCATGGGCCATCCCCAAGAAATATTTATTTACTTCATTTGTCATCCATCTTTCTTGCAAGGATACAAGGCAGGCTACAGAGTTATAAAAGACAATACCATAAAGTGCGTATCAGGAAAATGCAGTAAAACAGGACTACACCAATAAAACAGGGACAGTTTAATATAGCACATGCGCTCTCTCCTGTACCATGGTCCTGATCTGAATAGGGCTTTCACAGTATTTTTAAATGGAGTCCCTTCTGGGAACTGGGAGTTGCAATATGGCTGTCAGTCTCCATGGTGGATTTGCTTATGTTGGAACATGTTCTTGGGCAGGATAAAGGGAGGAGCAATGAGGGATAAAGGGAGAGGAAAAGAAAGGAGCTGAACAATTTTGCAGATAATAATTTTTTGTTACCTATACAGAAATTGCTGCCCTGTAGAATTCTGTTTCACTACATCCCAATTCCTTATAAACAAATGCCCTCCTGAATATTTTACATATTCTCTGGAATGGTGTGTTCCTTTGTTATCTTGACCAAGCACACCATTCCAGAAGGCAGAGACTATAAAAGAGAAAGATTGCATATTGGCTGCAGTTGTACCTACAAATCATGGAATCATACAGTTGGAAGGGGCCAAACAGGCCATCTAGCCCAACCCCTTGCTCAATACTGGATCAGCCTAAAGCATCCAGGATAAGTATCTGTCTAGCCACTGCTTGGAGACTGCCAGTGAGGGGGAGCTCACCACTTCCGTAGGCAGTTGATTCCACTGCTGAACTACTCTGTCTGAAAAATATTTTCCTGATATCTAGCCGTTAGTGTTCTCCATGTAGTTTAAACCCATTACCATGGATCCTATCCTCTGCTGCCAATAGGAACCTTTCCCTGCCCTCCTTTAAGTGACAACCTTTCTAATACTTAAAGACAGCAATCATGTCCCCTCTCAACCTCCTCTTCTCCAGGCTGGACATTAACAAGTCCCTCAGCCTTTTGATATAGGGCTCGGTTCCTAGGCCCTGGATCATTCTCGTTGCTCTCCTCTGAACCCTCTCAATTTTGTCCACATCCTTTTTGAAGTGAGACCTCCAGAACTGCACACAGTACTCCAGGTGGGGTCTGGCCAACGCGGTATATTGTGGGACTATGCCATCTCGTGATTTTGATGTGATGCCTCTGTTGATACAGCCCAAGACTACATTTGCCTTCTTTATCACTGCATCACACTGTCTGCTCGTATTTAGCTTACAGTCCACAAGTACTCCAAGATCACATTCTCACACACTGCTACCCAGAGGAGTATCTCCCATCCAGTAAGCATGTTTCTCATTTTTGTGACCCAGATGTAGAACTCTGCATTTCTCCTTATTGAACTGCATCTTGTTCTCATTTGCTCAATTTTCCAGCATGTTCAGATCTCATTGAACTCTATCTGTATCTTTTGGGGTGTTTGCTACTCCTCCCAATTTGGCATCATCCACAAATTTAATGAGGAGTCCCCCTACCCCCTCATCCAGATCATTGATGGCTTTGTTCAGATGAACAAAGCTGTCTTACTGGGACATATCAAGAGGCAGTCCTGTAGCTAAGTGGGTCATAGGCAATGAAGGGCTTTGTAGGCAGTAACCAGCACTTTGTATTGAACTTGGAAATTAGTTGGTTAGTAGCAGGGTGATTGCAGAATACATGTAATATGCATACTTTACCAAGTTCCTGATAGTAAATGCGCCAGAGCATTCTGCACCAGCTAGAGTTTCCAAATTATCTTCAAGGGCAAGCTCATTTAGAACACAATAGCCTGTTGTTGTTGTTATGTGCGAAGTCGTGTCCGACCCATCGCGACCCCATGGACAATGATCCTCCAGGCCTTCCTGTCCTCTACGATTCCCCGGAGTCCATTTAAGTTTGCACCTACTGCTTCAGTGACTCCATCCAGCCACCTCATTCTCTGTCGTCCCCTTCTTCTTTTGCCCTCAATCGCTCCCAGCATTAGGCTCTTCTCCAGGGAGTCCTTCCTTCTCATGAGGTGGCCAAAATATTTGAGTTTCATCTTCAGGATCTGGCCTTCTAAAGAGCAGTCAGGGCTGATCTCCTCTAGGACTGACCGGTTTGTTCGCCTTGCAGTCCAAGGGACTCGCAAGAGTCTTCTCCAGCACCAGAGTTCAAAAGCCTCAATTCTTTGACGCTCGGCCTTCCTTATGGTCCAACTTTCGCAGCCATACATTGCAACTGGGAAGACCATAGCCTTGACTAAACGCACTTTTGTTGGCAGGGTGATGTCTCTGCTTTTTAGGATGCTGTCTAGATTTGCCATAGCTTTCCTCCCCAGGAGCAAGCGTCTTTTAATTTCTTTGCTGCAGTCCCCATCTGCAGTGATCTTGGAGCCCAGGAAAATAAAATCTGTCACTATCTCCATTTCTTCCCCTTCTATTTGCCAGGAATTGAGAGGGCCGGATGCCATGATCTTTGTTTTCTTGATGTTGAGTTTCAAGCCAACTTTCGCACTCTCCTCCTTCACCCGCATCAACAGGCTCTTTAGTTCCTCTTCACTTTCTGCCATTAGAGTGGTATCATCTGCATATCTGAGGTTGTTGATATTTCTCCCTGCAATCTTGATCCCAATTTGTGACTCCTCTAATCCCGCATTTCTCATGATGTGCTCTGCATACAAGTTAAATAGGCAAGGCGACAGTATACAGCCTTGCCGAACTCCTTTCTCAATTTTGAACCAGTCAGTGATTCCATGTTCAGTTCTCACTGTTGCTTCTTGACCTGCATATAAATTTCTCAAGAGACAAATAAGATGCTCTGGTATTCCCATCTCTTTTAGAACTTGCCACAATTTGTTGTGCTCCACACAATCAAAGGCTTTAGCATAGTCAATGAAGCACAAGTAGACGTTCTTCTGGTACTCCCTAGCTTTCTCCATGATCCAGCGTATGTTGGCAATTTGATCTCTAGTTCCTCTGCCTCTTCGAAATCCTGCCTGTACTTCTGGAAGTTCTTGGTCCACATATTGCTGGAGCCTAGCTTGTAGGATTTTGAGCATAACTTTGCTGGCATGAGAAATTAGTGCAATGGTGCAGTAGTTTGAACATTCTTTGGCATTGCCCTTCTTTGGGATTGGAATGTAAACTGACCTTTTCCAATCCTGTGGCCATTGTTGAGTTTTCCAAATTTGCTGGCATATTGAGTGTAGCACTTTTACTGCATCGTCCTTTAAGATTTTGAATAGTTCAACTGGAATGCTGTCACCACCACAAGCTTTATTGTTGCTCAGACTTCCTAAGGCCCATTTGACTTCACATTCCAGGATGTCTGGCTCCAGGTCAGTAACTACCCCATTGTGGTCATCAGGGATGTTAAGCTCGCTCTTGTATAGTTCTTCTGTATAATTTTGCCACCTTTGTTTAATTTCTTCTGCTTCTGTGAGGTCCCTACCATTTTGGTCCCTTATCATACCCATCTTTGCATGAAACGTTCTCTTCATATCTCCAATTTTCTTGAAAAGATCTCTGGTCCTCCCGATTCTATTGTTTTCTTCTATTTGTTTGCACTGTTCATTTAAGAAGGCATTCTTATCTCTTCTAGCTTTTCTCTGGAATTCTGCATTCAATTGGGTGTATCTTTCTCTTTCTCCCTTGCCTTTCACTTCCCTTCTCTCCTTAGCTATTTGTAAAGCTTCCTCAGACAGCCATTTTGATTTCTTGCATTTCTTTTTCTTTGGGATGGTTTTAGTTGCTACCTCTTGTACAATGTTGCGAACCTCCGTCCATAGTTCTTCAGGCACTCTGTCTATCAGATCTAATTCCTTAAATCTATTTGTCACCTCTACTGTGTATTCGTCGGGGATATGATTTAGTTCATACCTGAGTGGCCTAGTGCTTTTCCCTACTTTCTTCAATTTAAGCCTAAATTTTGCAACAAGAAGCTCATGATCTGAACCACAATCAGCTCCTGGTCTTGTTTTTATTGACTGGATAGAACTTTTCCATCTTTGGCTGCAGAGCACATAGTCAATCTGATTTCTGTGTTGACCGTCTGGTGATGTCCATGTGTAGAGTCGTCTCTTGGGTTGCTGGAAAAGAGTGTTTGCTATGACCATTGTATTCTCTTGACAAAATTCTACCAGCCTGTGCCCTGCTTCATTTTGTACTCCAAGGCCAAACTTGCCAGTTATCCCGGTTATCTTTTGGCTTCCTACTTTAGCATTCCAATCCCCCATGATGATAAGCACATCATTTTTGGGCGTTGCTTCTAGAAGGTGTTGTAGGGCTTCATAGAACTGATCAACTTCATCCTCTTCAGCAGCAGTGGTTGGGGCGTAGACCTGGATCACTGTGATGTTGAATGGTTTGCCTTGGATTCGAACTGAGATCATTCTGTCATTTTGGGGATTGTATCCCAAGACTGCTTTTCCTACTCTCTTATTGATTATGAAGGCTACTCCATTTCTTCTGCGAGATTCTTGTCCACAGTAGTATACCTGATGGTCATCTGAATTAAATTCACCCATTCCTGTCCATTTTAGTTCACTGATTCCTAAAATGTCGATGTTCAGTCTTCTCATTTCTTGTTTAACCACGTCCAGCTTGCCTTGATTCATCGATCTGACGTTCCAGGTTCCTATGGAATAAAAATCTTTACAGCATCGGACTGTCTTTTCGCCACCAGTTACTTCCACAACTGAGCGTCCTTTCGGCTTTAGCCCAGCCGCTTCATTCATTCTGGCGCTACTCGTACTAGCCGTCTGCTCATCCCCAGTAGCATATTGGACACCTTCCGACCTGAGGGGCTCATCTTCCAGCGTCATATCGTTATGCCTATTGGAACTGTCCATAGAGTTTTCATGGCAAAGATACTGGAGTGGTTTGCCATTTCCTTCTCCAGTGGATCACCTTTTGTCAGAGCTCTCAGCTATGACCTGTCCGTCTTGGGTGGCCCTGCACGGTATAGCTCATAGCTTCACTGAACTACGCAAGCCCCCTTGCCACAACAAGGCAGCGATCCTTGAAGGGGGAATAGCCTAGCCCTGAGAAATTGACCAAGTCAAGGTAGAGATGCTGGTCCTGAGTCCACATTTTTTCCGCAGTAGCTTCTTGTGCTCCATGTATTTAAAACTCTTCTTTAGGTAACCCATAGCAACTGGAAATGCCAAATGTGCATGTGTTTTCTGCACATTAGGATTTTATAGCATCAGTACTTGTACTATATAATATGATACTTGTGAATGTTGGACTGAATGTGGAAGAGAAAGAAAGTACCTTGAGTCCAGTGAAGAGTTTGCAATCACATTATAAACCAGCTTTATCAATGGTGACCCATTCTGCATCATAGTTTAACAAATAAAGGTGGGAGTGGGGGAATAACACAGACTTAGGTCCTGTAAAATCTTATTTATTTAAGTGGAAAAACCTCTTCATTTTATAAAAGAATAAATGAAAAAGTTAAAGGCTGGAATTTCTACTCTATGCCTTTAACTACTACAGAATTGGCCCTGCTTGATGCATATAAAATATACTTAACAATGAACAAGGGAAGCATAGAAAATTGAGTTACTTGGAATGAATTAATGACTTTAATTGCATTGCAAGGCAAGTGGCACAGCTCAATTATTTTCTTTCCCAGAAAAAAACCCTAACCAGTTCTGATTGCCTTTCCTCCAAACCTGCACGAGGGAAAAATTGTAGTAACTGTCTCAAGAACCTCCCAGAACGCTCTGGATTTTCAGTTGAGTCCCCTCAGATGGATTCCTTCTGGTATGCTCATTCCTCATCTTCTTTTTCCAGGAACCCTTACATTTCACCCCTTGAACAGGTTTTTCCATATTTTGCTAATTTATAGTGATTTTTACTTCTATATGTGTCCCAGTACAATTATTATTATCTAAGCTTCTTTCCCCCCCTAGTCCATCCCTACCCCCATTAGTGTTGCTGCAAAGCAAACAGGGTGATATCTGAGAATACTAATGCAAAACAATTACTGGCAACATTAATTACTTCTTCTGTTCATTTATTAATTAGTATAAATGATAAAAATCAGATAATGTTGGACCATTATGCCAAAATTCATTGGATCATGTCTTTACTAGACCCAATCAATACATTTGCTATAAGAATATAGCAGTGCAGTCACACAGACCCCAGTGAGCCCACTGGCTGCTTCTCTCACACAATCTTCCTCCCTTGGGAAGATTTGCAATGGAGAGGATACTGCCCTTTCTCAAGTTGAATTTTTCTCCACAGGTTCCAGACCCATGTTTGAAAGTTAATCCAAGTTCTCTTTCTGTCTCCTGGCAGAATTTTGTGAAACTTGAAAGCTTATGTGTTCTCACTTCTTTTAAGCTCCCGCTAAAGGGTACAGAAGCAGGGCTATTAAAAATGGTGTCATCCTTAGCGGTGGTTAATTTGTAATGATCAGAATGGCCCTGCAGATTCACCTGGTGCTGCTGTATGAAATAGGCGATAACTGACTGTAAAATCATCTTCCAGTTTTTACACATCTCACTGAAATGCCAGAGGGGTCTTTCTAGGCCTCTTGTTAAAATTCTGCCACCAAACTGAGGGAAAGCTGGAGGTGATTTCTCTGCCTCTGTCAAACAACTTGCTTCACATTCTGCTTAATCATCCCTGCCAGACATGAATGATCCCCAGAGCTCATGAAAATACTTTTGAAGAGTAAAATCTTTGCCTTGGGAATTAATCAGATTGTACAGTGAGTGTCAGGTATTTTCAAAACAAATTTCCTCAGGGGCACATAGCAAATTAGGCTGTGAGAGACCATGAATGTTTCCTTTTCCTCCTGTTATTCTCTCCCGCCACTTGGAAATGCCACACAGGATATTGAAGGTCTGCATAAGACAAGAGCAATTAATCTTCTTCAACTGTGTCACTGAGGAGAAAGTTTTCAGGAGGGGATAATGTTTGGTTGTTATGTCAGATTGCATGCAAAACTTGCTTTCAACAGATCTGGACTGTTCATTAGGAAGCTATTTTATTCACATCACCATTTTATTTGGAGGAAACCCCAGGTGTACTCAACCACATGAGCCTCATTTCCCTGTGTGTATTGATCCTGACACTGCATAAAAGCTCATGTATGAGATCAATTGCCAGGACTGAAGGCCTGACAACTAGATGTTGGGGATGGAGGCAACAATTGCCAGTTCTGTAGAGACTTCTATTGTGGTTATTCTGATTAAGCTGTAGCAATTTATTAAGATTCTTCTAATTCTCAGACTATTTATTCTGACAGTAGCAACAGAATCACAACATGATTAAAATTAAGGATAAATGGTGCAATCCTATGGGCACTTACTTGGGAGTAAGCACTGTTGAACATACTGGGACAATCCTGAATTGACATGCATTGGATTGCCCTGTGAGTAACCCAGACAAGGCCATGGTTCCCATTCCCTTAGAGGCCGTGCCATTTTCCTCTTCCTAAAGTTCAGTCTGCCCATTAAATGGGAGACCTCTTAACACTTTCTTTAGCATTAAAAAGCACTTGTGAGATGTGGCTCTATGGGGAGGGTCAAGTGGCTGCTGACTAACAGTCAGTCAGTGGTCTTAGAAGGATGTAGTTCAGTTTAGGGCGATGGTCTAAAATGCTTAATTCCATATGATTAAATTATTTTATTCTATACCTGGATGCTAAATTAATCTTCTAAATTGGCCTAAATGTTTCTGTTGGGCCAAAAGTTTATTCCCCCCCCCCCAATAGCGTAAGATAAAAATGAAATGTTTCTGTGAGTGTGTGCTGGGTGTTCCCTCTGCTGGACAGGCCCCTCTCTGCCAAACCTGAAGGAAGAAGGACACAGCACAGGCCTGGAGATGCTTGTCAGAAGTTTTTATTTTATTTTCTTTTATTGCAGGTACAGAAGCCCCTGTAGTAGGTTGCAGTTTGATGCTATTAGCAGCCTGGGACTCACGAGGAAGTCCTGACAGTTTCTTTGGCCATTTTTGTACTCTAAAAACCCAAAACATTGATCTCCCTCCTTTGGACCTATTGCGCATGGGGAGGAAAGGCCAGGATGGCAGCGGCATGGCAATGGAGCAAATCCCTGCTTATGCTTGATGTTGCCACTAGCCCAGCCCACTCCTGGCCCTTGCCTGCTGTAGGGCCTGCAGTGGCCTGAGGTAAGGGAATGCTAATTTTTCAGTGTTTTTTTTTTTTTTTTGCCATGGCTGCCATCGCTGGGCAGACCAAGCCAGGTCCATGCACATGGGTGGCCAGGAGGGGACTTAAAAAGGCCTGTGTCACGATGGCCAGTAGTGGACAAAAAATACCTTACTTGGCTCTGTGGTGTTTCACAGCACCGTGGGGTCAAATGTTTTTTTTTTTTTTGCTGTTTTCTGAGAACGCAATCCTTCCCTCCTATAAAATAACCCCCCCCCCCCATACACACACACAGCGGAACCTTCCCGCTGCTACTGCGTTCTCCAGGGGGACGCATTTCAGCATGGAGCTGGTCTGTTGCCAAAATGTGTTCCCCACAGGGACATAGAAAGCAATGCACCAGTTTGCACCGCTGAAATGCATCCCCTGTGAGGATACAATAAACAGTGGAGCATGCTGCTCTGCTGGAATGCTCCGGCAGCAGCCTGGTGCAGCTATTGCCATGTGTAATAGGTCTTGAAAAGGCTTACTTAGTATTTACATAGTGCTTTCCTGATGTGTTTAGTGTGATTATTGTATGTTCTCTCAATTACAACAACACCCACATAAGGTAAAATATTCTTCTCATCCCCCTGTTACAAATGGGAACTGGAACACAGTGGGCTGTCTAAGGCTGCTCGATGAAGCTATTACATCTGAGCTGAGATTTCGGCTAGGACTTCAACCACTCTTAATCACTACTCTATACATCCCTTCTTTTTTCTCTTTTTTGTTAGTGACTGTTTATTACTGTATTTTCTCAATTGTTCTAAACCAAATGTCTGGCAAGCAGAGGAATTTTGTCATACATCCAAGTATGAGAGCTGACAGGCTGAATTTTTAATACCTTTTTGTGAGTGCAGGAGTTCTATCTCAAAAAGAATGCTAAATTTGCTCACTTGCTGGTGTTTAGCTTGATCTTTCTATAATCATACATGATTCACATGTCTGTTGCAAGCCAAACTAGGTATTCAATTTTTTTTGCAGGGGGAGGCAATATTACAGGTCCTTCACCTGGCCTGGCGGGAGAAGTTCTGATGGAGGAGACTAAACCACACCTAGTCTTATTTTGCTTCCTCATGGGAAAGATACCTTGTCCTAGAAAGACAACATATACTAGAAATGGCAAGTGTTTGTTATGAATTTGATTGTGAAAAGTTGCCATTTCCTTATCTCCTGCACTTGTTTTTGGTAGGTTTAAATATGCAAAGAGGGTAAAGCACCAAGCTGCTTAAAAGACTAAAATATTTTTATGATAAGAAGAGAAACAAAATTTGTACAGAAAGAGGAGAGAGAGAGAGAGAGAGAGAGACCTGTCTAGCTATTCTGTTGTCTTCATTCTGTCTGTTCGGGAGGCAAGCAGGGAGGAAGTGTGCTCAAAGCAGCAGGAAGTCTCCAAATAAACCAATCAGGACATAGGAGGAGGCTATTTGAAAAATATCATGAAGTTCCTAATCTAACTATTCTAAATATGCAACTCCTCCGATGCCCTCTGTGGGGTATTCTTCATACCATTCTGAATTACACATACTACAGATCTTGCATAGTCCAATATTTACTGCAATAAGATTATATCCTTATTTCAGAAAGAAATACAAATCAGTCTCTGCATGATAATTTATTACAGTTATGTGTTCTGAAGTAAAATTGCCACCTGAAGAATTGCCTTCCTTGTAGGGTCCCTGTGTCCTTTCTTAAGATCCTTTCTTAGGCGTTGCTGAAGGTGCATGGTAGTTAATCAGACTGCTTCCTGATTCCAGTAGGTCTAGGTTTCCAGCAGGGTCTATTTCCAGCAGGGTCTATTTGCTCTGCTCCATCTTGGCTTCATTACGCAAGCACTGTTTTCAGGAACATCTGCATGACATTATGCTTCCGTGTTTTTCCATGCTTTGCAGTGATCTTTCCCAAAACTGGTCTGCAATATTATTTTTGGAAAGGCATTATTCAAAGTGCCTTAGGAAGGTGTGTGGATGGGACGATGAGCATTTTTTTTGCAGGGCTCACCCACATCAACATCATTTTCCTTAGCTCAGCTTCTATTGCTGCCATGTTTCTTTCCACTCAATTAAAAAAAATCTGTAATTGACAAATCACTACAGTGCAGTAATGTGATAACAGCATAGTAACATACTCATTCCCAGTTTTAATTTTTAAGTCTCTAGTACTTTTCCTGCTGAGTTATAAGGTAAATGATGCAGGCTGCACACTTCTTGTCTTCTCCATCACCATACTGTATACCTCTTTATCTGCAGCAACTTGAACAGCACAGAGCATTTTTGGAAGCAGCTCTGGAGTGACAAGAATACTTGTTGCAAAAGGAAATTTCATGACAATGCATCCATAGTTTGAATTAAATTGCAACTTGTTTTTAAACTGACATCATCATCAACTTTTTCAAATTGTTTCTTTCTGTGGCATGCTGTAATATCACAATGACACCAGCAAGGTGGGGTGTTATGAGTAAGATGCATTGCATGATAATACCTGAGTCATGTTAATTGGAGTACTCTGTGTGTGAGAGAGATTAAGAAGGCAACACACCCTTCAGGGAATTGAGGCTGATACGTATCTTGTTTTTAATATTTTAGAGCGCACCCCTACCTGGAGTCAGCTACATGCCTGCTCAGAAACCTAGGCAGACTCGTTCAGAGGCTGTTGTTTTGTTTTGTTTTTTGAATGGGGCAATACTAGCCCTGCCAGCTTGATCACTCCTGACATACTGCTAAGGGGAGGAAGAAAAGACAATGGAATTTATTTGCCTGGTATATATGAGATGAAAGTCTGCAGTAGGACAATTCATACTATAGGGATCTCAGGCTCCATAAATGCAGCCATCTGAGGTGTCGCAAAAGATTCTTTAGGCAAGCTTACCTGTGACCCAGTCTTACATTGAGAAGCTGACTGTGGGCAGGGCCAACACAAACTAGTAGGCAGTCTTCTAGGATACCAAGAATTCTGCTAACTTTCAGTATGTAAACGAAGCCATAGAATTTCAGTGGTCAAACCTAAAGGATCCAATGCATGAATGGCTTGCTAGATGACCTTAAGACTGTGCACTCAGTTTGGGGGCTGGACGAGGAGGAAAGGAAAGCACAAACAAGACTCAGACCAACAGAGTGCTCTGTGGAAGCCATTGGGCCTGGTGCAAGCACATCTATGACACCCTCACATGCTTCTGTAAAAACTCATTGCGAAAACATTGCATCAGATTTTGTCTTAGACAGCCAGTATAGTTTAGTGGTTAGGAACATGGGCGTGGGAATGTTCAGATCTATATACAACTGTGAAACTTGTGGAGCAGCCTTGGCAAGTTGCCATATCTCAGTTCAGTTTATTCCATAGGGTTATAGTAAAGAGAAAATGGAATGATTCTGAAGTATGTTGACCTAAGCTCCTTGAAGGTTTGGCAAATAAATTAGCTTTGTATACCTAATTCAAAACAGCTCCCATATATTTCTTTTGTTACTTCCTTCTCTGTGTCTTCTGAGTCAGCTGTAAAACAAAAATTAGGAACTCTGACTATTGTAGAAGCACTGGCAAACAGAGATGTAAATGGAACAGGTACTACCCTACTTGTACCATTGGGTGAGAGGATCTAAATTCCTATAGCACTAAGCCCTTCCCCTGGGCCAAGTTGTCTTTAAAAGTCAAATCGGATGGAACAGCGTAGACCAGAGCACAGCATTAATTGCATAGGGATTGTATAAAACTGCATATGGTCATTTGGTGACCTATATGACTGATTGTGGACTTTGTGATCAAGTGTATCATTGCTCATGAAATTATTGTCATGCATTCACTGTTTGCTACAGTAGGAATTAATACAACTGAAGAAGAAGAAGAAGAGTTGGTTCTTATATGCCGCTTTTCCCTACCCGAAGGAGGCTCAAAGCGGCTTACAGTCGCCTTCCCATTCCTCTCCCCACAACAGACACCCTGTGGGGTGGGTGAGGCTGAGAGAGTGCTGATATTACTGCCCGGTCAGAACAGTTTTATCAGTGCCGTGGCGAGCCCAAGGTCACCCAGCTGGTTGCATGTGGGGGAGCGCAGAATCAAACCCAGCATGCCAGATTAGAAGTCCGTACTCCTAACCACTACACCAAACTGGCTCTGCTACACAAAACAAGTAATGATTAATACAACTGCTATGCAAACAAGTAATAGCTGTGTATCTTTAATTAAAGTTGCAGATTTAGACTGGACTACACAATATAACCAACACATGTTAGATCATGGGTGCACAATCAGAGTTGCAGACAGATATACATCATGAGAACACACTTTATTGTACTCATTCATTCAGCTGTGCAATGGAGTGCTGTAAGGGCAGAAAATGAACATCTGGTTTCCCTTGCACCTCAATTTCTATTTTAGAAAAGGGAAGGGTGTGTTCCCTTTCTCTGGCTCCAGTTGTCCTTTTTAAGGAATGGGGAGACAGAGAAAATGGAGGTCAAAAGTACCCTTGCTACAGTTTTCTCTGGTGAAAACTGGGCAAGAGGCAAACCAGAGACTCTGTGTCCCACCTCACAGAGCTATCTTGTGGTGCTGATTGAACAGATTTTTTAAAGGAGATTTCCCTTGATGTATGTATGACTGTGAATCCAGTTGTGCACTCATGACACAATGTATGTTGTGTATATCATGTAGTTATGCCCTAAGTTTCACATCTGCATCTGTTCATTTCCAGGAAAACAAATATGTACAAGAGATACAGTATAGTAAAAATACAGAATATGAAAGCACTGTAAATAGGCTATGGACTAATTATGCTTTTTGAAACACTATAATTTTTCATATAACAATAAGGAAAGCATTCCAAAGTGATACAAAGCAATATAATAAATGCAGCTTAAATTTTAGTCCATTAATAGTCTTAAATTAGTAAATACAAAGTTTCAGTTTCATTTACAGAGCTGGACTGGGGATTATAGTGTTTGAAAAAAGTATAATTAGTGATTTTTTTCATAGACTATTCACAGTGATTTCATTCATTTCCTGAAAAAAAAAACATAGTTCCCCTCTGAGCATCCTGGACAATCAGGCGATGGGTTGTTCTTGTGATTTTTGAGATTTTCAGCAGGGGAGAAAGTAGCTCAAAGACAAGACACAGAACTGATATTTATGTAACCAGGAAAATCAGAAGACACAATGTTGTTTGGGTGAACATTGGACATGTAATGTAGAAGAAAGTAAGATGCCTACAGATTCATATGCATAATTTCCAATAATCCAGTGACTCCAGATTACCAGATGGAGCCCAGTTGGTAGAATTTGGGATAGAGTCTATTGAATTAAGCACACAGATTATCAACTTGACCTCCTGGGGAAACACCAGCTATTTGTACTTTGCCATTTGTTTTAAGTTGGGCAAGTAAATAACCAAAGAATATGAGGTACTTTCCTACACTGGATAACAAAAAAGTGTTTGTTTTTTAAAAGCCCAAATTCAGTTGGAAGGATTGGATCCACTCCCCAGTATCTATTTTGAGATGGCAGGCTTTTTTGCCTTTTCAAAATGGTTACACTGAAACATAATATTACCAGTTTAACCTTCCCTTTCCCCCTTCATAAAAAGGCTTGATTTTTGTATCTTCACAAGTAAAAAAAATATTTTGAAGATAAACACATAAGCTTCATTATTCAAAGAGAAGCACTCTCCAAAATCATTGGTCTTATAGTTTTAAAAAGGGCAACACTACATAGATACCTAGTGATGAAACTGCTAAGTAACACCAAATAAAATAATTTGCATGATATTATTTTCTTTTAACCAATGCCATAAACATTCTAATATGTACAGATCTTTATAAAGCCTGATTAATGTTTATCCATTTGCCATGGAGCTATCAATGCAAAATGTTCATGCTTTCATGCAAAATAAATATTTTCACCCAAATACTTTTCATGATGCATATTTCCTCCTGTTTCTGTGCTGCCTAACACAAACAGTCCAGATCCAGTATCCCATGAAGTGAACCGAATGACTTCAGTTTGTTTTGGAAAAGGTTATAACTTAGCTCTAGTATTTTTATCTGTGTGAATTTCTGGATGGGCCCCGTGTACACATTACAAAGACACTAAGGGATTTGACACTGAACATAAGCTATTCCTTCCCCCCTGCCCCCCCCCCCCCCCGTTACTGCATTTTATGTGATTTCAGCATTCAGCCATGGCTTCACTTTTATTTCTTTGCTTTTGTGAAAAAGAACACTACAGAATATTGATTGCAGAAGAGAGCTGTTGTGGTTGATAGCTAAGCAGTAACCCAGATAGGGCTTAGCATTACATCAGACATCAGGCGAGAGAATCTGGCCAGGTGCCAGCCTGTAAAAATGGAATGCATTTGCGTCACTGTTCCCTTGGTAATGCTTCTTGGAGCCTTGTCAGCTGTCCCCTGAGGTTGTTTCCTTAATATGTCAACAGACATTCCTAAGTTTTTAATGCTGAATAGCTCTTTTCCTCCTCCCCAAACAGTTAGGTGTCAGATTTTGCTGCATGTCCCTCAGACTCCATTCCAGTTTAAAAGAATAAAAGGTTGTAATGGAATTTTGGATTTGAAAAGGTTCACATATTAGTCTGTAAAGAAGCAAATGCTCAGCTTAAAAGATTGGCTCCCATGCATTTTCAGGAGGAAAGCAAGAGGGCTTGACAAAACCTGTTTAGCCTATTTCAGCATTACATTTTCAAGAATGAAATAATGTCTGCTAGGTATTTCTTGTGGTTTAAAGTAATTTAGAAATGCGTATAAAATATGAAATCTTCAAGAATAAAGCATCTGGTCTCCAAAATTGTGAGTGCAGTGACCTCTAGCTTCCATATATTTTCTGAAATGCTAAGGATAGTTAGATGTCTTTGTTAATGTAGCTTCCCTAACACGCACTTCTCTGCTCTGTTGTTTTATTAGATCTCTCTCTCTCTCTCTCTGTACACACACACACACACACACAAACATGCTTATACATAATTCCTTGTGTCCAAAATTTTTGCTCACACTAAAGAAAACAAATGAATTATACAAAATTAACTAATCTCTGTAGCAAAATGGAGCTGTGTAGTAGGGCACGTGTGTTCTATCTGCATACACAATTAATTGCATAAATACTACAAATCCAGGTACTGCATATTTCAAGTTTAATCTAATGTGTAAAACAATGAGATTATGTTGCATGTATCTGAAGCTGCAGTGGGAATTTCTATCTGTGTGTCTTTCTCATACCTATTCCTAAAGACACAACAAAATATTTGGAGCCAAATACTCAATACACTTAACAAGCGAGTGGTAGTGGTATGGAGGTCACTAGATTCCCCCTGCTCCTCCCTAGACATCAATAGTTGCCTAGATTAAAATATCTTGGGGCTAATGTTGTTCCAGCCTTGATTCTGTAAGGAAAGCACAATTGCACAAATGTAACAGATGAAGGATGAATCTTGCTGTGCTGTGAACAGCCTCACTGCTGGGAAATGTTTGCTTGCCCTGTCAACAAAAGACACTAGAGATATGAGCTGGAGGGTTGGGAGCAAGAAAAGTATGTTTTCATAAAACATATTCAGGCAGGACAGAGGAGTTGTTTGGCCTGTATTGTAATTTTTTTTCCAGCGGACTACACAAGCACTCACCCAGTAGAACAGAAATTCAGTCATTCTTCCTAGAAAGTATTACAAACATTACAAGCACAAATAAATCTGCTTAAAAAAAAAAAAAAACCTTGCGCAGGCTGAAGAGGTGGGTTTTGTTTCTTGTTACCAGAGTCCCCATTGGCATTGTTAGAACAGGTTCTGTGACAGTCATATAATGACTTTTATGCACATGTAATAGCCATAGTAGTGAAACAAATCTTTGTTGGTCTTAAAGGTGCTATTGGACTCTATTTTTGTTGTGCTACTTCAGACCAACACGACTACCCACTTGAATCTATCCATAGTAGTGAGACAGCCTGAAAACTGGTCTCCAGTTATTTCACTCATTTCTTTATAGAATGAAACAAAAGTCCATCCCTGTTCTTCTTTAAGGACAGAACTCAAGAATTGTTTAAAGGCCTTAACCGTCTCAGAGTACCGAACTGTGTTTTTCAGTCCTGTTCTGGTCGAGGAAGCCACGCGATATGGCACAATATCCTCTGGATTTCAAAATTCAAAAGCAAAAATGTTTACTAATTAAGCATTATAATTTGGGGATAGTGAAGTGAGACAGGAGTCTGTGCATGTGGCAGAACTCTGGAGGGATTGTCATGGAACTCCAGGCTTCCTGGAGCCCTGGATGGAAAATTCTATACGCTGTGTCTTGTGGTTCTATATGATGACACCTTTTCTGAATGATACCTAGACTTGAATGCTGAGGCTGAGTATTGGATTCAGAGGAAGCTGGTGAGGAATTGTGTTGGAGTTAGAGTATCAGACATGGGAGTTCTGGGTTCAAACTCTCACTAAGAGCCCTGAGTTACCTTAGGCCAAATAGGCTAACTTACCACACAGAGTTGTTGCTTTGGGGATAAAATGGAGGTGAGCAAATAATTGTGCTTCCCTGAGGAAGAAGGGTGGTTAAAAAGGTAACAGAGATGAGAGATAAGAGGATTCTTGATATTAATTTTTTTGTTACAAGCAGTTACTGAACATGATGATCTTGGGCTGTTGGCTTCTGGTGAGAAGGGAGTGGGAAGGAAGACACAGTGGGCTTACCCTGTAGTGAGTGAATTTAATTACGCATTTTGTACAATGCAGTTTTTGATCCATGAGTGTGTCTGACAGGTCATAACTGATCGTTGCAGCTACCTTGGGCTACTTGAGAGATTAGCACAGCAGTATGAAGAAAAATTGGCAAACTCCTGGATCCTTAAGGGACTTAACTGGATAAACTGGAAAATCTCCTTTTATCTTCCAATCTTTTTCTCTGAAGTAAGTGTTGGCAGAGTAATTTACACAGCAACGGTACACAACCTGATTAAAGAGGAGATAAAGGTGTATTTAGGAATCAACATATTAGATATGAAAGAGGACAGACAGAAATGGGTTCCTAACTGAGAGAGGAGGTAAGACATTTCTATGAGTGGCACTTCTGAGAAGAAGTGGGAAATTGTCCTCAGAGAAGCAATCTGGAGACAACCAAGGAATGACGCTTAACAGGAGAGAAGGTGTTGATCTCACTATCCTATCTAATTATCTTATTGCTAATCTTTGCAGGGTCTTCTTCTTTGTGCATCAAACATTGCCTTTTCCTACAGTAAGCACAGGGGAGGGTTAGCACATGACTCCCATTACCTTTATTCATAGCAAAATTATTTTTAGGGAGACAGCTATGAAATCACAAGAATTGCTAGTAATTTACACCTTGGTCTTATCTGCACTGGGCTTTTAAAGCTCTTTGGGTTAGGTTTTTAAAAAGCAATTTGCATCTGATCCTGATCACCACTCTGATAATGGTTATTTTTTCCCTCCAATCTGTACTGCTCAGGATCGACTCTGGAGTCACAGTACTTATCTCCTGGCATATCCAATATTGGATTTTCTTCACTTCGTTAGAGAAATACAGGCCCATGCCACTCTCTTCCAGTGCAGGTGTCCTGCCTCTTTTAGATTTTCTCCTCCACGCCACTGCAGCCATGCCTCCAGCATAGATGTTGTGTTGTACAGAGGTCTCTGCTGATTGGTTTGCTCCCAGCAGGAGTTGTCCCTTTCACTTCTGGTGCTACCTTCATTCTTTCTGAACATTCATATTATGAACACATAGAGGCTTTGAATATAGTGTGCCTGTGGTGGCTCAGTCAGTAAAGACATTTGCCTAAGAACCATAGTTTTATGGGTTCAAGTCTGGCTGGCGGTTATCTTTTCCCCCCACATAGGAGTTTTTATTTTTTTGCTTTTGAAAATCATTTCCCTCCCTTCCTGTCCCCTCCTTATAATTGTTTTTTTTCTTTAGAAAGTGTTAAGCATCCTCCTCACTTAAAAAAAAGAAAAGAAAGAAATTGCCAAGATGGCGGGGGAAAGGCAGGAGAAAAGAGGTCTGGCAAGCATCTCTTTCTCCCCCCCCCCACCGCCCCCACTGTGTGAAGCACAAGAAGAGGGGAGGAAGAAGTAGCTTGGGCTCATCTTTATTTCTTCTATTAATGCTTATCACATTATTCAAGGGGACTGGCAAAGCAGGAAAAATGCATTACATTTTTCTACAACATAAAATTTGAGATAAAATGTAGGAAGAACTGAAATTCATTAAAATGTCCAGCCTGGAAGTGAAAGCCTTGTTCCTGCCAGAAACAGATTACCAATCGTCAAATAAAAGGGGGGGGGATCTTGTTGATCTGTTTTTCCTAATTATTAAACTCTGTGATTTGGATGAGAAAATCTGAGAAAGAAGATAGGTGCAGAGTGTAGGAGCAGATGTGAACACTATGTGGATTAAAGAGATACTGCATCAGTTCTGTAAGAATCGAAATTAAACTGTAAATGCCGCAAGGATTTTTGGCAAATAAGGCAGGTTTTACACTTTAACCAAATGTTGGCAACTGGAGCACTTGATTTTGCTCAAATCACCTACCAAATTAGTATCACTAGGATGCTATTAAATTTAGAGATTTCAGGTATAACAATAAAATAAATTTATAGATGTTTATTTATTTATATTTACTTCATCTTTACCCTGCCTTTTCCTCTAAAGGGCACTAAAAGTGGCTGATTTCATTCTCTTCTCCTCCATTTTCTACTTGCAACAATCCTCTGAAGTAAGTTAGACTAGGGCTGAATCTGCAGGGAGCTTTTATTCTAATTCCAGGTTGATTCAGTCCCTGCTGTCTCCCCTGAATGTGATTTCCATTTTGATTTTCTCTGATTTATATTTTCCCTCTGCAACAAGCATGATCGATCCAGAGTGACCTTACATTTCGCCCGCAATATCCTAGAGTGGATATAACCCTCAATATCTGAAAAATTGGAATGAGAAAGCATGCAGCTCTCTGCTGATTCAGAGCCTCCATTGTAAAAGAAAAAAAAAACCCTGATTGGCCAAGGCTTCAGTTCAAAGGCTTTCTCATTTCCAGGCTGCAAACTTGCCTTAAAGGGGAAGCCCTAACTTCTCTCTGTAGAGATTTGCCTCTTGTTTTTTTTTCTCCCTCTTCTCCCTCCTTTGCTGTCTCCAATCCTCCCCCCTCTTCAAGAAAAGAAAGAAAGAGGCTCCTGCTGTGCTTGGCTCCCCCCTCCCCTTCTGAGCTTCCCTAACCATGTGCAGAACACTTTTCTGTTTCAATTGGGGGGGGGGGGGATATAGGAAGACCTGAGTTCAAATTGATCTGGATTCAGCAGGATCCACAATGGAATAAACAAAGTAAGTGCAGATTCAGCCTAGGAGTGTGTGACTGCCCCAAAGTCAGCCAGCAAGATTTCATGGCAGAGCAAGGATTTATACCTGGTCTTCCAGATCCTTGTCCAGCATGCAAACCCTTCACCACACTGACTCTTTCCCTCCTCTCTAATATGCTTGCCTGCTTAAACCATTATACAATGCAAATTTACACTTTATAGGCATATTGATAAGAATATAATCATCACAATACCATACAAAACAATTCAGCAGTTTGTAAGAAAGAAAAAAACTAAGTAAATTATGAGTCCCAGAAAGTAAGTTCTGACATATTAAAGAGGGGCAAATCTTGGCAGTCATTTAGTTGAAATCACTGGGTTAAACTTGAGTAATTCTGCACAGGGCTACATGATAAAGTCAGTGTTTAAAAGGGTAATATTGAACAAAAAATGTTATCGTACCATGCAACATAATGGAATGTTACAGAAAAGTTGTTGCAGTGGTCAGCCTGCTGTGCCTAATGTTATTGATTCTAAATGTAAGAAGAATGTTAAAGAGGAAATTCTAAACTGTATATAATTACTTTGGGTTATTTATTTATTGAATTTATAGCCCACCGTCCTCCTGGAACTCAAAGTGGGTTACATAAGAATAAAAAAATTCCTGTAAAAACCTCACCTCAGTATTATTCCCACTAAAACTAAGATGGCAAGTTCCCTCCCCCTACAGTCATCCAACAAAGGGTTGTGCTCAATGTTATAGTGGAGCCTGAGGGGGGGGCATTACTCTTATTAACCTAGCCTCAACCATAGACCTGGTAGAAGAGCTCCATTTTACAGGCCCTGCAGAACCTTGCCAGCTTTGTCAGGGCCCTCAGCTCTCCTGGGAGCTCATTCCACCAGGTCGGGGCTAGGACTAAGAAGGCCTTGGCCTGGGTCAAGTCCAGGCGTATCTCTCTGGGGCCAGGAACCACCAACAGATTAGTACCCACAGAGTGAAGCACCCTGCGGGGGCATAAGCAAATAAGTCGTCCTTCAAATAGGTTGGGCACAAGCTGTGGATGGCCTTAAAGGTCAAAACCTTTATGTGTATGTATGTGCATTTAAGTATTGTAATTTAAGAATGATAATTTGATAGGATGTGGATATCTATGGCTGTTTGTTAGTGTTCTCACATTTTTATAATGTACTAGCTTCAAAGCCCGTTCCTAAGAATGGGCCCTGAGAGGGTTCCCTCCCCTGGCCTTGGCAAGGCGCTTAAGGTGGCTTTGGGCTGGAGCTTGCAGCCAAATGAAGTGGGGTGGGCGGGAGCCTGGCAGCTCATTAGCAAGGCCCATACAGAGCTCCTTAGCAGGCAGTCAGCAGGCCAGGAGGCCATCATTAGCTAGGTCTCCACCACAACCCTTTGCCCAGGGCCCTCTCACCTGCTGCTGGCACCAGGCACCAAGGCATCTGAGAGCAAAGAGGCTATGTCCAGGGACAGAGGGTGGGAGCCGCAGGGACAGGGCCAATCAGGATAACACTGACTGCACCCTGATTGGCCCTATTCCAACTTGGACAGCCAGACACGTCCCACCCCCTAGGCTGTTTCAGAAATATATAGAGGAACAACAATGGATAAGGATTGTGTATATCATATATTCTGTACAAACAAGAATAAAAAATAATGGAATAAATGCTGGGTGCAGAATTTTTAGGGATAAAAACAAACTCCTGCTGCATAGAATTTTTTCAAGGTTTAATTAAAATAGCAATCAATTGAAAAAAAAATTCTTATCTTTCTAACTTCAGGATGGATTTTCCATTAGGTCCTTACTCAGAATTGGGATGGGCCATTTATAAAACTATAACTTCATGAAAGATGATGACCCTGGTTCAGGATTCCAATTGCACAGCAAAATCCCTTTGCTTGGTGATCAGGATGAGTTTAGTTCCATTAAAACCTAAACTGAACTCAGCATCCCTGCTTGCTGCTTCTTACCCCATACCTATAATGTGGTTTAATGTTGCTAAGGTACACACAACTCAGATTTTATTTTATTTACCTCACTTATATCCCATTTTTCTCTCTGAAACTCAAAGTGGATTACAGAATATAGAACAATCAAATAGCAGAGAATTCCACTTCAGAGTATGATAGAAATATGAATTAGAATGATTGAAATACAGAATTTGACAAAGCAATGGAAGAAAAAAAAAACTGTTTAAGGAATTAAATACCGTAATACAGAAAGAATTAGGTAGTTAAAGGAAGGTGGTCTATACAATCACTAATGCAATAAATTACTGTCACAAAGTATCCTCCCAGGCTGTTCCCAGGCTGCTACGGATCTAAGCCCTTCATAAAAATGCCCCCTTGAATATTTCTGTTTTGCAGGTTCTACAGAATGACAGAAGGGTGGGAACTTCCCTGGCATCCTCAGGCAGGCTGCTCCACAAGGTTGGATTCACCAAAGATAATGTTTATTGCTGAACTTACCTCCTGCAGGGTGGCGTTCCCAGAAGGTTTTTGCTCACATGGGCAAAGCTGTTGTAGTAGAGCATAGAATGTAAGGTGGTATGCGGGTCCCGGCTATTGTGTTCTGTCTACCCTACCCCCATTTTTAAAATCAAAGTCACTTTGCCATTTTGGGCTCTATCAACAGGGGCATCACGTCAAAATCACAAGATGTCATAGTCCCATTGTATATGGCACTGGTCAGACCACACCTGGAGTACTGTGTGCAGTTCTGGAGGCCTCACTTCAAGAAGGACGTAGATAAAATTGAAAGGGTACAGAGGAGAGCGACGAAGATGATCTGGGGCCAAGGGACCAAGCCCTATGAAGATAGGTTGAGGGACTTGGAAATGTTCAGCCTGGAGAAAAGGAGGTTGAGAAGGGACATGATAGCCCTCTTTAAGTATTTGAAAGGTTGTCACTTGGAGGAGGGCAGGATGCTGTTTCTGTTGGCTGCAGAGGAGAGGACATGCAGTAATGGGTTTAAACTACAAGTACAACGATGTAGGCTAGATATCAGGAAAAAATTTTCACAGTCAGAGTAGTTCAGCAGTGGAATAGGCTGCCTAAGGAGGTGGTGAACTCCCCCTCACTGGCAGTCTTCAAGCAAAGGTTGGATACACACTTTTTCTTGGATGCTTTAGGATGCTTAGGGCTGATCCTGCGTAGAGCAGGGGGTTGGACTAGATGGCCTGTATGGCCCCTTCCAACTTTATGATTCTATGATTCTATATAAATTCAGATAAATTACATTGTTACATAACAACAGACTTCTGACTGAATTTTTTGTTCACGGTCCTGGAACTGCATCCTGTTTTTGAAGTGCTGCTTCATGTTACTTGTGGCTTGGTTAATTGAAGGCTTGATTTTGTGGATATCAATTATCAAGACAATGGCATTTTTTGAACAGAGTGAGACCCTCAGAACTCTATCTGTACACCCTCCATTTTAAACTAATGCCAAGTGGGATGGGATCCTGGGAGACGTCACTGCTAGAAGCCACCAGGACAGAGGCACTATTTCTTTAAAGATACTGGTCAACTGTACCGGCTCGGGCAGGGTCAGTTTGGGATTGAGCACCCAGGCTGTGTGGGGTGTGGGACACTGATGTGCTGAATCATGGCATCTGCTCTCTTAAATTAAAGCCATGTGGATTGCCTTCTGTTCCCACCCCCTAGGCTAAAACAAAAAAAACAGTAATTAGCCATTCTTGTTTCATCTTTTTCACTGGTTACAACCTGCTACGGTATCAGGAAGAGGCTTTGACAAACCACAGACCAAGTAGATCATATTGCACTCTAAAGACTATCAGCCTCCATCTGGTTAAGGCTCCCTTGGCAGAGTGTTATGGTTCAGTTCCCTTTATAGTTTGGTAATCTCTATGACATTAGAAAAAAATGGAACTGCCTATTAGATCATTTGTCAGCATTATATGAATAAAGCATCTACATTGTCAAAAATTACCAGAGTACATCAATCAAAGCCTGATGCCCTCGAAGCTGGTGGCCTGCAATAAACAAGCTTCCCAGACACAGAGTCCAATGAAGAGTTCATGAGCTCTTAATAGCTATTTGGGTAATGGCTGTTCTTTTGTTTTAACTGTGGTATTTGCTTTTAGCTATGGTAGATGTATTTTATTGACTGTATTGTCTGTTTTTTTATTGTAAGCCACTTTGAGACAAGACAATGATTGGATATACATTTTAAAAATGTGTTAGGGGTGGGGGATGGGATAGATTTGCATTCATGCTGATAGTGTAAAGAAGGAATTTGTTTGTTTGCTTTGCCTGTAGAGATATTAAATCTAAGTGGCAAATTCAACCTGTTTAGGGAAATGTTTGTATATGTCTAAAGTGCTATTAAGTTGCATCTGAACTCACTGTCAAGCCACCTCGGTTAGCCTCTTTCTTTGGAAGCCTGACCATAGGGGTGGTTTGTCAGTGGCTTCCTCTGAATGGCAATCCTGGCATTTGTTGATGGTCTCCCATCCAAATACTAACCAGAGCTGACCCTGCTTAGCTTCCAAGGTCTGATAAGATCAGGCCATCTTGGGACATCCAGGTCAGGTAGGGGGATTGGTTACAGTATAATCCAAACACATTTTCTGCATAACCGTTGCAAATTGCAACAAATTGGCAGAAAATGCTCAAAACTTATCTAGTGCAAGCCATCCTTACCCTAAAAGAGGTTTCTACCACATTACAAGTGTTCACTCTGTAGTTTAACATTTCCTGTTCTGATCAATGTATTACAAACAATACAGCAACAGCCAAACAGCCTTGTGGATGTCACTTGTTACTGCTATTTTGATGTCATTATTTAATCTCCTTGTACCTGGGACACACAGAACATCTGCCATTCTTTATCAGCATGATAAATTCTGCTAACCTCACATTGCCAAGAGGCAGATCTTTACAAGAACTTTCATGTTAGAATAAGGAGATGTTAGGCTCCCATTCTATTTATTTACAACATTCTAACCTGCCTTGTCTCCTACCTAAAGGTAAAGGTTGACTCAGCCTTCCATCCTTCCGAGGTCGGTAAAATGAGTACCCAGCTTGCTGGGGGGTAAACGGTAATGACTGGGGAAGGCACTGGCAAACCACCCTGTATCGAGTCTGCCATGAAAACGCTAGAGGGCGTCACCCCAAGGGTCAGACATGAGACGGTGCTTGCACAGGGGATACCTTTACCTTTAACCTGCCTTGGCTCCTACCTAAAGGAGCCCAAAACAGTTTATTAAAGCAACAACAAGCAATCAAAAAGAGCTAAAGCAGATCATACCACACAGTCCATGCCATCAACAGACAGAAGCACCACAAAACTAACAAAAATTGTGATTACTGCAGAAGAAGCTTAGGAATAGTCGGGAAAGTACTGTGGGTGGACTGTGTGACATCCAGTTCTCACAGTTCTTCCCCTCTCCAGACATAAGGCACTGCCCCCAATATCTCCCTGCCCTGCCACCCAGCATCCCTGTGTCTCCTCCCTTCCTCTTTCCCATATGGTCCACAATGTAAAGCTACATTGAGGTTCAGTGGGAAAAGGAAAACAAAAAGCACTTTAAAGTAGAGGTGTCAAACTCGTTTGTTAGGATGGCTGGGGCTGACATAAATGTTCTGTGTGCCATAAAATGTAATGTCAGCTTTCAGAGAAACAAACTTTATACATACACAGATAAACCCAATTAACAATATTATAAAGCAATTGATTCCTAGCAACAAAAGCAATTTATTTACCAGGAAGCCCACAAAAGTCCCAATAAAGCCTTGCTAAACGTATTAAATCATATGCCACCAGTGGAGGATGGGGAGGGGACTCCATGTTGGGAACTCCATGTTGGGAGTCTCCTGGAGACTCCCATTGAGAACTCCATGTTGGGAATCTCCTGGAGATCTGGTGGATGGAACCTGTGTGGGACAGGAGTCTCAGTGGAGTACGATGCCATAGAGTCCATCCTCCAGAGCATCCATTTTTTCCAGGGTCATCTCTGCAGTCTGAAGATTAGTTGTTATTCTGGGCTGGCATCCCTCCTCCTACCTTCCCTCCCTCATGTTCGTTGCTCATGGGCTGGATAAGAGCACTGAACAGACTGGTTCCAGCCCATGAGTCATATGTTTGACACTTCTGCTTAAAAGGGTCAAAGGGGAGGAAGGGAATGTAGAGTTTAGCTCTGCTTCTCCCTGTAATGGCTGGAGCTGGAGCATCCACATAGATGTTCTGCCTGTAGACAGCCCACAGTTCCTCTGCTGAGCTGGATCAAGGGTAGTTTTCCATAGATCTGCCTCAAATTTGTATTAAAATGTTGTGAACCGCCGCAAGCCGGTTTCCGAGAGCGGCGGTCATACAAATCAAATCAAATCAAATAAATAAATAAATAAATAAAGGGGAAAACCCTTGGAGGTTCCAAATGAACACAATGCCATGTGGATGCTCTCATTTAAATTGGGGGTCTTCCTGCATTCCAGACAGGAAATAATCCCCATGTGGAAGCAGCCCAAGCCAAAATCTAATACAAACCTTTTAATAATTACAGATCTTTTGGATAACTTCTTTTTACTTTAGAGCATTTCTGAACTCCCCCAGTATAAAGGTAAAGGTAAAGGTATCCCCTGTGCAAGCACCGAGTCATGTCTGACCCTTGGGGTGACGCCCTCTAGCGTTTTCCCCCAGTATACCAACCACTTTAATTATTTCTAAACTGATATTTGGATTTCTTTAATGTTCCAAAATTCCTTTACAATGAAATAAAGTTGGTAGTGAACCTCTCTGCAGCAAATGGCCACTTTGTTCCTTATGGTTTGTACCACCTGCTGGAGTTTAGCTGTAAATTCAATAGTAGCCAGACTGCCATTAACATTGTTCAAAGCTCTATGTTGCTTTTCCTTCCCCTTCTTAAGTATGTTTTTCTTGCTGTTCTTTGGGTCATTCAGAATTACTTGCTAAATAGTGAACCAGTCTATTGGGAATATTGTATTGACCCCATTAACTAATATGTACAACAAAAGCTGTGAAGACTAAAGTTTGCTGTAATGACATGTTTCCCATCCTTGGATACATGATGATTGCTTTGTTGACCCAACCTCAAGTTATGGCTAATCAGGCTACATATGCAGAACAAAAGTATCACAGCAGTGAGATACAGGTCTTGCACTGCAGAGTTTAATACGACTTTTACATGACATGAGTCCATCTCTGCTGACCTGGGAATCGGTTCTTTTATCTTTGAATTGTGATTTCAAACCAGGCCACCATGGTTCTGACTTTCTAACCACATGCTCCAGTGCTGCTGATCCAGCATTTTTCTTTATAGACTACTTTTCTAGTGTGCCTTCATTGCAGAATGATGTTTAGTGTTAAATACAACATGAAAAAAAAATTGATTGCCTTAGCAAAGGCTTGATTCCCAAGCAACATTGCAACAAACCCAAGGGAAAAATGGATACAAATCACTAAACATTGTAGCCCATGTTCCCATTTTCACAGGCACAAATGGCAGCCATGTCTGTATGGAATTTTCACTTACTCACAGTGGGAGGATGATTGAATAGCACGGCCAATGCTTAGTCTATCCAACTATCCCCTTTAGTCCCAGTCTCAGTGTTGCTTAATGAATATAGTTGGTATTTATTAAAATAATTTATACCACTGAGAGATGTCTCTCCACTAGCTGAGACAACAATTCTCATTTTCAAACAGACTTGTGGTTTTGGTGTGTATTGTGAAATCTCTGCCTCTGTTCTTGGTAATGAAGAATCAGTAAATGTCAACATTCTGTGCTTGAGCTAAAGAGGTCACCAAGGCTGCTTACATAAGCTTCTGCCACTAAAATCCAGAGAAAATTAAGACCGAGACAAAAAAAAAAAGTTCAGTGAATCGATATATTTCCTTTCTTCACTGATACTTTTTTTTAAAGAGAAGGCTGGGGGTGTGACAGGGAGGGGATGAAAGCTGTAATTATCTTGGTTCAGGCCTTGGAGAAAATTATGGGGATCCTTTCCAGTTCATGAGACTAGCTATAGGCAAATACAGTGAGGGGTCAGGAGAAGAAAGGCTGGATTACTGGACTCTGGATGTGTATGAACTACATACCTGGGATTACAGGCAACTCCCTCCCCTTTCCCAGTAGATGGAACCAAGCCAAGTAGGCAGAAAGGCAGGAGTGGCAACTGTGAAAAACATCCTCAGACTCTCTGTGTGTGCAATGAAGAGAGAAGCTAGCCAAAGTGTATCAGGGCTCTAGAAGGGCTACTGTGTAAAGGAGTCATCCTTCCTTATTTCAGTAGGGAGCTCTTTCAAGGTCTGGTTCTGTCTTAAACACATACCCCCTCTTCCTGCTGTATGGAGAAACAAGCCTACACTGTCTGCCTCTGACTCAGCAGGGTGATCCTTACCTTTCAGTGCTTCCCTCTTTCAGTTCCAATATCCTTGGAGCCCATTCACCTTTGCAACTGGTCATCATAGCAGGAAAACACATTATTATCCCAAGACAGATGCTATGAGTCACATGAGCTCTTTTCCTAAGATTTTTAGAACGTGACAAAGAAAGACTAACTTCTCAAGCGGAAGCTATTTTGAACTCAATGAAGGAGGCCTTGAATGATATTGGAATGAGTCAGGCCTTTCCCAAGTAATTGGCAAGGCTTAGCTGAACCATGCTGTTACGTATATGATCAGAGAGGATTAGGTACTCTCATTAAATAGCAAATGCTGCATTAGTCTGTTTTCTAAATGCATGCATTTCTTAGCAGATGTTTTCCATGGCCATCATTATCAACCAAACTGATGAGATACTTCTGTGTTTTCTTTTAAGTTCCAGGGTGAGAACTTCCAAAGGAATCAGAGAAAGTGTGAGAAACTCTTTGAAGCCTGCAATCTGAAGCATAACTCAAGCCAGCAATGTGCTTATGACACAAATACTATCCACTGCCTTCCAACATTACACAAGTTCAATGTGTTTGTTAAATGTTGCATCATCATTGTAAGATTTCATGAGCATCTAAATGTTGCTTTGCATTTATGCAAATGACACTGCAAGGAGGAAGATGATGGGAAATGAGGCCAACTGAACAAGGATGGAAGTGATTTCTCCATAGGCATTTTTCTAGGTCTCATTAATGTGCTAGTTCAGCATATTTGAGAAGTGGCACAGCCTGCCAACAACCTAGTTGTATTTTGCATGCCCCTGAGGAAGGAACCAATGCTGTGTAGCTGGCAAAGTGTAAGTTTAGGTTCTGGAAGACCCATTTTCTAATCTTCATTCTGCCATGGAAACTTGCTGAATAACCAACAAAAATGGGGAGGGGTTTAGAGATAAAGATGTATAAGGAAAGCTTGAGGAAGCTTGGTATGTTTAACCTGCTGAGAAGACGACCAAGAGGTGATATGATAGCCATCTTAAAGCACTTGAAGGGCTGTCACATAGAGGATGGGACGGAGTTGTTTTCTGTTGCCCTAGGACCTAGAGCAGGGGTAGTCAAACTGTGGCCCTCCATATGTCCATGGACTACAATTCCCATGTGTGTAATATAATTTGGCCTTTGATTCTTGACCTTGGGTAGAAGTTGTACAATGCAGGGCTTCTGGGTGTTGATAATTTCCCCAGCTCTGCCTCAGCCTCCCATGTGGCTGCTGGTGCTGACTCCTCATTGGGGCTGCCCCAAGGGGCACCAGCTGCAGAGGAAGCCTTGCTGGACAGGGTGGCCTGGACTCCAGGACCATTTATGGACACTTCTCCAGGGCAGCATTTGCCTCTTAGAATGCACCTGGATGCAACTGCAGTTTTGGGGGGGGGGGTTGTTGTTCTCTTCTTCATGCATGTTATAACAGTTTTGTTCAAACTAGAAACAGATAAGTGGCAGTGGATTGACATACACTATAGCAATTACCACTTTAAAAACACAGCAACCTTTAAAAGTCTTCCGTGGTGGTGAAGCAGGAAAACAGAAGAAATGGTGCCAGCAAATGGCTGGTGTCAGGTAAAAGGCACGATGGTAGATGGGACCTTAGAGGGAAGGGAAATATATTCTTGCAAGAAAGACTTGAAGGAAAGCAGGATTGGGAAAGACTATGTTGAAGACCAGGAAAACCTTCAGACAACATTATTACAGCACAAAGATATAACAACCAAGGTAAAAGAAAAATTTCTGTATAGAAGGAGCTCTGAGGGTATTAACTCTGTAAATGGAGTCAGAATGGAAGAATGAAAATCTGTGACAGAAAAGGGCATTTGCCAGAGCATTTCTAGGCCAGTTAAAGAAAACAGGATATCTGGAACTGATGGGAGTAAAAATCTTTGGGGAAAAAGTACCAAAATTATATGTACCTTTATATTGCCTATAGTATGCATTTTAATATTAGTTGTCTTAATAGAAAATAAATATGTGGAAGAAGACTCTACAGTAGGATCCAGCTCAATATACTTCTGAAAATTGTTAAACCTACACACTTTTGCTTTTCAAAACTCAGGGGGGAAAAGCCTGTAATTGAAAGACTTGCCAACACTACCACCTACTGTTCCATAAGAAGAATAGCAGCCTGTCCCTAATTTACAGTGCACTGCAATCCCTAAGAGTAGCATCCCCAACCTGTGGGCCGCAGACCACATGTGGTCCTTCGACTAATTGGAGGTGGGCCGCGAAGGACGCCTTCTCCCCCCCCCCGCCCTTTACTTCATCCCCCCCCCCGGCCCTTTACAACACACTTTGGGTGTCATTGTCTCCCATCACTCCCAGATGGGACTATCTCGTTGCAGAGAAACAAGCTCAGGGTTCCCATTGATTTGTCATTGTCATGAGTTAAAATTTCCATGAAAATAAAATGTTCCTTATGTTCATTGTTGTGGCGTGTCTGTATCTTATTTTGAAGGGATGTTTAAACATTACCATAGTGATCAGAGAGCGTTATGGCAGTGGTTGAGAGTAGAGGAGTAAACTACCCCCCCCCCCCCCACCGGGCCTCAGTAAAAGGTGTTGAGTGGTCCTCGGTGATAAAAAGGTTGGGGCCACTGCCCAAGAGTTTATCTGAAGAGGCATGCATGCCCAGAAAGGCTATGCCCAGAATTAAACTTTGTTGCTCTTAAATGTGCCATTGGACCAATATGGCAACCCACCTGAATCAATCCCTAAACAGACATGGTATTCTAAATTCACAGATTTATATGGACTTAGAAGAGGCTAACTCTCTTTAGCATTACAGTGTTAGTCAGGACTTCAAAAGAGCAGGATTTCTATATAGCATCCAATTAGAAAAAGTGAGATGACTAGAGCGAGTGTGGCGGAAGACTCGTGATGAGGCTACAAGAACATCTTATCACACGCTTATGAGGGCGTATGAGATGGCGGTGAAATGGGCAAAGGGAGAGTTTTTTGCCATGGAAATCGCGTCCGCAAGCTCTCTGGCCCAATTATTTAGGGTAGTTCAATCCCTTGCCGCCTTTGAAGGGCGCCAAAATGTTAGTCAATTGGAACCTGGCTGTGAGGCATTAGCGAGCTAATTTGGAGATCCGTTGGTAGCCTTTGGTAGTGAGGTTTGATGGCTTCAGGTGGCTCTCTTCTTCTGAAGTGGACAGGTTGCTGGGGTCGGTCAGGGCGACCACCGGCCCTCTTGGCTCCTCAAAGGAGGGGGCCAGGAGATAGGAGGCCAACTCAGGGACATCATCAACCTCTCCCTGGATTCTGGGAAGTTCCCTGAGTGGCTTAAGGAGGCAGTGGTTCGGCCTCTCCTGAAAAAATCTACACTGGACGCGTGGGGCCCTCCCAGCTACTGCCCAGTTTCGCATTTAGTGTTCCTGGGCAAAGTGCTGGAGAGGGCCTCGCTGGACCAACTCCTAGCTTTCTTGGAGGAATCTTCAGCACTCGATCCATATCAGTCTGGCTTCCATCCTGGCCACGGGGTGGAGACTGTGTTGGTCACCCTATTGGATGATCTCCGTCGCCAGCTGGATAGAGGTGGGTCAGCCGTATTGGTTCACCTGGACCTATCGGCGGCCTTTGACATCATGGATCATGACTTGCTGGTCCACCGCCTCGCTGGCACGGGGGTAGGAAGCACAGCCTTGCACTGGATATGCTCCTTTCTCCAGAACCGGACCCAGAGTGTAGCAGTGGGGGAGGAGTTCTCACGCCACAGGGCGCGGTTCTGTCCCCTACATTGTTTAATATCGTCATGTGCCCTCTGGCACAGCTGGTGCGGAGCTTTGGACTGGGTTGCCATCAGTACTCTGAAGACATCCAGCTCTATCTCCTTATGGATGGCCGCCTGGACTCCCTCCCGGAACCATTTGCCAGATGTTTGGAAGCAGTGTCTGAATGGTTTGAGCAGAGTCGCCTGAAACTCAACCCCTACAAGATGGAGGTCCTGTGGCTGGGTAGTAGGGGGCAGGATCAGAAAGCGCGCTTACCCACCTTGGCAGGAATGCAACTTACCATCGCACCCCAAGCCAGGAATTTGGGGGTGACCATTGATGCCTCCCTGACTAGGGAGGCACAGGTCAAAAGAGTAGCAGGCCAGGCATTATTCCATCTTTGCCATGCCCGGCTACTAGCGCCCTACCTGTCCCCTGAACACTTGGCCACAGTGATCCATGCAACGGTCACCTCCAGAATAGATCACTGTAACTCACTCTATGCGGGCCTACCCTTGTCCTTAATCTGGAAACTTCAGCTAGTGCAGAATGCAGCTGCTAGGGTCCCCACTGGGACACCTTGGAGGGCCCACATCCAGCCTGTCCTGAGGCAGCTGTATTGGTTGCTCATTGCTGCCCGGATTCAGTTCAAGGTGCTGGTTCTAACCTTCAAGGCTATACATGGGTTGGGCTCCACGTACCTGCGGGACTGCCTGTTCCCCACAGGACCTTACGCTCTGCAGTGGAAAACCTATTGATTGTTCCCGGCCCCAGGGAAGCATGCCTAGCCTCGACCAGGGCCAGGGTCTTTTTGGTCCTGGCCCCTACCTGGTGGAATGAGCTCTCGGGTGAGCTGCGGGCCCTGCGGGATTTGACATCTTTCCGCAGGGCCTGCAAAATGGAGGTCTTCCGCTGGGTTTATGGTTGAGGCTGGGACCAGCGGAGGAGATCGGCTGCCCCCCGGCGAAGAGGGGTTGTGGGCCTGTGGACATCATGCCGCCCCATGCTCTCAACACCTCTAGTTGGGATGGGAAAGTAGGTTGGGAGATCAGCCGCCATGTTATGGGTTTTTAAGTCTTTTAATGGGGGTGTTTTAATGGGGTTTTAAGACCATGATGCCCGCCACAAGCCCATTGGGGAGTGGCAAGATACAAATGAAATAAATAAATAAATAAATACATATGACTGCAACTAACATAATGGGACAGACATAGAGATGCTACTGGTTGCTATAGGAATCAACTGCTTCTCCATTCAAAAACTGACCTTTCTGCGAGTTTTGTTTATTGAATTTATTTATTGACTGCCTCCCTGAAAAAATTAAGAAAATAAAATACATCTCTCATCTCATTTATTCCTACTTAGAATGTTCATTATTTACTATGAATAATTCCCCACACAAGAATTTAGGATAATATGTCACCTTATTATAACAGATATATACTTTATTCCGACTGTTTAAATATATTTATATAATTAATTTTATTTCTAGCCTGCCTCTCCTGGAAGCCAGCTCACAGCAGGTTACATAAAAATTCAGTCATACAATAAAACTCATAAAATCCCATTAAAACCCCCATAACAATTACAATGATTCCAGATGGCAAAAATGCTATCTTTTACATGCACTTTCAGAAGCAAAATGGGGGCCAGATGTTCAGAGCCAGATGTAATTGCTCCAACCGGCGGGGGGGCATTGGCTCTAGCACTGGTCCCAACCATACACCTGGTGGAAGAACTCAGTTTTGCAGGTCCTCTGGAAAGCAGAAAGCTCTCTGAGGGCCCACAGCTACTCTGGGAGCTCGTTCCACCAGAAAGGGGCCAGGACCCTATCACATAAAATGTAAATTCCTATATTTCCACAGAAAAAAGTATATGGAAAAAGTATATTGAAAGTTTGTATAATAACTGTTGTAAGAGAAGAGCAAAAAGAATAATTGCAACTGGAACACATCAAAAAGATAAAAGGAAAATAGAAGAAACATATGAAGACCAAAGAACTGAAGAACTGGTAGAAAAACTATCAAATGCAACAATTTGAGGAACAAACTCAGAAAAACATTCATGGACTCTAGATGGATACATTCAAAATATCCAGAGAAATTTTCCTGACATCGACTAAATATACAGGGTGAATTAAGACTTGAATTCAAAAATAAGGAGCTGTGGATGTTTGTTTCACTCATAAGACATCATAAGATGCAATATTAAAAAAGCAAAGAGAATTTCCTCTTAAAGTAACATGGCAGATCTTTCAGGATTTACCAACAACTATATTAAAAGTACTCCAGGGAATGGTAGAGGACAGGAAGGCCTGGAGGATCATTGTCCATGGGGTCGCGATGGGTCGGACACGACTTCGCACATAGCAACAACAACAACATATTAAAGAAGAGGAAAGATTTTGACTTTCTGAGACTGATTTAGCAAAAGAAAGGAATAAAATACTGCTGGAAAATACCATTTTCAATAGAGGTATATTTACCAAAAGGAAGGAAAGTAATCAAAACAGAAGAACAAGCCAAGGTACTGGCTGAAGAACTGAAACACAGGACTGAAATAGAGAAACTCTTCAAGCAACAAAAACAAATTTTACTTGAGAGCTCAGAACTAGAAATGGCACTGGCACCAACATCAGGACAAAATGGATAAATTAAAAATAGTATCAGTAAATATTAATGAACTGCTCTCTCCCATGAAATGTACAAAAACCTGTAACCAACTTAAAAACAAAATATATATATTATATCTAAAATATTTTCAAAAATAATTACCATAAGATTTGGAAAGTGATACAAGCAGACTTATCTATATGGGAAAAATTAAGAATTTCATGGCTACGAAGAATCTCTGCAATCAAAATGAATGTACTGTCTCTTCTAAGCCTCTAATCCTTTCCTCCAAAAGTCTTACCAACTTACACTTGGGGCAGATGTAGTCCATCTTGTCTTCAGGGAGGAAGGCAATCATATCACACTCACTGCAGATGATGGGATGAGTGTCCTGGAGGTCCATTATAACTTGTAGGCAGTGCAACTACTAGGGAAATATAATCTACTGATTCTAATTGCTAGGCCCTTTGTCTCTCGCCCTTCGGCTTGCGCCTCTGGTGAGGAGCAGCCCTTTTAAATCGTCCCAGCAATCACCTCACTCAGCACTACAATAGCCTCACCTGGTCAGCAGCAGCAGCCCTCCCCAGCAGCTTTCTCCACGTGCTCTCAGTTGTCTGAGCTCTCAATAGTCCTGGAAGAAGGCTTAAACAATTTTTTATGGATTACAAAATCAATCAAAACAATCATAACACAAGCAGAAGCCACATAATCAGAGATAGAATACAGTTTACACAATGGAACTTACTGAGCCCTTTAAACTCTGTTTATGTTCCCAGTAGAATCCAATTATGATACATACATGGGAAATAATAATAAATTTGATTTTTTTAATGTATGGTAACTGTTCAGGGAAAAATCAAGTTGTGGCAAATTATTAAATGAAGAAATAAATATTCAGTAGTTGCCATATTATCAACTAGTTTCAAGATCAATAACTTGGAAGGTAGAGTTCTTAGAGAGGTGACTGAGTATGAATAGTTTATTACAAACAAGATTATTTACTATGATGGATATGCAAGATGTTACTCCAACTGGAAACAGAAGAATAAGTAAAAAATGTATGATAAAATGAATGCAGAATTTTAGAGAGCAGATTATCTATGGATCAATGGGAATGCTTATGGAGAATAGAAATCAAGTTTACAGCCAACCGGAGAAAATGGGTTCAAAATGTTTTTAGATGGTATGTAAACCCCAAAGGACCTTGAGAAATCAGACAAAAACTACAAAGGAAAATGCTGGAAATCTTGAGACACAGATGAGACTTTTTAAATATGTGATAGACTTGTAAAAAAGCAAAAAAACAAAACAAAACAAAACCCCAGATAAAAACAAGGAAAAGGGAAATATGTGGAAAATTGCAAACATATTAACATTTAAATTCCCTACAGAAGCTAAGACTACGTTATTAGGTATATTGCCTAATAAATTACAAAAAAAGTCTAGATGAGATATTCAAATATGCGGTAATAACAGCCAGAACCACCTAGAAGAATGGGAAAATAAATTCATTGACCATTCATTTGCTTTAGGATGCTTTGGGCTGATCCTGAGTTGAGCAGGGGGTTGGACTAGATGGCCTGTATGGCCCCTTCCAACTCTATGATTCTGACCATGCAGCCAAAACCAAATTAACACCTTATCTGAGAAAGATCAATCATGACATTTGAGGATGGATTGTGTAAATATATAAAGATGTTGATCCTGAGCAGAAATCTCTATCTTATTATGAGATGAATAACAGATTTTCTTTCTGTACTCTGAAATATTACTTATAGTTAAAAGTTACACTGATTAGGTAGAGATGGCAAAATTTTGTAATACTGAATATGTAGTAAAGATGAAATCAATAATGTAGATGTAAAACAAGTTAATGGAATTTGAAATCCAAAATGCTGAATATAAATGTACCCCAGTACAAGGGAGTATTATTGTATTTTACAGTGTTTTAAAAATTAAAAATTATAATGAAGGGGATGGGATGTTGGGAAGTGTTCTGTGGACAGGTAGGGTGCTAGTACCTGTGCCTCCATAGGATAAGGGGGCCACTACTTCCTCTGTAGTGTCTTCTTTGGTGGTCTCCCTTCCCTTCTAACCTACTTAGCTTTTGAGACCATATCATACTGCCTTCCTTTCCCTAGTGCAAAATAAAGATGAAACCAAAAATGTTGGGCAAGGGAGTCAGACAGAAGACAGTCAGCACCAACCAAGGTTAACAGGGGGACGAAGGACAAAACAACAAGCCCTACCAAAAATGTTTTTCTGCAATCATGTACTGGGTTATAAACATGTAAAAGGGCCTTTCTGAGTTATACAACCCTAATTGAGGTGCTGTGTGAAACTTTAGTCTGAAGAAACAATAAAGGCTTCAACCTGAGCTTATGATTTAAAGAACTGTCCTATTTTAGCTGAAAACACTGCTGTATTTATTTTGGGATGATTTATCTCTAGTGAACCTCCAGATATGGTGGCCTCCTGGTTATTGCATTTGCTACATTTGCTCTGACAAAGCACAAATACATGGCAGTTGTGTATAACGCTTAACTATAAGTAAAAAACACCTCAACAACTCAACTGTAATTTCAGATAGAATCTTAAATACAGAGGTCATCATCATGTTATTCTAATCCTGCTTAATTTTTGCAAGCTTCATTCATGTCAAAACAGCTTATACTATTACAGCATCTCTAGTGTTGCTTTAAATCTTTCTTGCACATACTTGTTGCCAGCATCATTTTCTGTTCACAGATCCACTTTTAGAAATGAATGCTTGAGTGTATACAAAAAGTTTTCTTGGGCCTGGAACTGGGAACAGGCACCTACAGAATTCTAGATTCTTTCCTAGAAATGTCCAAGAGACCCACAGCAAGCCTAACATTACATGTGTCTTCATGTTTGTACTTGTATTATCTCTTTTAGAAAATGCTGTCCACAGCACACCAACAAACCCAAGATAGCCAGTGGTTGCAAAGCCAATGGAAACACATTGACTGAAGAAGTGTCAATCGTGTAGTCCAGGCTTCTCCACCGGGGGGGGGGGGGGCTTTGATGGGGGTTTTGATGGCCCTGGAAGGGCTTTCTGAATAGGTAGAAGTTAATGGGTAAAAGTTAATTTTAATTTTGTTTTAAAAATTGCTAAAAATTGTTATTGGGTGATATGACCATACCCCCCTCCCAAAATGGCCAATGATAGGCCTGGAGGGGTGGGACGTGGAGGGCCCTGCATGAGTGTATATGCTGCTATGCTTCCCAGCCATATTTTGCACAATCACACTACTCCTGGGGTTTCCCTGTGCTGAAGGCTTAGTCCGTAGCATACGGAGGATGGCAGTTAAGCTTCCCCTGCATGCCTTACAACTTGCTTTTAATTACGCTATGAGTTATTCAACATTCTGCCTTCCTTTGGTCCCATTTGCTTGTGAGAAAGTTTGGTTTAGAAATGTTTGAAATAAATATGTAAATATACATGATACAGGTAAGCTACGGTAATCAAAACCAATCTTGTCTGATATGCCGATAAGCACTTTCTGTTTCTACTACTGAAAGGACAGTTTAGCAGGGCAGCAGAATGTCCATCCTGTACCCACACATCTCGGAGCTGATGACCGAAGAATTCAACAAGGCCATTTGCCCTTAATCGCAGCCATGAGTTTAGCAGGAGCAGCAAGAGACTGAGGCCCTCCATCAGCGGCCTTGCGGGTGAGGGATGGAAGGGCAGTAAGCTCCCCTCCTACCCCCCCCCCCCATGTGTGGAGCTACGAGCCCAAGAGCGCGGCCTCAGAGCCCCGTTCCTTCCCCTGCGCAGTGGCAGGCGGGCTCTGCCAGCTCCCCTCCTGTCTATGCGAGGCGGCGGAAGCCAGGCCTAATGCGGCAGCGCGGCCGTCCCTGCTCCGGGAGCGGCTACCCTGGGCGCAAAGGCTGCTGGGGGAAAGCGCGAGGCGAGGGCTGCGGATTGGGCCCGCGCGCCTAAGCCATGGAGCTCGTGCTGGCGGACGCGCTGCTCTCGCAGTGCCCCGACTCAGCCGCGCTGCTCGAGGCGATGCGCGGGGGCGGCCCAGACGAGGCGCTCTCGGTGGAGCAGGCGGAGACGCTGCGCTTCCTTCTCCAGCGGGTGGCGGAGGGCGGGTGGCGGCGGGAGGACGAGGCGAGGCGGCTGGCCCGGGAAGCGGCGCTGGGTCGCTGCTTCCCGGCGCTGGTCCGAAGCGGCTCCGCGCCGGCGGAGGAGCGGCTGCGCCTGGTGAGAGCCAGCTGCGGGGCGCTGCGTTGGTGCGCCTCGCTCTGTGGGCCTTCCCTGGCGGAGCGGCTGGCCCAGGAGGCGCTGGAGGCGCTGGCCGCCGGTCCGGCGGGGCGGCTGCAGACCGAGGCCGCCGTCGAGCTCCTGGCCGCAGTGGCTCCGTGGCTGGTAGAGTCGACGTTGCTGGAGCGAACCGTGGGAGGCGCCCTGGCGCTCTTGCAGCAGCAGCAGGAGGAGGACAAGACGTTGTTGGTGGCGGGGAGGCTGCTGCCCGCTCTGGGGCGAAACAGCGCCGCCCTGGGCCGCGTGTGGCAAGGTCTGGTGTTCCCACCCGAGAGTGCCCCTCAGCCCGTGGGCCAGACCCTGCTCGCGCTGAGCGCCCTCTCCGAAGCCCTGTTTCCCACGGGCGCGCGACAGCCCACCAGCCGCACCGAGGGCGAGGCTGCCCGTCCGCTGCTGGATGCGCGGCTCTCGAGCGGCTTCTGGAAAGTGGTGCAGACGGGGCTGACGGAGAGCGATGCCTTGTGCAGGAAGAGGGCCCGATACTTGCTGAAGCGAGCCGTGGATGTGTCGGAGAAGCTGCGTTCCGAGTGCGTGTGCAGCCCTCACCCTGGAAATGGTACGTGAGGTAGTTGGCACTCCTGCAGAGGCTGTGGTGATGATAGGGATGCCAGGCTCCGAGTGGGACCTGGAGTACCCCCCCCCCCCGGAATTACAGCTCATCATCAGACTTCGACGATCCCCTGTCCAAATTGGAGAGTGGACTCTGGCATTGTGCACCACTGAGGTCCCTGGACTCTCTAGTCTGTTCTCAACCTGGATTTGGCAGTCCCAGTCCCCCATTCCTTGCTGGTGGTGGTGGTGGTGGGGAGGATACCTGACAACCTGATAATAGTGATGGCTGTGTGGAAGTGAAGTGAAAAGCTGGCTGAGGTTGACTTTCCAGCCTGGGGGAAGCTAGTTCTGTGGCTCTTTGCCACACTAATAGACCTGTGCTAAAAGTTTCCTCTCCAGTGTGATAGAGCAGCACCAGTTGTGCTGCATGGGGAATGGCTGGAAGTCATGACAATGACAATCAGATCTTTTCTTCATTACTTCATCCCTCTGAAGATGGACTGCATCTCAGTGACAGTATTAAGTTCTCTGGGGACTGGGTAGCAGTAATGAGACCTGCTCTAGTGCCTTTAATAAAGTATGCACAATGGCATATCTACATACAAGGGACAATTTCAGGAGCAGCATGAATTAAATCTTGCTCCCTACTCACTAATCAGATGACTTGCTGGTTCCAATCATTGTTCCCCTAGCTCTCCTTCCTAAGTGTGGATACTCTAATTTTGAGAAACTCTGAAATGTATTCCCATTAGTGAGCCTTAACATCCCCAAACACATTCTGCTTTCACTTCTTTAATTGTGTGATGTTCTTGCAGGTAGGGTTATGATAAATTTTAGAGGTTTGTGACAGGTTAGTAGATTTGATTAATATTTCCTTATTCCATGACTGCTGGAACTGTTTGGCCATAGCAAATGTGGATAGAGTGCACATGGGAAGATCTTGGCCTGGCTTCAAGCCATGAATGTTCTGAATCCAGCAGAAGCAGGGCTGGAAATCTTACAATTGCATGATCTTGCTAAGATGAACTCAAGATTGACTCAGCCTTCCATCCTTCTGAAGTCGGTAAAATGAGTACCCAGCTTGGGGGGGGGGGTAAACAGTAATGACTGGGGAAGGCACTGGCAAACCACCCCGTATTGAGTCTGCCATGAAAACGATAGAGGGCGTCACCCCAAGGGTCAGACATGACCTGGTACTTGCACAGGGGATACCATTACCTTAAGATGAACTGAAAGAACACATGAGCAAATGCTTTGCTTTCTAGAAATCTGTGGGTTACACAAGAATTTAGATAGTGAGGGAGACATTTTGGAAATTCCCCCCCCCCCGCCCCATTCTGTAAGTCCCCAGAGGCTTGTGCAGCCTCCTTTTGTCTCACCATTCTTTCCTTTCACTAGATGTTCAATTACTTCCCTATATTCTCTGCTCCTGGAGAATTGTTCTGATCAAACCAGGAATTTTACATGATCAAACTGCAGATTTTACATTATTTAATTTACAAAATCTGTACTTTTTTGCACACTTAGAGAGTTCCCAACTATATAGAAACCCTACTTTGTCTACATGTGGCCTAGTATTGATAGTTTTTAGTGGTTTTGAGAATGATCTTTTGAAAAAATATAATAGTTATTTAGATATGTTGTAATAATTCCGGTTAAAAAAACAAACAAAACTAAAACAAACCAGCCAGTGTTTGCATCTAAGGTTATAACCCTACTCTGGGTTTTTTTTTCTCCAGATAGCAGTTTTTCAAGCAGCTGTAAGACAGGAAGATGAACTGAAGTACTTAAAAGAGGACTTTTGATGTTACTCTTATTATTGCCCATGCTGATCAGGCTAGTTTGAATAAGTAGCCCTCAGAAGGGGAATTGGCATTGTATTTTCATGACATGCCAGGGTATCACTTCACTCTGACTTGCAAAACCACTACAGTTGTTGGAAGCAGTCTAAGGTGTAGCTGCATCCTCTGTTGCCATGGTTTGACACTGCATTTCTGTTTGCCCCTTTTTTATTTGTTTTTTTTTTCATTGTTGCTCTCTGGCTTGTTTTTTTTTTTTTAATGCATATAACCAACATTGTACTTCTGTAGATACGTCTACATTTGCTTCAGTATGTGTAAGAGGAGGGTAGGTACTCTATGAAATTCTGAAGTAACTGGAATTCTGGTTCAACTCTTTGATCGTTATTGTTTGTTTTTCATTGGGAAACCATTGAATGTGACTGTGAGGGAGGCTAGGTGAGTCAATGAACAGAAATGTAACTTTCTTTGGATCCACGACAGCTATCCAACTACCGTCCCCTCTCGCGCTTAGTGTTTCTGGGGGAAATGAAAAAGCTGTTGTGGGACCGATTATCAGCATACTTGGAAGCTTTGGTCCTAGAACCATCCCAGTCTGGTTTCCGGCCTGGCCATGGGATAGAGACAGTGCTAGTCGCCTTGACGGATGACCTCCATCGCCAGCTGGACTGGGGCAGGTCGGCGCTGCATATTTTATTAGATCTCACAGCAGTGTTTGACACAGTCTATCATAAGCTTTTAGCTCACCACTTCACCGATGCCGGGATCAGAGGGACTGCCCTTCAGTGGCTGATCTCCTTTCTCCGGAATTGCAGACAGACAATAGCATTAGGAGAGAGCTCATCAAGACATCAACAACTGGCAATTCTTTCTCCAATTCTATTAAACGTCTTTATGCGCCCTCTTGCCCAACCAGTGTGGAGGTTTGGGCTGGGTTGCCACCAATATGCTGATCGCACCCAGCTCTTCCTCCTGATGGATGGCCACCCAGATCAGGTTAAAGGTTCTGGTAATTACCTTCAAGGCTATACGCGGTCAGGGCCCAGTGTACCTGAGGGATCGCCTCTCCGCCTACACTCCTCAAATAGCTTTGCGCTCTACCACCTCCAACCTCCTGGTGATCCCTGGCCCTAAGGAAGCCTGCTTGACCTCAACCAGGGCCAGAGCTTTCCCCATTATGGCCCCCTACCTGATGGAACAAGCTCCCAGAGGAGATTAGGGCCCTGACGGAACTAAAACAGTTCCGCAGGGCCTGCAAAAGGGAGCTCTTCCACCAGGCATTTGGTTGAGGCCAGGCTAACAAACCAACATCTGCAGGGCCCCTGCATCCCCTCCCCCCAGAAACCCACTAAGACACCTGTTCAAGTTACCACTGTTTATGTTATGTTATAGTGTTATGTTATACTGTCACACGGTTTATCAATTAATACTATGAATGCTATTATATGTATGGTTTCATGTATAGTTTCAGTTATATGTAAACCGCTCTGAGCCTTCGGGGAGGGCGTTATATAAATATGAATAAATAAATAAAAATAAATAAATTAAACATGGATTTGCTTTCATATTAAATTAGAGGAAAACACATCTCAATCTTTGGAATGTCCTTTCTCTATCACTTGTGCAGAGTTTGTGCTGTGAGTTTCTTATATGCTTCTGTTCATACCTCTTTCCCTATCTTTGGCTCTTATCTGGACACATTTCTGCTGTACCAGATACAGTACAATATGTCCAGTCATTACCAGTGGTGTAAGGTTCTCTGGCACATCACATCTGCTACTGCCTTCCCGTTTTATGACAGGTTCTTTAGCACACAGCAGTGGGAAAAACTTGTGGTGCATTTGTGGGAAAAACCTGTGGCGGGGGTTGAAGAAATTTTTGTAAAATTTTATGATGTGTGCTTTATATATTGTAACCCAACTTGAGCCTCTGGGGAATGTCACATTAGAAATATAACAAACAAATTAAGAAAGTTGGCTATTGACATGTGAAATATGAGAAGTTCTCGCATTATTGGGAAGGGCTAGATGCACTGACCCAATAGTGTGCTCATATAAGGGTTTCTAGTGGGAGGAGAGTCAACAGTAGATGCATCTGCAAATCCATGCTAAAGGGAAAGATTGTGGTGTTCATAGGTATTGTTGCTCCTTGCATCCTGCTAATATTGGGTTTTATTATTTAGGTTTCTTGTTGACATTGATAGGTTTACTTATGGAGAAAAGATAAGACAAGACCTGGTTCTATTACTTTTTTCATATTGGTAACCTTACTGGAGGTGGCATTATCTATATATATAAGTGTTTCCCTTATTTAGAGGATAATGAGAAAATGTCTCTTATTTGCTCATCTTCTAGAACCATGTCTATTCTGGTGGTCTGCTGAGAAAAATGATCAACTTACTCAGTTTTGGGAAAACTATATTTTAATTATGGAGACTCTAGAAGGAAACCAGGTAAATATAATGCATTGTCTTTACAAATTTATTGTTTATTTATATAAGTAATTAATTTGTTGACCGCCACTCCCAGACCAGGCCAGCTCATGGTGGTTTGCAATAAAAGCCTCCAGTAAAAAGTAGAGAAAACAACAGGACACAAAGCCTTTGGAAGCAAAACCTCTAGCTCTAACATCCTCTCCACTCCCTAGCTTATTCAGAACACCCCCCCTCCTGCACACCTGCAAGCCTTGGGAAAGGCTTGCACATCTGGCCCTTGATATTCTGGGATGTTCTGTGGCATTCTGAGGAGAGACCCAAAGATCTTCTATGGCCTGGCCTCAACCAAATGTCTTGTGAAAGAGCCACGTCTTGCAGGCTCTGTGGAATTGTGACAGCTCCAGCAGGGCCCTCAGCTGTTCTAGGAGTTTGTTCCACCAGGGTGGGACCAGGTCCAAAAAGGCCCTGGCCCTGGTCGAGGCTAGGCATGCCTCCTATGGGCCAGGGACCTCCAACAGATTCAAACCTGCAAAACGAAGGGCCCTGCTGGGGGCATAAGGAGACAGGTGGTCCCTCCAATATGTGACACCCAGACTGCGAACGGCCTTAAAGATCAGCATGAAAAATTTGAAAATCCGGAATGCAATCAGCAACCAATTTACCTTTGAGGGTTGATATAAAGGGAAGAAGGGCTACACAATACTAAGCATGTATACTGCAGAAGTCAACAGGTGCTGAGAATGACTTATCGTGAACAAAACACCTCTGCTGCATTTCAAACTTAACTCTTTTTCCCTTGAGTGAAAAAGTTTAAATATAAAACAAACTATTTGGTCTCATTATATCATTTTCTGAGGCAAAAGAAGGTTACAGTAGTGGCATTGTGTTTATGTTTGATGTTCACAAAAGGGGTACAGAAACTGGGCTACAGAGATTACATGTTATAATTTTTATGATTGTAGGTTTATCATAGTCTTGTAAATTGTAGGAGAGATTAGTGTATAGTTCTATAATTTAAATATTTATTGGTTGAGAAAATCAAATTAATGCAATTTCTCTTTCAATTTTAGATACATGTTATAAAGCCAGTTTTGCCAAAGTTAAATAGCTTATATGAACTTGCAATATTGGAACAAAAAGGTAAGACTATTTTCAGATAATCTTAACTTTGTTGGGTTATAAAGAGAAGAATTATAGAGCTGCGAAAACTCCTGGTTGATGGATAACAAGAATATAAAAGTTGGGGATCTATACGAATTTGTGGGGAAGGGGAAATTCCACTTGTCCCAGTTTCTTTCCTGTTGGCTCAGTTGTCACTGAGCCAATATTTAGTTGCCTCAAATTTAGTTGGCCTCTGCCCTTCCTGTCTCCAAGTTTGCTTTTCCTCCCTCTCTGCTGCTCGGTCTCTGTGTCACTCCTTTCTCTTCCTTCTCCAGATGTATTCCCTGTCTTCTCCTACCCAACACCTTCTCCTGCTTTTTCCTGCTCCACTCTCCTTGAATCCTGCCCCCCCCCCCCCAGCTCTTGCATCCTCATTTCTGCCAGAATCTGTCTTCTTCTCTCGCTGCCTGTCCAAAGCATTAGTCAGCAACCTTCGTATGTTTGGTACCCCAGTGAGGTCTTCTCACAGGAACTTTGTTATTAAATCATTTGGTTTATTTTAGGTGATGCTTGTATAGGCACAGACATCACTATTAATTAAAAGAAACATTCCCCCTTCCCCCCCTTTTTTTTACAACTTTCAGATTTTCTCTAAATTTTGCGAATACCCTTAAGTTTGAAGAAATCTCTAACCTAGGAAGCCCTGATTTGTTTTTTATCCACACTATGGGGCTGCACATGGCTATTAGATAAAAGCACGTTCAGTAGCAATCTGGTATGATCTGGCATCAGGACTGTATCCCATTCCTTATATTTTATGTAATATATATATGTACCTAAAATATATGGATGTTTAATTCCTGCAGAACCCTAAAATTGAGTGGAGGAGCAAGACATGCACATTCTGGGTCATGCATTGTATATGAAAAATCCTGATGAGTCACACAATTTTTTTACTAAAGATTGTATAAGCTCACCTTTTGTTCTAGGAGAACCAAAGTCAGCAGGCATTGTGAAATGCAGGCAGCTCTGATTTCTAAAAGTTTAGGCGTGGAGCCAGTGGGGGATTAGCCAGCCCAGATTCATTGAGATATTTAATATGTGTCCAGATGACAACTTTATAAACTAGGAATATATATAATTTGACACAAATATATTGTAATATAACTTATGTGTAGTACAACAAAACAAAATCCAGTGGCACCTTTACGACCAATCCACTTAAATCGATCCTTATTGTGGAGTGTTAATGTTGGAATAGGATCTGGGAGATTCAGGCTTGACTCCCCATACTGCCATCGAAACATGCTAAGTGACCTTTAGCCAATTGCACACTGGCTAACCTACTTCACGCTGGTTTTGTGAGGATAAAACAGAAGAGAGGAAAACTGTGAAAGATATTTTGGTTCGCCATTGGGGAAAAAGGCAGGATATAAATGAAGTAATTAAATATACTTGATCATCTTCCACAAAATATTTTTAGATATTTTGTTGTGATTTTTTTAAAAACAACAGATAGTTGGGTCTTTCACCCGTCATGGCATATGTGCATTTACAAAAGAATGTTTGAGAGTGAAAACAAAACATTGGCTAAGGAAGGAGTGATTCATTTTCTTGAAATGTGGGAAGTACAATGCCTTCCCCCATCACCAGGATTTTCAGAGGTAAGGTCTGTTTTTCTACTGCTCTTTTAAATCCCATGCTCAGTAGCTTGTCCAGTTGTCTTTGAAATCCAGTTTCATTGTGTATTTGAACTCTGCTCTTAACTTTCCTTAGCATGGAAAGCTTAAAAGGTATTGACTTGCTATTCTCACTGTGGGAACAATCATATTTTAGACTGTATGCTCAGAGATTGTAAAATAGTGAGGTTGAAATTATCTGTAGTATATAAAGAAAAAATATTGAAACTGCAAAGAGCTTCTGCATAAACTCACACAAGTTCTTTCAATACTCAGGCTTGGTTAATTCTCACTATATGATATACTTGCAGTTCTTCATGTTGAAGGAAAGAAAGAAGGGCGAAAGTTTCTTTCCAATTACTGCATATCTTTGAAATTTATATTCAGGGGGATGTCTGATGAATACAATATTTTACTGCACTTGGAAACTGGTAGATATGGCGGTGGGATGCACCAAAAATGTACCAGTATGTTGTAAGGAAGCTAGTTGCCTATTTAATCTTACAGAAAGAAGAAATCAACCTTGTTTGCTTAAGACCATTTATGCACTGGAGGTTTCATGCCAGGCTGCAGGCTGGAGTTTTAGTCATAGCAGGTTGGCCCACCTCTTCCTGCACCCACATGGGGGAGCATTTGGCCTGGTGCACCTCATCCGCCCCTGATCTGTGCTCCTGACAGGGGGGTGGGGCAGTGAAGTTCCCAGTGCATAAACGGTCTAACAGAGACATGATTTAAAGAAAACAGTGTGGTGCATTTGTTCCAGCTAACACCACCTGGTTGTTGTTGTTATTAGATTTATTCCCCGCTGTTATCAGCAATCCTCTTATCAGCCATGCACAGGTGATCAGGAAAGAGTTGTGGCCATTATTCTTCAACTTCCATAGACTTCCAGTGCAAACTATCACTGGCACTGTCTGTGTGGGCCTCACATTAGGGACTAAGGAAAGATAAGGCATTGTTCTTGTTTACCAAGGGGGCACCTTGATTGAACTGGTGGTTTTGGGTGTAGTGTTGGAGACACTCAAATTGTTCATTCTGGAATCTTCGACAATCATGCTGAGAAAACCTTTGTGGGGCTGAAACAGGATTTTATAGCTTCTTTGTTTGCCTTGGGTCTCTCCCAAATCATGATTGGCCCAACATATGAAAAAGGTCATACCTGTGATTTGAATTTTTGCAGTGAATTTTTAAGGAATGGTTTAATTCCAGTGCTGGAGAGTCACCTCAAACCATGGTTTGGCTATATGGTTCATTTTGACCCAGTTTCTATGATGGATGTTGGCACGCTTCTGGAATCCATGAAGGCCACTACTTGTGCCCTGAATCCATGCCCTGCCTGGCTTCTAAAATAATGTCAAATAATGTAAAGCCCATATCAAGGAATCCTTAGCATCTATTATAAAATAGTTACTAACTCAGAATGCCTTCCCTCAACTGCTCAGAGGTGGCTATTCGTCTGCTACTCAACAAAAATCCCTGCAGAAGAATGATGTAGCCAATTATCACCTTGTTTCTTGACTGCTATTCATAGGCAAAGTGATTCAGAGAGCAGTAGCAGTCCAACTCTCTGTGTTCTTGGTTAACTCATCTCCCCTAAACCCTTTTCACTCTGGGCTATGGAACAGAAGTTGCCCTTTAGGCTTTAGTCAACAAAGGTCAGATCTCCTTGTTCCCACTGGATTTATCTGCCACCTTTGATATGGTAGACTAAACATCACAGGTTATGCACTGAATTGGTTAAAATCATTCCTCATGTACTGGACCCAAAGAATTGCCATTGGAGACCAATTATCATCAGTGTGGTATCTATGCTGTGGACTCTACTGGGGCACAAGCCTATCACACATGCTCTTTAATCCCCATGTAAAGCTCATAGGTGAAATCATTTGTAGTTTTGGTGTTTGCTATCGTCAGTACACAGACAATACACAGCTGTATATAAGGTAAAAGTATCCTCTGTGCAAGCACTGAGTCATGTCTGACCCTTTGGGTGATGCCCTCTAGCATTTTCTCGGCAGACTCAGTACAGGGTGGTTTGCCATTCCCTTCCCCAGTCATTACTGTTTTATCCCCCAGCAAGCTGGGCACTTATTTTACTGAACTCGGAAGGATGGAAGGCTGAGTCAATCTTGAGCTGGCTGCTGGGATCGAACTCCCAGCCTCATGGTCAGAGCTTCAGACAGCATGTTGGCTGCCTTACCACCCTGCCTTACCACAAGAGGCTATATTTATTTATTTATTTATTTATTTAGATTTATATACCGCCCTCCCCGAAGGCTCATATATATCCTTGTTCAAATATTACATCAAATAATGTAATAGAGGGTCCTAAATAGCTTCCTGGCTGCTATGTTTAAATGGCCGAGAGTGAACAAATTAACACTAAACCCTGGAAAGACATGAATAATGTTGACTGGGAAGATGGCGATCTTGAAGGGCATCATGCTCCCCACTTTTGATGGTGTTCAGCTGACCCTTGCCGACTCAGTTAAGAGCCTCAGAGTTATATTGCCCCAATTTTATTGCTGGAGAAAGAAGGTAACATTGCTGCAAAAAAAAAAGAAAAGAAAAGTGGAGGGGGGACTTTCTTCTGGCTCAGCCTACTTCATAAAATGCCCCTTACCTTGGTGTGGCTGATCTGGCCATCTGCATCCATGCCACAGTAACATCAAGACTAGACTACTATAATGCATTGTACATTGGTCACCTCTCAAAATCAACTCATGAACTCCTGTAGTTACAGATTGCTGCAACTCAGCTATTCTGAGGAGCTATATGAAGCATATATATCTACGGTCACTCCACTGGCTGCCCATTAGTTACTGCATTCAATTTAAAGTGTTGCTTATCACATACAAAGCCTTTCATGGCCTTAGAACTTCATATCTGTATGGCCATCTCTTTCCCCATGCATTGCCATAACAGCTTGGTTCACTGGAAGAAGTATATTCTGCACATACCAATCTTCAGATGGTCAAAAATCCAGAGCTTCCCATCCACGTGCCTCCCATCCCTGGCTTTCCATGAACTACACAAAATTGAATTATTCAAGAGGGCTTTTCTATGCAGGCAGAAGGGCAGTACTACACCTAATGATTCACAGAGTAACTTCAGTACATTGTTAGCAACTGGGAATAGTTTGCTGTAAGGAAGATCCTGCTGTGTACTTTTGTGTCATCTAATGTGTCATATTAATCCTTATGCTATGTTTCAGTTCTGTTTTTTAAGATTTCTGGTTAGTTCTAAAGCCCTAATCTTATTGCATTGTTTATTGATTGTCCCATCCTGTTGGTTGTGCTGACTCAATCTGTGTAATCCACCTGGTCCCAGTGAGAAAGGCAGAGTATAAATGATGTAAATAAAAAATAAATTATTGCTGGTACTTTATAATGTACACATTTTCTGATATAGCCCTGCTTTTTTTAAATCAGTTTTCCCTTTAATAGAAATGATTACTTGCGTGGCTTGTTGCTAAATTTTCTTTATAAGGAAGAGAGCCAGTTTGGTGTAGTGGTTAGGAGTGCGGACTTCTAATCTGGCATGCCAGGTTCGATTCTGCGCTCCCCCACATGCAGCCAGCTGGGTGACCTTGAGCTCTCCATGGCACTGATAAAACTGTTCTGACTGGGCAGTGATATCAGCGCTCTCTCAGCCTCACCCACCCCACAGGGGAGGGTGTTGTGGGGAGAGGAATGGGAAGGCCGCTTTGAGCCTCCTTCGGGTAGGGAAAAGCGGCATATAAGAACCAACTCTTCTTCTTCTTAATAAAAAGATAAAGCATACCTACTTACATAGCATAAGTAAAAAGTCTTATTTACTGTAATCTCCTTTAATGCAAATATAATTTCCTTTTTTCCCAGTTTGTTATTGGACCATTAATGGATGCTCTTTCAGAAAGTTCTTTTTATTCCAGGTAATAAATTATTCAGTGAGAAATTAAATCCCAAATGGGATGTTTAATGCCGACTATGTATGCATCTCTTGGACCCATTATGCACGGGGGGAATAACGCACATTTGGGGTGGAATGGCGGCAACTAAAATCACCGATAACGCACGGCGCCGGCTGCAACTGGCCGCAGATTCGGTGCATGCCGCCGAAAAAGCTGCATTAGCGAAACGTGGAAGAAAGCGCAGCTTCCGGGTGACCGGAGCGCAATCAGAAGTGCCGTCGGGATTGCCACATGCATAATCGGTTACTCTGGGTTTTGCCGCCGTCACGCCCCCTCCCGTGCATAACCGGTGTGCGTCGCGTCTTCCCCCTCCGCGTTTTCCATGTGACCAGAAATCGCCGTTTCGGCGGCCGTGCATAATGGGCCTTGGGGAGACTGGCTATTCATAGGAATCTCACAGCTGATCTCTGGAATTCTTTTCAGTCATGAAAGGGAAAAATAATAGATAACCATAATTTATGGGTAATGCACATTTACACTACTATGTAAAGTTCTCAAAAAGGTATATAAAAGCTGAAAAAAATGCAGATATTGACATTGCTTTTGCTTAATAATAATACATTTCCAGGATGCTCCATTTTAAAGGAATTTTATAAATAAATACAAACCTTAATTAATGGAATTATAGCACACTGCAACAGAACGATTCTTTTCATGTTTATTCCCAAGAAAACATTCCTACAATTGTATTCTATCTCAGGTCTTGGATAACTTTGCCTATGAGCACACTGTCAGTGGATTCATCAGTTAGCATGTTTGTATGATGTGTGAGACTAGGTTGAATCTGGTGCATTAGTTCAATATTAAACATGAGGTTCCTGCAACAGAAAACAGAAGCTTTTGTTAAGTTGCATGCTAACACACTGTCTTCAGTACTGAAGTACATATTCTGGTAATATACATATTACTTAAATTTAATTTAGTGGATACATGACAGCTTAACTAAGCACCATTAGGTGCAAGTTGAGAGTCCTAGTTCTGACTATGCATGCCTCTTTTTAAACTTAACAGGTCAGTAGGCCAGCTGATGGGGTCATGTCCTTCATTAGGAATAAAGCTGCAGACGTTTTTGGCTGCCTTCTTCACAAATATCCCAGAGGAAGAAAAAAGTATGTTTAGTCATGTTTATTACATTAAAAGTGCCTTACTGCTTTCACTGTGCTTGAGCCCCAGTGTGACAGAAGTGGAGATGTGAGTGAAATAGGAAGCGGACTGGGGAAAAGGAAAGAGTGGCACTCTCTTTCCCATTGCCAGTGATGCCTGGATATTGGGGAAAGAAGCAGCAAAAGGCGGTGAGGGAACTCTGCAAAAAATGTTTTGCTTGTGGACCTTCTTGTGGATGATCTGGGGCCAAGGGACCAAGCCCTATGAAGATAGGTTGAGGGACTTGGGAATGTTCAGCCTGGAGAAAAGGAGGTTGAGAGGGGACATGATAGCCCTCGTTAAGTATTTGAAAGGTTGTCACTTGGAGGAGGGCAGGATGCTGTTCCCATTGGCTGCAGAGGAAAGGACACGCAGTAATGGGTTTAAACTACAAGTACAACGATATAGGCTAGATATCAGGGGGAAAAATTTCACAGAGTAGTTCAGCAGTGGAATAGGCTGCCTAAGGAGGTGGTGAGCTCCCGCTCACTGGCAGTCTTCAAGCAAAGGTTGGATACACACTTTTCTTGGATGCTTTAGGATGCTTTGGGCTGATCCTGCGTTGAGGGGGGGGGGTTGGACTAGATGGCTTGTATGGCCCCTTCCAACTCTATGATTCTATGATTCTTCTCCCTGGCCCAGTGAATGGAGTTTGGAGTGCTCAGAGGACAAATTCCACACTGATGCAAAGTGATAAAAATGCTTCACTTGCTCTTTATAAAAAGAAACATGAACAGCAGAGGGATGCTTCATATTTTCTCAGCTATGTAACTATATATTTAATATTATTATCTGAGCTACTTTTCTCCTTATGTGATTCCTGATATGTGTTTATCCAGGTAAAGATGTATTTGGAACACCTTTGTGGTCTTCCATCCAAATACTCACCCTGCTTAGCTTCTGAAATCCAGATGAGGTCAGGATAACCTGGGCTATGTAGGCTTACTCCCTTCTAAGTTTATTGAAGTCTCTGAGTTTAGAGTGGTGTAGTTGGCAGGGATAGCAGTAAGCATAACCCCAGCCTACTGCTCCTCTGGAGCTTTAAAAAAAATGAACACATGTCCGGGCTTCATTATATACATTTGTGTGTAATGTGTGTTTCGTTGTCAGTTCTAGAGTGGGGGAAGTGGTTATTTTTGTATGTTCTTATTTATAATCCTCCACTTTTCTGCCTATGCTGGGATTGTGGTAGTCTGAGAACACTCTGGGGATGTATGTTGCATACTGAAATGAACCATGTTCCCAGGAACCTGTCCCCAGTCTTAACCTTTTCTCTAATTTATGCTTTCCAGTCTGACTGGACTTGAAATTGGAGTGCAGGTGGGGAAGCAATAGCACAATATTCAGTAATCATTCACAGTATAGAACTAGACATGCCGAGTCCTATTCTGGTTTGATGCCATTTACCCTGAAGGTCTGACTACTGTCTTTTTTTCCTGTCTACTGTGCTGCATCTTGTATCATGAATCAAGTGACTGTGGGTGAGTTGAAGCTGGGATTAATGAAGGGGTTAGTTGGACACAGAGAATATGCCATAAATTTTGGCTGCATATTAGTTTCTTGCCATTTATGTTTTATTTTTGTGTGTGTTTTTCCAGGTGGTTTTTTGTTAAAGTTTATTCTGAGGATGAGCAATAGGCATTGGTGTGCCATTCCAGTTTTATTTCTATCCATGGCTCTGGCACATATTCCAGCATGCAGAGCACTGGATATGGAAGGACTTCTAGCTCTGAGGTAACAAGCCGAGCCTTGCCTTTGTGATCAGTCTCTGTTCTCATTCCATTGTATTGAGTTCTCAAAGTATGTCTTTTATCCTTCTGCAGAAATGTGCTGCAGTGTACTATGATCACACATCAGATTCTGCTACGAGGAGCTGCTCAGTGCTACCTTCTTAAAGCAGCAATGCTCTTGACCAATGTAGTAAGTGTTCATTATGAAACAGTTTGTAGAAACAGTTTGTAGGTTACTAAGGTTAGAAGGGAATTCCACTGTTTACTTCACAAGAATATGGTGCGGCATCTTTTTAAAAAAACTAATTGATGTATTTTCTCTTGGCTTTTTGGTACTGTATTTGAGTGTTTTAGCTACACAGACTTTGTATATAATATGATAACTCTTCTAATCATTGGGTGCTTTACCTGGTTTAATAGAAATGTCATTGAATACTCAAATATGTTTGATTGAAAAACCTCTCATTAAATTGAGATTAGTGTTCGAATGCCCAATATTAACATCACTGCTGTCTCCTTCAAAAATACATAGGTATAGGAGAATTTAGATGAGGATTGTAGAGTCAGATATGGAAACTGCTTGTATTTCCTGATGAAATTATAATGGCATCTGAAGAACAATTGCATCTCATTGAAATATACATATTTTTGTGCATGGTGGATTTTTAAAATTAAACAGTAATGACTGGGGAAGGCACTGGCAAACCACCCCGTATTGAGTCTGCCATGAAAACACTAGAGGGCGTCACCCCAAGGGTCAGACATGACCTGGTGCTTGCACAGGGGATACCTTTACCTTTACCCTTTTAGATTTTAAAAAGACATGCTTTCCTATTATTTCTATATTTTAAATAGTGAAGTGCGAATATCTAAATCCATTGACTAAACAGATTTTCCTGCAAAGTAGAGGAAGCCCTGCAGGTTTGCAGATAAATCTAAAATAGTTATTAAAAATACTTTGGGGGGTTAAATGCCCTCCCAGTAAAAGATCATTTTCTGTGTTTGTGCACTTACCTCCTACCTAGTTGCTTGTGGTTGCTGTGGAGCTTGTAAACTACACTACGCCCAGCAAGAAAGTGGTGGGGAAGATGGTACCCCCCCCCCGCAAGTCTCACAGGCCCACACTTGTATAACAAAGGGTAGCCCCATCTGGATATACTTTAATCCAATGTCTGAAACAGTGAGAGGACAAGATGGCTCTCACAGCAAACCTGAAAAATGTCTGAAGTTTTGTAGGAATATCTGAAATCTAAAAAAAAAAAAAAAAAAATTGAACTCCAAATGATAAAAGAATGTCTGTAGCTTTAATAAACAGATTTTATGAAAATGAAAAATAAAATGTAAAAACAAATACAGATACCCTCAGTAGCTGATGGCTAAGCAACCACAACACTTCGGACAACTTTCTGCCAGTAAAAGGCAGGGGGATGGGGCAGGATACTTTTGGGGGCAGTTTTGGCCTATGAAGGAGGACTTATTGGGGACTGATCTGGTATCAATGATTGAGTGACATGATACCACTGAAATTGTTCGACCCACCCAGACACAGTGGTTTGCAACAACAGCCCCAGTCTGAAAGCTCACTAGGTGACCTTTGGCAAGTTAAATTAAAGTGCCCAAGATTTGCAGGAAAGTCTGAACTCCACAAAAAAAAAGGTTGCTTTCAGTGGCTGTTGCTAGGCAAGTACAACAGTGTTGATTTCTGACTGTTATATAATTGCTTGTTAAATAAAAGTGTTCCTTGTTTTCTGATTACTTTGATTATTTGGTTCATTTAGGAAAAAGTTTCACTTTCAGACATTTCAAACTTCATAGTATCTCTGAGACCAGAAGAGTCCTTAGGCAGAGGAACTGTTTTGTGGAAAACGGTGAGAATTGAAATTAATGTATTATAGTCACTGTTGTGTCAGCCCTGGTGGCAGCGGTCTTGATAGAGTATGCTCAGATGTATGAGCTTTCTGTGGAAGAACATCTAAAATTTCAAGCTCAGGACAACCAGTCCTTTTAGTTTTGAGCAGAAGCTGGATTTCCATAACACTGTCTGGCCAGTTCTAGTATCCAACAGAAATCCACTTCCTCTCTTTTCTTTGAGCAATTTTTTGAAATGCACTAAAAGTGTTTTGTAACTGATTAAGGAGATAATTATGAAAGGTGCTTGTAAGGCAAGTGAAGCCAGAAGAAGCAGAGCATACTTGAAGCATGGGGGAAAGAAATTGATCTGGAGACTGTTTCAGATTCAGTTAGGGATGAATGTATGGGGAAGCCTCTTGTGGCACAGAGTGGTAAGGCAGCAGTCCTAAAGCTCTGCCCATGAGGCTGGGAGTTCAATCCCAGCAGCCGGCTCAAGGTTGACTCAGCCTTCCATCCTTCCAAGGTCGGTAAAATGAGTACCCAGCTTGCTGGGGGGTAAACGGTAATGACTGGGGAAGGCACTGGCAAACCACCCCGTATTGAGTCTGCCATGAAAACGCTAGAGGGCGTCACCCCAAGGTGACTTGACCCGGTGCTTGCACAGGGGATACCATTACCTTTACCTTTTATATGGGGAAGCAGAGCTTACTTTATAGCAGAAAAGCTTGCACTTGCTCTTTGTAAGGCTGCTATAGACCCAGAAAAATACAGATTAGTATTAAAGAAGAAATCTGGATTTATTTAAATCTATTTCAGTTTACCCAACTATTTTATTAATTTAACTTAATTACATAAGTTACATAAGAAAGGTGTATATTCCACCTTTCTCATGGAGAGTCAAGGCAGATTACCCAGTATATATCAATGCTGACAATAGGCTGTGATATGTAGTAAGCAATGCAGTAGGATTAGGACTGCAGAAACTATATTGGATTGTAAAGAGAGTATGTATGTGGTGTGAATTCTATGGTTGGTGAAAGAAGCAGGTTTAACAAATTCTGGTCAAGTATGAAAAATGATAAGTCACCTTACTAAAATTCATCAGCACCTTTACTCTAAACATTTTAGTGCTGTTTTCTACATCCCTTCAGACCTGAAGTATGTTTCATTTGGTAAATATAGTATGCTGGGAGAACAACTGATACTCACCAAGAACTAATTTCCTGTCAATCCAAATGGTAGAATTTCTTCCAAAATGGAACAAACAAAGGATGCATTGATTAGATTTATGTGCTTTTGATGAAATTTATAATACTTTGAAGTTATGATAAGTTAGAGAAGTGAATGTATTTGCCTATATATAGTTTGTTTTGGAGAAGAATAATATGTCATATGGATAATTCATTTTGTTTCAGCTTTGTGACTGGCTGCGTGCAAATGACAAGCACTTTCAAAGGCCTTTAAAATATTGTGTGCCTCAAGACAAAACATTGTTAAATGTTCATGTGCAATTTCTAGTACAGGACTATCTGAAAGTACCTATAGCCAATGGTAAGTCATCCTTATCCATTGTTGTTCCTCTATATATCTATGAAACAGCCTAGGGGGTGGGACATGTCCGGCTGTCCAAGTTAGAATAGGGCCAATCAGGGTGCAGCCAGTTTTGTCCTGATTGGCCCTGCCCCTGCAGCTCCCGCCCTCCGTCCCTGGACTGTAGCCTCTTTGCTCTCAGATGCCTCAGTGCCTGAAGCCAGCAGCAGGTAAGGAGAGAGGGCCCTGGGCAAAGGATTATGGTGGAGGGCTTGCTAACGAGGGCCTCCTGGCCTGCTAGGCTGGGCCTGCTGACTGCCCGCTAAGTAGCTCTGTTTCGGCCCTGCTAACGAGCTGACCAGCCCCCTCCCGCCCCACTTGATCTGGCTGCGAGCTGCCACCCAAAGCAACCTTAGGCTGCCTGGCCGGGGGAGGGGGCCCTTTCAAGGCCCGTTCTTAGGAACGGGCTTTGAAGCTAGTTTATATATAAAAAGCAATATGGACAATTATAAGATAGTTTGAAACCAAATATTGGTTTGAAGTGCACAGTTTGCTAAATGTTTCAGTGAATGAAAGCATGTATTTAATAAAACAGGAAGAGAAATTTTAACTGGATTTGATTTTTAAGGGTTAGGGTCAGAAGCAAATCACGAAGACAAGCAGTCTGAATCAGAAAAGGTGTTCAGGCAGAGAGCATCCTGGATAAGATTCTTGGATTGATGGGCATTAGACGTCTTGAGTTTTGACACTGCTACTAGCAATGAGTATTTTCTAATCTTGCTAAATTAAAACATGACTAACGAGTTCAACAGCCCTTAGAAATACAGAAAATCTGTGACAATTTTTGCAAAGGACAATACCAAGGAGATAGCACAACTAGTTCTGAATGCCTAAGGGGCATTAGAGGTTTTTTCAAATTGTTTCCGGTCACCACTATTACATCAAACTTCTCTTGAACCAGAAGAACTACAAAAATATTTGTGCTATGGCTCTGTAGGTACGTTATACAAAGCAAAAATGTTAAAAATCTCCCTGAATGTACATCAGCTCTTGAGCATTCATGAAGTAGCTCTTTGTATTCCTCGTAAAATATATTATTTACCTAGGATTTATTTTTCATGAAAACCAGGTTTACTATTGTTAATGGATATTAAAATTGTCCTTTAAGTAAATATAGATGAATTACTAAAATGACTGAAATCTCCAAACATAATTTGTCAGTTACATTCTTACATTACTTACATTCTTTTAAACAAATGTTCTAAAAGCACTTTATCACAGCCTTCAAAACACGTGTATGCGCTTGAACTCTTTTTAATTGCTGTCAGTTACATTCAAGCACCTGTCATTGGACATTTTAACTATCAAAAGCTACATCTGAATTTCCATTTATTTCAACTTTCTCTTAATGGTAAAAAAGCATAATAGAATCATAGAGTTAGAAGGGACCTTCATGGTCATCTAACCCAACCCTCTGCAGAACAAAGGAAACTCACAACTACCTGCTTATCCACCATGATCCCAAATCCATGCCCAAATGATTCCCCCTCCCTGCAAAGCAGAATCCAAAGTTTTCAAAGGAGGAAAACTCACCACCTCCCGAGGAAGCCTGTTGCACTGAGGAACCGCTCTGTCAGGAACTTCTTCTGGATGTTTATGCGAAAGTTCTTTTGAATTAATTTCAACACAATGGTTCTGGTCTGACCCGCTGAGGCAACAGAAAACAATTCTGCTCCATCTTCTATGTGACAGCTCTTCAAGTACTTGAAGATGGCTATCACATCACCTTTTAGAATACAGTATTTGCTGGCGTATAAGACTACTTTTTCCCCCTGAAACACATGCCTCCAAGTGGGGGGGGGGGGGTCGTCCTATACGCCAGGTGCACTTCAGTTGGGATAGACATAGCTGTCCATAGTGGCCCATAGTAATGTAATGTAATGTAATGTAATGTAACAAACTCTATATTTTGAGTGGAAATTTTGGGGGGTCGTCTTATACACCCTGTCGTCTTATACGCCGGCAAATACGGTAATTTATATTGTTTTCTATTTCATATCAGTTGAAAAGCTAGATACTCCCCAGTTAGCTCATCAGACTCAGGTGAAATAAGCCTAGAAATGTACTGCTGTTTACCTAAACTTTGATTTTTTCCCATTCCTTTGGAAAGATGCAAGAGGAGATTCACAGAAATAGCATGTCAGTCAATCAGTATATCTAGTAGTGAACACTACACCACCCGTGAACACTAAACTCTGCATTGACAGAAGGGAGTTTTCTCCAAGCCTGTGGGACCTTTCAGGTTTTCAGAAAAATCCCAAACATTAGAAGGGTTTTCCCCCTTCCATACCCTCAAAAATAGTTGCATAGACAGCTTTCTCCTAGGAACCTCCCCACTCCCTGCCCTTGAGGTAGCCTCACTGAATGTAAGTTACTGGGTGTTGAGTAGATGCCTCCACCATTGAAACTGCCACTAAGACAGGACTTGAGTTGGGAGCATGAGCATTTTCACTGCTGAAATCATTACTGATGGAATAGTGTTGGAGGTGGGCAGAGGGAGATAGAGGCTTTTTTGTCCCCAATGTCTCTCCCTGCCAAAACCAGTAATAAGGCAACAGCTCGGGGGGGGGGGGGTCAAGTAAAAAAGGAGAGGGGGAACCTCCCCTGTTGCTGTACTAGGCAGTCACATTATTATTGTCAGTCTTTAAACCTTGGCTACTGTCAATGACTATGAGCCTCTTGTGGCGCAGAGTGGTAAGGCAGCCGCCTGAAAGCTTTGCCCATGAGGTTGGGAGTTCAATCCCAGCAGCCGGCTCAAGGTCGACTCAGCCTTCCATCCTCCCGAGGTCGGTAAAATGAGTACCCAGCTTGCTGGGGGGTAAACGGTAATGACTGGGGAAGGCACTGGCAAACCACCCCGTATTGAGTCTGCCATGAAAACGCTAGAGGGCGTCACCCCAAGGGTCAGACAAGACCCGGTGCTTGCACAGGGGATACCTTTACCTTTTACTGTCAATGAATGGTGCATATGTGTGTGCTGGGGTTAGAGCTATTTTGATTTCCCAGTCCACAACTGCTGTTCTCCATAGAGGGCTCGTCAGGGTTAGGCCCAGCAGGATAGAAACAAAGTTGGAAGGACTTGTTGTTCAACATATTTATAAATGATTTGGATGTGGGACTAGAGGGGATATTTATTAAATTTGCAGACGATACTAAACTGGGAGGGGTAGCAAACCCAACAGAAGACAGAATCAGAGTACAGGATGATCTTGATAGGCTCGAGAAGTGGGCTAAACTGAATAAAATCAAGTTCAATAGGGACAATTGTAAAGTTCTGCATTTAAGTAGGAAAAACCAAATGCACCAATATAAGATGGGGGATACTTGTCTTGGCAAGTTACATGTGCAAAAAGGATCTAGGAGTCTTAGTAGACCATACATTGAACATGGGTCAGCAGTGTGACTCGGTGGCTAAGAAGGCAAATGGGATTTTGGGCTGTATCAAACAGAGTATCGTGTCCAGATCACGTGAGGTGATGGTACCGCTTTACTCTGCTCTAGTTCGGCCTCACTTGGAGTACTGTGTTCAGTTTTGGGCACCCCAGTTGAAGAGGGATGTAGACAAACTGGAGCGTGTCCAGAGGAGGGCAACAAAGATGGTGAGGGGTTTGGAGACCAAGACCTATAAAGAAAGATTGGGGGAACTTGGTCTGTTTAATCTAGAGAAGAGACGACTGAGAGGGGATTTGATAACCATCTTCAAGTATTTAAAAGGGTGCCATATAGAGCAGGGGTAGTCAACCTGTGGTCCTCCAGATGATTATGGACTACAATTCCCATCAGCCCCTGCCAACATTTGCTGGCACCATGAACATCTGGAGGGCCACAGGTTGACTACCCCGATAGAGGATGGAGCAGAGTTGTTCTCTCTTGCCCCAGAGGGACGGACCAGAACCAATGAGATTAAATTAATTCAAAAGAAATTCCGTCTAAACATCAGGAAGAAGTTCCTGGCAGGAAGAAGAAGAAGAAGAGTTGGTTCTTATATGCCGCTTTTCCCTACCCGAAGGAGGCTCAAAGCAGCTTACAGTCACCTTCCCATTCCTCTCCCCACAACAGACACCCTGTGGGGTGGGTGAGGCTGAGAGAGCCCTGATATCACTGCCCAGTCAGAACAGCTTTATCAGTGCTGTGGCGAGCCCAAGGCCACCCAGCTGGCTGCATGTGGGGGAGTGCAGAATCGAACCCAGCATGCCAGATTAGAAGTCCTCACTCCTAACCACCACTACACCAAGCGGTTTCTCAGTGGAACAGGCTTCCTCGGGGGGGGGGGGGGGAGGGCTTCCATCTTTGGAAATTTTTAAACCGAGGCGAGATAGCCATCTGATAGAGAGGGTGATTCTGTGAAGGCAAAGGGGTGGCTGATTACAGTAGATGAGCGATTGGGATGTGAGTGTCCTGCACAGTGCAGGGGGTTAGACTAGATGACCCATGAGGTCCCTTCCAACTCTATTAGTCTATGATTCTATGACTTCAGCAGTCATCAATCCCTTGGACAGTGCAGGAGATTAACAACTATCTCCCACCCCATTCCACCAGCAATCCCTTCTCTATGCTCAGAGGAAGAAGGAAAACCTCTGGGATCCCTGGCCAATCTAGCCTGGATAAAAATTCCTTCTTGATCCAGTGTGGCAATCAGATTATCCTGGGTATGTAAGATTGGCAAAAAAATAAAGAATGTAGAGGGACACTTTTAAATATATTTTTTATATATTCATAATAGGACAGTAGATATATCCATCCTATCTACTGGTTTTATAACAATGCTCTTTAAAATGAAGGATGATGTAAAAATCCCTTGAATTGCTCAACTGGTTCCTTTAAGTAGCTGGACTGGTTATTTTGTTCTCAAAATTAATCATTATGTTGTATTTTTTCCTCTTAACTTAAAAACTGGAAAAATATTTGTATGTTCAGAGTTAACAACACTTGTGATGAATTTGAGGCTATTGACACATGTTAATAAGGCACGGCAGTTTGGAAACTATTTTGTCTCATCTGCAACAAAAATATTTTAAATATATTACGGCATGTATCTCTGCACAATATTTATTTTAGAAAATGAAATTTTTATTTTATTTATATTAGAAGATTGCCCTATGCCTGATTGGTTTGAAGCTAGACTTGTTGCTACAATGATTCTTCTGGCTGCAGATGTAGAAGAGATGACATGTGAATACAAGTAAGCAGAAGTTTCATGTTTTCCTCTTAAATTGTTCTTTGGATGCATTCCACAAACCATGTTTTGTTTTCCTATTTATCGTTTAGCTCTAACTTTGGTATTTTGAGGGGGAATGCAAGTGTTGTATATAAAGGATTATTTCCAGATTAAGTACTTAAGAGTTAAAAAAGAGTTGGATATGTGATCAAGATTGGCAGGAAGGATCCCTCAAGTTAACCTTAGTACAGGTGCATGATTAAATATATCACTATGTATTGCTTTGAAATTTGTACTGTGTAAGTGTGTGTGTGTGTGAAAGGGACATAGCCAATAAAAATTAACAGTTTTATAGATTTATTTTATAGCACAGCAACTTATTCAGCATGGTCTAATGTAGCGATCCCCAACCTGTGGGCCGTGGACCACATGTGGTCCTTCAACTAATTGGAGGTGGGCCCCGAAAGACGCCTTCTCCCCCCCCCCGGCCCTTTACTTCATCCCCCCCAGCCCTTTACAACACACTTCATTGTTGTGGCGTGTCTGTATCTTATTTTGAAGGGATGTTTAAGAGTGGTTGAGAGTAGAGGAGTAAACTACCCCCCCCCACCAGGCCTCAGTAAAATGCGTTGAGTGGTCCCTGGTGAGTGGTCCCTGGCGTTGAGTGGTCCCCGGTGATAAAAAGGTTGGGGACCACTGGTCTAATGTATAAGGAGTATACATTTGGACATTAATCAGTAATCTGAATAACAAGTAGCTCAGTATTATTACTAATTTGAAATGAAAAATTAAGTGTAATTGGTAGCCTTGTGGTTTGTGTGTAGACTTTTTGTGAATGGATACATGTACCAGAGACTCAAAAGGGCAGCCTTCCGAAAATACTGACTGGTAATAGCCATAGTTTATAGAAGTGTTCAAAGTGGTTTGGAAGATAGAGCATACATTTTTTTTGTTTATTTGCCTGTTGCCTATACTCAGATGATTTTTCCAGGCTTTGTGAATGATTTCATTGTTTGAAAAGAAGTAGCAGTGGGATAAGCATACTATAGCAGCATGCCCTCTTTCAAACTGCTTTCAGATTTCTAAAAAAGTCTTCATTTTTCTCCTGCCCTAATACAGATTGTCATACTCTTGCACAAAAATTGCAACACTGTTGTTCTTCCTGCTTGAGTGCTTACAAAGGAGACTGCTGTGTGGCTTTCAGTGTGTTGCTGTGTGGAAGATGTAAATGTGACTTAAGTGACAGCAACCTGCTTTGTACTTTATCCAAAAGTCAGCAAAACAGGCAGTAGAACGTTTCCCCCTCTCTTTTTAATATTTCTTTATATAGTGGCACTGGCAATACAGAACGGATTGAGCTGAAGGCTTTCCTAAATCCTCTACTGGATGTCCTGCTGAAACTTGGCACTAATCCTTACATCTCTACAATGAAAACTGATAAAAGCCTCCAGCTATTGTTGAAGTTACTGCAGACATGTTCAGTCAGACATTCCAATCTACAAAGTGGTTAGTGGTCTCTTCAGTATGTTGCTTTTTATCAATCTTGCTCTTCTAGCTGTTTGTAAAAACTATCAAGTTACTGAGAAGTGCTTCAACCAATTTGAACATATCATTTTGAAATTGCAATTCACGTTAGAAGAACAAGAAGCTTTCAAAATATATTATGAAAATATATTGTTAACATTTGAAAAACAAGTACTTAAACATGATGTGCAGTATGATAAAAATTTATGTGGATGCTAATCCGGAAACTTGACAATGATCTGGAAACTGCAGCTGGTCCAGAATGCATCAGCCCAAGTCCTCACACGAACATCATGGAGGGTTCACATATGGCCTGTTCTGAGGTAGTTGCATTGACTCAGTCAAAGCCCGGTGTACCTGAGGTACCACTTAGCTAACTATACCCCCAAAGGACATTATGCTCATCCAGTTCCAACAAATGGGTGATCCCTGGTCCTAAAGAAGTATATCTGGCCTCAACCAGTACCTTTTCAGTCCTGGCCCTGACCTGGTGGCGAAAGCTCCTGGAAGAGCTGCAGACCTTCCAAGAGCTGGCTCAATTTCAAAGGACCTGTAAGACAGAGCTCTTCCACCAGGCTTTTGGTTGGGACCAATGAACATCACTATGACTTGAACAAAAACATTGATGGGCTCCCTCTAGATGGATACACCCCCCCCCAAAAAAAACTGAAAACTGAAGGCAGCAATATCTGATGGTAAATCAGCTGATATGTTTGATTTTAAATGCTTTAATGGTTTCAAGTTTCAATGTTTTAATTTAATGCTATTTATAGATGAATTGTATGCATAATAATGTGATTTTAAAATGATTTATAAATCCCTATAAAAATAAACTAAACCATGCAATATTTTGTTTTATTACAAGGGGACTAAATTCTTGTTCTACAGAAAAATAACTGTGAACATAATTCCAAATTTTTTAATGTTTATTGTAAAGATTATTATTTAATTATTATTTAAAAGGCCCCCCAAGACTTAATCTGTAGAACATGAGATACCTGGAAATTACAATGAGACCTTTAACTAATAATTGAAAAAGTTATAAGCTTCTCGTGCTGGGTTTACATTCTCTATAATTCATCAAAGTGTAGGTTTCAATAAAAGGTATTTTATAGTATTCTAAATCTAATATGTACTATATCACAGTGTGTTTTTGTACAGATGGAGTAATAACATTTCTCTGGAATGAATTTATGACTGCCTCAGAAAGCATTTTGGATTTTCTCCTTAGAAGACTTTCAGCAAATGAATTAAGCACAGTAAGTGTAGTTACAATACCAGTGAAATTCTGCTCACTCTTACACAGAGGAAACAGTATTTTAAATAGTCCTTATTTCAAGTACTTAAATAATTATTGAAAGAGAAATACTGTCACATATTTATTATTTATCTAAACAAGTGATTTAAAGTTTTTAGCTTTGGAAAAATAATTGAGTTCAGATGCAGCACCTCTAAATTGTATATTGATAATTGATTTAGTTAAGAGAACCACCACCACCCCTTTTTACCCAGTTTGTCTCAGTTAGCAGATGATTATGGAAGAACCATTAATGGCAGGTCATTGCAATGTCAGATTTGGATTTATTGAGAGTTTTAGAGTGGTGTGTGGCAATTGTCCATCTCATGTATTCTTAAATTCTCTATCTCAAGCAGAATTACACATCCTCCTTGTTCTGTGGGTGAGGCATGTACACATGATTTTAGCTAGACTGCCTCCATCAGTTGGAGGACGCCAGTCTAGACCCTGCCTACTATGCAGCTGGACAGGCTTCCTCAGCTTGCTTGCATAAGAGAACAGAACGTAAAATAAAGCCAAAGCAAAAGAAATCAGCAACCATCTCCTCTACTACCATACCCAGCTGCTTGCAGCAGGGATGAACAGAAAGAAGTTGTCTTGCTCCTTCACTGAGCTTTCTCTAGAATTAAGCTGTGGTTCAACCACACACACCCCTCCCAGTAGGCCAACAAGCCTTGAAAACATCAGCTAGTTCCTCAGCAGCTGCTTCCCTGTGCTCTGACTTTAGTGGCAACAGGATACACAGTCATCTCTCTCCTGCGCCAAAGATCTGGTGGCAGATGGGCCCATTATTGGAGGTGCCTACGGCAACATCTAGCAGGTGAACACTTTTTACCAAACTTCAGAGGTCTCCTCAATAGGATGCTTCCCCCAAACCCCACTCACTTTGCATCCAGTGTTCTGGTGGTGGTGGTGGGCTCTCCTTACCCTTCTCCTCTTGCCATTCTAGACAGGGTATCCATTAATGCAGAAAGAATGCTCCTGTATTACCCAGAGACAAGGACTAGGAGCAATGGATTCAAATTATGGGAAAGGACGTGCCACTTAAATATTAGTAAGCACTTTCTGATAGTGAGGGTGGTTCGTATATGGAATATCCTGCCTCAGAGTCTCTTTCGTTGGAAGTTTTTAGGAGGAGATTGGATGAGCACTTGTCAGAACATGTGATTTTTAAGTCCATGGTAAGATTGGAGGCTGGACTGGATGGCCCTTTGTGGTCTCTTCCAGCTTTGTGTGATTCTCTGTGAATCTATGAAGGACATATACACTGAGGGATAAAAGGCAGAAAAAGAGGCACCATGGAAAATGGGATGATATCTCCTCATTCCCCTCCTCTTCCTCCTCTGTCTAGAAAAAAGAACATGAAATATATCCACTCCCATTAACATCATTCATCAGGGAATTCTGGTTCTTACTATCCTGATCCAGCCAGTTTCAGCACTTTCCACCATCACTTTTCCTAACTTCTATGATGAGAGAATGGGCCTCACTAAACGAAAAGAGAAGCTTTTTCTCCATTGGCAAACAAATGTATCCTGTGCCACTATGAAGGCATTCAAAGTCTCCCTAGTGAGTCTCCCCAGGAGCCAGTCTCATCTCTGTTGGCCCAGAGATGAAAACCACACCCTTAAAGACTAGGCAGAAGGAGATTTTCTTCAAAAAGGCATGCAAAGCCTTTGTACTTACCATCAGGGCTAGCTTTGCCCCCCTGTTTTTTTTTCAGAGCATCTATTCTGTGGGCAGAGGAGGTTTTACAAGACTCTCTTGCCAAACATAGCGGGCTCAGACAGAATCTGCTAACAATCAAAAGGCTTCTGAATTCTCCAAAGCTAGATGGAATGCCTAACATTCACATCCTATTATCTGTTGTACAGCAGTTTTCTCAGGTTTCTGTACAGCTCTCACCATTTTCAGTGCAAGGCCCTCCCATTTGGCATGTCTTCTGCCCAGTTTCACTAAGCTGATGATCATCTTGTTTACTCATCTTGGGACCTGGGAAGTGTGGGGTAGAGACAATGCTTGTCGCCCTAACGGACGGCCTCTGTTGCCAGCTGGACCAGGGTGGGTCGGCACTGCTTATATTATTAGGTCTCTCAGCAGTGTTTGACACAGTTGATCATGAGCTTTTAGCTCACCGCCTCAGCGATGCTGGGATCAGAGAGCTTCAATGGCTGATCTCCTTTCTCCGGAATTGCGGACAGAGGGTAGCATTAAGAGAAAGTTCATCAAGCCACCACCAGCTGGCTTGCAGAGTTCCCCAGGGGGCAATTTTCTCTCCAATTCTATTTAACAACTTTATGCGCCCTCTTGCCCAACTGGTGTGGAGGTTTGGGCTGGGTTGCCACCAATTTGCTGATCACACCCAGCTCTTCCTCCTGATGGATGGCCACCCTGACTCTCCCCCAGAAACTTTAGCCAGCTGCCTGGAAGCGGTGACAGGGTGGCTTAAGCAGATTTGTCTGAAGCTCAACCCTTCAAAGACAGAGGTCCTGTGGCTGGGCAGGAAAGGTCCAAGTGAGGAAGCGTGCCTACCCAATCTGGATGGAGTGCAGCTAACAGTGTCCCACTCTGCTAGGAACCTGGGAATGATTCTTGATGCTTCCTTCTCACATTTTATCACCTTCGCCAAGCCAAACTACTAGCGCCATACTTTGCCCCGGAACACTTAGCCACAGTGATCCACATGACGGTCACCTCTAGACTGGATTTTTGTAACCTGTTCTACACTGGCCTGCCCTTATCCTTGATCCAGAAACTACAATTGGTCAGGAATGCAGCTGCCAGGGTCCCCACAGCAGCACTTCAGAGGTCCCACTTCCAGCCCATCCTCCAGCAGCTGCTCTGGCTTCTGGTTGAATTCTGGATCAGGCTTAAGGTTTTGGTTATCACCTTTAAGGATACACACGGTCTGGGCCCAGTGTACCTGAGGGATCGCCTCTCCGCCTACACTCCTCAAAAAGCTTTGCGCTCTACCACCTCCAACCTCCTGGTGGTCCCTGGCCCTAAGGAAGCCTGCTTGACCTCAGCCAGGGCCAGAGCTTTCCCTATTATGGCCTCCTACCTGATGGAACGAGCTCCCAGAGGAGATCAGGGCCCTGATGGAACTTGAACAGTTCCGCAGGGCCTGAAAAAGGGAACTCCTCAAACAGGCATTTGGTTGAGGTCGATCTAAACCACTGCTTCTCATTGGCCTCCAAGCCTCCCTCCTACAACGACTATGACAAATCTGCCCAACCCACTGGGCCTCAGTATGAGATAAGCTGATGCTCTTAGCAGTTTCCACCATTCTTTAATGTTATTGTTGTTACTATGTTAATGTTATTGTTATCATCTTGTTGTTACTATAAATGGAGTTACCTGTATCATTTTCTTGTTTCATGTAAACCACCCTGAGTCTTCAGGGAGGGCAGTATATAAATAAATAAATACATACATACATACATACATACATACATACATACATACATACATACATACATAATTTTAACTCTGGATGACTACGAAAAGACTGTCTCTTTGTTTGGGCTTTCCATAAGCCACCAACAGAAGCACAAAAGTAGTGGTTGATTCCTGTTGTATTTTTCGTATATCTTTACTAGGCTTCAAAGTCGGTCTGTAAGGATGGGCTTTGAAGGGACCATGGCACCCCCACCCGCCCCCCTCCACAGCAACTGCCCTGCCTCCTTGCGGGCCTCAGAGCCTGCTTTGAGGCCCACGGGAAGTCTCCTCCAGCTGGCCCCCTCCCCAGCGATCGCCCAGCTTAAGATCGCCTGTTGGAGATGCAGCAGGCCTGCTCTGAGGCCCACGAGATGCCTTCCCTGGCTGCCCCCCTCCGTGGCATCCCCCTGGCTTCCGTGGGGGCCTCAGAGGTCTGAGGCCCACACGGAAGGCTCCCCCGCCCAGCCGCCTACCTGGTGTGTCCCCGGGCAGTCATCTAATGGGGGCAGTTGGTCGAAGGCGGCCAACGGTGGATGGGTGTGTGTGTGGGTGGGTTGGGAGGCGCTGTGCGCCTCGTGACTCATCAGTCCGGGGCTAAGGGGGCAATCAGAAGGCGCGCTGTGTCAGTCCGGGGCGAGGGGACCAATGGGCCCTGTTTCATATCCCGGACTCGGCCCACCCCCCTTAGCCTTAGCCTTTTATTTATACTGCAGAGCGGTATACAGATATTCAAAACTTGTTCCCATTCTATTTCTGCAATATAATACATTTATATGCCTTACAATTCATTTTAATATAATGAAATTCTGTAATTTTTGTAGCGCCTGCATCCTTGTTCTTCCTCTTTGAATTTCTCTTTTGATCAAAAGAGAATTGATGAGAAACAGACTCCAGATGCTTGTGGCAAGCCACTTCTGAAATGTGGGGAAGGAGGGTTACACAAAACGTAACTTAAGGTCTTTGGTCATTTCTCTTTGGATCCTGACATTTATTTTTTTATATGCTTCAGTTATTGAACATAAAGTTAACTGTTATACAATCTTATTTTTATTAGAAGGGTTTTTGGCTCTGCAATAACTTATTGCTTCTATTTAGATTTCAGATCTGGATCGCTGTAATTTATATCTTGCAGTGTTGTCAGAGCTAATGAGTTTCTGCTCAGTCAATGGCTGGACAAGGGAAGTGTCTTTCTGTGGTTTTGTCTCTTCTCTGATCAGTGCCTCCCTCTGCAATTTACAAGAAATTAGCAGTGAAAAGGTAGTTTTGCAATTCTTTTAAATAGTTCAGTCATAATATGTATTCATGATCTGCATTTTTTCACAAACTACTCCTTCAGTAGTAGCATGTATAAAGCATTGAGACAAGTGTAACTTGGCTGTGGAGAAGTGACAGAAAAACATAGTGAGAATGGCCAAGTACTTTTGGTGTTGAACAATATACATGGTGATTTTCCAGATCTTCTATTACATCTGTGTGAGTAGGTTGCAGCCTTGTTTATGTAGTGCAGACCAACATAAAATACTCTGTCTTGCAGTATCTTTGCAAAAAGAGGGGGCATTCTTTTCCTTAGCTGTCTCATCATCTCTGTGAAGAAAGTAAAAACAGCCAGAACATCTAGAAGACACTAGAAAATACATGGTTGCTTGATCTTGGCTTGGTGGGTAATGAATTGTGGACACCTCTGTATGTGTGTATGCAGATATAATTTAAGCTGTTACTAGTAGCACAAACATTACGTGAGTATTTGAGCAAGGACTGTAAATTTCAATAAGTCATTGCAGTGCAATTTTAAAAAGAAAAGATCCTTTCAGCTGTGTTTTGTGTCTACATGAAGAGCAGCTTCCAGACTAGATCTATTGCTAAGCTCAAATATCCATGCTTTCCTTTGATTTAGATAGCTAATATTTCACTACACATCGTCTTTATTAACTCAATGTGTACCTCTTCATTAACAGTAAATTCCCCTCCCCAAATAATACACCAACTCATCAGAGCTGCATGGTTTGTTTTCATGCTGGGGATGGGGAGAAAGGGGGGCTGACCAGATTACATTTGCACCTTACTCTTCAACATCTTCTAAGAAAGGTATTTGTGCACGCCGGTGTTTCCTGCCCTCTCCCATGACCTCAAAAAAGCTGATGTTGGAAGTGGCAGGACAAAAAACACATGAACTAAGGGGCTGCACTTATGTGACTTTTTGATCCTGTGGTCTTGCAGCCACCAGTATTCACTTTCTAGAGTTATGAGGGCTTCTTGGGAGAAAGAGGAGGCAGGAGTGTTCTTATTTATTTCAGGATATACAGGCCCTCTCAGTAAAAAAATTCCTTCCAGTTTTCATCTGGAGCTTCATTGGACACAACTTACAGTGGGACACTGAAACCTTGAATCTTATGCAATGTGTAAACTTAATTCTCAATAACAGACCTTTTAATCTGTATTTGAACTGGTAGAAATATGTGTATAAATATTAGATTTGCTTTTATATACTTTGTTAGAGAATGGTTAATTAGGCTTTCTTCTTGAAAACTGAAAATATCCTCACTTTCAGGAACTACAACTTGGGGAACAGATTCAGAAGGTGGTGAGCATGGCATCACTAAGTGTGGTTTGTGAAATTATGGATCAGATGCCAGCTCTTCAACTTCAATCTCTGCCAGCAGTTGAAACTCTGAAAACAGTTATTGCCTGTTCAGAGCTTAACCATGTATTAAAGAAGCCTTGCAGTATGGAAAAAATTAGGTAAATGGATTAATCACTTTCATTTATTATATTTTTTTTATCTTTGGTGTAATTAGTTGGAAGTATGTTCCCAGCAAATGTCTGTGGGCTTGTGCTGTTGAAGCGTCTTTCAGTTCCTCTTAATTTTAATGGGTCTTGATTTCTAACTGGACTTTTGAATTGAGTATGTTTTTCCTTTGGAATACTATAGAGCGATTTATTCTCCCCCCCCCCTCTTGAAAAAGAAAACCAATCTTTGTGATGACCTAAATATAGTGTATATTTAATTTTTACAGTTCCCTTGAGGAGGTATCATCTCATCAAGGGTGGGGGAAAATCGTAGCACGCTACATACATGATCAGTGGGTTTGTCTTCATTTTACTCTCAACAACTATCAAAACCCTTCTAAAGATGAAGATCTGGAACAGTTTTTATTTGATGTTCAGAAGTATGCAAGGTGTCTAGAGTCTGCACTGGAAGCACTAACAATTCTTCCTTCTGACCATGTTTTACCTGTGTTTCATTGCATGAAAATACTTGTTCCCAAGGTAAAGAATTGAAAACAATGTACAGCTTTATTAAGATAATAATAGTCTCCATTCCCCCCTAAAAAACTAAACATTTTCTCTTTTTTCCCTTTAGCTTCTGGAATCTTCTGAATCTTTATGCATAGAGGCTTTTGATCTGGCATGGAAAACTATATCTTCTCTTAGTAACACACAGCTAATATTTTGGCCTAATTTAAAAGTTTTTGTACAGTTTGTATTTAATCCTGTGGTTCTTGCTGCTGCTGCAAAGAACAAGAGCAGAGCATACATGAAAATAAAAGAGGTAACTGTTACAGATGGAGTTAGGTCTAGTAGTAAAATTTGCAAAAGGAGGTAGTGAGGTTGGATCTTTTCTGCTCTTCCCTTCCCAAAATAGCCTGTTTTTTTGTTCTGAAAAGCATCTCAGAGGGATGGGAGAGCCTTGTCAAGAAAATGCTCTACTTATCGAGGCACGGCATCCAGAGCCTATAGAGTAGTGGTAGTAACTCCATGGCTCATGGAGAGTCACATTTGCAGTTCCATGACCAGAAGAGCCATATGGCTACTATATGCCCTGTACAGTACAGCATTCCAAATATACACATGTAATACAGCACGTATACATAATAATGTAAGAGATACTATTATAATTATTAATAATAATTAAGTTTTATAATAAATAATATTAATATCACTAATAATATCACTAGTACATACATGACTATAATATTAATGATAAATACATAACTAATACATGCATTACTATAATCCTAAATTATCAGTAGGCATGCACAATTTTTTTTTAACTGGTATTTGTCGGTTCTGATCTATTGGCCCTAAAATATTGTTGGCTGATATTTGGGCTGACTTTAAAAGTTTTTAAAGACTGCATACGCTTTCCCAACAAACAGCAGAGAGTCGGGAGCAATCTACTTCCGCCTCTCCACTATTTTCCTGATCTACCTGAAATTTCAAAATATATCTTGGAAAGGCTCTATTTCCATGCATAGGATGTGGCCAGCAGGTCAGAGCAGCTCACAACTTACCCATCCCATTCCTCTGGCTGCAGATTTTAAATTGAGAACCTGCCAACTACAAGCCCTGCTAGGCAGTCAGCTGGCTCGCTTTCCCGGGACATGAGGCAGGTACTGAGCTTAAAGAGCCGCATATGATTCCTGACCTGCTGAGTGAGTATCACTGTTGTAGAAATACACACCACTAATAGAATATGGAGAAAGAAGTGATATTGCCTGATTTCTCTTTGTTCCTGCAGTGCCTTTTCTCTGGGGATGCTCTTTTGACTCTCCAAGAGGCTTTTCAGAGCAAACTGCAGCTTGGGGGACAGAAGAAAAGATCTCCAACTCTATCTATGAACCTTTCCACTGGCCCAGCTCATGATTTCTTTGTTAGTTTATGATTATTGTTTTGGTTTGAAATCCCTCTTCTATTAAACTACGACTTTATGATATATTTTGAAGCTTTAATAGGTAATATCCACTTGCAGTTTTAATGGAAAGGATCCTTGATCTTTTTCCAGTCCCAGACAGACAGAAAGTTTTTCAATCTTTTAGTCCTTTGTGTAGGAATAACTGCTAGGCCTGTGGACATCTTTTACCTGACGATTTGAAAATTGAAACTAGCTTATCTATCTCCATCTTCACAATAACAGAAGTATTATGCATATATTTGTAAACTATGTATGCTTTTGGTTTGCTAGATAAAGCAAGAGTATGGAAAAAACGCTGCTCAAACCCATGACAAAGCTTTAGGGTTGTTGCACCAACACAAAGGAAGCTAAATCTAGCAATTAAAGTAAAACTTGCTTGTTTTTAACAAGGGGGTAAAAAGGGTTATTAAGTTAAATGTTTGGATTTTTTTAGTTGTGTTTTTTGCAAGGTACATAATAGTTTTTCTCCTCCCTCTTTCAGATCATGTTTCAGTTGATTGAAATGTCATCTACAAAGACTGGAGTTTTTAATACACTTTTAAGTTATTGCTGTCAAACTTGGATGTTTCCTTCTTGTGATAATGAGAGTACTGTAGAAAATGCTTTCTTGAACGCGGGCAATTACAGCGAACTTCTTGTGGAGGCTTGCTTGTTTGGAACTGTTTTCAGGCGTGATCAAAGGTAAAAAGAAGAACTATTCCATTTTGTATTCTATATGGGCTGGATAGCATAAGAGATTTTAAGAAACAGTATAGGAGTTTATTTAAAAATCTTTAATTCAGAATTGTTTTTCTTCTTTTAAACACCAATTATTTCCAAGGCTCAATCAGGAGGTGTGTGCTTTTGTGGAAAATCTTGGCAGTGAATGTGCAGCAAATGTTGTTATAGAAAGGTCAGTATTTAGGAATTTGGTTTTGTAATATTTAACTGTAGCTGCTTGTTTTCCTGTATATTGTTCAGTGTTACATTGTTTCCTTTTCATATGTTCAGTTTTTATGGTTAGTGATTATAAATGTATTTGCAAATATGTGATTTAGCATCTATCTTCAGATCCTTTCATTGACCCATTATGCACGGGGGTTTTAGCGCGCATTCGGGGTGGAATGGCAGCGACTAAAATCACCGATAACGCACGGAGTCGGTTGCAACTGGCTGCAGATTCGGTGCACGCCGCTGAAAAAGTCGCGTTAGCGGAACGCGGAAGAAAGCGCAGCTTCCCAGTCGACCAGGGCGCAACCGGAGGCGCCGCCGAATTGACCGTGTGCATCATCAGGGAGGCCGGAGGGTCGGAGGCGGCGTGACCGCTCAAGCGGCTGCCGGAACGAACGGCGGCGCAGGCTGGGGGGAACCCAAGGGAACATGGACGGAAAGGCAGCCGGAGAGTTCACAGTAGAGGGGGGCGAGGGGATCGCCGCGGCTAAGGACGGCAAAGAGGCCGGCCACCCACCTCCCACCCATTCCCAAACACACACCTCAACCACAAACGAGAATGGAGGCGAGGTCTCTAAGAAAATACAAAAACTTTATAAAACAGTACAAAGCTTAAAGTAGGGGAAACAATATAAAGGGGAAACCTATGGGGCAGAGGAACCGGGGCAGCAAAGAAGGGGAGAGGTGAACTGGGAGTAAACGAAGGGGAAGGGGAAACATGCTCCCTCCCCCTCCGTGCCTGACAAACCCGGCAGAGCTGCACCTGCGCAGGCTGCTTCCACCCTTCCTGGCCTCCGCCTCCAACACTTGCCAACGCAGTGGCGCGCTCGCCTCGCTTCCCCTTAGCTCCACATCGATGCCTCGTCACCCGCCGCTCCGGGTTTTGCCGCCGTCGTGCCCCATCCCGTGCATAACCGGTTTGCCTCGCGTCTTCCCCCTCCGCGTTTTCCATGTGACCCGAAATCGCCGTTTCGGCAGCTGTGCATAATGGGCCATTGAGAGAAACATGTTGCATATGTTCTTCTGAAGCATGATTTTTTTTAATTGTGCTTTGGAGCATACATGAATGCTAAGTTGTTAGGAATTCACTGAAGAAAAAGATAAGACTCTTCTGTTATAAACTTCCTGAATATAAACAGAATAATTATAGATGCTTAGTTTTTGAGGAAGACCAATGCTAAATAACATTTTTGCAAAACACTGCTCCTGTATTTTACATTGAAATACTTTGCTTCAGTCTTTAGGGAAAGAGTGCATTATTTCAGGCAGTCATGGTGGTGGTTCATTAATATAGAAATATTAACTTTCCTTAAACATAGCATTAGCATTTAAAATACATTTAAATTTTTCTCTTCATTATATTATATCTCTTATACAAATGTAGATAGAATCCCATCACTCATTTGTATTAATTTGCAAAATGATGGTAAATCTAATCCAGGTCCTACTTAAGATGAATCTTCTATTTGAATTTGATATTTATTTTCTCCTCCCCTATCTGAATCTGGATTTTATTTCTTAATGATGATGCTTTCTAGGGATAATGACTAACTTCAGCAGTTACAAATGTGATTCTGATAAAGCAGGAGATTCTTATAAAAGTGGCAGGAGTAATATTTTTTCCTGTATTTCAAGTGTGCCCAATTCATCCAACTGTTTCTCAAAGATGAGAAATAACATATGGTCCAAGTTCTCAGGAATAGAAAGTCTTGCTGTGAAAAAAAGACTGCATTTGCAAATATGTTTTTATAATACAATTTCTAGTAAAGAAAAAATGTATGATTGATCTTCAGTGCCGTACTGAGTGTTGCAAAAAAATATTAATGGATTCTCATATGCAAATATTATAATGTATTACAGTACAAACAGAGATGACCATTTTGTGAGAGTCTGTGCTATCAAATTCCTTTGCTTGCTAGATGAAACAAACACATTGCACAAGAAGTTCATAGAAGATTTTTTCATGAATCTGCTTGATAAAGTAAGACCATTTATGGTGCGTTGTGAGTGCTACATATTTAAGCTTTGTTTTGGCTACAGGCTCCTCTAATTCAGTTGTCCCAAATTGACAGTGGGAGCCTGATAGTCCCACTTACTTGGCAGTTGTATGCCTGGCTTTCAGGTGCACGGAGAGCCATTCATTTCTTAGTTATAATTGTGGATCAGAAAGTGGGTGGGGTCACTGTAATGCAGGGTTTGTTAATGGGTGCCCTTTTTCAAATGAAAAAGTTTTCCACTGTAGGATCAGGACTGGTAAGCACCTGCACATTCCTTAGTGGTTTCATATCCTCTACAAGATTTAATTCTTCCAAGGAGGTGCAGCCCCACCTCCTAAGTTAGTCATTTGAGATCTGTCTTCCTTCTATGGTAGCCGTTTTATGATGGCATTCACAATTCTTAAAATTCTAAAGTTGTCCACATGTTCAAAGAGCTTGGGAACCCCTGTTCTTGAGCCACTACACTCCCTCATTTTCTAAGATGGACAATTCAGCCACTGTTTTATTGCCCAACCAGACTTTACTCCAGCTTGGCATAAAACTTAGTTTAAAATAATGTTCAGCAGAATAGAGAAATCAATGTCTTACATGACCATAATTTGCTGTAGGGATTTTTTTGAAAGGTTGTACAATGTTTCACCAGTATATTGGTACAGAAGAAGGTATGACCAAAGGTGGAGAAATCCTATCATCCAATATATTGTATATCATTGTTCATGTTCTCCACAGAGTGAACTGATGTCCAAATCAAAAACTCGCTATTATGTGAACTCCTTACAGCACAGAACTAAAAATCGACTATGGCAGACACTACTAGTCCTTTTACCAAAGCTTCATGAGGTATTATTATTGTGTATAGAATGCTTCATCATTATTTTTGACTAGTAATACTCCAACAGAAATGTTATCCTAGAGCAGAGATTTGAACCTATTGCCTTCATGTAGAAATCATCAGTAATTGTTTCACCGATTTGCTCTGATATGTTTATATTTTGCTGTTGCATAGGATGAAAAGGAGAGGAAATATTATCTACAGTTTTAATTGACATACCTTGCATGGGCAGGAGAATAACATTATAGCTTTGTACTCACTGAAGTATTGTTAGGAATGAAACATTTTGAAAAAAACTATGATAAAATAAATATATTTTCAAAGTACAGCTGATTTAATACTTGCTGTTTTATTTAGGATATTTTGACAAGGACTATTGATAGGATTCTTCAGGCTGGTTATAGCAACAATCAAGCATCTGTAAAGTATTTAATAGAGTGGACCATCATCTGGATTCTACACAAATTTCCTCATTTTCTCCAAAAATTTTGGGATTGCTTTAGTTATGTAAGAATTTTGAACTTTAATTAAATGCTTAATTTGAATGCAAATATGGTATATTGTCCTAGAGAACAAGTTTTTGTTCATTCATAAATCCCTTGCACGTTCACTGGATTCTCAAGTAATGCAGCTGTATTGACTCTAGTGCTTATGTGGATTCCTGTAGCTCACATGTGCTCTTGTGTGCTAAGAATATCTATAACTCATCACTATTTTACTTTGTTTCTGCACTGGCTTCCTTTCATGCTTAATACCACTTCTAGTATTCTAGTACTAATTTATTAGCATTTCCCACCTCACGTTCTTTCTTCACTTGCATTCTGTACTTTTTATTATTATTATTATTATTATTATTATTATTATTATTATTGGATTTATTACCCGCCACTCCCTTGCGGCTCGTGGCGGGTTACAACAGTATAAAACCCCATAAAATACATTAAAATCCCATTGACACATCTGCAATTAATAAGCTACCTGGCAAGAGCGGCTAATCGACTACCCATTCCCCCACTAGCGGGTGGAGAGGGGATACTGATGGTACCCGTCTCTTTAATCCCAATCCTCAGGTCCCGTGGGGGCATAGATGTTAAGCCTGGTCTCAACCGTAAACCTGGCGGAAGAGCTCCCTCTTGCAAGCCCTGCGGAACAATGGGAGGTCCCGCAGGCCCGCAGCTCTCCCAGGACTCATTCCACCCGACGGGGGCCAGGACCGAAAAGGCCCTGGCCCTGGTCGAGGCCAGGCGTGCTTCCCTAGGGCCGGGAACGACCAACAGATTTTCTCCCGCAGAACATAAAGCTCTGCGGGGGGCATAGGGCGATAAGCGGTCCCTCAGGTATGTGGGTCCCAACTCGCGTAAAGCCTTGAAGGTTAAAACCAAAACCTTGAACCGGATCCGGGCAGCAATCGGCAACCAGTGCAGCTGCCTCAGCACTGGCTGGATATGGGCCCTCCAAGGTGTACCAGTTAGGACCCTAGCAACTGCATTCTGCACTAGCTGAAGTTTCCGGATCAAGGACAAGGGAAGGCCCGCGTAAAGCGAGTTACAGAAATCTATTCTGGAGGTGACCGTTGCATGGATCACCGTGGCCCGGTGTTCGGGGGACAGGTAGGGCGCTAGTAGTCGGGCTTGGCGAAGTTGGAAAAATGCCTGGCCCGCTACTCTTTTGATCTGTGCCTCCAAAGTCAGGGAGGCATCGATGATCACACCCAAGTTCCTGGCCTGGGACGCGATGGTAAGATGCGCCCCTCCCAGGGTGGACAAGCGCGCTTCTTGTTCCCGTCCCCTACGTCCCAGCCACAGGACCTCCATCTTGGAGGGGTTGAGTTTCAGGCGACTCTGCTCGAACCATTCTGTCACCGCTTCCAAACATCTGGCAAATGGTTCCGGGGGAGAGTCCGGGCGACCGTCCATGAGGAGATAGAGCTGGGTGTCATCAGCGTATTGGTGGCAACCCAGTCCAAAACTCCGCACCAGCTGGGCCAGAGGGTGCATAAAAACGTTAAATAATGTGGGGGAGAGGACCGCGCCCTGTGGGACTCCACATGGAAGTCTGTAGGAGCGCGAGAGCTCATCCCCCAATGCTACCCTCTGGGTCCGGTCCTGGAGAAAGGAGCGTATCCAGCGTAAAGCTGTGCCCCGTATCCCCGTTTCGGCAAGGCGGTGGACCAGCAATTCGTGGTCCATGGTGTCCAAAGCGGCCGACAGGTCCAGAAGAACCAGCACTGCCAACCCGCCCCTATCCAGCTGGCGGCGGAGATCATCCAACAGGGCGACCAGCACCGTCTCCACCCCGTGGCCAGGTCGGAAGCCAGACTGATATGGATCGAGTGCCGAAGTTTCTTCCAAGAATGCCAGGAGCTGGTCTGCCGCGGCCCTTTCAACCAACTTGCCCAGGAACGCCAAGTGCGATACTGGGCGGTAGCTGTCTGGGTCCCGCGGATCCAGCATAGATCTTTTCAGGAGAGGGCAGAGAAGACGTTTAGGGGCGATCTCATCTATAGCAGCCGATAGGCGGGACTGCCAGTCCGCCACCAGGGCCACCAGTGAGTCGCCAGGAGGCATCGGGTCCCACAGAGCATTCCGGAATCCAATTGGATCCATGAGTCTCCGCAGGCGGGCTAAAATACGCCCGCCGCCCAACTGGGGGGGGGAGTGGCATCCTGAGCCGGGCCCGCAGGGCATAGTGGTCTGACCATGGCACAGCCAAAGCTGTATCCAGATCCACTTCTATCCCACTTGCATTCACTTCTATCCCACTTGCATTCACTTGCATTCTGTACTTTTTATCACACTGCTGTCAAATTATCTCAAACAGCCTCAGTCTCCACTTTCTTCTACTTCTCTTGAAGACCCTCTTCCTCCTCCTCATGCAGCAGGGCCTTTTCTGAGCTGTCTTAGCTTCTACTCACCTGTTTGTCTATGTGCCTGAAGTAGAAACCATGTTCTCAGCAGCTAGAAAATAAAAAATGAAATAGAACAAATGTAGTACTGGCCTGACATCCAGCCATCAAATGGCAATCCAGGCATGGTTTCTGGAAGCAATGAATTTAAGGAGTTTTGCAGGGAAAAAGAGATTGGAGCTTTGAAGACAACCTGTGAGAAGTGTCTCTATATCCTTGCTGTTTGAGCACAGTGGTATTGAGCACAGTGGTATTATTATTTCAGTGCATGAAATAATACTGGTATGAGATACTCTATAGTGGGTTCATGTCATAATGTACATTCGGGACATTCATTAGATCAAATCAGAATCAGCGTAAGGAACTGTGCTCCAAAGGAAGTCAATACAGATCCTTAGAACACTATGTATTGTTTTTTGGGGTCCATTCTCATCAGAAGGTGAACTCCAGACACTAGTGTCCATCAGGAGAGTAGCTTTGGCCTCCATCAATTTTCCAGGTTGGCTGTATAGTTTTATTGAAGTCTCATGTTGCTATGCCCAAGTCTGGCAGGAAAAATTATTACTGAGTTATAGGCATTGAGAAATCTCTATACTGATATATTAATTTTTATTTTAGGATGAAGACTGGCTTAAAACTAGCATTTGTGCATTTTTATCAGTGCTGTCACACTTAGACACAATTATTGAGAATGCTTCTGAGAAAGTAAGTGGTTCCTGGAAACCTGATTTAGTATAGGGTTTAAAAAACAAAAACAAAACCTGTGGAACATTCAGGATTATACTGTATGTATTACTGCTGTGTTGTATCATATCAAAGACTGTTGTAGAGAAACATTATAAATTGGAAAGTGTTAGAATATAAATTGGAAACATAAATCTGATCTCTGGATATAGAATTCCTTAATACACTTGAACTTTACATATAATTCAGAGCCAAATGTAAAATGTCTCTTATTTAGAAATTGGATAAATAATATTTATCTGATTTCATTGCTGTCCAAATATTCTTGGTTGTGAACTGACAGGTGCGCTTTTCTCTAGATCCCAATTGTGAAGAAAGCCTTAGTTGTTGTTCTGCAGTGGTGCTTCCATCACAACTTTAGTATTCGACTTTACGCTTTAGTTGCTCTTAAGAAAATCTGGGGAATGTGCAAAGAGTTGTGGATGGATGATTTTGAAACTTTAACTCCAGTCATTGAAAGTTGCCTTCATCAAGCAGAAAGCATGCATGGAACAGGGTTAGTACATATTTTATATTATGCTCTTTTCCTTTGCTTTGCTTTGTTGGCATAAATCTAATGAAATGCAAAGGCCGTTTTGGGATGAGTTGTGTTTACTCAAGAATTATTTAGCTACTTGTATAGTTGTGATGTTTTTTTGATTTAAGTTAGATCATTCAGAAAAAAAGTAAAAAGGAGCGCTAGTTGAGAAAGTGAAATTCTTAATGAAAATGTGACTGGAATTTTCGTTTAATGATTCTTTGGATGTGCAGTAGACCAAGAAACAGCACTGTACCAGTGATACATAACACTGTGCAAGCTTTTGAGTACTCATCAGGCCAGATGTTAGAAAACAAAGCGGATTTTAAGATGATGATTTTAAAATTTTCTCATGTTAGCACACGGTGGATATTCTGGCAGTGTCACGGACCAGCTCCCCTGACTCTCCCACAAAGCCTCACACAGGAGTGCCGTCCTGCCAGGGAGATGAAGAGGATGGACCCCGACCCATCCACGCTCAGTGGCCACTCCAGAGTCTCCCACAATGTCCTCTGCAGCCCTGGGCCATGCATCCCTGCCAATCCAGGGAAGGAGAAGTCCACCTGGCCAGTTGGAAGGAATGACAGAGTGTAGGACAGGAGGCTGAGCTGTGTCCTCCACACTGAAGGAGGAGGCTGGGAGCAATAGCCGTAGCTACTCCCAAGGCCAAGTTCATCCCAAACGGTGACCTCAGCATCCTGAACATGGTGGGTGGGGGAAGGCCAGGGATAGGAGCCCTTTATGCACTTGAGGGTTGGCTCAGAGAGGTGAATAAGGAGGGCAGAAGCATAGGTCGGGGAGGAAGTGGAATGTGGTAGTAGTGAGGTTAACTACCCGAAGCCCAGGGGAGTGACGGCTGTGTAGTTGCTGGCCCAACTCACATTCGGAGACCTAGCATAAATCTCCAGCCATTCCTCCCCCCTCCTTATGGTGGCAGAGAGCAGTGCAAGGCCAAGCAGCACCCCAGACCACAACACAAAGATAACAATGTGAGTTTATGTAGGCCAGGGTCTTCTCTGGCTGTCAATGAGAAAGGTGGGTTATATGAATAATAAATAAATCAAAGCACTTAATGTATTAATGTTCCTGCACTAGTAAGAAATTTCTTCATTTACAGTGTTGTGTACTTTCTCTATTGCTGTTTTATTCTATTTGGAAACAAACAACTCACAATTAAAAAAGTAGAAGTGATTAGTCAGTGGCTTGGTAATTTCATTCATAAAAGTTTGTTATTACCATTTTCCCCACTTGCAGGAATGCTAAAAAGAATTGGCAGCGCATCCAAAAACACTTCTTTTTTGAAAACTTCCATCCAGTTAAAGATTATTGTCTTGAGGTAAATATTCAGATTTGTTTTTAAAATGCTCCTCCTAGATTTGCAGCCTATTTCTTGATTTTCTTTGAAAGAGCCAGTGTGATGGAGGTGATGGTACTTGGAGCAGGAGACTTTGCAATCCCTGATTGGCCTCAAAATATCCTTGGACCAGTCACTGGCTGCATTCAGGCATTTCATCAACCTGATGAAATGTGTACAAAGCCAACCTGTTTTTGGACTTTGGCTGAATCCCTCATTCTGAAGGAATCCTCGTTATGTTAGCCATAACATATGAATACAGGTACTTAAGCAGAGTGTATTGCCCCCTCATCAAGCAGTTAAATCTAGGCTTAGATTCAGGGGGAGGGGTATGCGTGCAGTAGGGTGGGATGGCTAAGCAGCTCATTAACATTTGTACATCATGAGAAGCTTGGATTAGCTTTAAACCAGGATTCTTTTCTACTCTGTGTGAATGAGAAAGAGATAAGAGCAAGGTGCATTTTTAATATTGATGAAACTTTTAAAAATCCTATTTTGCAGACAATATTTTACACCTTACCACGTCTCTCAGAAATTGCTGAAGAAGAATGGATATCTCTCAATAAGTTTACATCATTCACAGACATTCCTTTGAGTGTAACATTTCCATGTACCTGTTCTCATACTGAGCTCCTTGATCTAAAGCCCAATGACTGGTCTCAGCAAGATATAGGTAAATTTTAAGAAGACTAATTATCTTTGTTAAATAACTAGTGTATGCAACCAACTATTAAGAACTTAATCTGAATATGCTGGGATGTTTAGGACATTTGTTGCCTTCAAATAATTATTATTTTATATAAAACATTTCTAGCTCTCTTCTTTGTATGCCTAACTCGGCATACAATAAAAATTAAAGTCAAATTAAATATTCTATTTCAGGTTTGAAATCAGCTGAGCCAGTTAATCAAAAGCAGTGGACAGATGTTCAAAAAAAAATTATCCCTTGGAAGAACAGTACACTTGATCTGGATCTAGAGCTTGTATTTCAAGATCGGGCTAGTAAACTTGGTAAATCAAACAGTAGACTGATTGTAGTGGCTTCACTCATTGATAAACCCACCAATTTGGGAGGTATGATTTATTATTTTAAACCACCAGCATTTATTTTAAATTCTTATCTTATAATTAAAAACTAACAAATCTGTTTTTGTATTCACCCTAGAAATATTGTATGAATTTCAGATGGAAATAATTTCTTTTTAATGATCAAGCTGGAGCACAGAAGGGAAGCATTTTCCTTTTCCTTCTCCCTTGTTGTGCTAATTACTGTGCATTAGTTAGTATAGCCCCTTGGAGTAATGAATTGTTTGCAGGATTGTGTTGTAACATGTACGTACTAAGTTTTTAGACAGTCATAAAGTAGAAATTAGAGCTTTCTGCTTATGTGCTTGTGTATAAATAGCTTATGTGTGAGCTTATTTTGAATCCCTACCCATCCTCTTGTAGTATACAAGTGCAGTACTGAATTGATGAATCAGATTTGTTAGTTGAAAATGTTTTGTTTATTTGTAGGTTTGTGTCGTACATGTGAAATATTTGGTGTGTCAGCTCTAATTGTTGGCAGTCTTCATTATGTAAATGACAAACAGTTTCAATATCTCAGTGTATCTGCGGAACAGTGGCTTTCCCTTCTTGAGGTGGGTAAAAACGCCTTATTTCTGTATCACATAGACTCAATTGCTATGCAGAACTTATGGAATCACAGAATCCTAGAGTTGGAAGCAGGGCTATGACAAGATGTGATGCCTCTGTTGTTACAGTCCAAGACTGTACTTGCCTTCTGAATCACACTGTCCACAAGTATCTCAAGATCATGTTTGCAAGCACACAGCTACTAATTACTACTCTTTGGGTGCCGTTTACTTCCTTTTTGTTGCCCATGTTTCAGGGACTGCAATATGGGCAACTGAAGCCTCTTACCTTGGTTCCATTTGACCCAGCCTTCCCAGCCGAGCCACAGCTATTTGGTCTTCTATGTTGAATGTCTCCTTCCCCTTGTGGTTTCAGTTTAAAGCTCTCTTGATGTATCTCTCAAGGTTCCTGTCAAACACATTCTTACCCAACTTGGATAAGTGAAGTGCATCATGTGCAAGTAGGCCCTTCTAGAAAGCCTATTCCATTATTCTAGAATCTAATGTAGCCAGCGGTTCACCTCCAGCTCCCAATGTTCTCTTCCCTTTATAGGCAGACTCAAAGAGAAAACTAGTGCCCCCATTCATTTCAGCTGCCTCCGAAGATCTTTATAGTCAGCCCTAGTATGTTGATGGCCATGTTGTTCATTCACATGTGGACCATCACAAATGGGTAATGATCCATAGCTATGCTCAGTTTGGGCATCTGGTCCATATTTTTAATCTTTGCCCCAGCAAGCAACACATCTCTTAGACTAAGTGGTGATGTGACATTCTATGCCCCTCAGTCACGTGTGACCAGCACTTTTCTTTTCCTTTGAATGCTATTTCCTCCTATCCACAAGTCTTTGATTTCATTTTGGATCTTCCTCTGCATTTGTCGCTACTTCCATCTCTTCTGCAAGGGCTTGAAATCTATTCCTGAGCTTTAATGGCACAGCTCTAATGAGCAAGAGTACCATCTTGCTCAACACCTTCAGGCTCATATTGTAACAGGTTTACACAACTCCTGTCAATGAAATACTCTCCTTCCTTAAATTCATGCAGGGTTTTAATCCTCTCCTCCAGACCCCTAATGTTGTTGTTAGGTGCGAAGTTGTGTCCGACCTAATATTCTCCTCCAAAAGCCCTATCAATTAACACTAATGTAGTTTTGTCTTGTCTTCAAGGAGGAATACAAACATGGCACACTGCTTGCAGGTGACTGGATATGGGCTTTGAGTATCCATTGTCTTGCAAATAGATAACTTCACTCCAAAATTTTTATTTTTAGGATAAATATGTTAGTGATCCCAAGACAAATAACCCTTTGGCTTGCGCCTCTGGTAAGGCGGAGCCTTAAGATCACAGGGTCACAGCCCAGCACTAGCTTGGAATCCCTCTGGTGTACTCCACAGCCAGCACATACTTCCTCAATCAGCCACAAACAAAAGCACTTAACAGTAATTAACAGAAACCACTCTAGCAGGCTACAAAACATTACCTCACCCACAAATACTGTCTGTCCTTTCTCTCCCTCACACATACTCAAACTCAAACACACACACCAGACTCAGATGAGGCAAAAAAAGGGAAAAAACCTTCATCTTATTCATAACTAGTCACCTCCTTTAAACTACAGCTTTGTTCCTTCTACAAAAATGTTTTCCCTGAAAAATTCTAAGATGGCCTTCCTAATATCTTCAGGCAGACCATACTGAAATGGGGGAACCACACAGCAAATATGCATGAATTTTGCTGATCTTGCTTGTTTGCAGAGTGGCCGTCTTTACAAAATGGAAAGTCTTATTCAATCAAAATGGATAATTTTACTGTTTTGCTGTACTCTTGATGTCTTTTGTACCTGTTGTATGTTAATGATCAACTGTGTTCTGTTTGCTGGTCTTTGACTGTATTAAATCTCATCTGATCTGGAATTTTTAAAAATGTGCAGGTAAAGCCATTTCAGCTTATTGATTATTTGGATCAGAAGAAAACTGAAGGTTACACTATTATTGGTGTGGAACAAACAGCTAAAAGTTGTGATCTAACAGAGTATCACTTTCCAGAGAAATCCCTGTTGTTGCTGGGGTAAGCAACCCCTCCCTCACCTTCTGATTTTTAAATTCTTCCTCTGGTTGATGTTGGTTCTCTTTGTGTAACAGCCCCCCAATCCACCTCCCTGCTATTCAAGAATCCTATGCTTCATTGTCTGTGGCCTTTACTGGAGAAAACAAATTCTAAAATAGGTGGCCAAACTGTGGCTTTCCAGATGTTCATGAGCAACTGGCACGAGCTCATGGGAATTGTAGCCCAGAGACATCTGGAGATCTACAGTTTGGCCACACCTATTCCAAAGGTGCCAGTATGGTAAGATTTTGACTATGCAGGGTTGTATCCCATCCTCTGAAACCTGACCCTTAACATTTATCTGTTCACTAGCAAGAAAGCCCATTGTATCAATGAATACAACCAGCACTAGCTGCACCAGCATGCTCAGGACATTCCAAGAGCCTTTAGTGGAACTGCAAATGCTGTGCCCTTCACCAGGGGTAGTCAACCTGCGGTCCTCCAGATGTTCATGGACTGCTGTTCCCATGAGCCCCTGCCTAGTGCTAAAAGAAAAAAGATTTCTCCTAAAAAACTCTCTACCCAGTGGTGCCAAGGTACTTAGTTTCAAGAGTTCTGTTAACCAGAATAAAGAAATAAGATTAGGTATTTGCCCTCCTGCAATACTGTCTTCAAAAGGAACTGAAACAAAATGAGTTCTAGCGCCCTGTATTCTCTAAATCTGAATGTTTGTGTTTTTATCATCAGAAATGAGCATGAGGGAATTCCTGCAAATCTGATTCAGCAGCTGGATCTTTGTGTAGAAATTCCACAGCAAGGAGTTATTCGATCACTTAATGTCCATGTAAGTGGAGCTCTGCTGATTTGGGAGTACACAAGGCAACAGATCATCAGGCAAAAAAGACAGCAATAAATACACAATGCATATTGGAACTGCTGCTTTGATGGTGCTATAAAATCCAAGGAGCAATTTTCGATGCAAGACAATGTTTTGTATGTGTTAATTAAAATATTAAATGCCTTAAACCATAACTTTAAATAAAAGTTCAGATAATAAATGCTTTTGAAATACTTGAGGTGGTCTTGGTGTAGATGCCAGAGGGATATTAATGTAGACCTACCTTGTTGTTGACTGTAGTGCACTCAAGTCGCTTACATTCTAGCAGAGACAATGTTTTCTTTCCTCTTTCTCAAGTCTCCCCCATACCATTTCCACTACAGTAATACCAGGGACCCAGCAGCAAGCGGAACTATGCTAATAGCTTCAGAATGGCAAACTGTGGGGTCAAGGGTTCAAAGTGCATGACCAGTCTTTCCACAGCAGCAGGAATAAGGGGAGCTGAAGGAAGAGGACCAATAGCAAATCTTGATTTGCTTTTGGCATATGTGAAATGGCCATGAAAGAGACTTGCTCAGTGGAGATATAGATTTATAAATACCCAGTAAGGAAAACATCATGTTCATTGTTAATTGGTAAGTCTTTTAGGTTACATTAGGATGAGGAAAGTAGCATGTAATTACTTGCAAGTGTATCCTAAAAAAATTAGTTTAGAAGTGGATTCATTGTTCTTCAAAAATGGAGAGTGCTTCTGTTCATATTTAATGGAGCTCGAACCCTTCACAAGTTGAAAGGATTGAGATGGTCACATTTCTTCTTACCCTGCAGTCCAAAAAAATGGATGGATACTGACACCCAATCCAGAAACAGTAATATCTTTAGAAGTTTTATTTACATGGTAGCACTCTCCTCAAATGAGGCAATACATCAACATTCTAGCCATCACATGATTGGTTCTCCATTTAATTCAAAAGAGGCTGAAGGCACACCAGTGCTTTTCTTCTGCAAACATTTTTACCGCTGAAGTAACCAGAAAAAGGATAGCGTAATTAGGACTTCTCAGGGTTCTCTGTAGGCTGATATTCTCCTGCTTCTATTTTAGCTTTATATTTTAAATACTCTCTTCTTCTATCGAAGTATTTAACCTGTTTTGAACAAAAATCATTTTGTTAGAACACCAGGTTGGTACACCAAAATTAGTGTTCTATAATTCAGGAACACTGACCACTGTTACAGCAACCTATTTAATCATTTCTATCTACTCTCCGAGAGCCTCTTGTGGTGCAGGGTGGTAAGGCAGCCAACATGCTGTGTTGAAGCTTTGCCCATGAGGCTGGGAGTTCAATCCCAGCAGCCGGCTCAAGGTTGACTCAGCCTTCCATCCTTCTGAGATCGGTAAAATGAGTAGCCAGCTTGCTGGGGGGTAAACGGTAATGACTGGGGAAGGCACTGGCAAACCACCCTGTATTGAGTCTGCCAAGAAAACGCTAGAGGGTCAGACATGACTCGGTGCTTGCACAGGGATACCTTTACCTTTATCTACTTTCCAACAACAGTTCTCTGAGTTTAATGAAGACCATTTATATAGTTTTAATTGTTAAAGATACAAGCATAAAAACACATTTATCTGGCACTAAGAATTTACTTCACTCACCATCAGCCATATAGTTGGAGGGAGGGAAATCCATAATTGAGATACCACCACAGAAAAATCCCTGTCTAATACAGGCACACACTGTCATTCAGATAAATGGTGTCAGGGCTTCAGATGATGACCATACTAATTCATACAGTACCAGCCAGTAATTTACATAGTCTGGGACAAGGGACTTCAGAGTTTTAAAGATGTTAACTGCCACTCGGGCTATCAATTTGCGTCTAGACTCAATAGAAGCATGTACTCTAATTACTGCTACATAAATGAAAAAACAGTGGAATGGTGTCATGCAGCTGGAAGTGTCAGCAGACGCAGTAGAATCTGGCACTGATGAATTTCTTATCTTGGATTTTCCCCTGTTGACACATTTGAAAATACTGTGAGAAAAAAAGGCACTGGATGAATTTTTATGAAACTAGAATGTACTGGGTTCTTGTCATGTGAAGCATGATGTTATTGAAGAAAACTCTTAACACAACTTGCATTGCTTTGAAAACATCAATGAGAACTGAACAAGAAGAGATCATGCCTTTTGGGCTTTCTTCCAAATGACTTGGCATATTCTTCTAACTTCTGGTTGCACTGTGCCCTTTAAAAACATTTTTGGGGACTTGAGGATACGATTAGAGTCTGTGAATGTGTAAAGTGAGGCATTTAGTGCACTGATAAGGATCTACTGTTGTGTGTGCCAAATAGAGCCACTTTGAATTTTGATGGTGTTTGTTTTGTTTGCTTAGCTAAATAGTGATACACCAAGTAACCTTACTGCATTTGATCTAACTGAACTGTCTTCAGAGATAGCCCCCACACCCATTGCTGGACATTGCACTACTGGTGTACTATAGCAATCATTTGCAACTGGATTGTTTAGTACCACACAAGAAAATCAAATTGCTAGTGTCTGCTATAGCATAATATCCAGCTATACTTGGATGCACCCCTGAATATAACTAAAGAATAAAAGTGTGACATGTTACAGAGAATATGCAAGTGACCAGTTGCTGAGACAGATCTAATAGCACCCCCAGAATGCAAACTTGTTTCAAGGGGAGTGCAACCCCATACATAAGAGGCTGCCTCTCCAATGCTTGATATGGTACAGAACTGACCAACTATACCTGCCCTGAGGGTTTGCATTTATTAGCCCTCATCTATTCCTTTACTGCCCCAGAAACCTGTGTAGAATAGATACTTTTGAAAAGGAAAAACAGTAGATATATACAATACAGTGGGTACCAACTAAACACCAATTTACATGTTATAAGTAACATTCATATTGACTTTAAAAAACAACAATCTAAAGGATTGTATGATTCTGTAGCTCTTTATAATCTGTTAAGTAGAATGGCATTATCTAGATTCACCTCACTGGTCAGATAAAGCGGTTTGGTAAAGAACAGGATAAAATTGTATTCCAGAATACCAAAACAGAGTGGGGTAACGACAATGCTGGGTAACTTTGGTTACTGCCTTTGGTAGACCCAAGATGACAAGTACAATCAGTGTCCTTGTATCCTGTACAGTTTCTATGAGTTTGTAATCCAAGTGTCACTTACCCATTGCTGTGGACATAAGCTTTCAAAAGATAGCTTAGACTTGTCACACTTGGCTGTATTTTCCCTATTTTCATCTAAGCACTTCCAGAACGTATCCCGTGCTTCCCAGCATGCTTGCCTTTCCTTCATTGATGGTGCTGACATTAGTTAATACTGAAAGATAAAAACAAAGCATCCAAGAAGTTCCCTAATTATATGGTGATTCAATAGCGATCATCCCTCCTAAACATGCTATTTGGAAATAAGATGACCTAAATTCAATTAAATTTGGTAAATGTACTCGGGAGGCTACCCATCTAATTCAATCCTATTGTTTTTGTTTATTAGGAAAAATGTCTCACAGAGGTCAATGGAAGTCATTGTTATTGCAATCTTAATGCACACTTAACATAAAATCTCAAGAGGAAATTTAAAATTGTGATGTCACTTAAACCAACCTATCCACACAGCCTGAAATATTTACAGCCAGATCTTCAGCAGGTTTAATTGTGTCAATAAGGTTTAGCAGGATATAATTTTAGACAAGCAGGTTATCTACCCAGATAACCCATACACCCAGACCCCACCCATACAAGTTTACTAAACAAAATCTGTCCCACTGAATTCAGAATCTAGCCTTTTCCATAAGTCTACTTATCCAAACTACCAACTGGCTTCTCCATCATCAGAAGCTATAACACAGAGAGGCAAAGAACAAAGTTTCTTTCATCAACCTGATTGACCGGCTACTGTGTGTGCTTCCATCAATACCTAACTATTATACAGAAGGGGTAAGATACTGTAAGGCCCTTTCAGTTGGATCTGCTTTCACCATTTTCAAGAAGAGTTGAGTTTTATGCCCCACTTTTCACACCGAAGAAGTCTCAAAGCAGCTTATAATCATCTTCCCTTCCTCTCCTCACAGCAGACACCCTGTGAGGCTGAGAGAGCTATGACATAACTGCTCTATGAGAACAGCTTTGATAGGACTGTAACTAGCTCAAGTCACCCAGCTGGCTGCATGTGAAGGAGTGGGGGTTCAGATTAGAGGCCACTGCTTTAGAACATTGCCATGTAACACCACCACTCCCTGCTTGTTACATTCTTCTTTTGCATGGTACACCTTCTTGTCAATTTCCCTTAAAAATAAAGATTTTCCATTTAGTGAACTTCACAAGACAGCTTTGAGTTTAGGATAACACTGTCACATTGAAGTTCATGATTTGGAGCCTTTTGTTTCTCATTTGTATAAATAAAATTCTGTTGCTGTCTTATGACTATACTACAGGTCAGGAGATGCGACACCATAGTAGTTACTACACATAACAACAACTAGTCAATTCTGAAGAAGCAAAACTTAAATCTAAGTGTTAGCTCATCTTGGTATATTGGAACAATGAATTATGGGTACACTAAATGTTAAGGAATGCAGAGCAGCACTTCATAAGCCGCCCGATCACTTAAATTATGCGTCATTTAACGGGGATCTAGTCTTTCAAGCAACAATGACTCGATATGTATTATAAAAAGCACTGTACCAAAAGTTAGAAATGCCAGTTTAGCACCAATTGTACACTAGGCTACATTAGATACAAAATCTATCAAGTCCGTTAACGTGCATGACAGTAAGAGGGAGGATTGCCAAACGATGAGTTTACAGACGCCTGAAATAACTTGTTGTGAAAGGAATCTGTCAAAATATTCATTTGAATTTAAGCATGTTTAGTTTGCAAACCATTAAAGAACATCTAACCACCCATTAACGTTTGAGGTGGTGGGATGCCGCAGCGCATACCTTGATACTTAGAATGCTTCGAATTGAACTGCGGAGGGGGCAAGACTGAGGTGCGATGAATTTGTTCTTGGGCAAGCTCAAAAGAGCCGCATCATGCGGAAGCGGCCTAAATACCCGCAGAATGCCGCCTCCTCTGACACGGTCTCTCTCCCTTACCGGGGCCTGAGACCTGAAAGGGCGCAACGCGTTCGACCCCCGCGACGCGGCCAGACGGACCGGAGCAGACAGGCGCTTCTTCCTGCTGCTGCTGTGCGCGGCCTGCCGATTCCTCTGCTGCGGGGACGGCCACCAGCACCACGCACACGCTGCCCTCCCGGATATAGGGCCCAGGCGAGGGAAGCCGGAAGTTTGCTTGCGCCCGTAGACGTCGGGCTGCGGGGCGCTGTGCGCGTGCGTGACTCTCCCGAGCGGCTTTGCACTGTTGCGAAGTGGCTGCGTTCCGAGTTGTAGCCTCGGAGGAAGGGCAGCGGGAGCGGTTTTGCTTCCCTGATGGGGTAGTTTCGATCCATGAATTTTAAAAAAGGTCTTTCCTTTGAATTTAAGGAAGCACATGCAAGGAGTCTCTGGCTTCGTTGCTGTGGTTTCTGAGGCGCACGTGTATTCCCACCTTTCAGGCTTTTCTGTACTTTTGCTTATGGTTCATAAATACAAAAATTCCAAATAATATTAAATAGCTCCTTCGGCGTTTCTGGGCGCAGCCTGGGGAGTATAATGCCATGCAGGGCATCTGTTTTCTCCAGCCGAACTGAGAGCCACCGTGGGGGACTGGTTAGAAGCGGCGGCTTGTAATCTGGAGAACCGAGTTTGTTTGTTTGTTTATTTATTATGTTTATATACCGCCCTCCCCAGAGGCTCAGGGCAGTTTACATAAGAACAAAGAACAATACGTAAAACGGTCTATAAAAACATGTGAACAACCTTACAATAATAATAACTAATAGTTGTAACCATATAACAATGTAACAGTATAAACAATACAACAGTGCAACAATACAAACAGGTTCAGAGCATATTGGTGGAATTCTGAGGGGGGCGGGGGGGGGGGGAGCAGGGGCCCTTCGGTTGCTGTTGATTACATCTGGTCTCAGCCAAATGCATGATTCAAATGTTTGATTCTCTCCTCCACCTGCAGTCAGAAGGGTAACCCTGGCGTAGTCATGGGCCTGTTAGAGTGCCTTCAGCCCTACCTACCCCCACTGGGGGGGACAGCGGTGTCTGTTGTGTGTAGAGGAAGGGAAAGGTGGATACTCCTTGGGTAGTGAAAAACTGCCTTGCTGTTACTGCTGGTTGCTGTAGCAAAGCCACATATATTATGATATATTTAAACCGCCAATATTGGCATTTCAAGCAATTCACAATGCTGTACATTTTTAAAAAATAGAATTGTACCTATGTAAATGAAGCCAAGCCACTCTTTTGCTACATTGATTTGGAGGCAGAACTGGAAAATGTCCTCACCCAAGACTTCAACTAGTTCTACTAATTGTAGGCTATCGTGTTTCCTATTGGAAAGTGTATCCAGCTATGTTGTGAGCTGCCCTGAGCCATAAGGGAGGGTGGTGTAAAAATGTAATTAAAATAAATAAAGATGGGCATCCATGGTCTTTAGATTGCCATCTGTTGGCTATTCCACCACTTAGGGTGGCCTGTCTGACCCATGTCGATCCCGCTTCCTGCTCTGTGGAATGACCTCCCTAAGGTGGTGAGAGGAACCCCCTCCTTGGGCATATTCAGGAAGTGCTGCAAGGTCTTTTAAGAGGTTTATATTCCAGGCACCTTTTTAAGGCATTTGCTTTATTTGTTTTATATTATAGGACAAGTTTTAAAACTATTTTCGTAAGCTGCCTTGAATAACAATGAAAGACATGGTAAAAAGTGTTGAATGAATGGATACGTTTTTTCTTTTTTCTTACAGATTAAGACTAAATTTAGTTAACATATATAGTTAATATTTTGATTTTTCCCATTTAAACAGTGGGGTGGGGGGCAGAATTCAGCCTATACACATATCTGCTGTTGTCATTATAAGGAAGATACTTTGAAATAACTGAACTTTTGCTTATGGCTTATTTCATTGAGGGCTAGACCAGACTCTAGCTTTGTGCAGGTTGCATTTTAATCAAAACTGTAACCATTAGTGGCTGTATATATTTTGTAAAAGCCACTGTGGGAGAAGATGTGTCTGAGCCTGTCCAAGGTCTGTCCGACCACTGCTTCCATTTCCACGGCTAATCCGGCTGTGTCCAGCAAAGCTTATGGTCAGGACAACAGGAGACCGACATTTAATTAATCTGAATAGGTCATGGGGGAATTTCCAAACTGCTTTATACAGTCAAAATAGTGTGAGATAGACCATCTATCTAGTCCTGTACTGACAGTATAATCCTCTCAAGAGGATTTAGGAAGCCTTTGAAGTCCTACTGCATTTTGTGGCAATTCTGGGAAGTTTAATCTGGGACCCAGGCTTTCAAATCATGTACTCTACTCATGGTTCTATGGCTTTCTCTCTGCATGTCTTGGAGTATTGTTGCCATATTATCAATTATAAGTTGTTCGCTTAAAGTAGCCATTCAGATGAGATTTACAGTGCAATCCAAAATGCGAAGACAGCCTTCCAATCCCTAAATCCCTAAAAATCCCTAAAAATCCCTAAATACCCGCAGAATGCCGCCTCCTCTGACACGGTCTCTCTCCCTTACCGGGGCCTGAGACCTGAAAGGGCGCAACGCGTTCGACCCCCGCGACGCGGCCAGACGGACCGGAGCAGACAGGCGCTTCTTCCTGCTGCTGCTGTGCGCGGCCTGCCGATTCCTCTGCTGCGGGGACGGCCACCAGCACCACGCACACGCTGCCCTCCCGGATATAGGGCCCAGGCGAGGGAAGCCGGAAGTTTGCTTGCGCCCGTAGACGTCGGGCTGCGGGGCGCTGTGCGCGTGCGTGACTCTCCCGAGCGGCTTTGCACTGTTGCGAAGTGGCTGCGTTCCGAGTTGTAGCCTCGGAGGAAGGGCAGCGGGAGCGGTTTTGCTTCCCTGATGGGGTAGTTTCGATCCATGAATTTTAAAAAAGGTCTTTCCTTTGAATTTAAGGAAGCACATGCAAGGAGTCTCTGGCTTCGTTGCTGTGGTTTCTGAGGCGCACGTGTATTCCCACCTTTCAGGCTTTTCTGTACTTTTGCTTATGGTTCATAAATACAAAAATTCCAAATAATATTAAATAGCTCCTTCGGCGTTTCTGGGCGCAGCCTGGGGAGTATAATGCCATGCAGGGCATCTGTTTTCTCCAGCCGAACTGAGAGCCACCGTGGGGGACTGGTTAGAAGCGGCGGCTTGTAATCTGGAGAACCGAGTTTGTTTGTTTGTTTATTTATTATGTTTATATACCGCCCTCCCCAGAGGCTCAGGGCAGTTTACATAAGAACAAAGAACAATACGTAAAACGGTCTATAAAAACATGTGAACAACCTTACAATAATAATAACTAATAGTTGTAACCATATAACAATGTAACAGTATAAACAATACAACAGTGCAACAATACAAACAGGTTCAGAGCATATTGGTGGAATTCTGAGGGGGGCGGGGGGGGGGGGAGCAGGGGCCCTTCGGTTGCTGTTGATTACATCTGGTCTCAGCCAAATGCATGATTCAAATGTTTGATTCTCTCCTCCACCTGCAGTCAGAAGGGTAACCCTGGCGTAGTCATGGGCCTGTTAGAGTGCCTTCAGCCCTACCTACCCCCACTGGGGGGGACAGCGGTGTCTGTTGTGTGTAGAGGAAGGGAAAGGTGGATACTCCTTGGGTAGTGAAAAACTGCCTTGCTGTTACTGCTGGTTGCTGTAGCAAAGCCACATATATTATGATATATTTAAACCGCCAATATTGGCATTTCAAGCAATTCACAATGCTGTACATTTTTAAAAAATAGAATTGTACCTATGTAAATGAAGCCAAGCCACTCTTTTGCTACATTGATTTGGAGGCAGAACTGGAAAATGTCCTCACCCAAGACTTCAACTAGTTCTACTAATTGTAGGCTATCGTGTTTCCTATTGGAAAGTGTATCCAGCTATGTTGTGAGCTGCCCTGAGCCATAAGGGAGGGTGGTGTAAAAATGTAATTAAAATAAATAAAGATGGGCATCCATGGTCTTTAGATTGCCATCTGTTGGCTATTCCACCACTTAGGGTGGCCTGTCTGACCCATGTCGATCCCGCTTCCTGCTCTGTGGAATGACCTCCCTAAGGTGGTGAGAGGAACCCCCTCCTTGGGCATATTCAGGAAGTGCTGCAAGGTCTTTTAAGAGGTTTATATTCCAGGCACCTTTTTAAGGCATTTGCTTTATTTGTTTTATATTATAGGACAAGTTTTAAAACTATTTTCGTAAGCTGCCTTGAATAACAATGAAAGACATGGTAAAAAGTGTTGAATGAATGGATACGTTTTTTCTTTTTTCTTACAGATTAAGACTAAATTTAGTTAACATATATAGTTAATATTTTGATTTTTCCCATTTAAACAGTGGGGTGGGGGGCAGAATTCAGCCTATACACATATCTGCTGTTGTCATTATAAGGAAGATACTTTGAAATAACTGAACTTTTGCTTATGGCTTATTTCATTGAGGGCTAGACCAGACTCTAGCTTTGTGCAGGTTGCATTTTAATCAAAACTGTAACCATTAGTGGCTGTATATATTTTGTAAAAGCCACTGTGGGAGAAGATGTGTCTGAGCCTGTCCAAGGTCTGTCCGACCACTGCTTCCATTTCCACGGCTAATCCGGCTGTGTCCAGCAAAGCTTATGGTCAGGACAACAGGAGACCGACATTTAATTAATCTGAATAGGTCATGGGGGAATTTCCAAACTGCTTTATACAGTCAAAATAGTGTGAGATAGACCATCTATCTAGTCCTGTACTGACAGTATAATCCTCTCAAGAGGATTTAGGAAGCCTTTGAAGTCCTACTGCATTTTGTGGCAATTCTGGGAAGTTTAATCTGGGACCCAGGCTTTCAAATCATGTACTCTACTCATGGTTCTATGGCTTTCTCTCTGCATGTCTTGGAGTATTGTTGCCATATTATCAATTATAAGTTGTTCGCTTAAAGTAGCCATTCAGATGAGATTTACAGTGCAATCCAAAATGCGAAGACAGCCTTCCAATCCCATTGACCTCAGTGGATTTAGAAAAGTGCATCTTTTTAGGATTGCACTGGTAAAAATTTGTGTGTGGGCAGGATAACCAAGATTTTAAGATAAATAGTACTTCGAGGATACCTTTAGTTTCCCAGCCATGTGTCTTCAAGGTAAAATAAAACTGATTGATGAAATAGTTCGGGTCATATAGAATCATAGAGATGGAAGGGGACAAGCCATCTAGTCCACGTCCTTGCTCAATGCAGGATCAGGATCAATGATAAGTATCTGCTCAGCTGCTGCTTGAAGACTGCCAGTGAAGAAGAGCTCATCTCCTCCTTAGGCAGCCTATTCCACTGCTGAACAACTCTTGATTGAAAAAATTTTCATTAATAGCTTTGGTTGCTTTTAGTCACTTTCGGGATCAGAGAGACTGCCCTTCAGTGGCTGATCTCCTTTCTCCGGAATCACGAACAGAGGGTAGCATTAGGAGAGAGCTCATCAAGCCTCATCAAATACTCATTAAGTATTTGAAAGGTTGTCACTTGGAGGAGGGCAGGATGCTGTTTCTGTTGGCTGCAGAGGAGAGGACATGGGTTTAAACTTCAAGTACAATGATATAGGCTAGATATCAGGAAAAAATGTTTCACAGTCAGAGTAGTTCAGCAGTGGAATAGGCTGCCTAAGAAGGTGGTGAGCTCCCCCTCACTGGCAGACTTCAAGCAAAGGTTGGATACACACTTTTCTTGGATGCTTTAGGATGCTTTGGGCTGATCCTGCGTTGAGCAGGGGGTTGGACTAGATGGCCTGTATGGCCCCTTCCAACTCTATGATTCTATGATTCTAAGCCGCTACCAACTGGTTTGCAGAGTCCCCCAAGAGGCAATTCTCTCTCAAACCCTGTTTAACATCTTTATGCACCCTCTTGCCCAGCTGATGTGGAAGTTTGGGCTGGGTTGTCACCAATATGCCAATGACACCCAGCTCTTCCTCCTGATGGATGGCCGCCCTGACTCTCCCCCAGAAACATTAGCGAGCTGCCTGGAAGCAGTGACGGGGTGGCTCAAGCAGAGTTGTCTGAAGCTCAACCCTTCAAAGATGGAGGTCCTGTGGCTGGGCAGGAAAGTGAGGAAGCGCGCCTACCCAATCCGGATGGAGTGCAGCTAAAAGTGGCCCACTCCGCCAGGAACCTGGGAGTGATACCTGATGCCTCCATCTCAATGGAGGCTCACATCACGATGGTAGCACAGCTGGCATTTTACCACCTTCGCCAAGCCAAACTACTAGCGCCCTACTTGGCCCTGGAACAACTTGTCACAGTGATCCACACAACGGTCACCTCCAGGCTGGACTTCTGTAACTCGCTCTATGCTGGCCTGCCCTTATATTGATCCAGAAACTGCAACTGGTCCAGAACGCGGCTGCCAGGGTCCTCACAGCAACACCTCGGAGGTCCCACATCCAGCCCATCCTCCAGCAGCTGCGCTGGCTCCTGGTTGAATTCTGGATCAGGCTTAAGGTGTTGGCTATCACCTTTAAGGCCATATGTGGTCTGGGCCCAGTATACCTGAGGGACTGCCTCTCCACCTACACTCCTCAAAGAGCCTTGCGCTCTCCTACATCCAACCTCCTGGTGGTCCCTGGCCCCAAGGAAGCCCGCTTGACCTCAACCAGGGCCAGAGCTCTCTCCATTCTGGCCCCCACCTAGTGGAACGAGCTCCCAGAGGAGATCAGGGCCCTGACACAACCTGAACAGTTATCATAGAATCATAGAATCATAGAATCATAGAGTTGGAAGGGGCCATACAGGCCATCTAGTCCAACCCCCTGCTCAACGCAGGATTAGCAGGGGGTTGGACTAGATGGCCTGTATGGCCCCTTCCAACTCTATGATTCTATGATTCTTGCAAAAGGGAGCTCCTCCGCCAGGCATTTGGTTGCGGTAAACCCAAACCACCACTTCCAGTTGGCTCCCAAGCTCCCCCTGTACGACCAACACTATTCAGTTTTACCTACTGGGACCCAGTAAGAATTGAGCTGAGGCTCTCGCAATTTCTATTTTATAATGTTACTAGGAATAAAACCCATTGTAGACAAAATACAATGGGCACTAGCAGGGAGCGCGGGGGTGTGGGCAGGGCTTTTTGGAAGGGGCTCTGGCAGAAGTGCCGCAGCGGCAGCAGCGGGCAGTATTGCAGGGGTTCGGGTTAGCTTAGCTATGGGTCCGAATGGAGAGTTTGTAGGTTGGCAAAGATGTTGTAATATGGTTTGGAAAAACTATGGAATGTATAAGTAGTTTTTGACATAATATATATTTGTAAAAATAGGGGGATTTATATTATCGTAAATTCTCAAGCTAGGGTTAGTGTTAGTTTATCTTTGGGTCCGGATGGGTAGTTTCTAGGTTTAGGTGGATCGTTAGGGTTGGGAAAGATGTTGTGACATGGTTATTAACGGGTATGGAATGTATAAATGTTTTTTGACCATAATGGATATTTGTAAAAATGATGGTTTATATTAGCATAAATTCTCAAACTAGGATTAGGGTTAGTTTAGATATGGGTCCCAATGGGAAATTTGTAGGTTTAGTAGAAATGTTAGGGTTGGGAAAGATGATGTAACATGGTTAGGAAGGGCTATGGAAGTATTTTTTGACATAATATATATTTGTAAAAATATAGTGATTTATATTAGGCTAAATTCTCAAGCTAGGGTTAGGGTTAGTTTACGTATGGGTCCGTATGGGAAGTTTTAAGGTTAGGGTTGTGACATGGTTATGAATGGGTATGGAATGTGTAAGTATTTCGATGTTATTGTACATGAAAAATGGGTTGTTTATATCAGCCTTAGATTCTCAGGCTAGGGTCCATCAGCCCTACTCTCAGGCCGTTTTTCTGGTGTACCTTTTGCCCTTTGCCTATGTATTTGTGGAGAACCTGCTGTTGAAGACCCTTATCATTATATTTTGGATTGCCCACTATACTTGGAGCCAAGAACCAAATATATTGAGAGATGTTTGAGTGGCCAGAACTTCCCTGCGAATTTGGACAAAATAGTATTTTTATTATCGGATACCAACCCCCTAATTAGTCATAATGTTTCACTATTTGCATTAGCAGCAAGGAAAATTCGAGCCAAACTTATGCCACCAGAGAGCTAGAAACCTGAATTCTTATTGTCTTTTATTATCTATGGACTACCGCATGTATTGTTCTAATTCTTTTACTGTTTTTATATCAACTGATATGATATTGATTGCATTGTAATGGCCTATGGCTGGAAACAATAAAGGCTTGTGTATGTATGTATATATGGGTCAAGATGGTGAGTTTGTTGGTTTAGTGCTAGTTTTAGGGTTGGGAAAGATGTGGTGACATGGTTTGGAAAGGCTATGGAATGTATAAGTGTCTTTTGACATAATATATATTTGTAAAGATACGGGGATTTATATTATCGTAAATTCTCAACCTAGGGTTAGGGTTAGCTTACGTATGGGTCCGGATGGGGAGTATTTAGGTTTAGTAGGAGAGTTAGGGTTGGGAATGATGTTGTGACATGGTTAGGAAAGCTTACGGAAACTATAAGTATTTTTTGACTTTATTGTACATGTAAAAATAAAAATAGGGTGATTTACATTTGCGTGAATTCAATTACTAGGGTTAGGCTTAGCTTAAATATGGGATTTATATTAGTGTAAATTCTCAAGCTGGGATAGGGTTAGTTTAAATATGGGTCTGGAAGGGGAGTTTTTAGGTTTGGGAAAGATGTTGAGAAATGGCTTGTTAAGGATATGGGATTTTTAGGGTTGGGAAAGATGTTGAGAAATGGCTTGTTAAGGATATGGGATGTATAAGTATTTTTTGACCATAATATGTATTTGTAGAAATATATGGATTTATATTAGCATACGTTCTTAATCTAGGGTTAGGGTTAGCTTCGATATGGGTCCAAATGGGGAGTTTGTAGGTTTAGTTGTAGCGCTAGGGTTGGCAAAGATGTTGTAACATGGTTAGGAAAGGCTATCGAATGCATTTTTTGACATAATATGTATTTGTATGCATTTCTGATGCATACATTTTGATGTTATATGTATTTTTGACATAATATGTATTTGTAAAATGTATTTGTACATATGAGGGTAAATTCTCAGGCTAGGGTTAGGGTTAGCTTAGGAATGGGTTTGGATGGAGTGTTTTTTGATTTAGGGGGAGTGTTAGGGTTGGGAAAGATGTTGTGACATGGTTAGGAAAAGCTATGGAACGTATAAGTATTTTTTGACATTACTGTACATTTGAAAATATGGAGATTTATATTATTGTAAATTGTCAAGCATGGGTTAGGGTTAGCTTATGTATGGGTCCGGATAGGGAATTTTTAGATTTAGGATTACTGTTAGGGTTGGGAAAGATGTTGAGACATGGTTAGTTAAGACTATGGACTGTAGAAACATTTATTGACATAATATGTATTTGTAAAAATATAGGTATTTAGTATATGAGGGTAAATTATCAGGCTAGGGTTAGGGTTAGCTTAGGAATGGGTTTGGATCAAGTGTTTTTAGGTTTAGGGTATGTGTTAGGCATGGAGAAGATCTTGAGACATGGTTAGTTAAGGCTATGGAATGTATAAGTATTTTTTGCCATAATATATATGTATTTTAAAAATATAGGGATTTATATTGCATAAGTTTTCAAGCTAGGATTGGGGTTAGCTTACATATGGGTCCGGAAGGGGAGTTTTTAGATTTAGGTGGAGCATTAGGTTGGGAAAGATGTTGTGACATGGTTTTGAATGGGTATGGATTGTATCAGGGGGGGGGCTGTATTGTTCTGGCATTTCTCTGTAGCAATGCAGAAGCGTTAATTTTTTTTAAATTAATAAAGCTTCTGTGTTGTGGCATTACTGCATAGCAACACAGAAGTGCCTTTTAGAAGTCCCTTTTTATTAAAAAATCATTTTGGGGCTTGGGGGGAAGAAAGTTTCAGTCCATGAGAGAATTACTGTGCTGTGATTGGTGACTTGCCAAGGAGCAAAGGGGGAAGTTGTTTTGCTTTCCCTTGCTGCCTCATCAGGAGGCAGAAAGCCACAATGGGGCAGAGGAAACATGCAGGTGGGATCTCTTATGAGGAGGGCTGCAATTCAAGGTATACCATCCTGCATTTGCAAGCAGGAAGCCATGTGCATTTTACCCCTCCGTGTGGAAATGGTCCTAATTTTCTTTTGTACATATAAAAGCAAATTAAATTTTGAATCTGACTGAATTTGAACAGAACCCAGTTCTGTTTTGTGGGCCTTATGCTTTGATCTTACTTGCACATACTTCATTTGGTTTTATGTACACTTGAATAAGTAAATGGTTCACAGCTTTCATTTGAATAATGCAGATTAATTCTGGCAACTATCATCATCATCATTATTATTATTAATTAGATTTATTTCCTGCCACTCCCTGTAGGCTCGTGGCGGGTCACAATAGTCCTATCCCCATTAAAATACCCATTAAAAGACTTTAAAAACAGTAGTAAGCATGTGGCATAGAAGTAAGCATGTGGCATAGATCTATGCCTAATACCTTCCTATAACATGTATATATGTAATCTAGAGTGCGTCTTTAACTTGATTATTGTGAAATACTAGCAGATTAAATATTATCGTGAAATACCGGCAAATTAAATATCCAATTTAAGGCTTTTTTCCTATCACTTAGATCTCATTAACAGGCTGTTGCAGAAGTCTTATGGCTGAACTCATGAATATATCCTAAATAAAACTGTTGTGTGTGTGTTCCATCAATACAAATGTTTAATTTGGGGTGGGGGGTAATGTAAGAAATGCCCAGGACAAAATTTAAATTAGTCAGAAAATCCCTCGCTCTTTTGCATTTGAAGGTTGTGCTTATTTGTGTGTTGTACAATGCTACTTGGACAGCACTCAGTGCTGATGGCACACAGGAAAACTGGAAAATCCTGCAGAAAATTGATGCTGGTATCCAGAAACAAGATTCCCCATTCATGACATGTGTCAGGCATATTCTTAATTCTAGATTTTGTTAATAAAGAGGGAATTTATTCAGTCTGTTACACTGTAGTGGCTCCTATGAAGGAGTTGCCCAAGATGTATAGATGGGAATATTGTGATGGAGTTGTCTGAAGGTGAGTCCCTGAAGGCAGTGGTAAGAATGGAGAGCCTTTATGTTGTACAATGAATTGCAGAGTCAGTGTAAAGAATTCTAAAACAACTGTCCTCTAAGATTTCACAGAATAGTTCAACAACCGATAGTTTTATTTCTTATTCTTTTTCCAGCAATGTTATGAGAGATTCATTAGCTTTACTTTGCTCTAAACAGATACAATTCTTTCATGTATTTGAAGTCTATATATATACAAGTTCTGCAGACAGTAAACGGATTTTTCATGTGAACATTTCTGATTACTTAATTATGCTCAGTGATTTTGTTCAAATGACTGGTACAATATGTTGCAATAAAGGTATTTCTATTTTTTTTTTAGCAATTCTTTGATGAGGCACAATTTTAAGTGTTTTGGTCTTGGTGATAATTGGTGTTGAACTCTCAAAATTTTCAAATAGTGGTGGCACAGCACCGGAAAGCATATAGTCATATGCATTTACTCTGCCCTGAGTTAGTTATCCAAGAAATGTACCAATCTATACTGAGCCCAAAAGATGTGTGTGAATCATGCGTCGTCTGTAATCCTCAATTTTTGGCTATGGAAAATTTAGAATTTACTTAAAATTTGATTGTCACAGCCCCTTCCTGTCCAAACAGCTATCTGCTAGTGTGAATAGAACAATCAATAAATTAAAATTTCAAAATAAATAGATTAAGGTTCAGTGTCTGATCAATGAGTTAATGCAGTGGTCCCCAACCCCCGGTCAGGGGACCGGTGCCGGTCCGTGGATCAGTCAGTACCGGGCTGCAGCTCTTCCTTGTCCTCCTCCCTGGCTGCTGCCTCAAAGGCTGCCCTGCCACTCTGCTGCCGGGTCACCTATGCTGCTCCTCCTCGGCGTGACACTGCGCAGCTACTGCTGGCAGCGCCCCCCAGTGGGCAGCAGGAAGTCAATGGCGCCGGCGGGAAAGCAAGTGGAGCAGGGACTCAGGCAGCGGCAGCGACGTCCCTCAGCAAAAGACTACCCCCCCACCGGGCCTCAGTAAAATTGTCAAGCGTTGACTGGTCCCCGGTGATAAAAAGGTTGGGGACCACTGAGTTAATGTTTCACTATTCCCTTTAAAATCCTTGGGACTATTACAGTGGTTCATTTGGGTTGGATCATGTTCACTTTTTATAACGGTTTTTAAATTCCCTTGTAAATCTAAAAAGAACTTCAAATCTTTAGGACTAAAGATGTGAAATAATGGTAAAGATGTAAAAAAATGTCATACAAAAACAATTTGTGCGGATGGAGGAAGAGTGAAGTTCATTAACTTAATTAAAATGATGATTCTAATACTCTGCAGCAGTAAAATCTACAATTGAGGACTGCTGATAGTGATTACTTATAATAATTCACTGTTTTAATGAAGCTCTTAGTTTATTATAGGGTATTGCCAGTCTGTTTAGGACAGCTAAATTATGCAAAGATGGAAGCATACTTCTGCATCCTTAGACAACAGTGATGCTCTGGCGGTCTCTAGTGACTAGGAAAACCCAACAATAGGAAATCATTAGCAAAAGTTGGTTACAGCCAGCTCCCATCTGAGTTATTGAAAACTGAGTGAACATTTAAATGCCTAAGGCTGAATGCCAACATAAGTGTACTTGTTGCCTTGTACCCAATGGGATTGGGACATTCATTCAATGGAACTAGAAGAAGAAGAAGAAGAAGAGTTGGTTCTTATATGCCGCTTTTCCCTACCCGAAGGAGGCTCAAAGCGGCTTACAGTTGCCTTCCCATTCCTCTCCCCACAACAGACACCCTGTGGGGTGGGTGAGGCTGAGAGAGCCCTGATATTCCTGCTCGGTCAGAACAGTTATATCAGTGCCGTGGCGAGCCCAAGGTCACCCAGCTGGCTGCATGTGGGGGAGCACAGAATCGAACCCGGCATGCCAGATTAGAAGTCCGCACTCCTAACCACTACACCAAACTGGCTCTCCAGATGTGACTACTTTTTGCTAGGGTGGATGAGCCTATCACCCGTACTTTCTGAATATGTATATGTAATAGCTAGCTGTGAACCATTTTGAAAGAAAGGGATAGAAAAGCTGGAGAAACTGAACTGAAGTGAATGAACGATGATCCGAAGGAAGAGAAAAAAATACTCAGATTTCTACACTAAATAAAGACACAGCCAAATATTGGATGTGTGTGGAACATCAGTGTTTTGGAGAATTTCACAGTCAAAACAAGATAAAGGCTGCAGCTCGGAAGGGGAAAACTCTCTGCTTTCTTTTTTCATGCCATGTTAGGTATTTTGGTGCCAGTTTGGTGTAGTGGTTAGGACTGCGGACTTCTAATCTGGCAAGCCAGGTTCGATTCTGTGCTACCCCACATGCAACCAGCTGGGTGACCTTGGGCTCGCCACGGCACTGATAAAACTGTTCTGACCGGGCAGAACCAACTACTACTACTACTACTACTACTACTACTACTACTACTACTACTACTACTACTACTACTACTACTACTACTACTACTACTACTACTACTACTACTACTACTACTACTACTACTACTACTACTACTTCTTCTTCTTCTTCTTCTTCTTCTTCTTCTTCTTCTTCTTCTTCTTCTTCTTCTTCTTCTTCTTCTTCTTCTTCTTCTTCTTCTTCTTCTTCTTCTTCTTCTTCTTCTTCTTCTTCTTCTTCTTCTTCTTCTTCTTCTTCTTCTTCTTCTTCTTCTTCTTCTTCTTCTTCTTCTTCTTCTTCTTCTTCTTCTTCTTCTTCTTCTTCTTCTTCTTCTTCTTCCCCAAACTAGTTTTACCTTTAGTTTTCTCAGGTAGTGATGTCATATGTGGGCCAAACCAAGCAGGATGGCATCCTTTTGTCAGACATCAGGATCATGCCATCTTTTCAAAAATGCATTGAGGGCCCCACATCAGGCTTGCGGTATGTAAGATGAGGCACTTGTTTCTCCCAATAAGTTTTTGTCCTGAAACAGCTGTGGGGAGGGGGGGTGGTACAGCTGTTTCAGTAAAGATATTGGGAGGGGGGGGGAGAAACAATTATGCCTCATCCCGCTATGCTGTTTTTAAAACTGCCCATTTTAGCCTTCAAAATGGAGGTTTTCCCATGAGGACACTGCCCAGGTCCAGTTTGGCTATGCTATTCTGCCTTTGTAGTAAGGAATTTTAACTTTTCAAGCTCTTATATTTCTGTTTGCACTGTTTGTACCAATTCTCAGACTATTAAGGATTTTTCAGTTCAAGGAAATGGTTTGATTCCTGATGCCCTGTTTATATATTATACTTTTCTAAAGCTGCATTCTTTTATGTGTCCTCTATTTATCTGTCTGTACATGTGCTAAAAAGAGACCTTACTCCCAAGTATGTCTCTTCCTTATAGGCATTTCAATTGGTGACACCTGAGTAATTACAATAAATAAGATGAAGGATGCTTAAACAAACTTCCTATTACCAAAGAATTTTGGGGTGAGTTTTATTCACCTTTGAAAACACCAAACACCCTTGAGCATTTCCTTAAGGTCATAATAAAACCATGTGACACTTAACCTTGGAATTCAAAATGAAGCTACTTTAGTAGTAAGCTGGTGCACAGGTAAAGTAACTGTCACGGTAATGAAGAAGGTCCTTTATAATTTTTGTCACTTCAGTACAACCAAAATGCCTTTGGGAAAAAAAGTCTGAAGTGACTTACAGTAAGGCGGGATGGCAAAGAAGAAGCCATTGACTTAAGTTGCTTTAATAATCATTTTATTAATTCGTTTTGTCAAGCAGATAATTGAATCTGAAACTGATTCAATAAAAAGTTGAGAAGTGAATGCCACCCCAATTCGACACAAAAATGCCATGGAGGCACAAAAATGCCATGGAGGCAGCAAGGTACCATTAGGTTATGGCAACATTTCAAAATAACGTTTTAAATTTTGTATGCAGCAATGTAAACTTTAAAAATAGTAAACTGTAACCTTTGTCTGTTTCTTTGTACATATCGCATGGTCTATCACAGATAGAAATTCAATGGCAAACCTAAATTGTAGAAGTAAACAGCTTGGTGCTTACAGGTTTGTAAAAAGTGTTAGATTTGACGTGACTAACTTGCATGTCCTCATCAAAAACACAGCAATGGAATAAAAGCAAGTGGCAATTCACCTCTTAATTCTCTGTATTCTTGTGTTCACATCATAAGTGGCTGTTAGTTTCGGGGTTAGACTTAAGCAAGGTTCTTATGCACAGGGCTTGATTCTCCCCTCACTCACAATTAACACAGAACAGGATGGCCTCCAGATAAAAAGCCCTGTAAGTGGGAAGTCAACCCAACCACAGGATTAGACCTTGTACCCCTAGATGTTCAGCACTCCCATTCATCACTGGCTTTAAGTAGGCACTCATTGATTTCTTTGGGAGTTTCAACAGCACTATGTCTGCAGAGCCACCTCTACATAGGGTAAGACCAACACAAGTAACTTGCAGCATGATATACTACACAGACAAAGGACTAAAATTCTATAGAAGGCACTGTATTTTCCCTTGCATGAGTTTAAGCATGGATTGCAGTCATGCACAGATAAAGAAGATTTGGGGCACAATCCACTGAGAATTTTACCTGCAGAAATTCCACTGAAATGAATGGGGAGCATGCAAGAAGATGACTCCCATGCTCGTGTGCAGCTGCCAATCATAACAGTGGGGCCTTCACAGGAGGAATTCCTTGCTGATTGTGCCCTGGTACTCTTGACTGCTTTCCCCCTCTTTAGTGCAAAATGTAACATTTTACCCTTCCTTTTGCTCTGGCACAAAGTGCACTTGTCTTCACAAAGCAATCTCCCCCTCCCTCCCTCCCACCCACCCACCCCTTTCTTACCCCCATGAAAGATTTTCTTTTGGTTTACTGGAAAATGTTTAGAATTACAGCTCTAGTTTAAAAATAAGCTTATGATGTAGCACAGCGTATACGCATCTTTCTCTATATTTCTGTAAATCACAGTGTGCGATGTGTCATTCAGTACTTCATGTTCAAAACATATGCCCTGCTTATCATGATGATTCATCATTGAAATAATATGCGCAAAGAGAATTTGTCTATACATTACATTCATTTAAAAAGTGTTTTGTTTTTGCCTTTTTAATGTTCTCCCAAGTGAAAGGTTTGATGTGAAACAGTGCAAGCAGTTTGGACATGCTGAAACTTGATGCCTCAGACTCTAGTATATCAAAACTGTACATCTATGTACACTGTATCGAACACATGTGCTTCTTTGCAAGAAAAGACCTGTGAATTATAGCGTACAATGATAGAGTTTCCATAAAAATGACAGCATTAATGTGTGAAAGATGACATGGAAGGGCGCGTTCTCCTGCTTTTATTCTGTAATCCAGACACGATATCTCCATTTCCTTCTGGCACCTCTTCCTTCTTCCGTACTTTGAGACGAGTGAGGAGCTTTATTAACCACTCATCCCACTCCTCTGGCAAAAGCAACAGGAGGAAGCCCAGGCCGATGATGACAATGGCAATCACACGAACGCTGTTGAAGACAATGTCACTCCTGTAGTGATCGACAACTGCAAGGAATATTGAACGAGTATCATTAATGGTAGAAAGCATCTGAGAAGCATTGCACATGGGCTCCAACAAACATCACATGGTGAAAAGCAAAAGCCCTCATATATGAAACTAGATAATATTGATGGATTTGAAGACAACCATGTTGCCGAACTCTATATACATTATGATCATTGGTCAGACTACAAAGAGGGACTTTAGGCATTCATAAAGGTTTGCAATAAGGTTGGGGGTAATTTAGACTTTTCTAAAAGAGATACCTTAACATGGATGGCCCAGGCTAGCCCAATCTTGTCAGTTTTTGCCAAGTAGGGTTGGCTCCTCTTAATAATTGGATGGGATTTTGCCAAGGTAAGTTCAGGGACACTGCACAGAGGTAGGCCATGGCCAACCACCTCTGGTCATCCTGCCTTGAATTCCCTGTGGCTGCAACTTGATCTCACATGCCATTACCACAACAAAACAGTAGACACCCATACCAGCACCAACATTTGCTTTAATTGATTAACTGAAAACATTTACATGGGCCCTTGACCTATATCAGTCTGGCTTCCATCCTAGTCACAGGGTGGAGATGGTGCAGGTCGCCCTGATGGATGATCTCTGGCGCCAGCTGGATCAGGGCGGGTTGGCCATTCTCATAATGTTAGACTTGTCAGCCACCTTTGATGTGGTCTACCATGAGCTATTGGCCCACTGCCTTGCCGGGTGGGGATATGGGTAAAGCCCTTAGCTGGCTATGCTTCTTTCTCCAGACCCTGAAGGTAGCAGTGGGGAATGAGCTGTCACACTCCTGTTGGCTTCCTTGTGCAGTTCCTCGGGGTGGTGCTCTCCCCCACGCTATTCAACATCTTTATGTGCCATCTGGCAGAGGTGGTCCGGAGTTTCAGGCTGGGCTGTCATCAATATGCCGATAACACCCAGCTCTATATCCTCGTGGATTGTTGCCTGGACTCCCCCCCCCTTGGAACCATTTGCCAGATGTTTGGAAGCCATGGCTGGATGGCTTGAGCAGAGTTGCCTGAAACTCAACCTCTCCAAGATGGAGGTCTTGTGGCTGGGAAGGAGTAAAATTGCAGCTGGTGCAAAATGAACTCACAAAATGAATTCCATCTAAACATCAGGAAGAAGTTCCTGACAGAGGGGTTTCTCAATGGAACAAGCTTCCTTGGGAGGTGGTGGGTTCTCCATCTTTGGAAATTTTTAAACAGAAGCTGGATAGCCATCTGATGGAGAGGCTGATTCTGTGAAAGCTTAACGGGGTGGCAGGTTACAATGGATAAGCGATAGGGCTGTGAGTGTCCTGCATAGTGCAGGGTGGTGGATTAGATGACCCATGAGGTCCCTTCCAACTCTATGATTCTAGGTACATCTTGGAGGGCCCATATCCAGTCAGTGCTGAGATAGCTGCATTGGTTGCTAGTTGCAGTCTGGATCAGGTTCAAGGTTTGGGTTTTTGACCTTTAAGACCCTTTGTGGCCTGGGACCCATGCATCTGTGGGATTGACTGTAACTCTATGCTCCCCGCAGGGCTCTCCACTCTGCAGGTTCCAACTTACTGGTCATCCCCGGCACCAGAGAAGCCCGCCTGGCCTCAATCAAGGCCAGAGACTTTTTGGTCCTGGCTCCTACCTGGTGGGACGAGCTCCTGGAAGAGCTGCAGGTCCTGCAGGAGCTTTTGACACTCTGCAATGCATGTAAGATGGAGCTTTTCCACCAGATCTATGGATGAGGCCAGTGCAGGGCATAGATCAGATGGGCCCCCCATGGAAGACACACACCACCACTCTATACCATCATCAGTGGCAGCCAGCCAACACATCATCGAAGCCTTCTGGTGGGCATACTGTTATAGAATGGGGTTATTTTACCGCCATGTTGATGTTATTGTGCCTGTTTTAATGGATTTTTATTGAGATTTCATATATTGGGTTGTAGTTTTAAGCCGCCATGAGCTGGCCTATTGGGGGTGGCAGGTAATAAGTTTAATCAATCAGTAAATCAATCATGCCTTCCTTTTCCCTGAGGAGCACAGGCTCTAATAAAAATTCTGCTCAAGTTCAAAAGCAGTTTGCCTTGCATTGGGGGGGGGGGTCTGAGAAACCTACTGTCTGAGAAACCAAAGCCTTTTGCAGGTGTGTGGAATTTAGGTTTTTCCTACCCCATCACTATCCACTAAAAAGTACCATTCACACTGAAGTCCCATACTAGGCAGCTTTTGAGGAAAGGCTGATATGCAGCAGAGCAGGTGAATAGATAGTTCTGCTCGTGAGCAGGGAGCTGGATTATTATTTATTTATTTATTTATTTATTTATTTATTTATTTATTTATTCACATTTAGAAGAAGAAGAGTTGGTTCTTATATGCCACTTTTCCCTACCCGAAGGAGGCTCAAAGCGGCTTACAGTCACCTTCCCATTCCTCTCTCCACAACAGAAACCCTGTGGGGTGGGTGAGGCTGAGAGAGCCCTGATATTACTGCTCGGTCAGAACAGCTTTATCAGTGCCGTGGTGAGCCCAAGGTCACCCAGCTGGCTGCATGTGGGGGAGCGCAGAATCGAACCCAGCATGCCAGATTAGAAGTCTGCACTCCTAACCACTCCACCAGACTATATACTGCCTCCCTGAAAGCTCAGGGCGGTTTACTTAGAAATGAGACCTATACAAAGAACCATACATATAATAACTGTAACATTAATAATACTAACTGATAACAGGGTAACAGAACAACATTAAACAGTAATAATACGACAGGTCCAGCAGCAGAATGCCTTGATGGATTTCTGGGGGTGGGGAGTGGGAGGACTTGGTTGAGATGCTCCTAGACCAGATTACAAAGTTCTCAGAGACAGGGCCCTAGTGGTCATAGGAGATTTCAATTACCCAGATACCTGTTGGAAGACCAGCTCTGCTAAAAATGAAAAGTCCAATAAATTCTTGATTTGTCTTGCTGATTACTTCATTTCCCAGAAAGTGGAAGGGGCAACCAGGGGTTCTGCTACTTTAGGCTTGATCCTTACCAATAAGGAAGAACAGGTTGACAAGGTAAAAGTTGTGGGTACGCATTGTAATAACTCGAATGTTTTAAGTTTTAATTCTGTTACGCTGACTTTATTGCTGTCATCCGGACTGAGTGATTTGGAAAGGTGGGTTAGAAATAAAAATATATTACATTATTATATAGAGAAACACGAGGAATTTCCTGTTGGAGATTTGAAAACAATTCATTTGGCATGGGCATTAGCTTGCTTATTCCTTTTTTTCCCCATACCCTTGCACCGTTTTCCTTAGATGAGAAGAGATTTGACTGAAACTATTTAGTATGCAGAAGAGGAGACATAACAAAACTATTTGCTTTAGATCTCAGCTGTGAACATGAAGCCCTCTGGTATACCCTGTGATAGTGGAGTAGTATTGCTCTGGAGTAGATGTTGATGTGTCCTATGCAAAGCCCTTTCATGTGATATCTTTATCATGTAAGTTATTTCGTTTTGTCTGCTAAACAGTTCTATCTAACAAAACATGCTTACATTAGAATTATGATGAAAATATAATTAGCAATTAAGGATTATGCTACTTTATACTATTCTTCTCCTCTTGAGAACAGCCTTTTTCAAACTTCTGGCCATGGAAGATCAAGCCCCTGAAACATTTTCAGGCTTCAAGGTGCTCTGGAACCAGGCTGGAATTGTGGTTGATCCCATTAATGCAGGATATAGGGGAAAGGCCGGGGAGGCCTAACAGGGAATCCCTGCTCTAGAGCAGGGGTAGTCAACCTGTGGTCCTCCAGATGTTCATGGACTACAATTCCCATGAGCCCCTGCCTGTCAGGGCCTCATGGGAATTGTAATCCACAAACATCTGGAGGACCACAGGTTGACTATCCCTGCTCTAGAGGACCATTTTAAAAAATCCAGTTGGAACAAGAGCCAGTTAAATTCGAAGAAGGTTCATCAGGGTGGAGGAAGACTCCTTGAAGGACGGAAGGATCAGTTAATGTATTGAAATCAAGTTATGTAATTTTGAAACACTGTTTTGTTGTTGAAGTAGCCTAAAGGCCAATACCATAAAACTGGTATGTTTATATAGTTGGATGAAGATATTTATACTAAACATCTCTTTACCTCAACTAGTAAGTGCATGCAGACAATGCTTTTTTTTTAATTTGAGGGGAATTTACCTCCCTCCCTTTCACACACACACAAACACACACACACACACACACACACACACACACACACACACACACTTTTCAGAATTTTATTTTTAATCTGGGAAGTCTCCTAAGTTTGCAGGGAAATATATTTAGCATCATTGTGATCTGGATCAATAGGTTTAAGTATCCACAGATGGAGCCACATGTCACCTATTAGATATACAGATAATATATAAATCATGCATGCATGTAATCTAAAATCAATAGGTCTTACCAGCATTTACAGGTACACTTAGGACAATTCCAAGAGATATCAGGGTAGGATATGTAATAGCAATCCCAAAATTTAATAAAATATTGAATGCTGAAATAAGAAATAAAATTGTTTTATTTTAGGGTTAGCATTGTACAAAATCAAAGCCCCTTCAGCCAAGCATTTATGACAATCCATTAACCAGTTCACTTTAAGCACTCCTATTTGAATCACTGCAAACACTTGCAAGTCTGAGAAGTCACGATCAAAGCCATGGGGTATATCTAGGGCAGGGGTAGTCAACCTGTGGTCCTCCAAATGTCCATGGACTAGAATTCCTGGGAATTGTAGTCCATGGACATCGGGAGGACCACAGGTTGACTACCCCTGATCTAGGGTGTATCCATGGCACTGTCAATGTGCCCAAAGGAAAAAAAGTGGATAATGGAGGCACCCTCTTTGAGAATGCATAGAACTGGACCCTATGATTCAAATTGTTCAAATGAATGGGTCAAAGCTTTAGGTAAAATGGGACATTGGGAATGTTCAGCCTGGAGAAAAGGAGGTTGTGAGAGGGGACATGATAGCCCTCTTTAAGTTTTTGAAAGGTTGTCATTTGCAGGAGGGCAGGAGGCTGTTTCTGTTGGCTGCAGAGGAGAGGACACTCAGTAATGGGTATAAACTACAAGTACAACGATATAGGCTAGATATCAGGAAAAAATTTCACAGTCAGAGTAGTTCAGCAGTGGAATAGGCTGCCTAAGGAGGTGGTGAGCTCCCCCTCACTGGCAGTCTTCAAGCAAAGGTTGGATACACACTTTTCTTGGATGCTTTAGGATGCTTTGGGCTGATCCTGTGTTGAGCAGGGGGTTGGACTAGATGGCCTGTATGGCCCCTTCCAACTCTATAATTCTATGATTCTATGAAAATCTTGAATATATCTCCCTAAAATAAATTTTCTATGGGTGCTTTGTTTTGAAGGGGATTACAGCCAACTTGCTGGGGGGTAAACGGTAATGACTGGGGCAGTCACTGGCAAACCACCCCGTATTGAGTCTGCCATGAAAACGCGAGAGGGCATCACTCCAAGGGTCAGACTCGAACCAGTGCTTGCACAGGGGATACCTTTACCTTTACAGCCTATCTTTAACCGCTCCTGCGGAGCGGATAAAATAAAACAGTAAGGGTGGGCCGAGGGTGGGCCCTGTCCGGGATGAGGAAGGGTGCCGATTGGCCCCTTCCCCCGAACTGACAATCGGAGGGCCCAATCAGCAGGTGCAAAGTGCCTGCCAATTAGGCCCTCCGATTGTCAGTCTGGCGGCAAGGGACCAATCGCCATGCGGCTCGCAATTGGTCCCTTGCCACCGGACCAACGAACTGGGAGGCGCAAAGCGCCTTCCAATCCGTCCCCTTCAAACGTTGGCTGCATTTGGCCACATGCCACCATTTTCTGCCTCGCTGCTGATAAGAGAGGTAGGCGGTGGGGAGGGGACGGAAGAGGAGGAAAAAGCCTCCCCAGGACTGTTCAGGGCGATTGCCGGCTCGCAGAGCCAGCAATCGCCCTCCGAGGGCCCTGGGGTGACTTTTTCCATTTAGAGGGGGAGGAAAAAGCCTAAATATTTAGAAAGGATGAGTGAAGACAAGCCTCAGAGGCACTTTGATATCATACTTTAACAACATTTACCAATCCATTTTGAATTTTACAAGAGGCCGTCTGGCAGAAGTACACAAATGAGCATATATGTGATGGAAATATTCTTTCCGTTGAACAAAGGTGTATTCATGAGGGCAGTTAATGCAAGTGCACTTATTTCATTAATGATGTCACAAAAGACATCATTAATCAAACTTTTTTTTCAAATTAATTTTCAGATTGAGTAAGGAAAAGGAAATCTGTCCGACACACTGTTCTACAATATATAAACAAATAAGCAAAGGCCCTTTCTTGCATGCCATTATCTGGGTATGGAATTGGGGTCACTGTGGGTGGGCAGGTAGTCATGAGTATCCTGCATTCTGCTAGATAACCCTGGAGCTCTCTTCCAAATCTATGATTCTATGAAATACCTGGTGTTACTGGGGATATTCAAATGCACAGTATTTACTTACTCAATAATAAGACTGAAAATCCGCAAATGCTTCCCCAAGGAATGGCATCAAAAGAACTCCAGTATTCAACTTTGGTAAAGTAAAGGATGACAGGAATACAGGTAACAAAAAGGATATTGAAGACAGCTAACACTGACAAAAATAAGGCTGCTTCTCCAAATTTAGCACTGCCCAGGAGAAGCTTAAACAAAACCTGTAACATAGAAAGAGAAACAGAATGCAAACTAAGTATATATTTACTTTGAACTCACCCGTTATATGTCATTTCAAACATTTTGTTTCTAACTACCTGTTAACCCAATTAATATCGTATTGCAGAGCATTTGACATGTGTATGTTTTGTATTCTGCTAGAAAGAAAATAAATAAATAAAATTGTCTAATCCATGGTCACTAGGGAAATGCAGCCTAAGACTGCATTTCCAGCCATACTTTTCTGAGAATAATTCCTATTGAACACAGTTGAGTAATGGGGGGAGAGGGGAACTACAGCCTGGGAACCAAAAGAAATCACTTTGCCCTCTTTACCAAACTGAGCATGAACTTGCATCTGTGTGATAGTTTTGCTGGTCTCCTGCTACAGTTCCCACATATCCCCACAAGCATAATTTAGCTCAATTATGTATTCAGATTTACAAAACATAGTGCTACATCCTAAGCATACCTATATTGAAGTTGCCCCATTTCACTAAGATTTTCTTCTAAGCAAGTGGTTTTAAGAGGGGGTGTAAACAAATATTTGTAGCTTTTAGGTTCTCCCAAGAAACTTGCAATTTTCCCTAAGTTGCTTTGTGAAAATGCCACAAGCAACATAACTATGAACTAGCACATTGTGTGACAGTTAAGATGCCCATTCCAGCTAATTGCACTGAAGCTAGCTCTGTAATACAAATTACCTCCTCTTTAGAGGGGAATAGAGCAGAGAAAACCTTGATATGCTCTACTGACTAGCTACTGGCAGGTGGTAACAAATTTCACTCACGAAGAATCTCACATTAAATGCCCAGTAAGCCCAAGAGTGCAATTGCCAGTCACCACTGAGTTCAATATATACAGAACATTGCTAAGAGAGGAAGTTCCTTTACCCATCAGCATGAAAACAACCAGCAAAATTTAAATACAGGAGACAAAAGCATACTACTAATTAACAGTATGGATGGCAAAAGGCCATTGTTAATGCACAGTGAGGACAAGACGAGGCAGACTTCCCTCAAGAGAGAGTCCCAACCAATGGTGCTGCAACAGAGAAGATCCCCCCTTAATACTTCTAATGGTGAGGGCTCACATAGAAGGATCGGTGCTTTTGCATCCTGGCAAGAAACCTCACCAAAGGTCTGCCCCAAAAGACATTGTTGTTTTTATTTCTACACATGGGATCATTTTTGCTGTGCGAAACCCATCATGTTATTTTTAATTATCCATGGCAGCCCCTCCTCAAAGCATTGACTGTGTTTTTTCAGCACAGTATCTAAAACTAGCTTTGCAGTGACTTTTCTTGTGTGATGGTACTGAGGACCCTCTTTTTTATGCATAAATGTTAGCAAATGTTCCCCTTTTCTGATCGCAGTTACTCATCCAGCAATGGGAGCTTGAAGCTCCTGCTGCTTATTTTCTGCCTCCTCAGCGAACTTTATTATTTTACTGCAAAACAGCCTGAGGAGTACCTCTGCTGGTATGCTTGGCATTCTCTACTACAACAGCCTTCCTCGAACACTCCTGAGACTACAAAACTAGCATCTCTGTAGAACTATATCACAAAAGTAATTCCTTGCAGCAGCAGTCTACCTCTCATCAGTGCCCGTGGTGGTGGTGGTGGTGGGGAACTGTTGTTTGACAGTTTTTCAAGCTGGCAAAGTGGAGGGATCTTCCCTGTGCTGCCTTGCATTGGATCAGCAATGTCTGAAATACCAGTTCTGTCTTGCAGGACAATCAGGAGGCAGAGCTGTTTCAGGCTATGGGTAGAGGCTCCCATTTTGGGTTCACCAGTGATTAAAAAAAAAAAAACTTCACAGGGGAGGGGATGGTATAGTGATTCATGTCCATGAACTACAATTCCCATGGGGAATGCCAGCAGCATGTGCCAGAATGGCAGTCAGGTGACATTGCAGCACAATGGAGGAAGTTCCCCCTCCCAGAGCTACCATTGGAACTTTTCCAAACGCATAACTGTGGCAAAAAAAATATACAGTATCAGAGCACAAGTATAAATGGGAATGTTTTTGAAAACGTTTTTTAAGAGGATGATTTAAAAGGGTTAGCAAACTGACTGCAGTGAAAACCAGTACATGCATAATAGCCTCTGGAAAGGTCTATTTTCTCTTCCTAAGCCCTGTTCTCTGTGCCCCATCTGCAAAGGAGAGGCAGATGGCAACTAGGGACAAGGCTTTTTCAGTGGTGGTATCCTGCTTTGAGAATGCAGCCTACCCCAGCTAACTTTCAGCACTAGGCTAAAACAGTTGAGGCCTCCCAAGAGCTGACATTTGATCTCAAAGACCTCTCTACCTGTACCTGCACCTGCTAAATAGTTCCCTGGAGAAAGTTTGCATCATGCCCTCCCAATCCTAGGACAGGATTTTATGGGCAATGTTAGAGACTAATGTATTCTGAAATGTTAATTTAAATCAGGATTTAGTATTTTAGTATTTTTAGTATTTTATGTAATTTTCAGTAGGTTGTAATCCACCCTGAGTCCACTGAGACAGAAAGGAACAGAAGTCAAACAAATGAACAAACAAATAAGTATTTGTTAAACCAAATTGGGTAGAACATTAATGCTGAAGTACATATTATCTTGCTTAGCAGTATGTTTTGAATGGTTGGCTGGCTGGCTTCAGTCCAGTTACTGAAGAAGTAAAAGTACAATGTTTTAAGACACTGTACAAAACGTTGCACAAGCCATCCCTAGTCCTTGCACAAACATTTGCATGAAATCTTGCACTAGCTGTTGTGTGAGAGTTCATAGAATAGTTCCAGGTTATAGTTGCATCCTTCTGGTGGTGTCTAGAATTCAAGCCAATATCTGTTAGATCATCAAGTTGACATTCATAGCTTGAGGGGGCTTGAGCATACTTACCTTGTACATAGCTGACATTGAGGCAGATCCCACAACAAGTGCTATTCCAATAACTGAATAACTGTGGAATCCATCCGCATAAGTCATCATGACTATCCCTGCAATAGCAAGTATAGCAGCCACAATCTGTTGAAGACAAAGCAAAGTGTTAGAATTTTCTGAAGACAACCACTTATTCGTACACTACTATCTCCCCAGAGGTTCCACTGGGAACCATTACAGCCTTTAACAGCAGAAGTTCATACTGCAGTTAGAAGTGCTGTTCAATGGGAATAAAGAAACTACAGGCTATGTCACTGTAAATACAATAATCAGAACTGTGTGGTTAAGTATCGCACAACTACATTAGCAGACTAATCTCTGAAATCTTCTGTGTACTATAGTAAAATACAACTCTGCTGATCTTCATACAGGATCAATGGCTGATTCTATTAAACTAAACTGGGAGGGGTAGCAAACACAATAGAAGACAGAATCAGAATACAGGATGATTTTGATAGGCTCGAGAAGTGGGCTAAACTGAATAAAATGAAATTCAATAGGGACAAATGTAAAGTTCTGCATTTAGGTAGGAAAAACCATCTACACCAATATCAGATGGGGGAGACTTGTCTTGGCAGTAGCATGTGCGAAAAGGATCTTGGAGTCTTAGTAGACCAGTCAATCAATATTTATTTACAGTCATTCAGACCAAAATTATGTTAAGTGTTCACTCTTAGTAGACCACACTTTGAACATGAGTCAACAGTGACTCAGTGGCTAAAAAAGCAAATGGGATTTTGGGCTGTATCAAACGGAGTATTGTGTCCAGATCATGGGAGGTGATGGTACCGCTGTACTCTGCTCTGGTTCGGCCTCACCATCTACACTAATATAAGATGGGGGATACTTGTCTTGGCAAGTAGCATGTGTGAAAAGGACTTAAGAGTCTTAGTAGACCATACATTGAACATGCATCAGCAGTGTGAATCAGTGGCTAAGAAGGCTGTATCAAACGGAGTATTATGTCCAGATCACGTTAGGTGATGGTACCACTGTACTCTGCTCTGGTTCGGCCTCACTTGGAGTACTGTGTTTAGTTTTGGGCACCAGTTGAAGAGGGATGCAGAAAAGCTGGAGCATGTCCAGAAGAGGGCAACAGAGATAGTGAGGGGTTTGGAGATCAAGACATATGAAAAAAAGTTGGGGAAGCTTGGTCTGTTTAGTCTGGAGAGGAGACAGCTAAGAGGGGATCTGATAGCCATCAAGTATTTAAGTATGATTCTATGATTCTTCAAGAATTTTTTTTACATATTTCAGAAATTAAGTAAAAATTGGAAGATAGGAATTTTAGCAGTATATTCATAAATGTAACATTGACTCTGGTTTTGCTGGCTTATTGTAATGTGAAACTCTAGCCAGAATAATATGTTTCAGGAGAAGTAAAATGCTACATTTGACCAAGACATTTGAAGAACAAAATTTGACATTTGAAGAACAAAATGAAAACTATTTCTGATGACATTTAAAAAATCTGGCTTAGGCAAAAGAATTTATACAGGAACTGCCTACAGAATCAAGACTATCACGTAACCACCTGAAAATGTGTCTAAAATATTTTCTCTGCTTAACTATAGTTAGGAAATGTGAATCCATTTTAAAGGCAATATTTTGTTATCACCACATTGTGGTTCCATCTGGGAGAAAGAAGCCTCAGATCCTAGATAGCTGCAACTGAGTAGGGGAATGATTGGGACATAGTGCTAGAGAAGCTTGTCGCTCCATATTTTTTCTTGATCAATCCCCTCCCTCATTTCTTTTTTTTTATACCTGGGCTTAAAAAGCCTGGATAGACACATTTCTATCAGGGAAGCATAATGGAGGGAAGGGTTTTCCAACACTATGGCCTTGACTCAGCCAGACTTCAAGCAGCAATTTGTATGAAATTACATGTCAAAGATCTATCATATTTCCAACACCCACTTACGGTTGTTAAAGTTGGACGATGAAAAAATCAGACGAGAAGAATTGATTTGTTTGAGAAGGCTTCTGTGGGTTCCATGGACAGCAAAAGTCACACAAACAATAACACAAGTGCATAAAGCCTTATCTATCACTAGTAGACAAAATCACAAAACTCTGGCTCACTTACTTTGGCCTCAATAGATAAAGCAATTATGCTAGGATTGGTCAGTGGAAAAAGGAAATCAGGCAGACAAAGAATGTGGTGGTTAGATAAAATCAAAATGGATACCGGCCAGAACATTGCACAACTAAAAGAAATGGTGCAAGATGGGAAATTGTGGCGTAGGATTGCCAGGAGTCAGAGCTGACTGAATGGCTAACATTATCACATATCAAAGAATCCATTCATTCACCAACATCATGTACAGTGTAGGAATCAGAGTAGATGGTCCTGGACTAGCAGGGTCAAAGAGCTCTAAGCATACATATGGTGAAATTATAGACATTGCTTTAGAAGTATAGTGTTGAGCTTAAAATCTGCAGATACATTTTCAGTCTTCATGGAAAGAGCTTATATCCACACATTTAAGTTAGAGCAAGTTCTACAGATCACTAGGGGAAACTATACAAAGAAGGACAAAGGAATACTTGTACAACTTTACAAGGAATGCTATTGTCACTTGTAAGTTAGACATGATTTTCTCAGGGATTAACCCTGATTTAAACGGATTTTCTCACTATTAACATTAGGCATTTGCTGTCATACAAATTGAGTGATATAGTTCATAAAGATTGGGTAGTGCCTGGACTTGATAACCCTTTAAGATGGAATCTGGATTACATCACATGGTAACATGTATAAAGCAAATCATCCAATATTGTAATGTCCCTGTATAAATCTAATGTGTGGCCTCATTTGTTTACCGTTCTGGTCACTGCACCTCAAAAGTTAATATAGCATTGGAAAAACTGAAATAGAGGGCAAGTAGAATGATTAAGAGAATGGGACACCTTCCCTATGAAGAAAGGTTAGGGTTCTGAGGGGTGACATGATAGAGGTTTACAGAACTATGCACAGGATAGAGAAGGTAGAGAAAGATGTACTTTTCTCCCTTTCTCATAATACAAGGACTTGTGGACACTCAATGAAATTGATAAGCAAAAGGTTTAGAACAGATAAACATGCTTCTCCACCCAAATAGTATTTAACACACTGAATTTACTGCTTCAGGAAATGGTGGCAGCTATAAGCATAGATACCTTCAAGAGGGGACTGGATAAACATATGGAGCAGAATTCCATCTGTGACTATCAGCCATAAGGTATAGATAGAACATAATGTCTTGGGTAGTGATACTCTCTATTCATGGTGCATGAAGGGCAACAATGGAAGGGGTTCTGGAGTTCTGGTCCCATTGGTGGACCTCCTGATGACATCTGAGTTTTGGCCACTGTGTGAAACAGAGTGGTGGACTGAAAGTCCATTGGCCTGATCTAGCATGGCTTCTTTTATCTTCTTATGTCTATGATTTCAGTTATATGTTCACTCATTTTTCTTGCTTCTGTTGCAACACGCACACACACGACTTCTCTTCTAGAATGTATGTGAATGGATACCAGCACATATGCAAACACATTCCTGTAGCAAGCCCCAGCAAATGGTAACTGTGTTGTAAATAGGGTTCCCAAGAGCCTGGAGAAAAACTGTCCTGTTCTTTACCTGGAAGTTTATTGGGAAGTTATTAATTAGGTAGGGTTATTTTACCTCCATGCTGTGAAAAGCCTCAGCTACCTGTAAGATGCCAGAATAACTCAGGTACATCCTAAGGGTCTTTGGAAGTAAAACAAAGTAAAACTATATTATAACTCGAGTAATGCTGTACACATGAGAGTCCTAGTAATTATAAAGGATTATGCATTGGAACAGCTGGTTACAGAGCCAACCAGAGGTGTATTGATCTTGAACTTGGTTCCAAGCAGCTCTGAAAACCTAGTGAGAGATGTAGAGTTTGAAATGCCAGTTGGGAACAATGACCACAATACTTTAAGTTCAGCATTCAGGTCAACTTGAAGTTACCCAAGTCCCAAACTGTAACATTTGATTTTAAAACAGGGAACTTAACAAAAAAGAAGACAATAGTTAAAAGGATGCTGAAAGGGAAATATAAGAGAATCAGATCATATCCCTAGAGGATTGGTGGAGGGCAGGGAGAACCATATTTAAAAAGTAAACTTTTAAAAATGAAGTGAACAGAAAGGAGCATAAGATCTGGCAAAAGTATTAGGCAAGTTAGGAGAGAATTCAAGGAGTGGATTGATAAAGCACCAGGACAAACAGTAAGCATTTCTTTAAGTATATCCAGAGCAGGAAGAAGTTGGACCTTTGGATGACCAAGGAATAAAAGGATCAATAAAGGAAGACGGGGAGATGACAGGAAAGGTAAATGAATTTCATTGCTTATGTTAATGGCTTATTGTGTTTTATATTGGGCAGGACTCTAAAGAGGCAGTATAGAAATATTCTAAATAAATAAATACATAAACTCTTTGCATTTGCATTCACTGTGGAAAATGTGAGCCCATGCTACAGCCAAGGAACTCTGAAAAACTAAGTCAAACTGAGGTGATAAGAAAAATTCTGGACCTATTGTGGAAATTAAAAATGAGTACATCGCAAAGTCTTGAAGGCATATACCCAGGGGTTCTTAGGGAATTCAAATGTGAGACTGTTGATCTACTAATAATAAAGGCAATATTATTAAAATGGTGCTGCCTCATTTGGAATGATGTCTGCTATGCTGGTCATTGTAGCTTTAAAAGGACATTGCAGTGCTAGTTAGGGTACAGAAGAGGGCAATCTTCCCTATGAGAGAAGGCCAAAGAGTCTGGGACTTCTCAGTTTTGAAAAGAGGCAACCAAGGAGTGACATGATGGTAGTTTAAAAATGGGATAGAGAAAGACCTTATTCTCACACTCCCAAAATGCCAGAACTCAAGGAGGTTCAGTGAAATTGATGGGCAGTAGATTTAGAAGGATATACTTCTTGTAATTAAAATGCGCGAATCGTTGCCAGAAGATGTAGTGATGGCCACAAGCACAAACTGCTTTAAAAGGGGATTAGATGGATTCATTGAGGAGAGGTCCATCAATGGCTACTAGTCATGTACCTTTTCCGCACCCAGACTGGTACGCTGGGCTGCCGTGGGGTGTTTGGCCTGGGACAGGTTGCCCCTGGGCTATATTGGGAAGCATTTTCGTCACTGCACCCAGTCCATTGTTACAATGCAATCCCATCTTCTTAAAAAGAAAAAGAAATGCCCAAGCTACAGTTGGTGGAACCAACTGGGGCGATTTTTTGTCCCTTCTGGCATGCCATACTCAGCTGCAGGTGGGGAGGAGTTGGGCAAGGATGGCTTATCTCTTCCCTGCCAGTGGGCCTTGAAGAAGAAGAAGAGTTGGTTCTTATATGCCACTTTTCCCTACCCGAAGGAGGCTCAAAGCGGCTTACAGTCGCCTTCCCATTCCTCTCCCCACAACAGACACCCTGTGGGGTGGGTGAGGCTGAGAGAGCACTGATATCACTGCTTGGTCAGAACAGCTTTATCAGTGCCATGGCGAGCCCAAGGTCACCCAGCTGGTTGCATGTGGGGGAGTGCAGAATCGAACCTGGCATGCCAGATTAGAAGTCCGCACTCCTAACCACTACACCAAACTTGACCTTATGATGCCCATGGCAAGGAAGGGAGCAAAGAAGAGTCTGTGTTTCCTTGCTGCAGGCCAACATCCCAGGCTGGCACCAATGTTGTCTGGAAGTGGGCATTAGCCCTGTGACAGGATGAGTGCTGGCCCAAACTGAAGTCTTTGTGTGGAGTCAGTCATGGTGACTGACAGGATCCTCTGTCTACAGAGGAGGCAAACTTTTGAATATCAGTGCTATGAAGTAGCAGCAGGGGAGGTCCTTAGCCCCTAAGTTCTGTTTGCTTGGCTCTCCAGGGCAACCGGATAGCCACAGTGACTGTTTCTGCACTAGCAATATCATTCAGTTTGAATTTTTAAAGGGTCAACTTTTTCATCAATTTCTGCATTAAAATTTGCTTCTTCAGGCACAGTTTTGAATTGCCCTCTCACTTGCCCCATAGCAAAGGAATCCTCAGGAAACTGGATTTCATCTATTCAGGTAGGGTCTAACAGGGTCTAATTTGGGGCTGCCCAATGTGGAAATCCAGCTGGCTCTTCTTTGGGAGCACAAGACCTGCTAGAGCAGTGGTCCCCAACCTTTTTATCCAAAGGGGACCGGTCAACACTTGACAATTTTGCTGAGGTCGGGGGGAGGGGGGTTAGTCTACTCCTCTCCTCTCAAACACTGCCCTAACGCTCTCTGACTCTGGTCGCTATGGTAACATTTAAACATCCCTTCAAAATAAGATACAGATACGCCTCAAAAACAAATATAAAGAACATTTTATTTTCATGAAAATTTTAACTTGCGATAACGACAAATCAATGGGAACCCTGAGCTTGTTTCTCTGCAATGAGACAGTCCCATCTGGGAGTGATGGGAGACATTGACACACGAAGTGTTTTGCTTATGTCCAGTCTACTTCATTGTTTTGTTTTGGTTGCTGTCACTGCAGAAAACCCCGCTTCACACAGATAGGATGTCAGTGGCAGAGTGGCAGGGCAGCCCCCAAGGCAGCAACCGGGAAGGAGGACGAGAAGGATCCATGGCCCGGTACTGACTGATCCACGGACTGGGACCAGTCTCCGGCCCAGGGGTTGGGGACCGCTGTACTAGAGTCCTTCAAAACAGTTTGTCTGGATCCAATTTACCCAGAGCAGTAAGTAAAACCTGCCCAGGATCTTCTCCAGATTCTAGTAACTAAAATACCTAATGGATTTCTGAATGTTACACTGCCCATTTTTACATACTAAGCTTCTATGAAAGGAACTGAACATTTTTCTCCAGACCTATTTGCAATCTTAGTTATAAGGAGTCTGAAAAAGTCTGAAGTCTGAAAAAGAAATGGTAAAGTGAATTTCAAATAAATGCAAAGATACTGCTTTTGTAAAAGTTTTGTATTTCCTTTTGAAATGCTTTTAAGAGTGGCAAATGTGCACATTTTTGTTTTCACTGAACTATATAATCACTGTAACTACAGCTGAAGTGCAGATACATTGTTTTTTAATACCTCACATAAAGGAATCAGATATTCTAATAGTAAAATTGCCTTTTTAGCAGTTTGCTATTTTAAGAAAGTAAAGTAATTCATCTTTGACAATTTAAGTGCAATCATAGGCCAAGTTACTTCATTCTAAGCCCACTTATTTACGTATATGGAATTAAATTGGGATAACTGCATACGCTTGCACTGTAAGAAATGTACTGTGGGATACATTTTCATGAATTTTCTCATACCACTGTCACTCCTCAAAAACACTGCTCAAATATGTATCAATGACCAAAAAGCTCTCAAAGGGTAAGGCATTTGTCAAAATGAATGCCATCTTTCATCTACAACGTTACAATTCCCATTGACTTCAAGAGAATTTATTTCCAAGAAATGTGGATCGCAGCTAAATTATCCACAAAGTAGTAGTGCTTCCCCTTCCTACTCAGGAACTTGCTGGCTATGGAAAAAAGAAAGTGCCATTTATTTACAGTCAGCATGAAAGAGAGAGAGAGTTTCTTGGAAGACTTGACCTAATCTGCAGATGGTGCCTGTCATGGTTGCATATGACTGAATTCTCAATTGAGCACAGCATATTCTTCTTGAAATGTGACCTCGTTGGGCAGGCTGTTTCTTTCCTCTGGAACCACAAGCTGTCAATGACAGACAGGCATTGATTTCTTTAACGTATAGGGTTGAGTTGCTTTTCCTTACAGAGGACTATTTGAGAACTGTGTTTACAACTGATTTTCTGACAACTCAGCTTCTGCCTAGTTAAGAAGAAAAAGTGCAAACTGAAATTCCTGGCTTCACCCTCATCATTACTTCATTAGACTATTGAATGAAAAATATAGCCAGGGAGGGATTTTTGTAACATTATTAGGGAATTACTATTGATGACTGGATTTAGGCAGTAGAATCTCTTTCAGTTATTTGTGAAGATTCCTTTAAACATACAGTCCTAAAGCTAATGTTTACCCCTTGTCATTTTAAGAGCCTAATGATGCATTGAGACACACGCTTGCTTACCTAGGGATATCATAGAACCAAGTGAGCCAAGAGGGCTCAAAACCACAAAATAAATAAATGAGTGGAAATAATTAGTATTTTAGTAGTTAGTGGAAACATGCAAAAATACAGAAAAAAGTAAACTGTATAAAATGTGTGAAAATTATTCTTGCTTTCATACTTATTTATTGGTAAACCTAGATATATAATCCAGTTTTGATCCAGTATATTATACAACAGAAGTTAACTCCAGATGGGTTGCAGTGTTACAGCACAATCCTAAACAGAGCTACTGCCTTGTAAACCCATTGATTTCAAAGAACAGAGTGCATCTCTGCTTAGGACTACATTATCATTAGTATATGTAAATAGGAGTCCAGTGGCACACAGAAGACTAACATTTATTTCGGGATATGCTTTCGATGCACATATTGTTCAATCATGTGGCAGATATGTTTATACTGGAAGCTGGGACAACAAAAAGGTATGAAGTAGGGGAAAAGCTGTTATAAAAATAGGCCAGTTTAAAACAATACACAAAGGAGTTCTCAGTCCATTCAGAGTGAGTGATGAGAACTCCCAGCTGTTGATAGATAGGTAAAGTAGGATTATCATATAGCATAAAAGTAGTTAACATCAGTGATGACATATAGGTTAGTTGCCCTGCATCCAGTGCTTTTGGGAAGCAATTTTTCCTGTATTTTTCCAAAGCATTGTGGTACATCCACAGGGGTTTCTTCCACTTTTCTCTGATCTTTCACAAACTTGCATTGTTCCAAAGTTTGAGAAAGATTACAGTGAAGCCTGGATGGCTGCTTTGTGGGTGGGAAAACATGGCAGCCATTTTCAGAGCAGCCTTTTTATCCCTTGACACGAGGAGGATCTTTTTATTTTTTAAAAAAATATTGGCACTAGAATATGGAATACTGGCAGACTGGGAGTGGCAAAATGGAAATTGAATTAACAAATGATTAATAAATAGATATACCAATGTAAGAATAGGTATAGTTGGTTCTCTAGATTCTCAGCTTTCATTATTTAAAAAAAGTAAATCTCTAGATTTTTCCTTTGTGGAGCTATAAGGAAAAAGGCCCCCCTTCAAGGATCGCTGCCTTGCCGTGGCAAGAGGGCTTGCATAGCTCAGTGAAGCTATGAGCTATGCCGTGCAGGGCCACCCAAGACAGACAGATCATAGCAGAGAGCTCTGACAATAGGTGATCCACTGGAGAAGGAAATGGCAAACCACTCCAGTATCTTTGCCATGAAAACCCAATGGACAAATTCAAAAGGCAAATCGATATGATGCTGGAAGATGAGCCCCTCAGGTCGGAAGGTGTCCAATATGCTACTGGGGATGAGCAGACGGCTAGTACGAGTAGCGCCATAATGAATGAAGCGACTGGGCCAAAGCCAAAAGGACGCTCAGTTGTGGAAGTAACTGGTGGTGAAAAGACAGTCCGATGCTGTAAAGATTTTTATTCCATAGAAACCTGGAACGTCAGATCCATGAATCAAGGCAAGTTGGATGTAGTTAAACAAGAGATGACAAGACTGAACATCGACAATTTAGGAATCAGTGAACTAAAATGGACAGGAATGGGTGAGTTTAATTCAGATGACCATCAGGTATACTACTGTGGACATGAATCTCGCAGGAGAAATGGAGTAGCCTTCATAATCAATAAAAGAGTAGGAAAGGCAGTCTTGGGATACAATCCCCAAAATGACCTCACAGAAGCAGAAGAGATTTTAAAAAGGTGGCAAAATTATACAGAAGAACTATACAAGAGCGAGCTTAGCATCCCTGATAACCGCAATGGGGTAGTTACTGACCTGGAGCCAGACATCCTGGAATGTGAAGTCAAATGGGCCTTAGAAAATCTGAGCAACAATAAAGCTAGTGGTGGTGACAGCATTCCAGTTGAACTATTCAAAATCTTAAAAGACGATGCAGTAAAAGTGCTACACTCAATAAGTGCCAGCAAATTTGGAAAACTCAACAATGGCCACAGGATTGGAAAAGGTCAGTTTACATTCCAAACCCAAAGAAGGGCAATGCCAAAGAATGTTCAAACTACCGCACCATTGCACTCATTTCTCATGCTAGCAAAGTTATGTTCAAAATCCTACAAGCTAGGCTCCAGCAATATGTGGACCGAGAACTTCCAGAAGTACAGGCAGGATTTCGAAGAGGCAGAGGAACTAGAGATCAAATTGCCAATATACGCTGGATCATGGAGAAAGCTAGGGAGTCCCAGAAGAACATCTGCTTCTGCTTCATTGACTATGCTAAAGCCTTTTTGTGTGGAGCACAACAAATTGTGGCAAGTTCTTAAAGAGATGGGAATACCAGAGCATCTTATTTGTCTCTTGAGAAACTTATATGCAGGTCAAGAAGCAACAGTGAGAACTGAACATGGAATCACTGATTGGTTCAAAATTGAGAAAGGAGTTTGGCAAGGCTGTATAATGTCGCCTTGCCTATTTAACTTGTATGCGGAGCACATCATGAGAAAGGCAGGATTAGAGGAGTCACAAATTAGGATCAAGATTGCAGGGAGAAATAACAACAACCTCAGATATGCACATGATACCACTCTAATATGAGCCTCTTGTGGCGCAGAGTGGTAAGGCAGCCGTCTGAAAGCTTTGCCCATGAGGCTGGGAGTTCAATCCCAGCAGCCGGCTCAAGGTTGACTCAGCCTTCCATCCTTCCGAGGTCGGTAAAATGAGTACCCAGCTTGCTGGGGGGTAAACGGTAATGACTGGGGAAGGCACTGGCAAACCACCCCATATTGAGTCTGCCAAGAAAACGCTAGAGGGTGTCACCCCAAGGGTCAGACATGACTCGGTGCTTGCACAGGGGATACCTTTACCTTTTACCACTCTAATGGCAGAAAGTGAAGAGGACCTAAAGAGCCTATTGATGCGGGTGAAGGAGGAGAGTGCAAAAGTTGGCTTGAAACTCAACATCAAGAAAACAAAGATCATGGCATCCGGCCCTCTCAATTCCTGGGAGATAGATGGGGAAGGAATGGAGATAGTGACAGATTTTATTTTCCTGTGCTCCAAGATCACTGCAGATGGGGACTGCAGCAAAGAAATTAAAAGACGCTTGCTCCTGGGTAGGAAAGCTATGGCAAATCTAGACAGCATCCTAAAAAGCAGAGACATCACCCTGCCAACAAAAGTGCGTTTAGTCAAGGCTATGGTCTTCCCAGTTGAAATGTATGGCTGCGAAAGTTGGTCCATAAGGAAGGCCAAGCGTCAAAGAATTGAGGCTTTTGAACTCTGGTGCTGGAGAAGAATCTTGCGAGTCCCTCGGACTGCAAGGCGAGCAAACTGGTCAGTCCTAGAGGAGATCAGCCCGGACTGCTCCTTAGAAGATGAAACTCAAATACTTTGGCCAACTCGTGAGAAGAAAGGACTCCCTGGGGAAGAGCCTAATGCTGGGAGTGATCGAGGGCAAAAGAAGAAGGGGACGACAGAGAATGAGGTGGATGGATGGAGTCCCTGAAGCAGTATGTGCAAACTTAAATGGACTCCGGGAATGGTAGAGGACAGGAAGGCCTGGAGGATCATTGTCCATGGGGTCGTGATGGGTCAGACATGACTTTGCACCTAACAACAACATCAACAAAGGAAAAAGGCATATCTTTCCCGGGGAAGGGACTAGAAATGTACTTTAAAAATGAAAACTGGGAATTCAGAACGTGCCATACCTATAGTGCAGTATATCAATATAATGATATTCTAGTGCCAGTTAAAAAATTGCAAAAGCCCTGCTGGTCCACAGGAGGGTGGGACCCCTTCTGGGGGATTGTGGCAGGGAAACATGCCATGTAGAGCCCTGTTGCTGCTGTGCTACATATCTGCACTGCACCAGCAACAGGAAACCCCAAATTCCTGTCTTATTCAGCAGAAATTCAGTCATCTTCAGTCGGTGAGAAATGCTAGATCCTTGTGGGGAGATAGTATTGAATAGCTTGATGAAAGCTAATTCAACAATTTCTTTTGGATTCTCCTTTTGAAGTTCTTTTCAAGGGAAATTGTGACTTCTAGTGAGCAACAGAATGCCGAGTGATTAAGATGTTCACATACACCAGTTTCTGAATACTGCATTTGTTAATGTCAGATTTGGATCCATTTATTCTTTTGCATTGGGACTGACCTACTTGCTCGATACAGACTGCCTGCTTACCTGCCTGGGGAGACAGCTCAGCTACCACCTGGTCTGTTCCTTCCTCTCCCTGTGAATGGTGGAGTTGTTAATTTAGTTTTAAATACTCTGGGTTTTTGTTGTGTGAAGGTAACACTAAGTTGCCATGAGTCTACAACTAAGTGGAGAAAAGCTGGCTAAAAGTATCCCATCCCAATTAACTAAATAAGATACATTGGAGGATGAGCAAGTGAATGTGCTCAATATGATATAACAGATGCTATTAGTCCCTGATCATATTTTCTGAATATATGGGAGGAGCCTCATGTACACTCAGATGGTATGATAAAAGGATCTAATAACATCAGGGAATGGCTTGAACACTCCTGTTTTGTAATACAGCAAAGGTTTTCCCATTTAGTCTGCTATGGATGATATATCAGTCACATCTACAGAGAGATGTACTCTTTTGAGGCTAGCTTTCTAAAATCAAGTTAACCTTTCTTCCAGGTGCTGTTTCACCTCTGCCCCTCCCCCAGACAATTAGTAATGACCATCAGGAAACTTATGAGTATTTGCTCCAGTTTCATCTAAATATAGAGAAGGGGGAAAGGAAAAAAACGTTAGAACATAGGAGGAGGAAAATTCAGAAAGGAGAATGTCAACAAATATATCATAATGGAATTGCATGCTAGGCTAATTTCACACGTGTTTGGATAATGCAATTTGAGTGTGTTTTAGCAGTCCTTTGCTGTTGGATTTTCCTGTGCAAAACTGAAAAATCTGCTTGCAAACAATTGCTAAAGCACATTGAAAATGCATTATCCAATGTGTGTGAAATTAGCCCTAGTCTCATTGCATGGCAATATAAATCATCCAGCATCCAGATTAGACAAGTAAGGAATGCTTTCTCCTATATGACTAGAGTGAGTGTGGTTTTTAAAGCAAGGAAAAACATTAACTGTGAATTGTAGCAATGTGTAGTAACTGAAGATTCTTGAATGAGTTTTAAAGTGTTTGGAAATGCAATGTGATTTTGAGTTTAATTTGGCAGAGTGCAAAAACTGGTTTTTAAAGCACTCTGAAAATGGGTTGGATGAAGACTAAATTTACAAGTTCCTTTCTGCCTCCCTCCTGCTGCAGCCCCACTGATACATATGAAATACTGCTCCTGGGAGGGAATGACGTGGGCAGTCTGTAACAAGAAGGAACTACTTACTGGTGGAAAGTGCCTTTTTAATCTGGATCCAGATTTACTGAAGACATTTCTCTCTCTCACACTTTCAAATAACTGAATTTCAGTAGTAGTGAATATAAGGCCAGAAAGGATAATACTGCCAAGTGGGTGAAACAGCTGGCAAACTAAAGTTACTGAAAGTGGTTTCCAGAGAATAAACAACATGCTAATAGGTCTCCTCCTATTTCATCCCTCCCAACCATGCAAGTTCACCTGTGCACAAAAGTACTTCTTCACTCAAAGCATAATTAATTCATAAATTTCACAGCTAGAGCAGTAATGATAGCTACTCCTTAGCTGGCTTTCTCCTCCTCATTTACTTGATTTACACGCAGCCTTTCTCCCCATTGGGGACTCAGAGTTGCTTATACTGTTGACTTTTCCTCCATTTTCTCCCCACATCAACCCTGCTGCTTGGCTTAAAGTGTGTGACTGATCCCAGGTTAATCAGTGAGTTTCCATGGCAGAGTGGGGAGTTAAACTGGGTCTCCCTGATCATAATCAAACACATAAGTGCAACACGATGTTGGCTATCTCTTAGGACAGGCTTTCTCAACCAGGATTTCATGGGGTGGGAGTTAATTAATTTTTAATATATTTTAAAAATTTGTTAAACATTTATATGGTATTATGACCATATATATCATATCATGTCACATCATGTCATATCATGTCAACCTGCTCCCCCAAATGGTCAATAATGGGCCTGGAGGGGGTGGGAAAAGAGGACTCCTGGTAGGCATGCCCATAGCTATGCTTCCCAATTATATTCTGTATGATTGTGCAAATTCTGGGGTTTCTTGAAGCCTAAAGACTGTTTCAGGGGCTTCTCAATGGTAAAAAAGGCTGAGAAAGGATTTCTTTGACAAATACACAGAGAATAGATACATCAGTGGTTGCAAATACTGCATTTGGCAGTCAACAACCTGCGGAAGGCTTCAGTCTGTGGCTTACTTGCAGAACTTCTGGGGCATCTGGTTGGGCACTGTGTGAAACAAGCTGCTGGGCGAGGTTGACCATGGGTCTGACATCATACCTCCACTTATAAGAGAGGTTTCACACTAATTCTTCAAAGTTCCATAAAACCAGTAGATTGCACATTCCTCATTGATTTAAGTACTGATTGATTTCCAAGATATTCAGAATTAGGTGGGGACAATAGAGTAAAAGTAACCATAATTTTTTGAAATCTGTGAAGAAGACTAACTTTCTTGCTGACACTGATTAAGGCCTATGGTTTCCACCAAACTTTTGGCTCTATCAGCCTAACATTTTTGAAAAATGACTGTACCTTTAGCCAGCAAAATATTAATCAAAACCTATGTAATGGCATATGCCACACTTAACATGTCTTCCCTAATTTATGTATGTTTGGGGCAGTAACACATTAATTTTGAAAGGAAGAAACCACAAGACTGCCAAGGCAAAGCTACAATGATAATATCTAGAAATTTGTTTTGCAATTTAAAATCCTAGGAGAAGCAAACCGTAAGAGCTACTTTAAAGTCTAGAAGTAATCTGTCATAGTAGTCCAGTGGCATCATAGTCCCAAGAAACTGCTGAAAACATTAAAACACAAGAAGTTGAATAGAGAGAGTTTATGAATCACTTACCCTCACTCCCATGAATCTGTCCCTGAGAACAATCCATGAAAGCAAAAACACAAAAGCTTTGTTGCAGCAGAACAAGACGGAAACATCCGTAGTGTCTATTTTTTTTATTGCATGTAAGTACAGGTAGTTTGTTAGTATCCAAAGTACACTGAAGGGTGCTGCCTTGGTAAAAAATGCCTTCAAAGTCAAGCCGTTGTCTCCAAAAAAACGACAGCACTCCCTAAGTAAGAAAAGAAAACTGTTAGATTCCATAGAAACACATGCTTAATTTAGGATCTGAAATCCTACTACAACTCCGTTCCTGGTGGTCTTTGTGCTGAGAAGCTCTTTTTGATAAGGAAGGATTAATAAAAGCATTAGCAGCAGCTCTCCCCATCCTACCTTTGTCATTGCTTCTGGAAGGAATGTTTGGGGGAAAGGGAAGAGACAGAGGCTTGCAAAAACGTGTGTGTGTGTGTGTGGGGGGGGGCACCTTCAGCTTCATCATATTCCCAGTGACACTAGGTGAGCAAATTGGGCCCTGGGATTTGGAATGAGGCTGGCATTAGAGAAAACAAACTGATACAGGCCCAATTTGAACCAAGCCCAAACAAGTTAGTTTTAGGAAAACTCATTCTGAATCAAGGTAGAGTGTCTGCAGAACACAAACTGAAAGTAAAGAATGAAAAACTAGGTTCTTCTTCAGAAAGGATCGGATTTAAAAGTGCCCAGTGGCCTGTTTCACACATCCCTGCCTCTTCTGGATGTACCAGAAGTACCTTAAAATTATCTGGCCGAATGTCAACACATTTGAGATTTCATTTTCAGCCTTGTTGTGAACATAATGCTTATTCTCAAGAGAGAACAGATGAAGATTCAGGAATGCAAAAGCAACTTGTTCAAAAAGAGTAGAGATTCAAGAATCCAATTATATTGTCATAATCGTGTTGAAGTAGAGACATACCAAACAAACTGTAGTGCCTTCATGTAATACTTAGCACCTATGTAACAGACATACATGTACAACCACAATTGAAAGAAAATTCTTACACAGCAGCCTGATAAGATATAATCAGAGTCTACAATTAGCCTTGACAGTTTTCCATATCCTGACCATGTCCCGATTAGATTACTGCAATATGCTACTTGTGGAAGATTATTTGGAAGCGTCTGCTACTTCAAAATGCAGAAGAAGAAGAAGAAGAAGAAGAAGAAGAAGAAGAAGAAGAAGAAGAAGAAGAAGAGTTGGTTCTTATATGCCGCTTTTCCCTACCCGAAGGAGGCTCAAAGCGGCTTACAGTCGCCTTCCCATTCCTCTCCCCACAACAGACACCCTGTGAGGTGGGTGAGGCTGAGAGAGCCCTGATATCACTGGTCAGTCAGAACAGTTTTATCAGTGCCGTGGCGAGCCCAAGGCCACCCAGCTGGTTGCATGTGGGGGAGCGCAGAATTGAACCCAGCTTGCCAGATTAGAAGTCTGCACTCCTAACCACTACACCAAACTGGCTCTAGAATTAACCAGAGTTTGTTATCCTGGACATACTTTGCCAATGACAAAAGATCTTCACTTCCTTCTTTTTTGTTTCCAATATTAAGGGTTGCGGTTGATGTATAATGGTATGGAACTAAAGTAATGAAAAAGCACCTCTTCCTATGTAAATCTGCTTTTAAAAACAACAACATTGCTTCTGGGGCTCTGGGCATCTCACCCACAAATTGCCTAAAAGATGGTAGCTGGCAATGAAAATTTCCTTATGGGATATTCTCTTATAAATGTTTGTGTGACACCATCTTCATTATCTTTTAAGTGCTAATTAAAACAGTTTATTTTCCCAAGCTTTTAGAAGATGACATATTTGTGTTTCTCTGTGTGTGTTTGTTTCCTACTGTTATTGTGTTAAGTGATTTATTCATTTTTTTTGTATTTGTATTGGATTTTACTACATATTATTGATTACTTATTTTTCTACCAAAAGTGCAAAATGTTTCAAATAACTACAAATATTCAGTACTCTGAATGTTTTACAAATAATTTTTACTCTGATCCATATAAGATACATAACTCTAAGAGCGCATACCAAAGTCATCCAGAAAGTCAACAGGCCCTAGGCATTTTCCTTAGCAACTTTCCCAGTCATTGAGATGTTTCTTTATATAGCATTTGAAAAATCAGCACACACCTACAGGAAACATATTTTAATATTCTAGAAATGCTGAAGAAAGCTATTAAATAAACTAATAAATAAGTACTTCATGGATTAACTAGATTCAAAGCCCGTTCGATAGAATGGGCTTTGAAAGGCCCCCCCTTCTGTGGCCGCCCAGCACACCCAGTGGCCCAGCGAGGCAGCGGGTGTGCTGGGTGGTCACGCGGAAGCCATCCCCGGCCTCCTCCCCCCCGGCGAGGCCGCGGCTTGCGTGGGGTCCGCTGAGTGCACCTCTGCGAGGTGGCGGGTGTACTCAGCAGGCCCTGCAGAAGCCATCCCCACCCCCCTTCCCCACCGGTGAGGTAGCAGGTGTGCTGGGGGGTGGTCGGGAGGCGCTTCACGCCTCCCAACTGGCTAGAACTCTGGCCTGTCCTGGTGAGGGCCCACCCACTCTCTGCCCCCCAGGCCCTTAGAGAAATATGATACCGCTCACTGAGCGGTTAAAGATATGTTATGAGTAGTTTTAATTCCATATATTTGTATGCATGTATTCTGTATGAGAGGGCTGACCTTGCGTATAGCAATAAGACCTGGCTAGGTGAGGGAAGAGCTGGCTGAGGGAGGGAAGAGCTATCTCCTCCCAACTATGGCCCCTCCTCGAACTTTCAGTGATACATCAGCAGAGGTGTGAAGAATAGGGAGGAGCAGTTGCTGTAGTCTCTCAAGATTCTACTCCCCACCCCACCCCATCTTGTTTCCCAGTGCTGCGCCACTTCTGGGGTTTCTCAAAGTCTGAAGAATGTTTCAGGGGTTTATCAACTGTAAAAAAGCTGAGAAAGGCGGTTGGCTCAATGAATGTATCTGCTGCAGGATGTTCACAACTGTTAGACGTGGCAGAATAACTACATCTTATATGTTTTGCCAAAAACAGCAAATGTTGCCTGTGTGTTCCCCCAAAGGCTCTGAAACGGACTTTTGAAAATGCATCCCCAAGGTGGCCTACAAAAGTCCACAGAACATAAGTAATAGTTTGATACTATGTAGATTGCACATGGGCCTCACACGCTCAGCATCATACTCACACACTCAGTCCCCATTGACCTATGTAGTTAAGAGTAAAATTATTAAAATACCCTCTATGTTATCAGCTAAGCTTGATGTCAGAACACCTGAGCTGACAGTAGCCAGAAGAGGCAAGACCTATATACCTGGCCACTGAAAATCAGAACAGAATTAGTTATCTAGAATGGAAGATGGAAGATAGCTCACAGGAGCTCAGAGAAAAGTACAAAAATGCAGGGGAGGTACAATCACATTCTACTAACAGACAGGAGTAGTTTAAGGATCCATGGGGCCCAGAGCACCAGAGCAAGTTTAAGGATGAGCAGGGCCCTAAAAGAGTACAATTGTGGCAGAGCATCCGAACTGGGGGCTGAGCCCCTACCCCCAGTGGAAAGGAGTGTTACTCAGAGTGTCCTTAAAGAGGGGAAAGGGGGGAGGAGAAAGACTACAGCCCTTATCCATGGGGGAGAAAGCACCACATAGGGGCTCCTGGAAGTGCGGTGCCCATAGCACATGCTACCTGTGCTACATGGATAAACTGGCCCTGCTAACAGCACAATAAACACAATTAAAACAGAGTTAAAAGACTCAAGTCATTTCCAAGACGCAACCAAAATTCAAATAAATGAAGAAGCATTGTGACTTTCCTTTGTACTTTGTAGGTTGTTATTTATATACTAGGATCCAAGCCCATTGCATTCAGGAATACAACGGGTGCTAGACTGGGGGTGGGTGGGGTAGAAGAACTCTGTGGATGATCTCTCCCTCCTCACAGGACCTGGAAAGGCTGCAGGGTGGAGGCCCCTGGGCAGGGAACTCACCGGCAGGAGCAGCACTCATGCAGTAGGGATCTGCAGCCTCTGAGCCTCGGAGGGAAGTGGAAGGAGGAGGGGGTAGTCAGGGGTGGGGGAATGGAAGGTGATTGGCTGACTGCTGGACAGACAAGCAAGCCAGTTGGAAGAGGAGGCACTCAGGGGCGGGACAGCCACCCTGAGTGGGTGTTAAGCGCTGAGTGGCACTTCAGCCATAAGGCACGCTCCCCCTCCAAGGCTTTACCAGAAATATATTATGTGGAACAGATTAGACATTTAGGTGAACACAATTAAATGATAATTGTGTGCTGAAGAAAGAGCAAATATTCCTGAAATATAAATTACAGTTAACATCACACTTCATTGCAAATTGAATTATAAGAGAACGGTAGGAAAATTATTTTTTTAACTGAACAGAATTAAGAAAAGTTACTACTGAGATTCTTGCATGAACAACGGTCCCATGGTTCCAATACTGCAGAGCACATGTGATGAGATTAATAACTGTACAGCTGAGTAAGGTAAGTTCTGTTCCACAGACATTTTGGACAGTCTATATGAGCTTTTCCCATTGTTTTTGAATATTTGTCTGCAGGTAATCAAGTATGGTTGGCTTTCATAAATTAAACTTGATATAAGTTATGATTAATGAGTTTTTAAAATTTACCTAGTCACAACATTCAAGTAATATTTGCCTACACCGTGCAGTGTATATCTCAAAGAACAGAAGACTGAGAAAGATAGAACAAGGAGGTTGGAAGGGAAATATTATCTATTCTTTTCTATATGGGGATGTTTGAGAACAGGAGTACATATCAAGGGCACCAGGCAGCAATGTAGTCAATAAATCCAAAGAGGATAGTACATTAAAGGGAAACTCTTGTTGTCAGCCAATGAATGTTTAGATAAGGGAAAATCAGAAGTGTGTCAAAACAAGTGAGCTGGTGAAGGACCAAAAAGGGGTGAAGCCTGAGACAACAAAATAGAGGTAGAACAGTTGTGGCAACAACAAGCAGATGCCCTTAATAATTAGAATTAGATCTTTGCATTATTTTTATTTTTTATTATAATTTCAAAATTTGTTTATAATCCATTTCATCAAAATACATTTAAGTGATGTGTTAATTACATCTATAAATAATAACTTTTGACTGTATTTGTTGAGGAGTGTATAAAAAAGATCACTAAATCTCCTACTCATTTCCCCTTATAAATCATAGAATCATAGAGTTGGAAGGGGCCATACAAGCCATCTAGTCCAACCCCCTGCTCAACCCAGGATCAGCCCAAAGCATCCTAAAGCATCCAAGAAAAGTGTGTATCCAACCTTTGCTTGAAGACTGCCAGTGAGGGGGAGCTCACCACCTCCTTAGGCAGCCTATTCCACTGCTGAACTACTCTGACTGTGAAATTTTTTTTCCTGATATCTAGCCTATATCGTTGTACTTGTAGTTTAAACCCATTACTGTGTGTCCTCTCCTCTGCAGCCAATGGGAACAGCATCCTGCCCTCCTCCAAGTGACAACCTTTCAAATACTTAAAGAGGGCTATCATGTCCCCTCTCAACCTCCTTTTCTCCAGGCTGAACATTCCCAAGTCCCTCAACCTATCTTCATAGGGCTTGGTCCCTTGGCCCCAGATCATCCTCGTCGCTCTCCTCTGTACTACGTCCTTCTTGAAGTGAGGCCTCCAGAACTGCACACAGTACTCCAGGTGTGGTCTGACCCGTGCCGTATACAACGGGGCTATGACATCTTGTGATTTTGATGTGATGCCCCTGTTGATACAGCCCAAAATGGCATTCGCCATCATAACCAATAGTCATATAGCCACAATTATAGTTTTTTTTCTAATATGCTCTATCCAAAGATTCCATTTTGTCTTAAAATACAATATTAGTTTATCTTTGACATATCTTATTAATTTCACCATCTGGGCAAGTGCTAACATTGTTATATGCTAATCAAATATAGTGGGTTTCTCCTTTAACTTACAATTTTTCACCCATATGATCCTTGCTGCCATTCTTAATATTGCTCCATATTTTTATCTTTTTCCTTGTCCAAAAATCCTAAGATTCCAGATTTAAGGCTATGTCCAAATTGCTCATTTGTAGGTCCACCACATGTGAAACACTTCCCTGCATTCCCAACATCTATCTGATATGCCTTTATTTATTTTTGATAATTTGTGTACCAACAGTAACACAGTTTATAATAGTTTTCCTTAATATAATAGCTATTTATCAATGTCAAATCTTAACTCCACATTTTTGGACAGGTTTCCAATGAAATATTATGTCCAAGATTCCTTGCCTAAGTAGTCATAAAATCTTTGACCACCTTGTCATCCAATAATAAACATAATTCATACATCTTCTTAATTAAATTATTGTCATTTTTACATAAATATATCTCTAATTGTGATTTTTCCAGTTCAAGTCCCCAACCCTTCCTATCTATTTTGAATCTATCCTTAATCTGTCTATATTACCACCAATCCAAATACTTATATTCTTGCACTCATTTCTCACAACATTTAATTCTAAAGTGTATTATCCCTTCTTCTGTATATCCGTATAATTTAACCAATTACTTTCTATTGCTGCTTGCCCTCCAAACAGGACTTCCTGTGGTGATAACCATAGAGGAATATTAAAATATAGTTTCATTTTATACTTATTCCATACCATAACCAAAGCAAATCTTAAAACAAGATATAAAAATGTTTATTTGCTTTCACCATAGGTATGAGAGCCAGCCAAAATTCAGACCTGAACCTTCTAATGTTAATAAACTCTAATCTCTCAAAGTTATGCACTCTTTTATTCAAACTAATGTACATCAAAATGCATCCTTAAGTTTAGTAGTGATATTTGTATTCTAAGCACTTGATGCAATGCTTGTAGGACAGAACTGGTGGAGAACAATTTAACATTAGCAATTTCAGGGTGTAGCATTTATTATGCCATGTATATTATTAAATCCTTGTCTCAAAAAATGCCAGAGATTGCCCAACAAGTTTAACAGGAGAGATGCCAAAGTACTCCGAAATAGAGAAACAAAAAAGCAAAGTCCTCATTGCTGTGAACCATGAGGAAATTACTGCAGTGTAGGCAGCATGCCAGCATTACAGTACAGAGATGCAGTAACATTTCCAGTCATTTGGAAAACAGTGAGAGCATTTAAATAAGTCTAATCTTTTCAGAGTGCCATTCATTTCAGAAAGCTCTGTCAAGATCTTCCCAGATCTATCACCTGATGTGATCTAATCTGCATTGCCTCATAGCAATGTAACATGCTGTTTTACAAAACCTCATGAATGCACCTCATAGAAGGAAATCCTTTGCAAATAATTTGATAGGAAAGATGAGAATCAATAAATGTTATGCCAAGCCCTGCTCCAAGCCCTTACAATACAATGACATGGCCTAAGAAATTAAATGTGGCAGACTGTTCTAACAAAACCAACATGGAAGCATTTCTTGTGTTCACCTACAACTATTATTCACCAGTGCTATCATTAGCTTAGCCTGAATGTTTGAGATTGAGTTCAAAATGGTGATCTTCACAATTCTTGAGAACTCTATTTCACACCTGTCAAGATGATCAAGTCATATGCATTTCTCATAATTTCAATCCAGAACTTTATCTGTGTTGAAGTTTAAATTGATTTTATCATCAGATAATCTTAGAAAATTGTGGGCTGCTGAGATAATCCTATCACTTTCAAGAGCTAATGGTCCCTAAATAATTTTGAACAGCTCCACTAGATGAAAGTCAGCTGACCTATGGTGGTGGTAAAGAATGTTTTTTTTTTGCTCCCATTACCATAATTTCACATGGTGATAAGTATGCTTGATCTTACATTCCATATGATTCTGTGTGAGTTTTCACCAACACTGAATTTGTCTCTCTACTTAGAATCCACAAGTTCTTTGGTATATCAGGGTTCTAAAGTGCTGCTATGCAGTAGGGCATCAGAGAGCAACCTAGATAGTCTAGTTTTGCAAGTTGTTTTTCCTGACTCCCCAACAGCATTCTGGAAACCAACAAGATCCATAAGTCTCCAGGGCAGCTTCCTTGCTCTATAGGAGAGCTAACATCAACTGACCTTCAGCTGGTGGTGATCTGACCATGACAATGTTCTTGGTACAGAAAAGTAGGAACAACATACTATCTGTTTCAAAGACTTGTTGAGTCTTTTGAACAGACCTCCCCAAACCTGAGAGCCAAAGGCCACATATATATAATATAATTTAAAGAAGGACAACCACTGAGGAAAACAAAACAGGGAATTCTAGGCATGAACATTGGTCCCCAGAATATTTAGTCTGGTTGTCTCCAATCATGTGCCACCTCTGCTAGCCATGGACAGCTAACACCTCAAAGCAATGATGTGGCTGTTGAAGAGGGCACCCACCAGAAGGTTCTGAGGATCCTGGTGTGAATGATGTCTTTATTCCAGTGAATACAACTGGGCCAGCATGTTGTTTTTAAGTCTCTTATTATGTTCCACTTTTCAAAGTGGCAACTAGGATTTCATTAAACCAAAGTTGCCTACCTTGGGGTGGGGGGAGAAACACAGAATACTGAGCTTTTTATATCTTTGTCATAGCTTCCTCACTGTTGTCAATATAAAGAAAAAGTAGTAACAATAGTTTGAAAAATGGGGGGAGGAGGAAAGAGATTGGAGGATGCTTGCAGCTGTATTGCTCCAGGGGCCTGAAATTCCACTTCTGCTGAATTATTGTGGGCTGGCCTTCCTTTTCAGGTGCTGTGTGGCTACTTAACTCTCAAGGTTAAAACTAGTTCCACCATTAGCAAATGAGGATTAAACTAACACCATGAAAAGCTATGGGATCAGAGTCTGCTAGGATGTTCCAAACCTTAGAGGAAATGATGGAGGAGTACAGATTCTTTTTTGCAAAGCTGTATAATGAGAGGAAGGAATGTTAGGTATTCTCTGCTAAAGGAGGATCCCACCAAGTCAGAGAAAACATGAGATGCTTTGATGTAACAATCTCTACAAAAGAGATAAAATCAACTATTAAAAATCTAAAATGGAATAAAGTCCCTGGTTTAGATGGGCTTGCAAATGAATTCTATATCACATAGATGAAGCAGCTCTGCACTTAAGAGAAATTATTTGCTAGGCAAGCAGGATGCTACTGATTAGTCCCAAGTAGGGATGTGTGTCTGAATGGTTTATTCCCCTCTTGTGACTCCTCATAGCCCACCATCTGTATTTTCCTAAGGTCAAACACACCATTTTCAAGCAGTTTTTATTCTGATACATGTGTTCTTGAACAATGAGTCTCTTGCTGGAGGTAGGCATAGTGGATTCTGATAAAGTGAATCCATTATAGTAGCTTGTAAGAGCTTGCTGTAGACTTGTCATATCCTATTCCTTTTAGCTGTTTTATGTTGATACTAGCAGATAAGCCCATTGTAGGTGTAATATAATGGGCTCTGCCCCCCCTCCCCAGCAGTGGCGGTAGCTCACCCGAGAAGTGGCAGTGGGCTGGCAGTGTCTCCGGCGGCGTGAACAAGGCCCATAGTAGAGTAGGTGGCCACAGGGACTTGGAGCAGGCGGGACAGGCAACACTGAACAACACTGGGCAGGGAGCTCCCCGCCACCTCCACCCTGGGTTGTTCAGGCTCAGCTCGAGAAGCAGATGGATCTGGGCAGGTTACAGTTGTGTGGGCTCACTATCGGTGGGGGGGGGCAGCTTCAGAGGCAGGCAGTGAGCGCATGAGGCCAGCAGGTTGTTAGGGGCATGGGCAGAGTGGTTTTCCAGATGAAAAATTAGTTTTCCAGATGACAAAGACAAAAGTAAACAACAATAAAATTTATTTATTAACTCACCAAGAAAGTAATGCATATAAACTAATAAACAAGAGCAATAAAGTACTGCTGAATAAATCAAACAAGATACAACACTAAGCATATAAATGTCACACATGTCACACGCCTTGCTCAAAGTGTGGTATAAACACACAAAGATGAAATATGGAAATAAGTTGCTTGTGAGAAGGCTGCTCAAATAAAGATTAGCAGCACAATGCTAAATAGAGTTAAAATCTTTTAAGTCTCCTGAAGTCAATATGTTCACAAGGGTGTAATCATATTTAAGACTGCAGTACTTGACACTCATTTTATTCAGACTATATGCAAGAAAAGAAGAATCTGTGTCATCTGTTCCACGTAATATTTCTGGTAAGGCCTAGGAGGAGGAGTGTCTCATGGCTTAAACGCCACTCAGCGCTTAACACCCATTCGGGGCGCCCCTGAGTGCATCCTCCTCCAACCGGCTTGCTTGTCTGTCCAGAAGCCAGCCAATCTCCTTCTGTCCCCGACCCCTGACCACTCCCTCCTCCTTCCACAGCTCAGGCTGCAGATCCCTGCTGCATGAGATCTGCCCCTGCCAGTGAGTTCCTTGCCTAGGGGCCTCCAGCCAGCAGCCTTTCCAGGTCCTGAGGGGAAGAAGAGGCCATTAGCAGAGTTCTTCCACCCCACCCCTAGTCTATTAATACTCGTTGAGTCACGACTGAACAAATAAGTCATCCACAGGGATTTGTTAGCTAGATGAAACATGCAGAGAAACCATAAAGGCCTACAGTACATACAATAGTAATTTAAGACAACAATGAAGATTATTGCAGTTGAGCAGTAATCATTCTATATATGCTTCAATTTTTCAAATGTTAGCCAAAATGGGTAAGGAATTGTTCACTTTTCAAATTAGCATTCTAATTTATTAAATCACTTATACCACGGCTTTCCCTCCCTCCACGGGGACTCAAAGTGGATTACAGATATATGGATCAAGCAAATGATACAACTAAGAGCACTAAAATAATTTAAAACAACCAGCATCTCCAAAATAAAAATAATTAGTGGTTCCTTAAAATGTCTCCCAAATATTACCACATTGTAGAATCTTTTTAAAACAGCTAAAATATATCATCTCCTGGCCTTGATTCGTATCAGCAGGAATGCCTACACTCCACCACAACAAGTTCACTCATCTAAGCAGGGCCTTCTGCAGGTGTCAATGTACAAATGGACATGTATGGGCTGGGCTAGAGTGTTACATCCTTCTTAGATAACAAAATTAGAAATTAATAGCTTTCAGAATAAATAGAACATTAGAATGCTACAGTCTCAGAGACAGAATGAAGTTGGAAAAAAGCAGCAGCTCCAAGTCCAGCACATGCAATAAAGTCACCAGCTTCATTGGTCTATGCTACAGCACAGCTGACACTGCAAAAACTGGTGCAATATAATGAAATCTAGGCACCTACACATCTCAGAGTGTTGAAGTGCTACACAGAATTCTACAGCAAAATTCTACACAGAATTCACAGCAAAAAAAAAAAAAAAGACAAGGTTCTTCTCCATGGAAGTACAGAATACTTTCCTTTAGTTCATGCAAAACTCTCTTCCCCAGTAGAAGATCCTAGAAGGGCCTACATTGTGTGCTGTCCTCAAATGTGCGAGTGTGTCTTTGTAATAATTCACTTGCATATTAAAAAGGGAAGGACACTGCAGAAAGTAGTGTAAATGTAGAGGAAATACTTAGTATAGGGATAGCATTAAATGAATTTTCCCTGAGAAAATTATGTAAATTCTTTAATCAATCAATCATTAGATATCTATACCATCACCTCTTGAAAGACTCGTGGCAGTGTACAATAAAACCCCATAAAATGACCATCGCCTAACAACTGACCAGATGGCGAAAACTTCCTAACCCTCACCCATCCCAGACAGCCACCCAAGGCGAGAGTCGCAGGTGTTAATGCAAGGACCTGATCCCATGGAGGGGCCCAATAGATTTTAACCCTGGCCTCACTTCATTATTAAAAGGCTTCAGGCTCTTTTTTGGGAGGGGGATGTTTTAAAAAGACCAGAATGTATGTGTGTGCATGTAGGAGAGAATTGGGTATGAAGGGTAAAGAAAGAGATCCTTGCTGGTATTCTACATGGCTGTTTGCATGTATATTAACTTGTTCTAACCAGTGGCTTCTCTTTCTTCCTAATTCCAATTCTCTTTCCCCATGATTTCAAGACAGGAACCATGTGCTTTGCTTGAAAAATGTTTTTAATTAAAGGTACTTAAAAGGTACATGCATGCACGTGATTCACAAAAATGGACATAACAAGAACTAATCTACATATTTATTATTATACTATGTGATCAGTTATAAAATTTCCAAGCACATTTGTATCCTATCCTGATACACTTACCTGAATCTCTTCTACAGCTACACTTATCCATGCCTATACTATGCCTTCACTATTGCTACTAGTAAAGCTTATATCAATAACTCATCACTGCACTCAAGTAGCCATATGTCTCTTTAACTGTCTTATACTTCCATGTATTGTTACATTTTATATGCTTGCCTACCCTATAGTATGCGCTATGATGTACTGGTCTCAACTGAACTAATCAACTGTGCCATCTAATAAAACAGGTTTCATCAAAAATTATAGGGCATATATGCAAAATGGATAAGGCAGCAATTAAAACAACAATAATAAATATGTTTTAACTTCCTTTAGCATTTACAGCAACATTTAGAAAAGTCAGGATCATTATACAAATGTTTTTTTCAATCTACAGATATTTACAGCATATAATTTAAACTGAAAAACAATTTAAACTGAAAAACTTGCTTGTGGCAATCTCTACAGATTCTAGCAGACAGATACCATGATATAAAGAAATGTTTTTGTGGTCAAGGCAGAGTGCAGTTTGCTTTACAAATTACAAGAGCACGTGAACAACAGATTTTCTAATGCAGACAGAGTTTGTAACATAATAGACCTCCTGTGATGGTTAAGTGTAATCTGCTGATTGGTCCAGAACATAATGAGATTTGTACTGATGCTGCACTTTATCTATTTTGTTTTCTTACAACATAGTCCTAAAGTACTCTACTGTAGATGTTCAGTGCAGTGTGGATGAGCGGATGCAAGCACTAGCATTCCCAGTAACACAGCATCCTTCTATCTATGACAGAGGTGTTTGCACTGAGCATATAAACAATTTGGTCTGGCTTACACTCCAGATGTGCAAACTGCTCATCTTCCAGCTTTTCTTTTCCTAGTGTCGCCTTTGTGTATGTTGGAACAGGATTAGTCCAGGATTTGTGTCTTATCCACAGTCTTTCATCTGTTGTATTCTGAAACAGAACAAAAAAGTAGCAGATCATAATTTTAACATCATAGTCATCCAAAAACAGGCTCAAGGAAAGGTGAATGTGGACTGCCACTGCAAACAGGCATGTGGTTGGCTGGGGCTCTGGTCGGCTGAGCACTGCAAGGCAGAACTGAGCCTGGTCATAACAATCACCATTGGCGGACACTGGCAGAACAAGCAAGCCTGCCTTACATGCCTAGGGAGGGGGAATCAAATGCCTTAAGTTGCCTAAATAGAAATGCAGCTGAAGACTTGCAAACAGAAATCATTTTGAACACCCATCACCATGTACGTGTGTGTGGTGTGGTGATGGGAAGATAGGGTGACAAATGCCAGCTGCAATATGTTCTTCATTAGATTCCCCCTTCTTGTTCAGACTCTGTACATAGTCTTAGTAGGCAGTCACAGCAGCAGGATCAATTTCTTCTGAAACGAATGATAAGGCTGGGGGGATTAAGAAGCACATAGGCATCTGGCTTGCATTCATTCTGTTTTCTTTTGCACCAGCCATAAGATGACAGCACGTCAGCTTTAATGGGATTATTTGGAAGAAAAGGAAAAGAAGGGCTGAGGAACATGTCTGCAAATGGACAGGCAAGCAGCCAGTGCTTTGCTCAGCCCTACAAATCAAAGTAGGGTAAAATCACAGCAATTCCTCATATCAGTCATATGGCTACTTGCTTGCCTACCTTAAGAGGACCCTTTTGGGTGGCATGTGGTAAATAAACAGGGATCTAGAAAGCTAATGGTGACTTACCAAAAGTATATGATGCTCCAGCCACACCCTTTTCTTCCTGTTCCTGATGACGGAGGAGTCTGATGACTAAACAGCACATGATGCTGGGAGATCCATACTCCCCGTTAAATAGCACTGGAGATCTGCATTGGATGAGATTAGGCTTATCCCTCCTCCCCAGGGCAGTTTTACCAATCAATCTCTCTCATCTCCCCCCCTCCCCCACCAAGGTTCAACCCCACCCCCTGGCATGTGTAGGACAAAGTCCTTGTGCTATAGATGGGCTCTATGAGGAGTGAACATTGGCCTCTGGAAGGCGTTCCAGAGAACACAGTCTGAGGAGCAGTGGCACAGAAGCAGAAGAGTGGTAATCTTCCAGCATGGGCTGTCTGCTCTACAGTATCATGATTTATCCAGCTGCTGTGTGAAAAAGTGGCTTCTGGGAGCCTGTAAATTGGAACAATCTTACCAAGTACCCAGAATTTGTGAGTGTGTGTTTGTGACTTAGAGCCCTGAGATTAAAGAGATTTACTTCTCCTCTCATCTTGGATTTGCGACTACTCATATTTTACTGTTAACAACGTTTTCTTTAAAAACAAAACAAATAAACAAAACACAAATTTCATACCTCACCTTGCAATAAAAACTGTGTTTGTTTAAACAGCACTTCAGGTATTGAATAAAGCACCCACAACACTGACCACTAACTTGCAAGACTGCATCCTCCCAGATACCTCGAGAAGAGAATTTTGCTGGAGATTCCTGGCCCAAAACAGGCCTGATTGTCATCAACAAGGGCTAAGGCATTTTCAGTCCTAATCCTAACCCTCTGGAATGTTCTTCCAAAATTCAGGCCCTGCAGTTTCTTTTGCAGTTCCGCAATGCTGTAAAACTATCCTATTAAATACTTGAGTAAGGAGGAACTATGAACTGGTAAGATTTTATCTTTTGGCATTTAAGCCTCTCATTAAAGGTTCTGATGCTTCACTTCTTTTAGATGGTTGCCATATTGGGTAGGCTGGGTAAGAATGGATTTTAATACTTTTATTGTTATTTGCTGTACTTATGGCTAGCTATGGGTTCTTTGACTACTGTAAGCAGTCCTGAGTCCCCCTTTAGATGGGATGGGCAGGGTAACAATCTACAGATTAAACAAAAAACAAACAAACAAAAGGCAAGGAAACATTGTGCTGACTTGAAACATGAGAACTGAAATGGAAGTGAAGTACATTTTAGAAGGACCCAACACACTAATAAAGAAGGATGAAATGTGCTGTTATAAAGGGGAAATTAAGGCAGAGGATAAGAGAAAATCAATGTGGTGTAATGACTGAGAATCTCAGACTAGTATCTGGAAGACCCAGTTTTTAATCCCTACTTGTGCCATGGAATTTCATTGGGTGACCTGAAGCCAGCCAGTCACATTTTCTCAGCCTAACTTACCTTGGAGGTGAGGAGAGTAATGTAAACTGCTCTGGGTCCCCATTGGACACTAAGGCAGGGTATAAGTGAATGAATAAATAAACTTGTTCCTGATATCCCACAACAGGATAGAAAGCACGGTGTGTGGGATGGAGGAAGAGACCAAACTTCACACACACAAAAAGATAAAATGTTTTCAGCTAGGGGAAAGAATCCAAAGAACTCACTGATTATGAGTTACCTTGTGTCCATGTCTCTCCCCCCCTCCATTTCTGTTTCACTTTGCTTTGTGCATGGCAGCTTATTCAGGCCTCATGTGACAAATAAAATCTGCTGGAATATGAAACTAAAATACAAATCCTAAGAGGCATTGTGATTATGAAAATGCCTAAGGTGCTGTCAACTTTATGAGCTACAAGTCTCAAAACAACTTGCTTTCTCTTACAGTTCTCCAACAAAACTTTGAAAGAATGAGCTAATTACAAATTGAGATGAGACAAGTCTACTCAACATTTTTATCCACAAGACACTTTCCTCTTACAAAGATAAAACACAAGTATTAAATATAAAACATCATACCAACCAGTTCATAAACCCATAGAATCAACAACATACTTCAATCAGTCCTAGGGATGTTAACAACTTGCTAAACAATATACAGCACAACTTTACTAAATTCAGTTCCCATCAAAGCCTACAATGTACCGTATATACTTGTATATAAGCTGACCTGCATATAAGCTGAGGCACTGAATTTCACCACAAAATGCTGGAAAACCTTATTGACTTGCATATAAGCCAAGGCTGGTGTTTGGATACTGGCTTTTCCCACCCCCACCCTCATGTCTAGTCTGGCAGCTTAAAAAAAAACCCACATATAAGCCGAGGGAGACTTTTTCAGCTTTAAAAAAGGGCTGAAAAACTTAACTTATATGCGAGTATATACAGTAAGCCTTTCCCCCCTCTAATTATTTAAAGCATATTTTAGGGGACATCCTGCTCCTTATAAATCTAAACTTATGCCTGTAATTATATTCATGATTACAAATGATTATCTCAATAGCTTGATGGCATTTTCTTCTTTGAATGCTTTTATCCAGCAGAGTAAAGAACATTTAAGTTCCTTATTAGCATTTCTCAGAACTTTACACCAGCACTTTATGCCACTTAGCCATAATTAATTAGCACCAATTCATACAGTTAACACCATACACCCTTGAATCACAGATGCCATGTGTGTGTATGGAACAAGCACGTGAGAGAATGCTGCCAGTGAGTCCATATTAATGTGTAATGTTGAGCTTGCAGCAATCCTCACAACTGTATGGCTAAGCCAATGTCAAGAAAATATATAACCTTATAACAATTAAAAACAAGTTAAAACAAAAACACAAGGGCTCAATTCTGCATGAGTAGAACAAGGAACACAACAGTCTCTCTCACTGCCCACATCTCTATGCTGTGTGCTGCAGCTTAGCTGGTATGTCCTTCTAAACTAAGAGTCGTTGGAATCTCACCTGAAAGCATGTCCTCCAAGTTCTACTTGCAGTAAAAGCAGAATTTCAAGAGAGCACTCAGGAAAGGAGAGGCTATTTGGCACCTTAAGGTGATGTACATTTAAAAAATCAATTAAAATACAAAACACTCAGCACAAAAGCAATGTATTGAGTGTGGAGGTTACAGTGACCAGAAAATACTATTCCACAACTTAGGACATTTCTGCACACCGGTAAAAATAGCGTTATGCCAGCTGAATGGCATAGCGCTAAATATTATCGCGCCTCCCAGCCACTCCTCTTGCTGTCTCGCTCTAGCCTGCCACCTTTTCATGCTTCTCACCCTTCACAATTGCTGCTGAAAATGGTGGAAGAGAACAATGTGCTTTATGTGAGACTCTCTTCTGCCTGTCAATCAAGCCAGACAGCCAATTCCTCCATGTTTTAAAGGTCCTGCAATACCTGCTATTTTTTTCAGTTAATACTTCTCCATTTAAATACCTATGCATAGTGCTTTTTGAACCCCACCCCCTATGGAGTCACGAGTCTTTAAATACTTTTAAACATTAATCTCATTCCTGATTTTTTTTGGGGGGGGGACTTTAGAGAGGCATGTTTTGTGTCACAGCTTTGGAAAAAAATACTTTTTATTTCTAGCACTGCCTGCACGCTTGTGCGACTATTTTTTTTGCTCCAGGCTGTTCTCCATTTTTAAAAAGCACTTCCCGTCCACCATAAGAAGGGTAAAGGATGTGGGTGCGATGGTGGGACACTGAAGGCGGAAGTAGCACTTCTCCGCCTCCATACATTTCTTTGAATGGTGGCCTGCTGGTTGTCTGTTTTTGGGATTCACCAGCTCGTGCTTTACAATGGCGTATATAGCAAGCAGTTTGCTGCCCGAATGCGGGAGGTTGGCAACATCGTGCAGAGCAGCTGGAATATAATGACTACATTAGGTAAGCATTTCACTATATTTATTGCATGCAGAAGAAGCTCTTACTCTCATAGGCTGGCACTTAGAGTTAGAAGAACCACAATTCAAATGACTGCAAAACCCCCAAAACTTGGCAAAACAAAAACTTCTAAAACAAGAAACCTAGAGAGTCCTCCCAGAGAAGAAAATGCAGATAAGATATCAGTACAGATCTGCTGTTATTGTCTGAAGGACAAGTTCACTGGTTCAAGGTCTCACTTGATAATTATAGTACACAAGGGCGAACTACATGAAGGTTAACATGAACAAAGCACTCCTAAATTTGTTTATGGCTTTAGTACATTAGCACTTGTAACTCAAACTATGGGGGGAAACTAACCAGTAAACTTGTCATAATACAGCTTGGCACTAAGAGGGGTATAGTAAGACTCCAAAATAGGTATGTAAGAATATTCAGGATATAGGAAATACAACCCCTGGTTCTGCATGCAAAAGACACAGCACATTTGACATGGCTCATATTTGATCTCAGCATACTACATACTTTGCTTGCAATTAATTCTTTATACTTAGCAAGGAAGGTAAGATGTAATTTATTTTGCCACAAAATAGGTACAGGTTTTTTATTACTTGTTGCTGCTAATGGAACACCAGCTTGTATTCCTCTGGATGTTCAGAGTTAAAGGCAGAGCAAACAGAATTAAGTAGCATAGATACTTAGCATAGATCCCCAAGTCTCACAAGGATACTTTAAAGCAGATTTAAAAGCTTCAACAATACTATGATAATCGGCTTGTGCGAAACACCAGCCACTGTACTACAACCTAAAGCTCTAATCATTCTGGTCGCTGATTACAGTTTACTCATTATGAAATACTGTCCTGTAAGACATAATGACATAGTCTGCAGGAACACAGACCTAATTTAATGTTTGCACCATGTCCCTTTTAAAAACTCAGTATTTTTAGGCTACAGTTTCTGCTTTCCCATGCATGTGTACACACTAAACAGGATGCAAAAACCAAGCAAAGCCGGCTTCTGCTTATTTTCAGCAATTTGCTCTCCACAATCATGCAGATGTACAGGGACAAGCAGTAATAAGGATGAATCATCACCCCCCCCCCATTATGACCTAGTCACAGATTGTTAAACTGCAGCATTAGTAAAGACTGAGACTGTAGAAACCCAACTGCAAAGCTTTATAAAACAGAAGACAGGACAAGATTTAAAACTGGTAGAAATTTAGATTTGGATTAGTGCCTAAATATTCCAAAAATTACCCCAGATGTAGGCTGGCAGCTGCAGAAGCTAAGAGTAGAAAAATCACAGGAACAAAGTTTACAACAGATGTCAGCAAAAACTATATTGTTAGTAACACAAGGCTAACCACTTGACTGTTAGTTTACTATAAAGTCAGCTCAAATGGGAATATCGAGGTCTTGGACTAGAGTCTGAACTTGACAGAAAGAGGTGTGCAGTGGGGATGCAGTAATGTGAAGAGTAGGGATGTGTAATTCAGCTCAGATAAGTCCAAAAATATTCAAATCAATGCTGATTTGGGGTTTTGGTGGGCTTATCCAGGCCAAATTGCATATTCCATTAGTCTAAACGAGCTGAATCAGTGAAGCCTGAATCAATTCAGGCTTGATTCATCTGTCTGGCAGGGTCTTTAAATGTCTTCCCAGCAGCCCCCTCTGAAACTATGAAGAGCGGGCTCTGCACAGCCTCAGACATTATCTGCTGGGGAGAATGACTCCAACGGGTACTGTTCTGGGTGGGGGAGGCATCTAAATGGACCTAGGTCCATTTAAATGCTTCCCCCCATCATGTATTCCCACCCACCCACCCTAGGGCAAAGCCTGACAAACATGATCCTCAGTTTTTTGTCAGACTCTGCACTGGGAGGAAGCATTTAAATGCCCCAAACAGCTGATCTGCAGAGAGAGGCTTATCTCTTTGGATCAGCTCTTTGTTATGCTGTGGCTAAATTGATTTGGCTGTACTCAAATCATCCAAATCCCTATACCAATAATGGGTATAATTTGGGTACACCCAAATCGATTCAGACCAAATTAAAACAGTACCAATTTTTTTCTTGGTGTACATCTCTAGTTCAGAGGAGGACATTTAACAAATGACAGACCTAAAGCAGGGTTTTATTGAAACAACAAGCCATGTCAATCAATTACACAAATAAAAATTATTATTCAGGATGTGATTTAGCTTATCAGAGAGTTTAAAGGTAATTTTTTGGGGAGGGGGGAAATAAAAGGAGACATTTCTTCTAAAATATAACAGTTTACTAATCAGCAAATCTGATGAAGAGGTAAAATGCAAGACAATTTATTAGAAATTTTAAATAATCTTCTAATTTTCATTAATTGATTCTTGTTCTCAAGAGGAAGTCATCATGGTTTACAAAGCCATGATGTTTCTCCAAAGAAATACTATGAACACACAACAGGAACTGTTGTACAATTCTTATAGAAATAGCTCAGTCTGATCAGAAATAGATATTTTAGGACCACATTGATTAGTGTGACTTGCTTTGTTTTCTTCAAGTAAGACAAAATCACAAGCAGCAATATTAATCTTTACAATGTCAATGGAAGCTAGGTTGGAGCACTTTACTTGCTAGCACTGGCTCATGTACTTGGAGCATTAAAAATCAATAAGAAGAAACTGTTCCAAAGCTGCTTCCCAGCTATGACCTCATAGTTTAATTGTTATTTTCTGAGAGACAACAGTAAATGGTTCTGTGATTTCTCAACAAATTTGCTTATTTTGCAAAGTTATACTAAGTTTTGACAGTGCCTAAATATTCCAAAAATTATCCAGGCTTTATAATTATTGTAAAAGACGCTATTTTTAGACATAAGAATTTTTATCCTTTGTGTTCAGAGGTATTCTTGGCTTTCTTTGACCATACTTCCTGATTGTTCTTAAAGCATATAAAAAAGACCAGAAAGTAGCTGGGTTGCTGAATATTCAAAACAACTGAACAGTCTTCATCATTCAAACTCCTCTAGCAGATTCTTCAGATTCTACTTTTGCCATTTAACTTGTCTTATTATTCTTTTAATTTTCAAGAGCTAGTTTCCGACATAATCGAAGTGTCAAATTCTCTCTTCTTACCCATTAAATACATCCTGTGATAATTTTCAAACAATACATTTTATTCATCTTTACCTTATTTTAATGAATATATTAATAATGCAGGCATGTCTAATGTAATGATTTGATTAAAGCATCATCTATAGATGCTGTAAAGGGGAAACAAACTCATATCCTGACCACTGTTATGATGGAAACAAGGGGTTGTCAAATACACATCCAGGAAAGCAGAATTTTGCCATATGTGCATTCTAAGAAATACAACTCTTCAAAAGCTCCACTGAGAATGCTCTCTGCTTTCCTGACAACCTTGAACCATGACAGAGAAAGGAATTCAGTGTGGAAATTGCTGATGTCTGCTGGAGAATGAAAGTCTTCCACTCATCATTGCCCAACCTAAAAACATTGCACAAGCTGATGTACTAGGCAATCATTCTATCTAGTTCAATGTGTTTAAAAATCAGAAGTCATTGCATTGGCAAAACAAATGTATTCCAAAAATGTATTTTGTATAGCCATTTACACTTATAGATCAGATTTATGGCACAGCTTCTAAAATATAAATAAATCAAGCCTGCTACAAAGCATAATCCATCCATTGCTATAATATAATGCTATAATACTTTGGTGATCACCTATACAAAAAAGGCTACAGATTTCACATGCTCTGATTCTTCCACCACAGAACTAAATTTGTATGAATTATGTATTTATTTCTATCAGATAATAAGCAACAGCAAAGGGCTACTTTTTTCTGGCTGCTGCTTTAATCCATCTACTGAAATCACCCTTTCCTTCTTCAAGGACTTCACTGAGATACTACAATGAGTAAACAATTTGTTATATCTATCAATAATGAGGATTTGATATTGTGAGGTAAAAGCAAGGAATATGCTGGAAGTTAACATTCCTCGATGGATCAAATAATATATTTACTATGTGTGTATCTTGCGCCCACATTCCTCCAATAATGTTTGCAATTATAGCATAATACTTTAAAAACAGCAGTCATTATGAATGTCTCACAGTGAAGCCTCCTTTTAAGGATGACTATAATTCTTTGTCCCCCCTCCAACCTTTGTTTCTATTTCTCTCATTAGAACCTTCCTTTAGCATTCTTCCCCCCAACCCCCATCATATTTATCATGTAGCCTCATGGGCCATATGTGGTAATTGTAAAAAAAAAAAAAGAACAGGAAGGAAAACTTATGGTAACACATCTTTTAAAAAACTTCTTCACCCTTACCTGTATCTTTGCTGTGGAGACTGTTTTTCGGTTGACTTAAAAACATGTCCAATGTAATACAAAGGAAAAAATAAAAAGTTCCAGTTTGTTGCAAACCACGTCAAAGTGAAAGGTGCATCAAATTTCTTAAAAGTCAGTTTTGCTAGTTGAGTTGAGCCTGACCAGGAGGAACATACACCAAGGACCACCACCACTCCCCAGAAAAACTTCTTAAGTTGAGTTACAGAGCATGTCCAGCAACATCGGCTTCCTCTTCCACCAGCTTCCATCCCAGCTTGTACCTGGGCTTCTGCTGGGGCTGGGGAATCACGGGAACGATCATCCCCTTAGAGACAGAGAGAGAAAATTCTTGTTAGAATTGATGGAGAGTATTCTAAAGCATTTTACTTTCCAAGAACTAAATCCTAAACCACATGATGGTATGGATGTATTTTGTGCTCGGTTTTTTTTTTTTTACTCAAATACAAAAATAAACATGAAGTCACTGTAAGTGAATGTGCAGAGAAGAGGGAGACTTACCAGGAAAAAAGGGGAGCAACTTATCAGGAGAAAGAGAAAGGCCTAGACCACGTTGCTAGTGTCACAAAGGGAGTAATGTTACCATACTGTCAACTTCCAGGCAATGCGCTGGTATTAGGCAAAAATACCATAGTAAACCTGACTTCTACCTAAGAGTTTTTGCCCAAATAGTATAGCATTGTCTGGAAGTTGCTACTGTGATAATGTCACTTCCTGTGTGACAATGGAGGCATGGCCTAGGCATTCCTCTTTGTACTGGTAAGTCTCCCAAATGGCCAACTGATCGGTGGTAGGAGGACAGGTCCTATTTATAGGATGTTAATTATATAATAAATGTCTAAGGAAAAAAATATCACAGCTAGCAACATGCTTTGTTCGCATGAATACGGTTGGATAACATTGTAATCTTTGCAAAACACTTATTGTATATGTTCACAGACCCACAACCTATTTAGAACGTAAGAATATATTCCTACATTTTAAATCTGCCACAGAACAATAATAAACAGAAAAGTAAAATGCCCATACACGTATTTGCTATGTATAGCTCTTCAATGTACACTCTTAAACAGAGGTGTTAAATACACTTACAAAGGTGTTTGCACTGCACAAGTAGCATGACACACAATACTTCACGGATCACTTTACTATGAAAATGATCTGACACATCAGGTATTGAATTTCGAAGGATGCTCTTATGATCTCACGCTGGAAGGAGTAAAAAACACTCTAGCCAAAACAAGTTGCACCACTTTCTGAAGTAGTCTGTGTCTTCATTCCAGAATGCCTTCTTTGTTTGACCTGGCTATGAAAATCACCTCCTACACCCTACAGTATAAATAGCAGGAGTTCATTTCCAATGAAATGCTCTGAGATTTAAGTACTTTTCAAGTGCTTTTGACTTAGGTCCTCATAAACCTTCAGAATCATCACCACCTAAGCAGACTGTTCTCTAATTTACAGTTTGAAAATCCTGAGACATCAGAAAAACAGCTGTGCCAATGAAACAGGGACTGTGACATCTAGGATCACCATCAGTCCAAAACAACTCATTCTCTTGCAACTTAGGCCCCGTGTAATAACAGGTTAGCTCAAACAACAACCTTAAGAGAGGTGGGGCAAGTAGAAGGCAAAGTGAGAACAAATGCAGAAAACACAGGGACATCAAGAGAAAGACTCAACAATACTCACAATAGTTGTATTTATACACCCTTTCCTGGCCATTATACTGACCTTCCAATAATCCTGTCATGCCCACAGTCCAGCACAATTTTCTATGTTGTATCTCAATGCTCATACGCACAAGTTTGTTGCACTGGAAAAGCTGCCCTAGTCTTGAGGACATTTTCACCAAACACTTCTTAAGATTCCTCTCTATGGTTTATTCCTTTCACATGTTGTGATACAACTGCAGATACCTCAGCATTTACAAAGGATAATGTACACAAGTAAGGGTTGCATAAAGCATCCAGACTGAATCTAAAAATTATCAATGGCTTTTTGTTAATTGCCTTTCCACTGCTCGTTCCTATGGCATATTACCCTGACCTGAATGGCTCAGGCTAACCCAATCTTGTCAGATCTCAGATGCTAAGAAGGGTTGTCCCTGGTTAGTATTTGGATGGGAAACCACCAAGAATTTACAGGGTTGTAACACAGAGATGGGCATTGGCAAACCACCTCTAAACATCTATTGCCATGACAAACCTAAAGGGTCACTATAAGGCAACTATGACTTGATGGCACTTTCCATCATTACAATGGCATATTACTTAGCAGTTTTTCTCCCACTGTAATACCCTAATATTCTGGCTATAACAGAAACAGCTCCCCACTCATAGAGAGGCACACTATGAGCAGTGGTGGTTTGGTACCAGCCGGAACTCACATCCATCAGAGATAAGTAATAGAAGACAATGTAAAACCTGTTCAAATCAACTATATACTAGACAGAAAGAAACAATGTCCACACTTTTTGGTTTGTTTAAATTTGGCAGAGGATTGCTTCAAATATTGTGAGCAGTTTCAGTTTCAAGGTAAGGATGGTGCCACAGGGAGTTCTTTCGCATACAAACACAGCTGACATGTGTACCAGAAATATCAATTTTGGACTCTTAATTAATATCAATTTGTGAACAAGACTGTATTATATTACAAATTGGAGAGCCAGTGCTATTTAGTGGTAAGATAGTTGGACTGGAACTGGTAAAGCCAGATTCATAAAGCCCACTTAGTGCCTTTGGGCTATTAGCCCTCTGTGGCCTCACCAGAAAGCAGCAAGACATTGTAAGAGTCTTCTGTGGTCAGAGACTCATCCAGACTCAATGGTGCTCATTAAAATTCTCTTTTTTTGTCAAGAACCACATCCACAGATATTTAGACAAGCATAGTTTCCTTTAACTAACCCCCTCCAGCCCCTTTAAAAACTCAGGGAGCTGAGTTGTGCATCTGCCATGGGGCAGCGTCACCAGGCCTGTCCAGGCCTCATTGTCTTACCTTGGCCAAAGCCCCAGCTCCTCATCCTCCCTTCTCTGTTCCTTCTCAGCCTCTCCCAACCTGCCAGTCTTTTTCTACTCCCCGTGTCTCCTCCTTTTTATCCTTGTTCTACTGTGCTGACCAAGCCCAGCCTAGCCCTGTCCTGGAGAAGTTGCTATCTTTGGCCCAGTAGGTGGAAACCCTTCTGTCCTCTGCTGCTGCTTCTGTGCCACACCCTCTCTCAGTTTTTGCAAAGATAAAATGGGAAGAATTGTAACTCCAAAAGTGGCCCTGGGTCAAGAGTCAATTTTTTGGCCACCTCCAGGCCTTGTTTATAGTAATTACAGGAGAGACTCCATGTTTGATATTAAAGCAGAGTCATTAATATTAGGCTACAGAAAATCAGCTTACTATATTCATGAGAAAGTAGCCAGGTTCATTAGGGTCTGAATACTTCCCTGTCATCATCATCACAATGTTCCCGGATTCTAAGTTAATCAAGAAAGACTATTTCTACTTCGGTCATTTTTCTCCTCCAGAACTAATGTTCATGATTAAAGAGACGGTACTTATGGTTGTCGATTCAGTATTGTTACTCCCCAACACCTACTTTGAGACAAAAGTTGTAAAATGACATAAGTAAATGAAAAAATCCCAAATATAATTGTAGGTTACTTCCCCCCCCCCATAGAACCAAACAGCCAGTTTTTTATGTGGAAACACATCTTGTGGTGTGCTTGGGGATTTCGATATTGTCATGGATGTTATGTCTGTCTGCCCCCCCCCCCGAGCATGGCATAAGAGGCAAGGAGGTAAACAGTAGGGAGGTAGGCAACAGTAGTGGTGGAGTGAGCAGCCCTCGCCATGGCCTGGGGCCAGGCATCGAAGACGGCCACTGGTGGAGCAGCAAGCGGGGTTGAGTGAAGCAGCAGGATGGGGGCAGGACTGGGCACTGAAGACAGGCAGTGATGGCAGACTGAGTGGGACTCAGCACTGATCCTGTCCAGCTACTGCTGTACCCATTATGTGGAATGAGTTTTCATATAATGGGCGAGAATTCGCTTAAAAAAAATCTTGCTGTCATCAGTGACAAATCCTGTTGAAAGTAGATTTAAACTCCCCTTCCTTTTGTTTGGAATGTACTTGCTTAGAGTCTTTGACAAGTATTTATCAAATGTAAATGAAGTTCTGGGAACACTGAACACATCTTGATGATAACTCTGTTACTGTGCGGTGTTAACCAAATATTCAGTGGTCCCCAACCCCCCGGTCCGGAGACCGGTACCAGTCCGTAGATCAGTCAGTACCAGGCCGCGACTCCTCATCCTCCTCCATGGCTGCTGCCTCGGGGGCTGCCCTGCCACTCTGCCGCCAGCTCACCTTTGGTGCTCTCCGGCGGCCACCATGGCTGGGGCTCTCCCTCGGGTCAATATTGTGTCAGGAGATTATGTACCTCTTCCAAATGAATGCAGTTTTTGTAAGACTTGGACAATTATAGATAGGGCTGCCAACCGCCTGGTGGAACCTGGGGATCCCCCAAAATTACAGCTTGTCTCCAGGCTAGACAGATCAACTCCCCTGGAAAAAATGGACTCTACGGCACTGTACCCTGCAGAGGTTCCTGCCGTCTCCATGCTCCAGACTGAAATCTCAGGATTCTCCAGACCTGGATCTGGCAACCCTACTCCACCCCCCACCCCTCGCTGGTAGCCAGGAGAGAGATAGCAACCATAAAATGAATGCTTACAATAAATAAAAATAATTATGCTACTTGTTTATTTTACAGTATTAGTATGTGTTTTTGTCATAACTGTTCTCTCACAGTAATCCTAATGTTGAACAGAAGGTTATGTTTTTAATAAACATACATTTTCTTGCATGGAAAATATAAAGAGTTTGGATTTACAAAGAAGCTGCCTGTAATCCTCCTGACCTTGGAATTTAAACCATCTATATATTTACCCTTATTTAGGTGCTATTTGTGACATATGCACCTGAGGTAATGTATATGCATTGAATTTAGAAATTGTACAGGACTGGGTGTAAGAAAGCAATAAGCCCTTTAATTTTAGGGTAAAAATTTAGAAGCAAAATACATGTTACATCTAAATAAATATTTGAACTCTTATAGCTTTTGCCTTCCTGCCCCCAACAACATTGGGAGCAGGCAATTTGCAGCAATAAAGCAAAACAAAAACAGTGGGGGAGAAGAACCACAGCTTCTGCATTCTAGACTGTCCCCTTAGCAGCTTATTCCTCCATGGAATTTCAGCATATAAAAAATAAGGTAGGGGAAATGCATTTGGAAAAAGTAGCAGCTGTCAGGAAAAGGCTGACACACTTGACACCTCTCTACTTCAAACTGCTCCCTCCTGAACTAGATTCTCTTGAAAAGGTAAGGCAAGGCTACTGGGATTTCATTACATGTACATGAATGTGTGCCCTGACCTGGATGGCCCAGCCTACCCTAATCTCATCAGATCTCAGAAGCTAAATGGGGTCAGCCCTGGTTAGTACTTCAATGGGAGACCACCAATAAAGTCCAGGTTTGCTCCTGCATAAGGACAAAACACTTCTGAATGTCTCTTACCTTGAAAACTCTATGAAGTCAGCTGTGAGTTGACAGCATTTACACAAACATATGTGTATGCCTGTTGTACTAGATGTAGTTAGGGCCTCATTAGATTAGTTTGTCCTTCTAAGGCAGGCATTCTAGGCTCATTTTGAAAACAGTATTTGAAGTACAAATTCCTGAGTATCAGGCAGCTGCTACTTTTCTAGCCTCATGTCACTTAGTCCTTAAAAATGTGCAGTTCTTAAGGGTGGCCAGTGCCAGGTTGGGAGATTTGGGGGGATGGAAACTGAGGACAGAAGGGTTTGGGGAGGGGAGGGACTTCAGTGGAGTAAAATGCCATGGACTCCACCTTCCAAAGTGCTCCAGGAAAACTGATCTCTGTTGCCTGGTGATTTCACTACATCTGAGAATGTGGGGGTGCTTTCCAAAGGAAGTTACAGTTAGAGATAACTAAAGATGCCCAGGTAAAATCTCACAACATTATGACAAGCATCACCAAGATGCTATCGTTAAACAAAACTGCACAAAACCATGAGCTAGTGGCTGTTGCATTCTACCATACAATGGGATTTACTACTAGTTTTATTATATTAGAAGATTTTGATCCAGCCAACTGTTTTACACAGTCTCACCCAGTTCGCCTCTTGACTACAGCTCCCGTTCTATACGGCTTCTGTACATGCAGGTCGCATGATCACCAGCGAATCTGCTTTTAATGGTCAGAGCAGACCCCTCCTTCATTACCTGAGAAACACTGTCTCAGTCTAACCCATACACACATGTACCTATTAGCCTTTAAAGACTCCTGTTTATTTTAGTTACACATCTCATGGTTCCTGGCTTTAAACCATAAAACAGCAGCGTTCAAAAAGGCAATCTGCAGAGATAGCCCCCAAAGGCAGTCTAAAGAGCAGGCACCAAATGTATAGCAATTCCTTGCTCTGTTGCCAGGTCCCACTCAATGAGAAGATTTTTATTGAGGACAAACTCCTGTGAAAGACATAGGGGAGCATTAGGTATGCCTTCGGGCATACTCATTTTACTTATTATAATACTGAAACAATCAGGCTCGGCTGGCTGTTACTCTGGTCAGCCTTAGCCCAGTACTAACTGCTCTGGCTGGCAGGGGCTCTATCTGGATCCTTTAACTGAACATGCTGGGGTATTATCCTAAGACCTTCTGCATGTCAGACCCATGAATCATGGCTCCTCCTAGAAAACTCTGACAAATCTACAGAGTATCTGAAGGGAAAGAATCCTATTGTCTGCTCTACCTTAGATAAGGATATCCCCCTCTCCCTCATCTATTCTTCACTTCTGTCCTCATGCAGCACTTTTCACACAATCATGTATCCTTGCAAGGCAAGTCTGGCTCATTCAGTAATAACCATTGTACATAATATTCAAATCTCTTTTAACTGGAAACAAAGGACACCCCCTAAGCTTCAGATGAGCTACTATATGCTATAACTGCAGGCACATACAAAAAGTTACATATGCTGTTTTGTAGAGTGATGAATACGTACTGATGTGATGATCTTACAGACTAATTTCATGCTGATGAATCCATCTCTGTCATAATTTGAAAGGGAAGTCACACATCAGAAAGAGCAAAAAGTTCTTATCTCCCTTTCGGGATAAAGCAGTTATTGTACAAGCCCAGAGATGAAAAAACCTGCAGGTAGTAAAGTAATGTATATCAGTGGAAGAGTACTGTTAGCCTGTCTTGTGAGGTGGCATATCCACAGACCTCCATAACTGCAGTGCCTTCAAACTGGATTAAAGTTATGTTGGCTCAAGAAAGAGTAACTAGCAAAGCAGATATTTTTCTTTCGGCCAGCAACAATTCCATTCTATAACCTTTTAAAAACCATGTTGCTGCAGCTGCTCTAAACAAAAGGTTTGAAAGGGGAAGAGGGTAATGAAAGTCACAAGAAAAGCCTAAGGTGCGTGATAATTGGGACTAAACAATAACACAAATCTGTGTGTTGTTTCTCTGAGGCTTGATGTTAAAATTACAGAAGTCTGATAAGAGTTCTAGAAGATTCAGTAACTTATACACTATTGTTTTGGCTGGTCCTAATAAAAAGCATTACATGACAAAGAACATGATATACAATTTAAGGTATAGCACACACAGAAAAACCACTCTGATATTTAAAAAATTGATGATATGACATTTCCCATTATTGTAATAACCCATTAACTTTAACATTGTACTTAAACTTGAGCAATTGACGATGACATGGGCTTTGTCCTTTGAAAGTTAAAATGTGAATGTTCAGGCAAAGTTCTAATTAATAAAAAATCCAAAGCCTGAGTTTCTAACAGATATTATTTTTTTAATTGCTTTACTGGAACATATAAACCTATGTTTTCTTATTAAGAGGTCTCAAAGTGATATTTGCCTTTTTAATCTTTCTACAGATGTAATATAAGTATATACTTCTCACAGTAACCTCTAGCACAGCCTTTTTCAACCTTTTCACCATTGAGAAACCCCAGAAGTGGAACAATCCTGCAGAATATGATTGGGAAGCATAGCTGTATACAGGGGACTCTCCTCTTCCCACCCCCTCCAGGCCCATCACTGGGCATTTTGGGAAGGTGGGGGGGGGCAGGTCAACATGACCATATATGGTCATATCACCTGAGAAACGTTTAATACATTAAAAATATATAAAAATTAAGTAACTCCCACCCATTCAGGAAACCTTCCAGAGCCATCAAGAAACCCTTCTAGAGCCAACCCCCTGGTTGAGAAAGTTTGCTTTAACCTTTCTACCATACATTCTTTTCACTATCTCAGTTTTTTTTACTATCATTTTATTTTCTCCATTCTCTCTATTTTTCTCTTATCTTTAACTGAATCATGGTTTAGTTTTCCAACCCCACTACTTTTTTCCTTCCTCTGCAATTCACCACCTTTTTGCATTCTTTCTAATCATATTATCCTTGCTACAAAATAAAGGGGGAAACATATCACTGTACAAGCAACTGACAAACTAAGTCAATTTGCTGGGGGAGGTTAGAAATTCTGTCCATTGAACATTTTCAGACAAAAATAGGACAAGGTACCCTGGCGATGCCCCAGTTTTTAAGACACTGTACATGACATCTTAAGCCCATGGACTTAAAATGGTAGAATGATCTGTGTTCCTTTTAAGATGCAGGGTGGAGTCTAAGAGGCACCTTCAGTTTATGACCTTTTGGATCTAATTTTTCCATCCTTTTTCACAGATACTCTCTCCATCTTTTCCAATTTCTAGCTCCTAAATATGCTCCAGTAATTATCCAATCTCCCAATTAAGTTTCAATCACAACTGTTACATTTTCCCTTTGCACTTTTGTCTTTATGAAAGCTTTGGGCTATCTCCCCCCACCCCTTCCTCTACACTAGCACTTTCTCCAGCCTACCTCCCCCCAGACTCCAAAGCAGCCTGTCTTTCCGAGACAAGCACCTGCAAACTTCCCTGCTCCAGTCATTTCAGGGATTCTTTGTAGGCACCGCAGCCTGTTTCCCTGCCTAGGCAGCCAGCTGTTTCAGGGCACAGCCGTTTCCCCGGTCTGAGGCAGCCAACTTCCATCCACCGGGACCGGGGGCATCTCGCTCAGGGGGGACCTAGGGCAGAGGCAAGAAGAAGAACCCCTCGGCCAGGAGCGAGAGCCCTCCGCAGACCACGCTCCATCAAGCCGCGTCCTTTGGCGTAGCACTAACTTCTCAGGCTCCAAGGGGCTCGGGAGCTGTCCTTTTCGAACTGCGGCAGGGATTTATTTGAGCAGCGCTAGCGGCAGGGCAGCCCCCAAGTGTTTCCAGAAGTCTCTCGTGCCCACCTCTAACAGCCACAGCACCGGCCTAGCCCCAAAGACAGCAACAGAGAAGTGAGTGGGCTAAAGGGGGGCCGCCTTGCCTTCCCCCTCAAAATGGACACCCGCCAAACTACTCCCACCCGAGCCCCAGAGCAGAGCCCTCCCCGTTTTCCTGGGGGCCGCGGGAGCGGTTCTCCCCCGGTCCCGACGCAGCGAGATCCTACCCGCTCCTCTTTCCTGTGCGCCAAAAGAAAACTTCACCGGGCGTCGGCGAGGGCGAGGAGCGCCCCAGTCCCCGCTCGCCTGGAAAGGTGACTTTCGGCCACCGGATGGGAATGCCCGCATTGCCTTGTCGGCGAAGGGAGTCAGTCAGGCATAGCATCACGGCGAGCCCCCTCCTCCCTCCCTGTCCTTCGCCAGGAGAGCCGGCGAGACTGCCGCATGCATGCAAGCCAGCCAGCCAGCCAGCCAGCCGCCAGCCAGCCGCGCATTCCCCCACAGCCGGCGTCTCGGCCGCCTTCGGCCCGGGCCGTGGCAGGGCTGTCCTGCTCGGTCGGCACGCACGGTTACCTTCCACTTTGGTCAGAGTCAGGACTGGGCTGTTGCACGCGCTGAGAGGGGCTACCCTGGCCGAGTGTTTCTTCATGATGAGCCCTTCTGCCAGCAAGAGCCCTTCCGCCGATCGCCTACATCCTGAAGCCGGTGGCAGACGAGCGCGCAGCTCCCTCGCCCCGTAAGAGCACCCCGCGTTGGCGGCCAGCCCGGCTCTCACTTCGCCCAGCCTCTCCCGCTGCAGCCGCTGCAGCTTTTCGCCGCCGCCCCCTCCTCCCATCTCGCACGCTCTCCTCTACTTGCTGCAAACGAAACGTCACCCCACAGGCCCCTCCCCTCACCGTCGGTTTGTGGAATAGTGCAGGAGCTCAGCGGGGCTTTTCCGCACCGTCAAGGAAAGTGGGTGACCCGGCAACCGATGGGGGTGGGGGTGAGTCCCCTAATAGCCGAACTGAATTCGAGGATCAAGGGGTGCGCGTGATGGAGGCAAGAGATGATGACAGCCGGAAGTCAGAAAGCCGCAAAGCAACGAGGGCAGAAGCCCCTGTTGACTCACAGGGCTTTGTGCTTGGCAGACCTCTGCAAGGGGGGTCGTTGTCAGGAGAATGAAGCAGAAGGATCCCCCCCGCACGCGCGCGCGCGCGCGCACACACACACACCTGATAGTCCCTTTAGCCTACTGTTTCAAAACAACCAGGTAATAATAGCCAGTTCACTTCCCCAGCCCCAGCTTTTGCTTTGCAAGATGTGTTGAGGTTCTTCTGCTTGATAGCCTGGTTCATGCTGTTCAGGTCTTTCTGACATTTCACCTTTTAACAGGTAGGTATAAGAGTGTATTTTCAGTAATTTCAAATTCAGTGGTAGACAGATCACACTACCTAGACTAACTCATGATGCCATGGGAATAATAAACATGGAACAAAATGATAACAGGAATGGTCAGCTTCACTACTGTCCCAGTACCTGACTTGCAGCTACAGTATATTTGTGGAGCCTGTCTTGCTTGGCTGCCTCTCTTCCTCTCCAAATGGAGAAAAGCTAAAAAGTGTATTTAGTTGTATAGCATTTGTAAATGTTGTCTTAAAACCCATGCCACACTTAGGAGACAGGCTAGGCAAAGAAAACCCAAGTGCTGAAGTGTGAGTCCTCATACCCCATGGCAGCCCTGCTACCAGCCTCCAGACAGACAGAGTCCAAGGGGCCCAACCTCTAGCCCTCCTGGATCTAAGAGCAAAGAAAGTCAACCCTGCAAGGTGGCATATTTACAAGGCAAGTTTCAAGTTACAGGAGAGGATATAGACTGGATTTTGCTGTCAGTATTTATATCTCGTATTAAATGTGTTTTTTTATTATTTTACTGTAAACCGCCATGAGCCGGCAGGCTCCGGGAGTGGCAGTCAATAAAAGCAAATATGAATGAATGATTGAGTGGCAGTCAATAAAAGCAAATATGAATGAATGAATGAACAAATGAACAAATGAATGAATAGGGGTCACTGTGAGTGGGCAGGTAGTCCTGAGTTCCTGCATTGTGCAGGGGGTTGGACGAGATGACCCTAGAGGAACCTTCCAACTCTATGATTCTATAACCTGTGCTGGCATGATTCTGGCTGACCAATCAAATGTAGGCCTAATGATGTATCCTAACTAACCACTGGTGCTACTGACCAGATGATTCAATCACTCAGGTATAATTGTCAATTAATTCTAGTACTCTGTAGATATATCAGATCCAATCAAACAGACAAATTGTTACGTTAACAAGATGGAATGTGTAGGCCCACTTTGTAAGCTTGATTTTGATTTTTGAGGGAGCAGAATACTTCAGTTTTCTCTCATGGGTCTCAGCCTGAATCATTGCTTGAATTTTGAACAAGGGGCTATGAAAAAGGCCTAGTCTTTCAACAGCATCCAGTATGCCTTCACACAGTTCTCCAGTAGATTCTAAAATATGCTTTTGCAAGTTAGTTCCAAGAGAGTTGGGGGAGATTCAGGATTTGACTTCCAGAAAACATGAAAGCAGCAAAGAAACATCCAGTTTATATTTCATTCCCCAATTGAAGAGAAGTCTGCTGCCACCAAGAATATGATTGTGAGGAAAATAAGTTATTTTCATATGTAAGTGTACTTTGGCTGAAGGGCAACTGGACAATCAAAAAGACTGCCCTTATTGTCTTTCCAAGCCAAAGAGCTTCAGTACCCTTAAGAAATTAACAAACCTCTTAGCAATCTTAATAGTTGGTACCCTTCCAAATCAGATAGACTCATTTTTAACAGGCACATACTCATTACTAAGATACTTTTAATTTCTCAAGTGACTGGCTTATCTTTTAAGGTAATAAAAGTGTTTTATTTGCACAGTTTCTAAGTGGCCTGCTGCTTTGCCACCATGAACAAGTAGCAGCAAGGATTGCTTATTATGATTAGATGCATAGATGTTTAAACGAAGAAGTAAGAGTGGAAAAAAATAGCGGGCATCGTGGAACCTTTAAAACATGGAGAAAGGGGATTAGCTGCCTGGCTTGACTGACAGGCTGAAGAGAGTTGCATATAAAGCGTGTTGCTCTCTTCTGCCATTCCCAGCAGCAGTTATGGAGGGTGAGAAGCATGAAAAGACAGCAGACAAGACTGAGACAGCAAAAAGGTGAGGAGGGGCCAGGAGGCACGATAATATTTAACGCTATGCCATTCACCTGGTGTAATGCTATTTTTGCTGACGTGTGCAAATGCCCTATGAGTCTGTAATTTTTTCTATGATTATATATAGTGTGACTTCTGCAATCATAGCATCAGCTGAAAAATGTTTTTCCTCAATAAAGAATATTAGTAATCAGGCAATTGTGCACTACTACCTACTGTAGTAATTTCAACATTGTATGTGATATGAAAGAGATTAAAATCTCATGCAACTGAAGTACCCATTCAAAAATGAAACTGTCCACAGCATCCCTGCATAATTCATTGGAAGAGGGCAATGCCAAACCAGCTGGCTTATGCTTATAGAATCTCTGCATCCGGTGTGACTGGAAGAATCAATCTCCTCCACTAATGCAAAGAGAGAGAGAGAGAACATAATTACTCAGTGTTACAAGAAGCTCACTGCTGGACTTCTGCATAAACTCCTATACACTATAAGCATAAAGTTGTTTAGTGTATACTGTGCTTTCTATTTTTAATACAGAAAGCAAGGGCCAAACCATATTGGGGACCAGTTTCTGATCCTTGATTAAAAACATGAAGGATGTTTTTGCTAGCCAGAATCAGGGCTGGCCTTGTTTCTCAAATAAATATGCCAAACAGGGCATCTAGAAACCCAGAACAATAGAGCCTCGGAGAGGAACAATTAAGAAAGGTGAGACTACATACCTGACAAAGGTAGTGTGGACTCTTGAAAACTCATACCCTGAAAGTCTTGTTGGTTTCTAAGATGCTACTGGACTCAAATCTAGCTGCTCTACTGCAGACCAACACAGACTCCTAGACTAAGGTCTTCTGTAGATTAGAAATAGTATAAATAATGTCAGTAGATATGTGCCTAGACTCAGGTTTGAAAAGCATCTGAAAATGGCAAGAAAATTACTAAATACAGAAATAAAGATACAGTACTGGTTGAGGGCCAACAGATAAACCAAAGGTATGAGAAACTTGTAATTCCTATTTCTTATGTTCTCTGGTAACATTTTCACTTATGTACTATACACCAAACAAACCAAAATGTTGTTGAGGTGTACCTTTTGCCAGGAGATTAATGATCTGATATAGGAAAGCTAACTGGACGTCCAGGGCTTCCTAAGTGTACACCTGTATCTGAATCAGACCAGAATAATGTGGAAAATCTGTGCACAACGTCTGCTCAGAGCTCTCCATTTTTAATGGATTCAGCCTCCTCATTGGATCTGGATCATACTGCTGTGGGAGTCCCTTGCACTGTTTCTGCAATCAAATGGCCCCTTCTGCTATTAACCATGGTGAGAACAAAGGCTGGTTCTCTTACTGCATCATTCTGTATCTTAGAACACAACTAGTAAGAGTTGGAGTGTGGATGGTCAGCTGGGGAAACAGGGCAGGAAGAGGTGTTAATTCTAATGCCCTGGTCCCAATATATTTTGTCTCCACATATGATTTGACAGCTTTAATAAGTGAGGATGTTTGATCACAAATCTACACATCACAGGTGTAATGAAAAGTTTGGCCTAAGTGTGCCTCAGCTGTTAGAAGTTTGAGAAGTTCCAACAAGAACAGACAAGCAGCTGTATTCATGGCTAACAAATCAACCAGAGTTTGCTTGTGATATGCATGAACTTGACTTATTGTCAGGCACACACAGTCCTTCCCTCTTCCTCCCCTTATTTGCAGTTATGATTGAAGGCAGTCTGCTGACCTAGAATTCCATTTATTGGGAATGTTATGTAAAGCAGTGGTCCCCAACCTGCAGGCCGCGGCCCGGTGCCGGGCCGCACTCCCTCTCCTCGCCCCCCCCCCCCCCCGCAGTCATCATGTTTCAGCCACTGGTCCTGTTTTTTGTTGTTGTTGTTGTTACTTCCAAGCCTGCACAGGATCACGCCTTCTTTCCCTGCCCCCCTATTGCAGATGCTGCTGTCCTCTACTGCCGTCCATTTCCCACGCCTCCTCCAAGCTGTGTGTTCCACGCTACCATCTTTCAGCCCCCTCTTTAATCTCCTCCATCAATCAACAGTGCTACACATTCCATCCGTATATCTGTATAGAAAGCATTTAATCAACATTAAAATCTTGTCATTTACCAAATAAAAGCCAGTCATGCTTACTGGAATGATGAGATAAAATTGAACAAAACTATGAATCATGCAGCTGGTGAACTAGTTACTTTGTCTGCTTGTGCATGACTCAGGAGGAAAACACAGAAGAACATTAGCAGCTGTATTAGTTTTGCCTGAATGCTTGCTGAATACGTCAAACAACATGGTGTTTTAAAATATCACCTTAAAAATTTATGTGACCTTTCAAAAACTTTGCATCAGCGAATAACTAACACGGTAAATTTATCTAAGGGACAGATTGTGGAACCAAATATCTGCAGTGCATTTATATGATAATACTGGGATAACGCACACATTTAGACATCAGACATTCTAGTCTGAGTTTGTTTCTTCAAATATAAGCACTACAGTCAATTGAAAATTCTGCTCAGCTTTTCCCCAGTAGGGAAGCTGGCCCTACATGTTAAACATATGATAAAGACACTGCTCGCAGCGTGGACAGTTCAGCAAGGATGAGGTTTTATAATATGAACTGAATGTTCAGATGGATGAGAGAATCAGACAAGAGAAAGCATTATATCTACAAAACAATCATATGTCTTTCCCACAGCCTGGAGTGAGAGATTCCACCCTCACAAATTCTCTCTGATGCAGAATCAACATGCACAATCTCACCATAACATTAGATATATCTTCACTCCTGCAGGTAGGAGAAACACCTAGTCTAGGGTGTAAACTGCACGGGGCTTTTATTCCAACCCCAGATCGATTCAGTCCCTGCCCTCTACACAGAATGCGATTTCTGTTTGGATTTGGGGCGATTTTAATTTTCCTTCTGAAGCAAGAAGGATTGATCCAGAGTCACTCTACCTTTATTGTGCTTTATCTTGGAGTGCTGAAAATCCTGAATATATTCAGAAAATCGCATTGTTTTGAATCTGGGCTCTCCTCCGCGGTAGAGGACCCGTGATTGGCTACATGTGGTCATGTGACAAGCCTGCCTTAAAGGAGAAGCCCCTAAGTTCTCTCAACTTCTGTTGGCCTTGGATTTTTTTGTGTGCCTTCTTCGTTCCCCCCCTTTTCAAGAAAAGAAAGGATTTTTTCCTCCCTCCACTGACTTCTTGGATCCTCCCCCCCCCTTCAAGGAAACAGAGAAAGAGTCTCCATTTGCCCCCCCCTCTTCCGAGCCTCCCTAACCACGTGCAGAAGAATTTCCTGTTTCAATGGGGAGGGGGGGAAGAGGAAGACTCGAGTTCAAAGCGATCTGAATTCAACAGGATTGACAATGGAATAAAAAAAGTAAGTGCAGACTCTGCCTAGGAGAGAGAGTGAAATTCTCAATCACCAGCAAAGGTCTGGCAAATGTATTTGTGGAACCTTTTATATCAACTAGACAAATCAGTGATATAACAAGCAAGGTCCCAGAATCACTCAACAAAAAGTCTCCTAACTCAGGTGATGATGCCAGCCATTACAGATTTTCAATGTGTATCTAGGAGAGGTGTTTACCTATAAGAATCGTGTAACAGCCCTTGTGATGTAGTATTTAGACCAGTGGACTAGAACCTGGGAGACCTGGGTTCAAGTTCCTATTTGCCATGAAACTTAGTCAGTGACCTTGGGCCAACTCTTCTCTTTCAGTCTAAACTCACAGGACTGTTATGAAGATAAAATGGAGGAAAGGAGAACTCATATATGCTATCCTAGGTGTAAACTGCACTTTTATTCCAACCCCAGGTCGATTCAGTCCCTGCCCTCTACACAGAATGCGATTTCCGTTTGGATTTGGGGCGATTTAAAATTTCCTTCTGCAGCAAGAAGGATTGATCCGGAGTGACCCTACCTTTATTGTGCGATATCGTAGACTGCTTTCAATCCTGTTTGTTTTGAATCTGGGCTCTCCTCCGTGGTAGAGGACCCGTGATTGGCTACAGGTGGTCATGTGACAAACTTGCCTTAAAGGAGAAGCCCCTAAATTCTCTCAACTTCTGTTGGTCTTGGATTTTTTTTCCTGCCTTCTTCGATCCTCCCCCCCCCCTTTCAAGAAAAGAAAGGATTTTTTCCTCCCTCCTCTGACTTCTTGTATCCTCTCCCCCCCTTCAAGGAAACAGAGAAAGAGTCTCCATTTGCCCCCCCCTCTTCGGAGCCTCCCTAACCACGTGCAGAAGACTTTCCTGTTTCAATGGGGAGGGGGGGGGAGAGGAAGACTCGAGTTCAAAGCGATCTGAATTCAACAGGATTGACAATGGAATAAACAAAGTAAGTGCAGACTCTGCCCTAGTCTCCTCAGAGGAAGGATGGGATAAAAAGCTACTAAATAATATTAGCCATAGGCTTGGATACTTATTTACAGTTGTCCTTGAGAATGGATATCTTGACACCTAGACTTTCATATCCTTTGGGGCAGTGGTCCCCAACCTGCGGGCCACGGCCCGGTGCCGGGCCGCGAAGGCCATGGCGCCGGGCCGCGGCACCCTCTCCCCGCCCCCCCCGCAGTAAAAAACTTCCCAGGCCGCAAGCTTGCGGCCCGGGAAGCTTCTTACTGCGGGAGGGCGGGGAGAGGGAATCAGGGCGGCCCGATGTGTGGGTGTGGCCCGCGGGTGCGGCCCGATGTGCGGGCGCGGCTCGCAGGCGCGGCCGATGTGTGGGTGTGGCCCGCGGGTGCGGCCCGATGTGCGGGCGCGGCTCGCAGGCGCGGCCGATGTGTGGGTGTGGCCCGCGGGTGCGGCCCAATGCGCGGGTGTGGCCTGCAGGTGCGGCCTGATGCGCGGGCATGGCCCGCGGGTGCGGCCCAATGTGCGGGCGCGGCTTGTGGGCGCGGCCGATGCGTGGGCGCGGGCTGCGCGGGCGCGGGCCGCGCCCCGATGCCCTGCCGGTCCCCAACCTCAGAAAGGTTGGGGACCACTGCTTTGGGGCTTTCATATGAAACAGACATTCTTCCAATGATTTTGAAAGGGGAAAAAAGCAATGGATGATTATTTCTGGATTTAGGTCTAACTCAGGGATTTGCTTGTGAAGGCTAAGACTACAGGTCAAGCATGCATATTGAGAGAGCAGCAAGAGGTCAGGAGAAGCATATAAATAGTTTCATGTGTAAAACAAAATGAGAATGTTTCCTGCATTAAGTCTCCACTCCAAAAGTAGATGCTTTGTTGTATCCTGCTTACCTTATCATTTCAATTGGCTCATGAAAAGAAACAGAAAAATATGAGTGTGAAAAAGTAAGAGAAAACTTTAGTGTTGATAAAATTCCTGCAGTATTTCTTAAATGTTCATAGCCTGTTTTCAGATATTCTTGCATTTATGTATTTCCACATTCTGAGGGTGGAAGTATATAGCTTATTTGTGAACATTTATTTCAAAACCAACAGCTGCAAGGTAACAGTTTTACAGAAGAGCTCCTTAAGTAAGTTAAGGGAAAGGTGATTATCTCTCCTATACCTGCTTTTCTCCTGCAAATGTTTCTCTTTCCCAGACTGCTTATTCCTTTAGCTCCAGTTCTGGAATCTGTCTTCTAGAACTGCTGAGTGCAATCAAAGGCCTATGTTTCAAACTCTTTCTTCCCATGCTTTGTAAAGCTGAACCCTGGAGTTTGCCAACCACCAGGTCTTCATGTATGCACAGAAATGTGTCCAGTTATAAAAAATGGGTGCAGTTCTGCCAGCAGCTGGGAAAGGTAGACATGAAGGAGCTAGAAAAGATCCTTATAAGTAAGGATGTCTAGCTGGTGACCAAGATCAAGTTAATTCAAGCTATTGTATACCTAAGGGATCACCTCTGCCTACACCCCTCAAAGAGCCTTGTGCTGTACCACCTTCAACCTCCTAGTGATCCCTGGCACAAAGTAAGCCCGCTTGACCTCAACCAGGGCCAGAGCTTTCTCCATCCTGGCCCCCACCTGGTAGAACGAGCTCCCAGAGGAGATCAGGGCCCTGACGGAACTGGAAAAGTTCCTCAGGGCCTGCAAAAGGGAGCTCCTCCACCAGGCATTTGGTTGTAAAAGGTAAAGGTATCCCTTGTGCAAGCACCGGGTCATGTCGGACCCTTGGGGTGACGCCCTCTAGCGTTTTCTTGGCAGACTCAATACGGGGTAGTTTGCCAGTGCATTCCCCAGTCATTACCATTTACCCCCCAGTCAATCCAAACCACCACTTCCCACTGGCCCCCCAAGCCTCCCTCCGACAATCATTACAGATCTGCCCAAACCACTGGGCCTCAGAACAAGTTAATCAATGTTCTAGTATTCTACTGTTCTACAATGTTTATTACCATATTTATCTTGTTGTTACTATTACCGTTGTTACCATATCACTTTAAACTAAGTTAATTGTATTGTTCCCGTTTCATGTAAGCCACCCTGAGCCTTCAGGGAGGATGCTATAAATAAACAAACAAGCGTGACCCTAGATGCTTCCCTTACAATGGAAGCCCAGGTCACAAAGGTAGCGCGGCTGGCATTCTACCACCTCCGCCAAGCCAAGCTACTAGTGCCCTACCTGGACCCAGAGCACCTAGCCACAGTGATCCACGCAACAGTCACCTATAGGCTGGACTTCTTCAACTCGCTCTATGCAGGCCTACCCTTATCCTTGATCCGGAAACTACAATTGGTGCAGAATGCTGCGGCCAGGATTCTCACTAAAACATTATGGCGGTCCCACATCTGGTTGGTACTTCAACAACTTGGCTGGCTCCCAGTTGAATTCCGGATCAAGCTTAAGGTTCTGGTAATCACCTTTAAGGCCATACGTGGTTTGGGCCCAGTGTATTTGAGAGACCACCTCCCTGCCTATACCCCTAAAATAGTCCTACGCTCCGCCACCTCCAACTGGCTGCGGATCGGTCCTCAACAAGGGCCAGAGCCTTCTTGGTCCTGGCCCCCACCTGGTGGAACCAGCTCCCTGAGGAGATCAGAGCCCTGCCCGAACGTCCACAGTTCCGCAGGGCCTGCAAGAGGGAGCTCTTCCACCAGGCATTTGCTTGAGGCCGACCGACTTAGAACACCTGCTGAGCCTCCATGACTGAAAGAACCACCCCCAATGTTACAGTTAATTGTTATTTATATATTATAAATGTGGTTTTGTAATCTTTTGATGCCTTATTTGAAAGTTGTTGATGTTACAGTCTATATATTGTTCCATGTAAGTTATATAATGTTCAGTGGAAACTGCCCAGAGCTGCAAAGAAATGGGTGGTATAGAAATCTAAATAAAATAAAATAAAATAATATTCCCCATTACTATGTATGAGTGTGAAAGCTGGAAAATGAAGTAAGCTGACAGAAATAAAGTAGGTTCCTTTGAAATGTGGGGTTGGAAAAGAGTTTTATGGATATTGTGGACTGCCAAAAAGACAAATTAATGTTCTAGATCAAGTCCAAGCTCTCCATAGAAGCTACAATGACTAAATTGAGACTATCATACTTAGATCACATTATGACAAGAGTCACTAGAAAAGACAATAACTTTAGGAAAAATTGAAGGCAACAGGAAAAGAGGATGAGGCAGACTGACTTCATCAAGGAAACCATACCCCTCAGTTTGCAAGACCTGTGAATGGCTGTTAACAATGGGATGTTTTGGACGACATTAATGCATAGGGCAGCCATAAGCTGGAAGTGACTTGACAGCACTTAACACAAATACACATAACAATCCTATTATTCAGTTGAATTGATTTGTCATTATGATTTAGCTCCTTGGCATTGCTGTATATCTTGGAGAGAACTTCCTTCAGTTAATCTCGGAATGGGGGTTACCAGCTCTGGGCTGGGAAATACCTGGAGATTTGGGGGTGGAGCCAGAAGAGGGATTTTAATGGGGCATCCTTATCCGTTGTTGTTCCTCTATATATTTATGAAACAGCCTAGGGGGTGGGACGTATCCGGCTGTCCAAGTTAGAATAGGGCCAATCAGGGTGCAGCCAGCTTTGTCCTGATTGGCCCTGCCCCGCAGCTCCCGCCCTCCATCCATGGACTCTAGTCTCTTTGCTCTCAGATGCCTCAGTGCCTGGAGACAGCAGCAGGTAAAGGGAGAGGGCCCTGGGCAAAGGGTCATGGTGGAGGGGCTGCTAACGAGGCCCTCCTGGCCTTCTAGGCTGGCCCTGCTGACTGCCTGCTAAGGAGCTCTGTCTCAGCCCTGCTAACGAGTTGCCCAGCCCCCACCCGCCCCATTTGATCTGGCTGCGATCTGTGGCCCAAAGCCACCTTAAGCTGCCTGGCCGGGGGCCGGGGGCCCTTTCAAGGCCCGTTCTTAGGAATGGGCTTTGAAGCTAGTATAATGCCATAAAATCCATCTTTCAAAATTACCGTTTTCTCTAGGTGAATTTTTCTCTGGAGATCAATTGTAATCTCAGGAAATCTCCAGCCATCAACCGAATGTGGTGGCATTGATTGTAGTAGATCTGTGTGCTGGGTTCACTGAACAGCAAAATCAAACCAAGTCATGAGGAAATTGTTGGGAATCCAGTCATAATGGCCCAGATCAATATGAAACTGGCTGTCTTTGTTAATTGAAGAATGTTGAGAAAGATCATGGGAAACTAGATACAAGAACAATCCAACAGCACTTGAGCTCAAAAGAGATGAGATACTGATAGGATTTGTGCAAAGCCTTTTAAAGCTTCTTTTAAGCCGAGGGCCCTGATTTGAGCCAGGAAGGAAGATGAAAGCAGGCGTAACACTTTGCACCCCACTTCTAAAGAGCTTTGCAAATCAAAACCAGCCTTCCCATGCTGCCATAGCTCTTTAAAGAAAAAAGACCAGCAAAAATAGATTCTGGTCTTTTTTTCCGTAAGAAGACCAATACCAGTACTGTGATTTGGGGATAGAGCATTTGCTTGACATGCAGAAGGTTCCAGGTTCAATCTCCAGTTAAAAGATCAGATGGTAGGTGATACAAAAGACCCTAAAGTAGCGGTCCCCAACCTTTCTCAGGTCAGGGACTGCCTCCGGAGTGAGGGAAGAGCCGACGGCCCGGGTGCTGCGAAAACACGCACGCGCAATTGCCGTGCATGCGTGTTTTCGCCACCAGGTGGCGCTAACGCACATGCGCAGCAACTGCACGTGCGTGTTTTCGCCACTAGGGGCGCTAACGTGCATGCGCGGCAACAGTGCACATGCGCGTTTGCATCACCGCCATGCCGGCGGCTGCGCCTGCCTCTTCCCTTCCTTCTTGCTGCCGGCGGGGGAAGGCAGGCGTGGCTGGTGGCGGCCCGGTACCGTGGCCTTTGCGGCCCGCCACCAGGCCACGGACCGGGGGTTGATGACCCCTGCCCTAAAGAGCTGCTGCCAGTATACAAGACTCCCTTTGATGGACCAGAGGTCTGATTCAGAATCAGGCATTTGTGATGGATGCTCCCGAAGAGGAAAACAGTAATTCATTTGAGCCTATGGGAGTACTGCTCTAGCAGCCAATCACCTTTTGGGAGGGGAGGTAGAATGTTGAAGGGAAGCATAGTGGGAGGAGTTCAGGTCTGCCTCCAGGACCTTTACAGCACAATGGCCATTTTAGTATATCATTAAATGGCAGTAAATTGTCTGTTACTATACATTTAACACCATGGTGAGAGTTTTCTGTTGCAGAGAGCTGCTGTCCTGTTATTGCTTTCCTGTGAGTGGGCCCCTATGAGATTTTCAACAAGAAGAAGGAGAAGAAGAGTTGGTTCTTATATGCCGCTTTTCCCTACCCGAAGGAGGCTCAGAGCGGCTTACATTCGCCTTCCCTTTCCTCTCCCCACAACAGACACCCTGTGAGGTGGGTGAGGCTGAGAGAGCCTTGATATCACTGCTCGGTCAGAACAGTTTTATCAGTGCCGTGGCGAGCCCAAGGTCACCCAGCTGGTTGCATGTGGGGGAGCGCAGAATCGAACCTGGCATGCCAGATTAGAAGTCCGCACTCCTAACAACTATACCAAACTGGCTCTCAAGTTGTTCCCTACATCAATGTCTTGGACAATCTCTGGCTTGAAGCCAATGGGAAAGGTCCATGGATGAATGGCGGGGGGTACAATTTTTGTTGATACCTACCTCCCAATGCATACCTCAGACTCTCCCCCATGTCCCTCAGGAACTAGGTTTTGAGGGATTATTTTGGGGTGCAGCAAAAGGTGGGAAGAAGTCCCACTCCAGTGATGGAAATCCCTTTTGTCAGTAGAGGTTTTCTTCAGGATCTAAGCCTCTTGCTGCAGTTTTAAAACAGCAGGGGATTTACTTATCATTCACTTACTGTGAGGCAATTGAAAGGCAATTAGAACTGTTGTCTTGGGAATGCAAATTATGATTTATAGTAAACATTTTAATATGCACATGCTTACAAACAAAGCGTGACAAACTATGGCAGTAATGTACAACCACAACAAAGAACCAGTGAACAAAAAGTGATGGCTACAAGGCTACCTTTTCAACAATCATTAAACTTTTCCAAATTAAAGATAGCCGAATCACAGTATTATATATTTAAAAAACAAACAAACCTGACACTGAGTTCCCTAAACCCCGAAGCATTTCCCTCTATTATAAATGTTGGCACAGATAGCAAGCATTGCCATGTATTCCTGTTAATTCTGCTTCAAGCAAATGGCCTGTGGGGGAAACACTGCAGTGTGACTCAAGCAGATCCCTTGTTATTGTGGAGCCTGTTGCAGACCTAGCTGTAAGAGCTGCTTCTGAGAATAAAATCTGTGTGGCGCAGTTTGACAGAAAGAGTTGCGCCACCAACATTTCAGCTTAATACTGGATTATGAACAATTGCCTGACAGAAAAGAGCACAATGCCATTTGTTAACTTTCAACTGCTCATTCTGCAAAGGCATTCAGGACAAAAACAGATGAGACAAAGATCATATGTCACCATCCATATTCAGCGGCTGGGGGGGGGGGGCAGAGTCCTGCTGTGTCCAATAACATGCATAATGTTATGCATTGGAAAGACAGGCACAATGTCTGCACCTGTTGCAATATGGATCAGCCAGACCCCCACAAATGAGGCATGCAGATAGGAAGAGGCAAGATGATTCTCCATGCTGCTCAGCATCAAACACCATCCATGGGATAGCAGCTTCGCCCGTGGGGACAATCCAGAATGTGCAGTTGTCATCCCAGACAGAAAACAAGGTTGCAGTCCAGATCCAGGGGGTGCTCTCCATAATCTCACAAGAGACTCTTAAACAGTTGTGAAATCATGTGAAGGTGGTGGGGGGAGGGCCTCCTAAACTGCTCCTAATGGACTTACAAGGGAAGAAGGTGCCTGTTGGGGACTTCAGGGTGCGATTCAAGCCATTCTTCAGCACACTTCTGCTAGTAATAGTTGCCTTATAATACCATTAGATGCAATTATATTCAGCCAATTTTGAACTACCCAAGAACTTCCCAAAAGGAGAAAATCAAGATGCTGCTTCAAGATGAAAACAGACAAATTTACACAGCTAAATTTTGCACTGCCACCATGAAATTGCATACTATGTATGTGGATCAGAAAGTTTCTGTTTGATTTAAGATGAGTCAAATGCTATAAAGAATCAATTGTCATTGTATTTTAAAGTATATTTTAAATATTGATTTTAACACACTAAAGTTCTTGTGATGTCAGACTTTTAAATCTTTTATACTATTATTATGGTTTTCTATCTTTTTGAATTGCTTCAGTTTTTAATTACAAGTGTATTATTATTATTATTGTTGTTGTTGTTGTTGTTGTTGTTGTTGTTATTATTATTATTATTATTATTATTATTATTATTATTCGATTTATTCCCCGCCACTCCCTTGAGGCTCGTGGAGGGTTACAACATCTTAAAACCCCATTTAAATCCATTAAAACAACAACTAAGTTTCAACATTATTAGTTAACTAACTAGCATGGCAAGATCGGCTAATCAACTTCCCCCTCCCACTACTGGCAGGTGGAGAGAGGATCCTGATGGTTCCTAGTCCCAATCCCAATCCCAGATCCCGGGGGGGGCATAGGTGTTAGCCTTGGCCTCAACCATAAACCTGGCGGAAGAGCTCCGTCTTGCAGGCCCTGCGGAACGATGGAAGATCCCGCAGGGCCCGCAGCTCTCATTTGAATGTTGGCCTGAATGACTGTAAAATAAAGATTGATTGATAGTAATAGTTGCCAGCCACAGCTCCAGTTTCCTGGGCCTCAATTGGTTCAGCCGATTAGGCATCCATGTCACCAGGGTCCAGCACACCAACTCTCCAAGATCAATGACACCCCGACATCATGACATGTCAATCTCAAGTTTGGGAGGCTCCTGCAACACTAAGCTCTTTTACACCAGATGACCCTCGGTGAATCCAGAACTGCAGCAAAGGACCCAACTGGATCCCAACAGCAGATACTGGTCCAGCCACCTATCAGGTCACATCTCAGGACGGGCATTCTTTCCATTAGTGCCACTGACCTGATGCAACCAAAACATCACCAGTCCTCATTGTCAACCCAGCCCCAGAGCCACCAATGTCAGAGGCCACTGATACATGGGACAGTGTAACTGCTCAGTTGCCCCCAATCAAGGAGCACCCCTCCATACGCAACTCTATATGCCATCTGCTATGTTCAAACTTAAGATGGGGAAGGTGATTTCAAGAGATTTTGTAAGAGATTTTGAGCTTGGACCTGAGGCTGGGCTCCTGAGTCTTCTCTTGGGATTCACCTTCCCTGGGCTCTTAGCCAATCATGAAACAGATTTACTACTACTACTACTACTACTACTACTAATAATAATAATAATAATTCCCTGCCACTCCCAACGTCCAATAAAAGAGCTGCAACGTCCAATAAAAGATCCTGTTAAAAACCCTATTAAAATGGACACAAAATCACACTGAAACAGACAACATGGCAAAAGACCACCTCCCACCCAATCCCTAGCTCTGAAAGGGGAGGAAGGAGGGTCAAAATAGCACAGGTTGCTGTTTAACACCGGAGGGGGCATTGATCTTCCTCACTGTCCCTAGCCTCAACCATAGACCTGGCGGAAGAGCTCCATTTTGCAGGCCCTGCAGAACACCAAAAGTTCCCGCAGGGCCCACAGCTCACCCGGGAGCTTATTCCACCAGGTCGGGGGCAGGACTGACAAGGCCAGGCATGCTTCCCTGTGGCTGGGAATGACCAGAAGATTGTCACCTGCAGAGCGTAGGGTTCTTTGGGGGGCATAGCAATAGGTGGTCCCTCAAGTATGTGGGTCCCAAACCGTGTAGGGCCTTAAAGGTTAAAAGCAAAACCTTGAACCAGATCCGGACCTCAACTGGCAAGCAATTACGGGCCTTGCTTAATGGCCAAGCACATGCCTTGGTGGGAGGCTCAAGTAAACATGTAAGTTCCACAGTATGTGTTCAGTATTTCTGGCCAGTAAAGTTGTTGGTAGTTGGGGCTGAGTATCCATGTCTTACTGAACCCACAGATTTAATACAAGCCCTTCATCTCAAGGAAGTTTTAAGAGGAGTCCTGTTGTCCTGTTCTTACTTTCAAGCAAATCTTTCTCTGAAGTAGGATTTTACACCAGAAGAGTCCTTCACTCCACAGGAAACTAGTACTGGTGGGACTGCTCTTTTGTTTTTGCCACACCAACTGGCTCTCCTCCCAGCTCTGCTATTGGGCTGCTGCCTCTTCCTTCCTAGAGGTAGGGATTCCTGGACTGTGATAGGGACCTTGAAACTTCCCAAATTGAGGGGATTGGTAGATTATAGAGGGAGTTTAGTGGGGTCAGAGGCAAAAAAATAAATCTAAGTAAAGATCCAGAGAAGCTGAAGGAGTGTGATATTATTAGTAAGGAGGGAGTACTTATTGATACCCTCACACCCACACAATATTTCTTTCGGCATAAAGCAGATTAGCAAAAGTGTGATATTAGATAGGAACCAGAAGCACCTGTGGAAACACATAAGGTTGTGGATTGCTGCCAACAGAAATAGCACTTTGGGAGGAGATTCCAGCATGCAAGCATGAACAGCATGCAAAAGAACCATTTCTTTCCCAGGCATGGAATGTGTGGGATCCAGATGAGTTCAGAAGAGAGATTTCTAATTTGTAGAAGGTGTTGCCGGAGTTGCCAGATTCAGGTTGGGAAATAGCTGGAGATTTTGGGGTGGAGCCTGGGGAAGCTGGTGTTTGGGGAGGGGAGGGACTTCAGTGGTATAAAATGCCATGCAGTCTACTATCCAAAGTGGCCATTTTCTCCAGATGAACTGATTGTTGTAGCCTAAAGTTCAGTGGTAATTCCAGGAGATTTCTAGGCACCACCTGGAGATTTTCAATCCTAGGTGTTACAGCTAGTATTCTTGGTCCCTGGGAACATCTCTAATTAAGGAAAGGAGGGAAAATATTTGGGTAAAGAGGCAGTTGAAGAAAGGAAGAAAACGTTGTCTGACAAGATGGTCTTAATTATATATTTTAAAAAATTAATACAGAAAGTAGATCCAAAAGGAATCATGAGTCATGTCAGTGGAAAACCTTATAAGTTAAAGGCACTTATGTAATTAGAGTCTTTATTAGGGAGGAATGTTAATAGCCTTTGTGCTAAGATGTTTGTTGAATAATTGCAAATAGGCCCTGAATAATAGTCACATTAAGCCTGGGTACTTAGATGAATCTGTATCTCTGTCATTGTTTTCCAGTGAGTTTGAAAAAAGCAAGACTTCCTATACCCTGATCCTGCTCACCTTTCTGTTGGGTCTTATTCATTGTGATGCAAATAGCTGCAAACTATGTTTTGTGGGCCCCATTTGAGCAGCAGACATGAAACAATTACACAGCTAATGTAGAGAGGGAAAGAGACAGGCTAGCAAAAATGGAGGCTTGATGGCAACACTTTCCTGGGTCAGAAGAAAACACCTCTAGAAGAGACTGCCAACTACCTTGAAGGGGATACTTTTAATTGAGCCTCAACTCAATTCTTAGTCCAACAGTAAAGTGTCTGCTTGGTTTTTATTGCCTCTGTCATTCTCACCCCTGCCTGTAAACCAGGCCTTCTCAACCAGGGTTTTGGGAAACCCTGGGGTTGCTTGATGGCCCTGGGAGGGTTTCCCCAAATGGATGGGAATTAATTTTTTTATATTAAAAAAATATGTTCAATATTTATCAGGTGATATGACCATATATGATCATGCCAACCTGCCTCCCTCTCTCCAGGTGGCCAATGTAGGCCTGGAGGGGGTGGGATGAGGAGGCTCCCCTGGTAGGTGTGTACACAACGTTGCTTCCCAACCATATTCTGCATGACCGCTCCATTTCTAGGGTTTCTCAAAGCCTGAAGAATGTTTCAGGGGTTTCTCAGCAGGAAAAAATGTTGAGAAAGGCTGCAGTAAACATTTTAAATGACAAAGTAAATCTAGAAGTTCATTTGTTTCATGGAGATTGGTGTGATGAAGCATGAGTAGATTCAGGAGAAAAGGCTTGAAAAGAAGTCCTGCTTGAAAAGAAGTCCTTCCCAGCTAGCAAGTATGCCGCATTTCTTTCATCAAGCATGCATTCTACGGCCATGCAATACACACTGAAACCTCACATAGTATTATCCCACCAAACATTTGTACCTACTTGATATATGGTAAATCTGTTTGTTTGTCAGCCTCCTGCCATTGTCATTTGAGATTGTTATTTGTAAAATATCAACGAGGTGTCAATTGTAACCTGTTGCTGCCAGCTATCAATGTATGGTTATTGAAATGTATGGGCATTGAGTAGGGGGGGAGGGGAGCAAGCCTGAGAAAGTCTCAGGTTTGTAACTATCTTTATTGTTTTGCTATGCTTGTTACACAGTGTAGTCTATTGGAAGGGGGAGCTTGGAACATTCCAAACGCTGGAAATCCTCAAGGCTTCTGAAATTTCCCTGGGCATTGTCCACATGCTTTCAAATATAATTTCACAGCCATAAAGGGTAGAATGTTCCTTGTATCTTTTTTTAGCTTGAAAGCAAAGATTTGTGGGGTGCTGAAGTATTACTACAATCTACAGTTCCTGGATGCTCCCACAATTTTGTAGCATATGCAGCCCTTTAAAACTGATGATTTTCATGTTCTAAGCAGAAATGCTCTGAGGAATATTAGGAGGAATCTGAGGCATCCCATTCTTTTCCAGTTTCAACTCCCTCCACACACACATTCACAATATGGGAATAATTCTAGTCTATCTTACAGTGCTGTTGTGAGGCTAATAACAAAATGATTGATGTGTGAAACACTGGAACACAAAAAAGCATGAGTCTACCCAATTTCATTCCAAGGCTCCCCCCGCCCCGCCACCGCCTTAAGTGGGAAACTTCTCCCTAGAACAGCAAGAAAGAGTGATGCAGCTGGATTTCCTGGGACAAGCAAGCAATGTGAGAGCTTGCACAGTGAATTCCTGAGCTGTGCTAAGAAGTGTCCTCAGTTGACGAATGACCTGTCACTACCTTTAGATGGCATAATCAGGGGAGCGCATGTCAGCTTGTCAGCTGCTAGGGAATATCCTAGCCAGCTATATGGGAGTGGTGTTAGTAATAATTGCCAAATTCATCAAAGGGTTTATTTACTTTTTCACGTCCTTTCAATATGCCAAATAAATTAGTTATCTTCTGTATGGTGGAACCAGCTCCTTTTGGATATGACCAAGTAGGCAAGATGTGGGGCTACTGGCCAGTGGGCAGGTGCTATGCAGTACCCTTGCCTGTCTCCCAGACTCAGTCCTACTCCTGCTGGCTCTTAGCAGCAAGCAGAGCATGCTGTACCTTCCTTGGGTATGATCTGCACCATGCATGATTTGCCTTTTCAAATTAACCCCACTTCCTGTAAGCAAGGTAGCACCAGCATTTGAAGAAAATAGAAAATAAGGAATGTCTTATTGTACAACTATTTAGTGCATATCTTATTATCATTAAATAATGACTGTACAGTATTACAGTGGTGGTTCCATCAGTTTCTTATTGCAAACATACAGTATTTCAGCATGTGAGGGCTAAACTGGGAACTTAACCACCACCTATTACATGTATCACTATGGAAAAATGTGCTCCGTTCCTAACTTATTGAATGCAACCCATTTATAAGTTGATAACTTCCTGTATTCTTGTTCAGAGTGAGCTGGGTGAGAATAAAGTAGGTATAGGGGGTCCCATACTTGACTTTTACCCAAGGCCCCAGATTCTGTGCCTCAGAATTAAACCAGGATTTTGCATTTGTATATAACTCAAACCCACTGTTAACTACAGTTAGTTTTAATAAACCAACTTCTGGTCCTGGTTTGAGGAATATAAACAAATCACAACTAGTAGGTTTTTCTACACTTGGGTGATCCACCAACCATGGTTAAGCATTGCTTGGCTGATTTCAAGTCTGCATTATCCATTAAGAAAGTTCAGTAGAGAAGAAAGAAGAGCTTTTTACTACTCAAAGGAGTCTCAAAGAGCTTGCAATCACCTACCCTTCCTCTCCTTACAACAGTTACCCTGTGAGGTAGGTGAGGCTGAGAGAGCTCTGAGAAAACTACAAATTAGAGGCTGCCATGCCTAACCGCTACACCAAGCTGACTCTCCCATTTTCACATATGAATGTGACTCCAAAAGAAGACAATGGATGCATTACAGAAATTATTCTTGCTTCGCTAGTCTCTGTCTATGCAATATAACTTCAATGGATTTTATTTCAGTATGTAGGATAAACATTTTAGTTTGTACTAAGACAAGTATGATCAGAACTTGACAAAATGAAAGTAAACAATGAAATAATAGCTTCCCTAGATGAGAATGTATAGTTTATTCAATGAGCTGAATTCCTTCTCCATCAGCAAATATTATCCATTTGCAATTCATTGCATGGTATCCTTCTACCTCTGATTTTATGACCAAATAAAAAATTAGAGAGATTAGAAAGACAAAAGGTATATTTTATACTTTTGCCTAAGTGATCACATCACCAAAACTAGTATTTGATTATAATCACTAGGGAAGTAAAGGTGATGAGAAATAATACCCAGTCAAGACAAGATGCTGCTTTCAAAGCTTGAGTCTGTCAGGATACATTATGAGATTCAACCAGCATTAATACTAGAACAAAGTCTATCACATCCTTAACACTATTTCGCTCCCTTATATATTTGGGAAACAGCCTCCTGGGAGGAGACTGTCCAAGGCCCTGTCTGTCCAGGTCCACCCTGATTGGCCCTCCCACCTTGCCTGCTAGAAGCCTTGTGGCTGAGGCCTCCATTGTCGCCTTTGAGGAGAGAGGCAGCAACAGGGCTTTGTGGCCTGCAGGTAAACTCCTTCTGGGAAGGAACTGGGGGGAGGAGCTTGCAACCTCCCTGCGCACCGCATAGCCCTGTCACCGCTGCCGGGGGGGGAGCTTCCCACTCCCTTTATCAGCGAGAATGTTTGCCGCGCCAAAGGGAAACTCCCGTGGCAGCACTGCCACCGGGGGGAAGTTTCCCACTCTCTTTATCCTGCTTTGCGGGCCACAGGGAGCCACAGCCACCCTCTCATGCCCTCCTGTCTGCCGCCCCTTCAAATCCCATTTGAAAATATTACTATTTTTAATAATTCAGAAGGGGGTGAGAAATTCAATTCGGAACAATGCCTATTCAGATGTAGACTTTAAAAGCAAGAAAACTAGAGGAGCACAGTTATGTTGACATTAGCGTCTTGCCACCATGGGATGAGTAATAGGCAGAAACATATCTTGATCCTCCACTTTCGGGTTTCTTTCTTCTATCCTCAAAAGAGCTTTCAGATTGTTAATAATACTGTAATGCAGTCTAAAAAACTTCTCCTTTCTAGTTTCTAATAAATAGTCTGGCCAGTAGTACTTTCCTACTTCAGGAACATACAATTCAATGCTAGGCCAGCTGAGAAAGAACGGAAAACTGAGGACTATTGATGAATCATGGGATTATAGTCCATCTAGTCCAACCTCCTGTTCAATGCAGGATCAGCCTAAAGCAACCAAATCAGCTCCAAAGTAAGGCAAACACCTTGGTACTTCATATTATTTATCTTTCCAAGTGCTGAGGGCTTTTACAAAGTTCATTAAAAGTGTTGCATCATCTTAAATTAATTAATCCATTATATGACTAGCAGATCAATTACAAAGTACATTTATTTCTAGTGGCACCTTTAAGACCAACAAAGTTTTATTCAAAGCTACTGGACTCAAAGTTTGTTCTGTTACTTCAGAACAACACGGCTAACCTGAATCAAGTGCATGGTTATAAAGACCACACCTTACACAAAGCAAGTGACATTAGTGAATCTGAGGCTTCATGGACCTTAATCAATCGCTGAGATTCCGGTTCTACATTTTATTGCAGTTATCAGAGGAATGTTTTAAAATGGGTTATGACCAGTGCTGGCAGGCATCAAAGGTACCTTAAATCTTAGGTCCCCATTATACCTTACTTTCCCTAGTGTTGTATTCATACGATAACTGAAAGTTAACTTTGTTTAACCCTGTGGACTGTGTGTCTAAAGGAAAGAGGTGCACACCTCTATACATATATTATAGGATAAGACTAAATGATGACAGCATGTGAAGGAAACAGTATTTCAGTCTCAAACGAAATACCTCTGGGCAAGGGAGGGCTTCCTATTAAAGGGGGCTGGGCTATCCTATCTGTGGATGTCTCTAGGAGTGAGTGACAGGACATGAGGTGAGAAATAGTCATGGCTCTCTGTATATTTTAAAAGAGTCAAGAAACGTGGTTAGGCAAGAAAGGACATACTGACCTATGTGTGACCCACAACTTGAAAGAGAAAGCTTTAAGATGGTGGTAGGCACTCTGTGTGAGTGAAGAAAGAGTGTCACAGAGATCCATAAGGATATCATGATCAATGGTATTGAAAGCGGCAGAGAGTCCAGGAGAATCAACAAAATATTTTTATGTGGAAAGGTGCAATAGAAATTATTTCAATAAATGAATTAACATTCAAAACAGGGCTGTTATAGTTAGTGCACCCCTAGTGGTTTATGGTGTCCCAGAAGCCAAGAGAAGGTTCAACTCATCTCCTATACCTGAGTCCCAACACAAATGTAAGTAAAGTTCTGCATTTCTTGGAAGAAACTTCAGCACTCGATCCATATCAATCTGGCAATCTGGAGACGGTGTTGGTCGCTCTGCTGTGGACTGGCTTGCCATCAGTACGCTGATGACACCCAGCTCTATCTCCTAATGGATGGCCATCCAAACTCTCCCCCGGAACCATTTGCCAGATGTTTGGAAGCAGTGGCAGAATGGTTCGAGCAGAGTCGCCTGAAACTCAACCCCTCCAAGACGGAGGTCCTGTGGCTGGGAAGAAGGGGGCAGGAACAGGAAGCATGTTTACCCACCTTGGCGGGAGCGCAACTCACCATCGCACCCCAAGCCAGGAATTTGGGGGTGACCATCAATGCCACCCTGACTACAGAGGCGCAGGTCAAGAGAGTAGCAGGCCAGGCATTCTTCCACCTTCGCCAGGCCCGGCTACTTGCGCCCTACCTGTCCCCTGACCACTTGGTCACAGTGATCCATGCAACAGTCACCTCCAGATTAGATTTCTGTAACTCGCTCTACGCAGGCCTACCCTTGTCCTTGATCCGGAAACTTCAGCTAGTGCAAAATGCAGCTGCAAGGGTCCTCACTGGCACACCTTGGAGGGCCCACATCCAGCTGGTGCTGCACTGGTTGCCAATTGCTGTCTGGATCCGGTTCAAGGTTTTGTTTTTAACCTTTAAGGCTTTACGGGGGTTGGGACCCACATACCTGAGGAACCGCCTATCGCCCTATGTGCCCTGCAGGGCTTTACGCTCTGCGGGGGGAGACCTACTCGTTGTTCCCGGCCCCAGAGAAGCGCGCCTAGCCTCAACCAGGGCCAGGGCTTTCTCTGTCCTGGCCCCTACCTGGTGGAATGAGCTCCTGAGTGAGCTGCAGGCCCTGCAGGAGCTGTCAGCATTCCGCAGGGCCTGTAAAACAGAGCTCTTCCCACAGGTGTGTGTGTGTGTGTGTGTGTGTGTGTGTGCGTGTGGGTGTCTATATATATATATATATATATATATATATATATATATATATATATATATATATATATATTAAAGATAGAAATATAGAAATAAGACAGATAATATAAGGTGTTAATACAAAGAACAATAAAATATAGTCTTCATTTGTTACACTTAAACCCCCTCCATTAAGTGTCCCCTTTTAGTTAAGCTTTGAGGCTGGAAGGCACCGCGGAGATATACTTAATAACATAGATTCAGCTTACATGGGAAATCTAATACCCCACATTAACTACACAATGGTATGAACTTTTGCCCAAAACATATACACTTTTTCACATTTCCACCACCTTTGAAAAAAGTAACCTACTTAATCAACACATTTCTAACATTTGTTAACATGGTTTTTAGCAATTTTAGCAATCACTTTTGGTGTCACATACCACCTATAAAACATTTTATACTTAACACAGTCAAAGAGCCTTCCTGACAGATATTCAACACCATATTTTCAGGTTTGAATTAAATACTTAACATTGAACATTTCTTGTAGAACTTTGGCCCTATAACAATACATTAATAAAGAAAAAAGAAAGGGAAAAAACCCACTTTATCATGACATTTCCAGCATTTACAATTATATTTCCTTAAAAGTGTACAGAAGAAGAATAAAGAAAAGATTTCAAACATCTTGTTCCCCCTTGCCTTTGCTTATCTTTTTCCTTCCCCAATCTTCTTAAGGGGGTCTCATATCGAGGCTTACTGCACCTTGTTGTTCCCGTAGACTTATATTCTGTCCAGTTAGACTTTGGCATAGAAAGTGCAGTTGTTCCCGCAGAATATTCACCGATGAATCTTAAGGCAGTTGTACCTCCTGGACTCTGATCCAAAATGTATCAATACAATTTTTTCCCTGAGAAGCTCCTTTAAATCGATTACTTTCAAAACAGATCCATGTATCTTTTGGTTGATTCTTGTGTACTGTTGCTTTGAAATAGCTGTATGCTTTTTAAAAAAGGGTGTCCTTATCTGGGAAGTCATGTTTTCTGCGAGGCTCCGACACCCCCTTTTCCATCTCCAAAATTTCAGATTTTTCTTCTGCTGATGATTTCCAACCTTGTTTAGTGCTGTCATCAACCACTGTTATTGGTCCATCAATCCTGTTAAAAATTTCTTACTTGCCATCTTGGATCTACTTGAAAATATTCTTAAGCAAACCTTCTGTAAATTTTTTCAAATCTTGGGTTTGTTTCTCTATTAGATGGGCCATTCTTTTTAACATAGACATGTTTTAGGCTTATAAGTCAGCAGCCAAGCTCAGATAATATTGCAAATAGCCAGGAGAGGTCCTATATAGTCCTAGGCAAAAGCGAAAGTCTGTTTAGTCCTCCAGCATTCTTCAGTGTAGAATGAAAAAAACCCAAAAAACAGAAGACCAAAAAACAGCATGGAGATTAAAAACAGGGCAGTTCAGAACTAAAGCACTTTCAACAAGTTGAATTTAGTATAGCCCAAAAAGGTGTCCTTTAAGAGCTGGTCGCATATCAGAATTTCCTGGCACTAGTAAATGACGTTTTGAAGTCAGTGAAGCCAATAGTCTCGTCCTGGAGCAGAGTTCTCACGAGATCTTCCCAATCACAGCTCTTATCTCCAGAAACCAAAACAACTGCTGTAAAAGCTATTGCTAGTTAATCTAACTCCTCTTCTTCTACTTAAGAAAATTAGCCTGCCCCAAATCGAGGTGGCTACTCAGGCAGAAAGAGGGGGAGGGAAAGAGAGAGGCGAAAAGCAGCCCGGAGCAAAGCCCAGCTCAGATTTATTACTTGCTGTTGTTTATAGAAGCATTGATTAATGGCTTAATTGAGGCTGCCAGATGCTGTCCTCCACCCAGTCCACCGCATTCACTTGCAGTAAATAAATCGTAGAAGAGGGTTAAAGCAGTTTCTTTTAAGAGAGAAAGAAAGAAAAATAGTCCAAGAAAGAATATGGCGGTCATCCTCATGTCCTGAAACGCTGACAGCCTGTAATCCCGGGAGATAAACTCCCTAAAGGATTGGAGATGACCCCAAGAGTTCAGTAGGACTTCAGTAGAAAAAGTGAGGTGGGGTTTGCGTACCCCTCTTTTCTGCCAATTGCTTTCACAATTGACCCCTGTCAGGCTCCAGTGATTGCACTGTAATCCCCTGAGGACGACATCTTTAGCCACACCCCCGCCAGGTCTATGGTTGAGGCTGGGATTGGCGAGGAAGAACATTGCCCCCCTGGGGGTTTGAAGTAGTCATCATTACCCTCCATCCCCCAATGCGGGTAGGGGAGAGTGGTATTTACTGCAGTTTGGGGTATTTTTATAGTCTTTTAGCGGGGGTTTTAATGGGGGATTTTAAGACTACTGTTACCCGCCATGAGCATGTAGGGAATGGCGGAAAATAAATATGTTCTCCAAGTGATTTGGGATTTGGATTGCTTTGTCTTGTATATACCATATATACTTGCATATAAGCTGACCCACATATAAGCCGAGGCACCTAATTTCACCACAAAATGCTGGACTCACATGTACTTGTAGTTTAAACATGCAGTAATGATTTTAAACTACAAATACAACGATATAGGCTAGATATCAGGAAAAAATGTTTCACAGTCAGAGTAGTTCAGCAGTGGAATAAGCTGGCAGTGGTGAGCTCCCCCTCACTGCCAGTCTTCAAGCAAAGGTTGGAGACATAATTTGGCATTTCACTTATCAGAGGTTTTAGTAATTGTTTGAGTAAGGCTTGCCAAAGTAGGTGTTTCATATATGTTGAAGAATGAAGAAGAATGAGAAAAATACAAGAAAATGGCATCATTGAAAGCCAACCATAAATCAAAAAGCTGGAAGTCTGATGAATAAGATACATTACAGCAGCTAGCAAGACATTTCATCTTCTCAACACAAAACAATCACCTCAAGACTGGATTACTGCAACTTGCTCTATGAAGGTCTGTCCTTGTAATTTCTCCAGAAACTTCAAGTGGTCCAGAATGCTGAAGCAAGGGTCCTTACGGGGACCCAGTAGAGAGCAGTGCTTGCCCAGCTGCACTGGCTCCAGTTCAAGATTTTGGTATTAACCTTCAAAGCCCCTAAACAGTCTGGGACCAGCATATCTATGGGACTGCCTTTTCCATTATACCCCTCCAAGGTCATTAACATCACTGTCTCAAAACTCACGGAGGATCCCAATCCTCAAGGAGGTGAAATGGTTGAGGCTGGGCAGACTAAAAGATCTTACCTGTCCTCTGAACATCAAATTTCAGCAACTACCTGGAGATGGCAACTGAGGAGTGGCTGGATTGGTTTGGTTGGTGAGGGGTGGGGTTAGGATGTGATTTTATGGTATGCTATTACTGTTTTTGAGCCTCTTGTGGCGCAGGGTGGTAAGGCAGCAGAAATGCTGTCTGAAGCTCTGTCCATGAGGCTGGGAGTTCGATCCCAGCAGCAGCTCAAGGTTAACTCAGCCTTCCATCCTTCTGAGGTCGGTAAAATGAGTACCCAGCTTGCTGGGGGGTAAACGGTAATGACTGGGGAAGGGAATGGTAAACCACGCCGTATTGAGTCTGCCATGAAAACGCTAGAGGGCGTCAACCCCAAGGGTCAGGCATGACCCGGTGCTTGCACAGGGGATACCTTTACCTTTACCTTTATTACTGTTTTTAACTCTTGTTATAAGCCACTGTGAGCCAGCAGGTCTGGGAGTGGTGGCTAAGAAATTTAATGAATAAATAAATTAATAAATTAGCCTTCAACCAGGGCCAGGACCTTTTCGGCCTTTGCACTGGCCTGGTGGGATTCTCTGTTAAGAGAGATCAGGGCTCTATGGGATCTTAATCAGTTCTACATGGCATGCAAGACAGAGCAGTTTCACCTCCAAGAAATGCTGGCCTCACTGCCATGAACTGAGACTGAACTGGAAAGATTAGACCTCCCCCAATCAAAACCTGAATTTAGCTGGGGGCTACGTATAGTAGAATGTTTTTACCGTTTTATACCATTTTAAAGAATGTATTGTTATTGTAGTTACCTGTCCTGAGCTTAGGAAGTGTGGGATATAAAAATAAAGATGATGGTGCATTTGTCGTTGTTGTTAGGTGCGAAGTTGTGTCCAACCCATCGCGACCCCATGGACAATGATCCTCCAGGCCTTCCTGTCCTCTATCATTCCCTGGAGTCCATTTAAGTTTGCACCCTGCTTCAGTGACTCCAGCCAGCCACCTCATCCTCTGTCGTACATGCAACTAATTATATGTACGGTGGGGGTACCTACTGTTTGTGATCTCACCCCAGTTTCATAACAGTGCATGCTTATTTCCTCAGAGTTTGTGATAGATTAGTTGTTATTACTGCAGCATATTTTGATGAATCCCAAAGCCATGTAGCTCAGCTAATTAAAAGTATGATTCAGTTCTTTTTATTACCTAAATAGCATGTCTCATTGAAAACCAGATAGCATAGCTGCGCACGGCAGTAGGCACCATTTGAAATTCTTCAGAGAATGATTCGTCAATACTGCTGATGACAATTATTCATGATAGATTAAATTAGCTTTACAATCAGAAGGTTACATAGATGGATTTCAGCAGTGTTGGACAATGACTTAAGATGTATCTACTCTTGTTATTAATTGAGGAAAACAATTTACAGTACCCATATAGATTCTTAATGTCTTACAAACACATTTGTCATGGGGACTCTTCCATCTCAGAATATATCAGAAGGAAGATGAGTCATCTCACATAAATAGCTCTAGGTTTAATTGTTTCCAATCTCCAAGTAGCATAATTTCAACACAAAATTGCATGTAGGTAAAATATATATTTTTTAATATGCTACTTTTAGCTTTGGAAAGTAAGGTAGATCTAATCTACCTGATAATCATATTAAACTTGTAAACACAGGACTTACTCACTGGTCTATGATAAGCATAATTTCTGTGAACTTTAGATTACTCAGAGTTTATTTTGACAGTATATTGTTCCATAGAGATAGGGAAGCTGGCACGCAGTCTATTTGGGGTTGTCGGCTGTACAACTTAAAACTTCCTAAGAACAAGCCTTGAAAGGGTCCCGTCCCCTGGCCCAGCAGCTTAAGATGGCTTTGAGCTGCAGCTCGCAGCCGGATCAAGTGGGGCGGGTGGGAACCCTTTGCCCAGGGCCCTCTCCCCTTACCTGCTGCTGGCTGCAGGCACTGAAGTGCATCTGAGAGCAAAGAGTCTATAGTCCAGGGACAGAGGGCGGGAGCTGCAGGGACAGTGCTAATCAGGGTGTAGCCTGCACCCTGATTGGCCCTAATCCAACTTGGACAGCCAGACACATTCCACCCCCTCCCCCAGGCTATTTCACAAATACCGTATTTGCCGGCGTATAAGACAACTGGGCGTATAAGACGACCCCCCAACATTTCCACTCAAAATATAGAGTTTGTTACATTACATTACAGTACTATAGGCTAGCGATCCCCAACCTGTGGGCTGCGGACCACATGTGGTCCTTCGACTAATTGGAGGTGGGCCCTGAAGGATGCCCAAAATGTTGGGGACCACTGCTATAGGCCACTATGGGCAGCTATGTCTATCCCAACTGAAGTGCACCCAGTGTATAGGATGACCCCCCCCCCACTTGGAGGCATGTTTTTCAGGTGAAAAAAGTAGTCTTATACACCAGCAAATACTGTATATAGGGGAACCATGGATAAGGATACTCAAGGAAGCTTATCAATATTTTAAAAACCATAATTATAAAAAAATAATAAACAGAAGTATCAGAGAAAATGTAATTTAAAAAGGTCACCAAGAATAATTTTTTTAAATATTTTCAACCAGCACTGGAAGACCTCTGGGAGAGAATCATCTGCAGTGTGTATGAGGGAAGTGGGAGAGTGAGTTCCACAAGGCAGAAGCAACTGTAGATAAAAAACCTGTCATACAGGGGCACTAGTTATAGGTTTGCCAGGTCCCCCACTGGGGGTAGGGGATCCTCTACTGCTGATCAGCTGACCTGTGTGACACTAGTCATAAGCAAAAGGAGGCCTAAGCCTCTGCTGCTGCCAATGTAATGACATTACTGGTGACACAGGGAAGCTCTACCATAGAGTTTTTGTCGAAATACCAGTGAATCCCTGCATTGATACGTAGCACAGTAGTCTGTCGCTGATGGGCAGGGTGTCAGTTCAAAGACTAATGGTTATTTAGTCTCACTTGCCATAGGAGGCCACATCCTTAAGCGGGGGTTCCCAACCTTTTTGAGCCCACAGACACCTTTAGAAATTTGACACAGAGTGGTGAGTGCAGTCACAAAATGTCTGATACATGAGTTGTAGCCAAAACAGTTGCAGCAGTTTATCTTCAAACAACAGAAACCCTTGTGCTATGGAGGCAGTCGTTGTCAAAGCAATATTTTTTTAAAAATCTGCACAGTGATTCAAATATTTATTTATTTATTTATTTATTTATCATACTTCTATACCGCCCTCCCCGGAGGCTCAGGGCGGTTTACATTATAACAGAAAACAATACATAAAACATAATTATGTATCCAATATCCAATCAAAAGCCTTATTGGGCAAGAGCCCACTTGGCCCTGCCCACTTTCTAGAAACATTTGATGGGTACCTGGAAAGGTAATAGTGGCCAGCATGAAACCCATGAGCACCACACTGGGCACGTCTGCCTTAGGAAGTCGCTCAGGGGACAAGGTAGGATGTGGGATGGTTCCTTTGGGACTAGAGCTATGCTGCAAGTTCATAGAAGGGTCACAGAGACCCCCTGCACTTTAAGTGACTCTAGAGATTGAGTGCTCAACAGTCTCAAAATGCTTTCTTATTGGTCTAGTCTAGGATGATGTGGGAGTGGGGCACACAGTCCCCCAAAAGACTCTTGGAATGGTTGGAAGTGTGGTGCTACAGCACCATTCACCTGTGTCCCTCAGAAACTTGAAACCCTTTTCTATTAGCCCAATGCAACATGACAAGAGGGGTCACATGACATCCTCAGGGGTGTCATATAGGGTCAGATGGTCACCCATGTGGGGTAGAAGATTTTGGGAAAGGGAGGCAGGGCAGATCCTTGGAAGAAGTGGGTACCTGTCACTTCAGCAAGGATTGAATAACACATTATTTAAACAAAAATGAACAATTATTAAACTCTGATGATAGCTAACATAAAAATCCCCCCAAAATAATTCTTCCTGACAGTATTTCCTAAAAAATGTGATTCCTGAACATCAACAAAGATGATTTCTGACACATTTGAGAATGCCAGTCTACAAAGTGAACATTACTACAGAAAAACTCCAAGATTAGGGGCCATTCCGCTCTACTTTAATATAGCACTAGTCTTACATTTTGTTTTTGCCACTAAAACTGCGTTCTGCGTGACGTCGTGAGCAATCTGCAACACTCCTGCAACACTAGTTGTAGCGATTTTCGGGGAATCGGGAAAAGTGGATTCACCCTCAGAAAATCGCTATACTCTTGCCAACAATCTGCAACACTTGCGAAAAAGACATGTACATTCTCAATGTAGCGGTTGCAACAAAGTCCCTCCCCCTGGCTCTCTCCTCCGAATTTCTGGCAAAGTGATCACCATTTTTTCCCCTCGGAGCGGGGAAAGCAATGAACCAGCGAGGCTTCTCTGGCTACAGTCCCTCCACAGAAGTGCTTTAAAGCTCCCCTAAGTCCCCAAGCACAACCCTGTTCGCCAGTTCCCTTTAATTTTGGCCAAAAATCGTGCCCGTGCGGGGGGGGGATTTTTTTTCCACTCGGGGGAGCGTGGTAATGATGAATTGCCAGCTCACATGCCAGCTAGATGGGTCTCTCCATTGCAACGAATCAACGCATATTCGTTGCAATGTGTGTGTGTGTGTGTGTGTATTTTAAACTGTGCTTAAAGGGAAAGGGGCTTTTCGGGAGCATGATAACAACCGCCCAATGGCTGTTCCGTTTGATTGATGGCCAGGGGCGGGAACAAGCACAGGAAAAAAACGCTTCCTTTCAAGCGATTCCTGCGAGACCGGAAACCTGTGGGGAACGAATGAAACACTACTGGATTCCCCGCTCCAAGGAAAGGTATGCAGAACGCCAAGATGCCACTATTTAAAATAGCGTTTCCACTTTGTGAAAGCAATTGGCAACATTGGTCCTTGTGTGGAATGGCCCTAGATGGTGGCCTCTCACATCTTAGTAAAAATGGGAAACAAAATTGGTACAAGAGATGATAACAAAATCAACTGCAGCTGGATATACTCTGATATGATACCAGTTAGCCACACTATATGTGCACTAAAGTCAGTTAAGCACCCTATAGACATCTGATGGGATGAAGAGAACACGGCCTTAAGTCCATGGCTTGAAATTGTGTCTCCTGTCCATTTTGCTTTTTACAGCCAGCCTAACAAAGAGGTCTGGAGAACTCAAAACCTTTCCTGCCATTTTATCTCATTTTGGTTGTTTCTAATATAAAGTATTACATGGGTCTGTGGATTTTGCTTTGGACCAATATGGCTATCTGCTATCTCAGTCTATATCATGCCTAACTTGGAATAATATTTATTTATTCGTGCAATTTATTCATTGCCCCTTCCAGTATAGCTGGCTTGGGGTGTTTCCAACATTTCAGTGCAACGACATTTAATTTGTAAAAGGAGTAAAACAACAGATATAATAGATGTTCAATAATATGAAGTAGTATCACATTCTTATTTGCATCTTACTGGAATGTATAATGTAGGCATCAATACATAGTATTATGCACTAGGAACTCTGCTTGTAATTAGTGGGGTCTAAGCCATTGGGGTACTGCAATCTTCATAAGGTGTTATGAATAAGTATGAGGTCATTATTGGCAGAACAAAATGAACTAAACTTCAAAAAAATGTTGGCATGACAAGGAATGAAAAGAGGTGAACCTTGTCTCCCACGCCTTCTGGCAAGCTGGTTTCCCCTTTGATGCCAGCAGGCATCCACACATGACTATACTATCTAATTTGTCATGGATGCACTCTGGATGCACAAATGGAATCCTACCTTTTATCTAGGATGCTGCTGTGCATACAGAGCCTAGGCATAGCAAATCTGACCTTGTGGCCATGCATGGCTGCCAGCTGGAGAGGGGCTGGCACAGTCAGTAGACGAGGACGTAAGGATTGCTTTCCTCTTTCTAACTCTCCAACATGTGCCATGTCACAAAGGATTCAGCTCCAATTCAACATTCTTCATACTGGTGCAAATAGACTAGACACGCCAACTTCCAGACACTCCAACCTTTCCACATTTTTAATAAAGTTTATTTCACTTTTTTAATATGAAAAAAACAAAGAAAGAGGGTAAACTTAGTAGAAAAACAGGAAAAGGGAAACAGGGTGGAGAAGGCAAAAAGTAAAGGGAGTACATTCATATCAGAGGTAATATTGCCTAATATTCCAAAAATATTGTACATATTTGAGCATATTTCCTTCCTATGTTTCTTCTGTGGAAAGTTACTTGGCTGCTGCTATAGTGCTGGTGTCTAGTGCTGGCAGTGAAAGGGTGCTGCTGTAGGACACCAGCTCTTAAGGTCTTCTGAATGCTATTTAATCCATGTTACATATGAAGGTACCATATTTCTGTTTCTGGAGTTGCAAAGGATACTAAACTTAGAACATTTCTCTTTCTCCCTTTTAGTCTCCCAGAATTCTTCCATTATAACATCTCTGCAATTAGTTCCAACATTCCCTTAGTATATAATAACAATAATGCCCATCTGTCTGCCCACTTTTCATTTATTGATACAGCACCTAACATGCTTTATTGGGGGGGGGTGGAGCATCATGTCACTGCTGACTTATGGCAACCACATAGGGTTTTCAGGGTCTTTGCCACAGGTCTTTCCTTAATATTAACTTTTATCTAAAAGAGACATCTTACACCATGTCTCAAGCGCTGCTCAGAGCCAAGTCTAGTGACTACACTTCTAGCTGGCTCTGAGACTGACTGCTATAATGCACAGTCATTTATGATGTATAGAAAAAACTACATGGCATGATTCGCAAACACATTTACTCAGCCAATGCGAGGGCAGTATCATCTTCCTTATTTCCCTCTCTATCTCAAGATCTGCATCATGGTTTTCATTGGGGAGGAGACATTATCGTCCCACTATTAAGTAATATTTAAGGCCCTATATCTCTACCCACACTGATTCTGAGAGGGAATTTATCCTTCTGCTATGCCAGATTATTTGCCCTCATTTTGGGATCTCCAGAAGCCCAGACTTCTGTCAGCAAAGACTTGCCTCTTAGATTTATTTTCCCCTTCTCATTCTCTGTGAGGCTGCTGTCTCCAATCCTCCCCCACCCTCGTTCAGGAAAAGAAAGAGCCTCCTGCTGCACTTGGCTCCCCTCCCCACTCTGAGCTTCCCCAATCAAGTGCGGAACAATTTCTGTTTCAATTCAGAGGGGGCTAAAGGAAAAAGACACAGGTTCAAATCGATCTGAATTCAGCAGGATCGACAACGGAAAAAACAAAATAAGTGCAGAATCAGCCCTTGTCAGAACTAAGACATAGCAGAACAAACAACATATATAACCCCTCAACCAACTCCCCCTCCCATGAGAACCCTTCTTCAAAAGGTCAAAACAGTCCTGATAACTTGGAACCCAAGGTCTAGGCACTGCATTCCATAGACTAAGAGGAGATGGATGGGGGAAGATGAGAAAACCTGGGAATGGGAAGGGGAGCAAAGCATGATGGGAGGTTGCCTCCATCTGACTTAATGCAGAAAGCATGTCATGAATTTCAGCCTGGGAAATAAGGGGAGGAAAGCCCAAATGCAGAAAGGCTAGAGTTGACTTGCTGCATCCAAAGGAAATCTGAAGTGGGGCTAAAACAAAATATGTCATACAGTTACTTAAGCAATCTCATCCCCCTCCCCTACTTAACTTTTTTACTTAACCAATCTCCCCCTGCCTAGTATATGTTAGACATATACCATTCTGGGATTAATCAGTAAATTCTTGATGTGATCTTTGAACCACTGCAACAAACTTCAATAAACATAGATTTTATGATGATCAGAGTGATTCCCCCCCCCCAAATAATCTGCAGCCTTGTTACATCTATGCAAATAAAGAAATAAACATTATTTTTCAAAACAATGCAATCATTCTCCAGACAGATCAACTTAAGGCAGTTTTCTCTCATTTTTAAACTCGGTACAAACAAAGATCTTTTGGAACAAACATGCTGCTGTACAGTCAGGTCCCGGCCACACTCAAGTGCTTTATGCCATTTCAATTTATGCCTTTTATTCATCCTCTTTTCCAGATTCAGCAGCTATATCCTTGTTTCTAACTTAAGAGAAGCACAAATATACTAAGTATTGGAGACAAAATACAGACACACCAATCAACCTTGAAATCTTTAGATGGCACAAAATAAAAATATTGCTTCTGCACTTTAAAAACATACCTCTTGTACTCCATGGCCATTTAGTTCCACTACTGACATCCCCCATATCCATGTCAAAGAAAATGTACTGCATAAATCTGAAAAAGAAGTCTCTATGCTTATCCTACCACATCCTTGTACACAGAAGTTCATACCGTGAATAAGATTCTATTGGGCTTAAAGGTACCAATAAACTTTGTTCCACCAAAAAACCATTAGCCTTTAAAGTGCTGCAAGATTCAAAAAGCATATTCTTGTAGTGCCATCTTGTGTTCAAAAGATATTATGCTGGTTTACCAAGCTTACTCTTCAGGAGTGACAGAGATGCACAATACAGTTCATGTACTATAGGACACAGGCAAAATATTTTGCAGCCATCCAGCAAATGGACAGTGCACCCAAAGGCTGTTTCTTACAATGCCTTTTGTTTTCCATTATGGGTAAAATTTATTTATTTTATTGATATTTTAACTTATATAGCACTGCTTTCAGAGACTCGTGGAGATTTACAATAAAAGAATAATAACGGCATAACCCTTAGAAATCCCCCAACATGTTAAAAGATGGCTATTCATAACTCCCCATCTCCACCCCTGTCCAGCTGCAGTCAGGAGCTCTTTCATTAGGAGCGAGGGTCCTGATTTCACTAGTTCTAGGGGATCCCCTGATGGTAATTCGGAGACCTCAGCCTGGCCTCAACCATATGCTTGGTGGAAGAGCTTCATCTTGCAGGTCCTGCAGAAAGCTGATAACTCCAGCAGGGCCCCTAGCTCTTCTGGGAGATCATTCCACCAGGTTGGGGCCAGGGCCAAAAAAGCAGAGTGCCCTGCGGGGGGCAAAGGCTAACAAGCGGTCCTACAGATGAAAAAATGCCATTTGGGCTACCTTTGTGACCTGAGGCTCCTTGGAAAGGGAGGCATTGAAGATCACCCCCAAATTCCTGGTGGTTGGTGCAGGTGTTAATTGCACCCCATCCAGGCATTGGGAGGTGCTCTTCCTGGTCCTGCCCTCATCACTCCTGCCACAGAACCTCCATCTTGGAGGGGTTGAGTTTCAGGTGGCTCTGTCTGAGCCATCCAGCCACTGCTTCCAAACATCTGGCCAATATTTTGGTGGGGAGTCCATCTGCATATTGGTGACAACCGAGCCCATAACTCCAGACCAGTGGGCTAGAGGGTGCATGCAGATGTTAAATAATGTGGGGGAGAGAACTGCCCCCTGCGGAACTCCACAAGGGAACCTACAGGGTCTGATAACACATCCCCCACAACGACCCTCTGTGACCAGTTCCAGAGAAAGGAGACCAGCCAGTGTAGCATAGGACCAGCCAAGGAGACCCCCTAATCCTGGCTCCAGCAAGGTGGTGGGCCAACGGCTCATGGTCAACCACATCAAATGCAGCGAACAGGTCTAGAAGTACAAGGACCTGCCCTGGTCCAGCTGGTGCCAGATGTCATCTGTCAAGGCAACCAGGATGGTCTCCACCCTGTGGCCAAGATGGAAGCTCGACTTGTATGGGTCCAGGGCCAAAGTTTCCTCCAAGAATGCTAGGAACTGGTCTACTGTGGCCCACTCTACCATGTTACCTAGATGCAAAACTGGTCAGTAGCTGGTAGTGTCCTGCGGATCCAGTGATGGCTTTTTCAGTAGGAAGCGAACCACTGCAATGCAGATATACCTTCAGGTGTGTAGCAGTGTTGGTCTGAAGCAGCAGAACAAAGTTTGAGTCCAGTGGTATCTTTAAGACCAGCAAAGTTTTATTCAAGGTGTAAGTTTTTGTGGGTATGCTCACTTCGTCAGAAATCTGTTCAAGGAATCTCTGGAAGCCAGCTCTGTGAGGAGGAAGGAATGCCATGTGTGTGTGTGGCAGTTAAACTGTTATGAAATTAATGTAAGTGCAGAGGTAGAGAGATGCCCTAGTCACCGAAGGGCTTTCACTTTAGCTCGCTGCAATGCCCTTCCTTCAAGTGTACTAGAGGGAGATGCAAGAAAATTCCTTATGCTGAAAGGAAGTGCTTCTGTGGCTCTGGTCAAATAGAAACAATGGAACATATCCTTCTTCACTATCAGTATTATAATGATATATGTTCCATTTTTATTGCACCATTGTTATATAGAGTCCCACCCAGGGCAGTTGGGCAATTTTATACCTCCTTACTGCTCACAGACACCAATTATGCTACAACATATAGTGTTGCCAGGTTCTGTGCTGCAGCCATGAAAATTCGGCGGAATATAACTAATGCCTAACCGATTCAGAGAGCTGTGATCAGAATAATTCCCTACATGTATTTCCTGTATGTATAATCTAATTTACGCTCTAATAGTTTTATATTCTAAGCTATTTTATATTATTATAAAATCTATGTTTTTAGCTGTATTTTTTGTAATTGATCGATTGTTAATTTTCACTCTGCTGGTCTATGACCATAATAAAGATCTGAACTGAACCCAATGCCCTTGTATAGTGTGAGGTACTGCCTTAACTATTGGTAATATGGATTACCTGGCTGCCCATCAGCTGCACCCCCAGTTTGCCTGGAAGTCAAAATAGCAAACAGAAGGGGTTGCCTTCATCTTGTTCCTTCTCCTCTCCATGAGCATCTCTGCTGTTGTCAAGGGCTGTTTTACCTCCTTGACCTGGCTTCCTGCCTCCCTTTATCTTTCTTCCTAAACCTCATAGCTCTGGTCAACAATTATGGCCTCCAGCAAGGAACCTTGACCTTGTAAGATGTCTAAACTACCCATAGCTGACTGACACATTCTCCCATTGGCCACCAGCAGGGGTTGGGGTTGGGTTGGGTTGTCAGTCCAGGAATTTGGAGGTGGGCCCCGAATTTGGAGCCTGGCAAGCCAGTGGGGTACAATGCTATACCATCCACTCCATCCCTGCAGTCTGGAGATGATCTGTAGTTCCAGAGGATCCTGATTTCCCACCTAGATGCTACCATTCCTACTTTGTACTGGTTCACCCAAACATTGATGTACCTACAAGAAGTATTAACTGCTTTTCAAGAATTTTAAAACAGTGTGCAAAACCTTATCCCACCATAGAAGAAACACTTTCCAAAGGCTTTTTGTCAATATTTAAATAAAATATGATAGTATAGAAACATAGAAGATACAATGGTATAATTAAAAGCTTAGTTTAAAAAGCAACATCAGGTAGAAGCAGCAGAGAAATTTTCAGTCCTCTGTGGAATTCCTGTAAGATTACCCAGCAGCTGGCACAAAGGCCCTGTTGTGCATGGCCTTCCTGCAAGGGGAAACTTAAGAAAAGTCTTACCAGCTGACCACGGGACCAAATGCTTTGTGAGACAGGCTTGGGTCAGACAACGTAGGCCTTTATAGGCCAAAGGCAGCACCTTAAACTTGACCAAGAAGGAGGCTTATTCACCACTATCCTTCTATACATAAATGTATAGACATGAACTTAATGCAGATACCAATTTAATTGGAAAAAACAAAATAAGGAAATAGGGAGATTCAGTAAACAGCAACACAATATGCAGTATGGTAATTCCTTGCCAGAAAATGTGGAGACGGTTGGGGCTAGCAACAAGTCTCTTTTATTTACTTCTTTTCACAACTGGGAAAATGTCTGCCATTAATCACTAACTGTAACAGTTTTATTCCCGCAATGTTTTTGTGAACGACAATTGAAATCAAAGGACTGATTTGCTTTTCTAGTGAGGAATGACCATACTGCATATTTATAGAATCATAGAGTTGGAAGGGGCAATACAGGCCCTCTAGTCCAACCCCCTACTCAACGCAGGATCAACCCAAAGCATCCTAAAGCATCCAGGAAAAGTGTGTATCCAACCGTTGCTTGAAGACTGCCAGTGAGTGGGAGCTCACCACCTCCTTAGGCAGCCTATTCCACTGCTGAACTACTCTGACTGTGAATTTTTTTCCCTGATATCTAGCCTTTAGGATGTTGTGATGCTGTTTACTAATCTGCTAGTAATTTCCTTTCTCCTTATAACTGTACTCTTATGATCCCTGTTCCATTGTCTGAGGAAGTGTGCCTGCACACAAAGCTTACAACTTGAATAAATCTTTGTTGGTCTTAAAAGTGCCATTGGACTCAAAATTTTGTTGTGTTATTTCAGATCAACACGGCTACCCACTTGATTCTACCAGACAAGTGTTACTGACCAAACTGATAATATCCTACAATAACTTTGATAAATAAATAAATAAGGATCAAGACAGCAAGCGGTTATGCACACTCATCCAAGCATCTTGTGTACATTCGCTGGTTAAATCAATGCATCATCCAAGACACTGGAACTAACAGAAGCTGTAGGAATCTCAGCTACAGCAGAAACAAACAATGCAGCATTCAAGTTCAATTAATTGCAGGCCATTTTATTTGCTGTGTCTTGCAAGAAAGTCAAAGCTGGTTATAGATAGCTCAGCTGGTTCTTGCACTAGTGGTTCAATTAAGTTCCTGACAATCCAGAATAACTCTAAAGGGTGATTATTAGAACAAGGTTTTGACATATTTTCTTTTGCTCCAGGAATCAGCTAAAAAACGTAGGTCCCAGACTCATTTTCAGCCTTCAGAGTTTTTTATATTAAAGACCATACTTTCTAATTATTACTTCCTCAAACCAAACACTAACCACATATTCTCATAATATTACTCAAACTACGAAATGACAAAAGCATTTAGGTATATAAACAACTATGAGAAAATTCCTGGCTGTTTTCATAATAAAACCATTGCATAAAATACCGGGTACTTTTGTGAAATTCCTAAGTGCCATGGCTACCTGGCCCCTGAAATTTATCAAACATGTATTAAAAGATGCAACATTGATGGAGCAATAAGATTTTGTCATCACCAGTATGGCCACAGTCTAGGGCCCTATTTGTGTTTACAGTTTAATTATGATTCTTACTGAATTGACGCAGTATCTCTTTCATCCATATCCTGTTGACATCTATTCCTGCACTCTGCATGTATCTTCTTTCTCAGATTTCCTACTCTAAATTGCAAAGTTTAAATCTGCACAGCAATTAGAAAAACTAGCTTGCTAAGATTTCCCCTCCCCTTTGTTTGAGCTGTTGGTTGGTTTTCAGCAGGAGCAGGGCTTTCACTTCCAGGCTTCCCATTTTAATGCGTTTCAGTGCTTCCAACATTTTATCACAAATGTTATGTTGTAGAAAAAAATTATGCTGTAAAAGAATTTTTCCTGGGTTGCCAGTCCCCTTAAGTAATGTGATAAGCATTCATGTGTCAGAAGAAGTAAAGACAAGCTATCCTTGCCTTGAGTCCCCATGTGTTTCACATGGGGAGGGGGGGGGGGAGAGAGAACTATGATTCCCAGTCTTTACTGACTGACCCACCACAAACACATTGCATTCAAAGCCTCTATGCCTTCACAGCATGAAAGCTCAGGCAGAATGAAGGCAGCACCAGGAGTGAAAGAGACTGCTACTGCTGAGAGTCAACCAGTCAGCAGAGACCTCTGCACAAGTTCATGCTGGAGTCATGGTTGGAGGAGAGTGAGATGGAGTGGAGTGGGGGAGAAAATCTGCAAGAGGCAGAGCACTTGCACCTGGAAGAGTTGCCGTGGGCCCACATTTCTCTGCTGAAGTGGAGAAAATCCACTCTCGGATACTAAGCAATAAGTAGTGTGACTTCAGAGTCAATTCTGAGCAGTGCAGACAGGAGAAAAAACCTAGTAGCATCAGAGTGAAGATCAAGGTCAGATGCAGATAGCTTTTTTTTAAAAAAGCCAAACGCAAAGAGCTTTAAAAGCCCAACGCAGAAGACCTAGGCCTCTAGATGAACTGTATGATTCAGCTTGAGTCCTTCACTACCTACATTTTAATCATTATCATACTTGTTTTCATTTCCAGTAATTCTTGGGAAACAAAGAGGCTGAGTTGGATCTATGAACTGTCTCTCTCCCCTGCTTTTAGAGAACAAGACCTAAGAGGTGAATTAACAGGGAACTTACTGTTTTATTGCTTTTATTGTTTATGGTTTTATTCTTTTATCATTTTACCTGAATTTACATTTGGAGATTTAAATTGTTGTACACAACCCTGAACCTAATTAGGGATGGGTAGTTCATAAATCGAATAAATAATAATAACAATTGCCATAAACCCTGTTATGACTCAAAATAACCTGCCCTGCAACTTTGGGTTAACCTGGGTGTAAACTGCACAGAGCTTTTATTCCAACCCCAGATCAATTCAGTCCCTGCCCTCTACACAGAATGCGATTTCCATTTGGATTTTGTGCAATTTAAATTCTTCTTCTGCAGAAAGAAGGATTGATCTGGAGTGACCCAAACTTTATTGTGTGATATCTTGGAGTGCTTTTAATGCTCAATATCTGGATTGGGAAACCAAGCTCTGTGGTAGAGAACCTCTGATAGGCCACACCTGCTCATATGACAAACTTGCCTTAAAGGAGAAGCCCCTAATTTCTCTCAACTTCTGTCGGTCCTGGATTTTTCCTCCCTCCTCTGCCTTTTTCGATCTTCTCCCCAACCCCTCCAAGAAAAGAAAGAGGCTCCCTGCCTGGCTCCTCTCCCTCACCATCAAGAAAAGAAAGACAGAGGCTTGGTTTCCCCCCCCCCCCTTCTGAACTACCCTAACCACATGCAGAATACTTTCCTGTTTCAATGGGGAGGGGGGGGGGAGAGGAAGACCCGAGTTCAAAGCGATCTGAATTCAACAGGATTGACAATGGAATAAAGAAAGTAAGTGCAGACTCTGCCCTGGAGTGCTGGCCAAAAAATTGATCCCTGTAAGCACTGTGACAACCAACAGCAAGACCACAACTGTCTTGTTGGCTGTAAATTGTCCTTCGCTTGGAAGCTCCCATTCTACAGCCCAGTATTAGTACTGAAGTACAGTTCTAGGGGGGGAAGTCTTCAACAGAGATGCCCAGTCATTAGTAAATTGGAACTGACTCCACTGGTCTTTGTTGCATATTTTAAACATGGATGCAAAAACTGAACCTTTCAACAGAGCTGAATGAAAGAACTGTGAAACAAGAAGATATAATTATGAACTGTTTAGGAAGGAAGCAGAAAGTAAATATTCGTTGAACTGTAGGAGCTCTACTAAGGAAATAAACCATGTATCTCACATATTCTGATAGCTTTTTAAAAGTCAATTTTTCCTCCTCTAATTTCTGTCCTAGAACCTGCTTCCTTCCTTGATTTCTCTGCATAAAAGTACCCTAAACCAGTGGTCCCCAACCTTTTTATCACCGGGGACCAGCCAATGCTTGACAATTTTACTGAGGCCCGGGGGGGGGGGGATAGTCTTTTGCTGAGGGACGTCGCCGCCTGAGTCCCTGCTCCACTTGCTTTCCCGCTGACGTGCTGACTTCTCGCTGCCCACTGTGGGGTGCTGCCAGCAGCAGCTGCGTAGTGCCACGCTGAGGGGAAGCCCCAGCCATGGTGGCCACCGGAGCGCACCAAAGGTGAGCCGGTGGCAGAGTGGAAGGGCAGCCCCCGAGGCAGCAGCCGGGGAGGAGGACGAGGAGGAGCCGTGGCCTGGTACCGACTGATCCACAGACCGGTAGTGGTCTCCAGACCAGGGGTTGGGGACTGCTGCCCTAAACATTCCTTAAGAAGTCTATTATTTCAGTATGCACTTCAGCTAACATTTCTGTTAGTAAAGATTTTCATACAGCAAGGAAAGAGAATAAGAAAGAAGGATGAAGGAAAAAGAATGTGAGCCTGAGGCATTTCAAGGCTTATTCTTGCACCAATCAAACCCAAGGGATCTTTCTTTATATTTCTTAACAGTATTTCTGAGGGCAAAACAGAGAAAATCAGAATCCAGGCTTGTGAGACACAATCCAGTTTACCAGTTAGAGGACCAAAGGTTTATATTATGCCTCATTAAAAATACAAAAGTAAACATCATCTCAGTAAAATCATCTAGAAAAAACAGAACAGATTGAAGAGGTGGAGGAGTGGCACTGTATGTGAGGAAAGGGCTTACCTGTCAGGAAATTCTAGTGAAGGAGAGCATATCTACAGTGGAAAGCATCTGGGTGAAAATAAGCGAGGGGAAAACAAACAGTGTGGTGGTTGGTGTCTGCTACCGACCGCCTGACCAACGAGAGGATGTGGATGCTGCAGTTTGTGAGCAGCTTGAGAAAATATCCAAACGGCAGGACCTTGTCATCATGGGTGACTTCAATTTCCCAGATGTGTGCTGGGAAACAAACTCTGCGAAGCGTCCTCAGTCATGCAACTTTCTGACCTGCCTGGCTGACATTTTCATTTATCAAATGGTAGATGAACCCACAAGAGGTTTGGCCATACTGGACTTAATACTGACCAACAGGCAAGAGTTGGTGGATGAGGTGAAGGAGGTGGGGACCCTAGGGGGAAGTGACCATGTCCTCGTAGAATTCCTTTTGAGATGGGGAGCCAAGGAAGCTTGTAGCCAGACACGGATGTTGGATTTTCGTAGGGCAAACTTTAATAAACTCAGAGACATTATGAGTGTCATACCATGGACGAGAATGCTGGAAGAGAAGGGAGCATGTGAAGGGTGGGCGCTACTCAAACAAGAGCTATTGCATGCTCATTCAATGACTATCCCAGAAAGATGAAAACACTGCAGGAGCTCTAAGAAGCCTATTTGGATGAACAGAGAACTTCAAGAGGAACTAAGAAAGAAAAGGAAAATGTTCAGGAAATGGAGGAAAGGACAGAGCTCTAAAGAAGAGTACCTACAGGTTACTAGGCACTGTAAATCAATCATCAGAAAGGCCAAAGCTGAGAGTGAGCTAAGATTGGCCAGGGAAGCCCATTGTAACAAGAATTTTCAGTTATGTGAGGAGCAAACGTAAAGTAAAGGAGGCAATAGGCCCACTGTTGGGTGCGGATGGACAAACTCTAACGGAAGAAGCAGAGAAAGCAGAAAGGCTTAGTGCCTATTTTACATCTGTTTTTTCCCACAGGTCAAAGGGTTTAGGCACATCTAAAGATGGCAGTAGCCAAAGGATAGTGTCTGGGTGGCAGGTTAACATGGATAGAGAGGTTGTCGAGAGGCATTTAGCTGCACTGGATGAGTTCAAATCCCCTGGGCTGGATGAAATGCACCCGAGAGTGCTCAAAGAACTTTCCAGAGAACTTGCACAGCACAGCCCTTGTCCATCATCTTCGGGACCTCTTTAAGGACTGGAGATGTCCCGGAGGACTGGAAGAGAGCAAACATTATTCCGATCTTCAAAAAAGGGAGGAAGGATGACCCAGGAAACTACAAACCAGTGAGTCTTACCTCTGTTGTGGGGAAGATAATGGAGCCAATATTAAAGGGAGCAATTTGCAAACATCTGGAGGACAATTTGGTGATCCAAGGAAGTCAGCATGGATTTGTCTCCAACAGGTCCTGTCAGACCAACCTGGTTTCCTTTTTTGAACAAGTAACAGGTTTGCTGGATCGTGGAAATTCGGTTGATGTCGTTTACTTGGATTTTAGTAAAGCTTTTGACAAGGATCATGATGTTCTGATGGATAAATTGAAGGACTGCAATCTGGATTTTCAGATAGTTAGGTAGATAGGGAATTGGTTAGAGAACCGCACTCAAAGAGTTGTCGTCAATGGTGTTTCATCAGATTGGAAAGGTGAGTAGCAGGGTACCTCAGGGCTTGGTGCTCGGCCCGGTACTTTTTAACATATTTATTCATGATCTAGATGAGGGGGTGGAGGGACTACTCATCAAGTTTGCAGATGACACCAAATTGGGAGGACTGGCAAATACTCCGGAAGATAGAGACAGAGTTAAATGAGATCTGAACACAATGGGAAAATGGGCAAATGAGAACAATTTAATAAAGATAAGTGTAAAGTTCTGCATCGGGGTCAGAAAAATGAAAAGCATGCCTACTGGATGAGGGATACGCTTCTAGGTAACACTGTGTGTGAACAAGACCTTGAGGTACTTGTGGATTGTAAACTAAACATGAGCAGGCAGTGTGATGCAGCGGTAAAAAAGGCGAATGCCATTTTGGGCTCTATCAACAGGGGCATCACATCAAAATCACAAGATGTCATAGTCCCATTGTATACGGCACTGGTCAGACCACACCTGGAGTACTGTGTGCAGTTCTGGAGGCCTCACTTCAAGAAGGATGTAGATAAAATTGAAAGGGTACAGAGGAGAGCAACGAAGATGATCTGGGTCCAAGGGACCAAGCCCTATGAAGATAGGTTGAGGGACTTGTGAATGTTCAGCCTGGAGAAAAGGAGGTTGAAAGGGGACATGATAGCCCTCTTTAAGTATTTGAAAGGTTGTCACTTGGAGGAGGGCAGGATGCTGTTTCTGCTGGCTGCAGAGGAGAGGGCACGCAGTAATGGGTTTAAACTTCAAGTACAACGATATAGGCTAGATATCAGGAAAAAGTTTTTCACAGTCAGAGTAGTTCAGCAGTGGAATAGGCTGCCTAAGGAGGTGGTGAGCTCCCCCCCACTGGCAGTCTTCAAGCAAAGGTTGGATACACACTTTTCTTGGATGCTTTAGGATGCTTAGGGCTGATCCTGCGTTGAGCAGGGGGTTGGACTAGATGGCCTGTATGGCCCCTTCCAACTCTATGATTCTATGATTCTAACTCTATTACATGTTTGAATTCCCATAATAGTCAACCAGCAAGCTAAGCTGAATGAGTTATGTATGAACACTAATGGTCTTCATTATCGGGTACTTAGCCATCACAAAAGGAACAAACTTAAGATTAGGAAACTCTCTGTGTGCAACAAAACAAAATCAGAGTCCAGTGGCATCTTTAAGACCAACAAAGATTTATTCAAGGCTGGATCTTTCAAGTGCATTCTTCCTCAGACTATGCTAAGAGTGCTTGCACTCGAAAGCTCACACCTTGAATAAATCTTTGTTGGTCTTAAAGGTGCCACTGGACTCTGGTTTTGTTTTGTTGTGCTGCTTCAGACCAAGACGGCTACCCACTTGAATCCATCTCTGTAAGTGATGATGGTAACAGGCCCTGAGGAGCAACTGGCTTTAGGGAGGGGATGGAGGAGGCAGCGACAGACTGCATATATAAGGTTAGAATACCCTATTTTTCTAGGCTTTTACTGTTGTGAGCTACACAAGATGAAGGCTGAATTGAAAGGCTACTAGTTCTGTGAACTGAAGAGTTTTACATAATTGTTGAAGAGGTGGGATAAAAAAGTGAAGTTTCAAGTACCACATTTGACAAGCAGGTGGTGCTGTCATCAGCTAGAATGTTAAATAAGGGGAGATGCATCACTATCTATCCCAACAGCAGAGCTATAGCTTTCTTCATGCAGTCATCACACGACATGGATCTTTAATACTTTAAAGCCATTAGACGCAAATGTCTGCTATTGTTTAAGGGATGCATACTTGCTAGGGAGTAAATCCCATTGTTATTTCAGATTAAAGATGTTTAGGATTGTATTAAGTGGCTTGGACAGTATTAACATCTGAAAAATTCAGATAACAGAACTAGTTCAAAGAATCTCTACTTTCCCTCTGATAGTTGCTGGCACTGGTTTGGCTCAGCACACAAGAAAGCAGAGTTCATTATGTAAAAAAATAAGCCATCTTCATTGAAAATTACAGAAGTGGTATTGCATTCTTGTTAAAAGAGAACTGCTCTAACCATAAATAGAGGAATTTGAATCTGTATATTGCTGATAAATGTGACACAGCAGTTCCTAAGGTAATCTCATCAATAACAAACATGTAGCCTTCTGTTATCTAAAGCAATAGAACCACAACAACGTAAAAAAGCCTTTCCGAAGGCACATCAAACACCTGTAAAACCTGCATAGGATGTGACATTGAACACCAAGATGTAAAATGCATTCCCGGGGGGGGGGGGAGTGTAAAAGATGTAAAATGCAATCACTGGCATGAGGGCAATTTTTAGAAGAAGAAGAAGAAGAAGAGTTGGTTCTTATATGCCGCTTTTCCCTACCCGAAGGAGGCTCAAAGCGGCTTACAGTCGCCTTCCCATTCCTCTCCCCACAACAGACACCCTGTGGGGTGGGTGAGGCTGAGAGAGCCCTGATATCACTGCCCGGTCAGAACAGCTTTATCAGTGCCGTGGCGAGCCCAAGGTCACCCAGCTGGCTGCATGTGGGGGAGTGCAGAATCGAACCCGGCATGCCAGATTAGAAGTCCGCACTCCTAACCACTACACCAAACTGGCTCTCATTTATGTACACTTAAGCCACACAGGCACACATGCAAAAAGCCTGATTAGTAACTGACAAAAAAACCATGGTAAAAGCTGTTCCCAGGAGCTCATTCAGCAGCAAGTGTCAGCCAGACCATTTCCGCACGAGTCATTTTCCTTGGTTCACTCCCCCCCCTTTGTTCACAGGGTTTATTCAGGCTTCCAGATGACATTGCCTCTCTCCCGTGACTCTCCAGGGGCTGGTGCAACTCTGCCAGGCCATTGCTCCATGATAAAAGAATGCGGATAAATCCACAGTCTCTTTTTTTATTGTGGGACATAACAAGCAGCAAGTCACAGCAGGGATATCAGGAAGGCATAAAGCGGGCTGTCCCTTTCCCCACCCTCCCAACTAGCCCCCCACCCCCAAGAGTCACTTCCATCATCCTCCCCCATCTATTTTTTCAAAGCACTTTTTTCAAAACTTGCTTCTGCAGGGTCGGCAAAGGATCTTGCTCCCTGGAGCTGCACCGCAGAGGCAATCTAGAATATGTATATTTTAAATAAAGGGCTAGAACTGCATTGCCCAGACCATTTCATGCTTAAGTAGAGCCAAGGGGAAGAGACTCTGTTTTCCTTCCTTCCTTCCTTCCTTCCTTCCTTCCTTCCTTCCTTCCTTCCTTCCTTCCTTCCTTCCTTCCTTCCTTCCTTCCTTCCTTCCTTCCTTCCTTCCTTCCTTCCTTCCTTCCTTCCTTCCTTCCTTCCTTCCTTCCTTCCTTGGGACTGACCATATGGGACCATATGGGAGGGAGCCGAGGCAGGGTGCCTCGCCATTTGTTCCTATGCCCTGCTGTGCTGCTCAGTTCAGAGCCACACTGCAGAGCTGGGAAAAAGCAGTGGGGCATCCCACCATTTTTCCCTTCACCTCTCTGTGCTGCTTGCATCAGTAAAGCCCGAGCCACTCCCTGCCATCTTCCCTGCTGCTTTTTCCTTCACACCACTGCTCTGCTCTGTTTGGAATCATGCTGCGGAGGCAAGGGAATGTGACTGCCTTCTCCTTTGCCCCTCTGTACTGCTCGCAAATCGAGCTCCCCTACAAACGGAAGGGTAGAAGACATGAAAACACTGCTTGGCTAGCTTCAAATCATTATATATTGTGGTGGCTCTGCGTTGCTATGTGAATCTTGATTTTTTTGCTACAAAATTAATGTTTCTGTGTTTGGGGGGGGGGGTTTGGGGGCTGCTAGGATGTGAGACTACGGTGCTGAAAGGTTATTGGTGGCTGATGCCATGTCACATTGACTGACAGACCAAAACGGGGAGGGGGGGGGAGGGAAGCAGGTTGTCCTGACTTCCACTCAACCACCTGATTTGTCAGGAAGCAAAAACCCAGAACAAGACTGGGGGATAAAGTGAGAGGAGATTCCTGTCAGGAAGGCAGAAACCATACAGTGAATGGGCACAGATCTATAACCAGGAGGCAGCAAGCCTTGGCCACCTCAGTGTGGAAACGGTCCCATAGATTTAGCAGAGAACATATTCTTTTAAACCTAGACAGCTTTCACAGGAGAAAACAGGATCTAGGATCCTTATACTTTATAAAAAATGTAGAACAGTAAAAGAACCTCCTAGACCTAGTTCAATTACACAGAGAAAGACAGATGTGACCTCATTTCATCTTCAAAATGCTGAAGACTGACTTTTGTGTTCATTGTCCTCACTGTAACATGGAATATGGTACATAAAAAAATGACTAACCCATCTGTTTTAATAATGGTGTTTTCCTCTGAAATAACTCTTGCCAGTCTGTTTGAAAGATTGTTAAGGGTTTTTCCAAATCAAGGGATCATGTCACAGGATTATGAATTCCATCAATGGAAAAAGCAGTGGAAGTTACTTTTACATTTAAAAAACAAATAGGAGAATAATTGATTTGGTAGGGAAGCAGGGAAGATGTGAGTGAAAACAGAATTACGAGATGAGGAAGAGAGTGATAGGAACTTGGAGAAAAGGGCAAGAGAGGGAAGAGCTCTTAATAGCAGGACATACATTTTGCATATTCAAATGGGCAGCTGTGTTGAAGTAGCACAACGAAATCAGAGTCCAGTTGCACCTTTAAGACCAACAAAGATTTATTCAAGGCGTGAGCTTTGGAGTGCCAGCACTCTTCGTCAGGCTAAGAACTCCGCTCCTTCAGAAAAGGATGAGAGTAATCTCTTCACAAAAATGGTACTACAGCAGTAACTTCTTTCAAGAGAATATGCCCTCCATTTCCTCCATCTCCACCATCAGGACCCCCGAATTCTTTTCTGGGTTCAGTATGAAAACAGCTCATACCATCACCGCCTTTACCTCCTGTCATCTGCACTTTTCGGCGGTCTACAAAGTATCGGGGGTCAGCTTCTTTTCCAAAATGTTTCTTTTATGTCCCATCTGCTGAGACTTGGAGCACTTTGCGCAACTTGTGCTGAGGTCCCGGTGCCAGCTCTTCACTCATTTCTGCAGCAAGCAACTGAGCACGTATGCATATGTGGGTCTGCATCTTCCTTCCAACCAGGTCCCAAGGATTTTTTGTTTGCAGCATATTTGTCCGGGCCTCAGCTTACAACAGCCATTTTCGGACGGGTTTTGCCATTGGAGGACTTCCTTGGGACCTGGTTGGAAAGGAGATGCAGACCCACATCTGCATCTATTTAGTATAAGAGTCATTAATTTTGAGCATTGATGGTTCCTGCATAGGTACAAAGCTGCTTTGCCTGGTCTTTGAGTCTAACATTGAACGACATCATCAAGGGAGATTGATTAACCCAGCAATGAGAAGTCTGTTCAAGGGAGTTTGGCTTGCAGTAATGTTTGTCGTGAATTCTCAGCCTGGTTTTAAATAGTTTATAGGTAAAGCAACCAATTAATATGCACTTTTATTTTAAAAGTACCAAAAACACATGCTATATTTTGATTCAAATCGATGTTTATATCACCCAGATAACAATCAACTTAAATCAGTCATTTAATTCAGCTTATTTTAAATCAGTCCCTCAAGGGGTAGGTTTTTCTTCCCCCTCTTTATTATGCTCTGTTTATTTTGGAACATCATGTGAGACCTTTAACAACAGAATAGCTAGGCTGTTTTGCATGACATGATTTATATGTGTCAAAAATTTTCAGTAGGCTATGAGGAATGCTCTTATAAATCTGAAAAGACTTGTAACAATGTGTCATTCTTGTTCTTCCACAGAGATGTTACTGCAGATTTAGCATGGTTTTTTTAAATAATATTTCTTCAGTGTTTGCAGTGAAAATTTGACAGGGTAGTTTTCTAGAACCTCTGAGCGCAACCCTACACAATTACCATCCAGGAGCAAAAATCCTACTGAAATACAGTGGCATTATGGCTCCAATCCATGACATGCACAGTAATGTTAAAAAATAACCCCTTGGAGAAGGGAAGAACCAAGAACATTAAATGATATCCAAATCAATGCAAACTAATACATTTTCCAATTTTTGTAGAGTAAAATGTACCTTACTGTTCAGTACGATACTATTAAGAATATAAATTATTAAACTGATGCACTGCTGCGTGTATGTTGACCCAACCAGAAGGAAATGAAGAAACCTGTTCATCATATACCTTTGGCAGCCATTTTGTCAAGCTGTTTATCTGACAGCTTTATCTCTTTGTTTAGAACATAAGAGCCTTGTTGCATCAGACCAATGGTCCATTTTGTTCAGCATCATGACTCACGCAGTGGCCACAGTTCTCCTGGAGAAAATAGCTGCTATGGAGGGTGGACTAGTGGCATTTCTAGGGGCAAAGCCCCATTGCACCCAGGAATATAAGAGGCGCTAGCACATACACCTGCACTGTGACCTTCCTGGGTTCTGGCCCTCCTCCCCCGCTCAACCTTGGGATCCAGTGTGGTGAAGTGGTCAGAGACTAGCAGACTGTAATATCAAGAGCTGAGTTTGGTTCCTCATTGGTTCCTCCAATGCAGTCAGCTGGATTTGCCAAATTACAGGTGAGCCTGGAAACCTTCAGGAAGATGAAAGAAAGACAGGATGAAAGAAACAGACAGAGAAAGAAAGAGAGAGACAAAGAAAGAGAAGGAAGGGAGGATGGAAGGAAGGCATTTGTTCTCCTGAAGAAAACAGTTGCTTTGGAGGGGCACTGCCCCCCCCTAACCCTACTGCTGTACAACAGTGTCCATATAGGTCCCCACTTTCCCATCCAACCCCACATCTTCCAAAGGCCAGCCAGGCAGGCCATGGGGGGGGGTGGGCTGCCACCTTCCCACCCCCTATATCAACCCAGGGCTGGGCCAGAAAGGTAGTGGGGGGACTGCTACCTCCCCCCCCCATTATCCGAAAGGCTAGGCCAGGCAAGGAAAGCCACAGGGGGGCTGCCTCCTTTCTGATCCTTCCTCCACCTCTCCCAAAGGCCAGGCTGCTCTGAGAAGATCATGCAGGATGGGCTGCCTCCTTCCCATCCATCCCCATCTTCCAAAGGGCAGGGAAGGCTATGGAGGGGGCTACCTTCTTCCCACCCACCCCACATCTCTCAAAGGTCCTGTTAGGAATGACTTCATGGGAGGAAAAGCCTTGCTGGGAGCTCCCAACTTCACCCAAGCCTCAGATAGATGAGAGCTTAGCCCAGCCAGATGTTCAACAGGCAGAGAGCTCTGAGGGAATGAAGCTGCAGAGAAACCAAGGCTTAGTTTCTAAAGTTGATGCAGGAGCTCCTCATTCCTCTGTCCATCCTCCAGCTGCAGCACCCTGCCTTGTCAGCTCACCTGAGCCAATTAAACAATTTCAGCAAGGTGCTGGAAAAGAGCTCCAGTCTAAAAGGCACTACAACATGTTAGCAAGACAGTTGCTGACTGCAGAAGACCATAAGTCATCTCAGAGTGAGGGTTGTGAGGCTGCTGACAGCCTATATTAACTTGAGGCTCGAAGGCCTGGGTTGTGAACACAAGCTGTGATCCTCTCCTTCTGCTGATGCCCTTGGACTACCTGAAGGAACCTTTGACTCACTGGACTGAGTTAAGACATTCATTGCATTCTGTCTGTCCCTTGGCATTCTGTTTTTGAAATACTAATTATTTCTGTCTCCCTTGCAGCTTTTCCGTGCTTCCATCCAGCAGAGAGCTTTAACCTGAGACTAACATAGGAGGAAAAGGAAGCAGCTGGCTTCCCTCCCTTGCCTGGGGTAGATGGAGGGTGGGAAGAGGCTGAGAATGGAACAACTTACCAGCAGCAGGGCATTTCAGAGAGGCCAACACCTCCTCCACCAAGCAAGGAGCAGGAAGAGGACAGATAAGCCCCATGATTGGCCCACTTTAACAGAGTATTCTTTCCCTACTGTCAGCATACCCCCAGGACCAATCAGGTAGGGAGTGAGTTGGCTGCATGCAATTTGAACTGATTGGCCTTCATTGGCCGATTGCAATTTGAACTGATTGGCCCTTACTGGCAGAGTGGTATCTCTCTATTGGCAACATACTCCTAGGGAGGGCAAATCAAGTAGGGATTTAGTTGTCTGCATGAAATTTTAACTGATTGGCCCTCATTGACAGTGTGGTATTTCCCTATTGGCTGGACACTCCCAGTGAGAGCCAATCAGGTAGGGATTAAGTTGTCTACATGCAAGTTGAACTGATTGGCCCTCATTGACAGAGTGCAATTTGTACTTTGGTCCTTATTGGAAGAGTGGTATCTCCCTATTGGCTGGACACACCCAGGGAGAGCAAATCAGGTAGAGACTGAGTTGTCTTTATGCAATTCGAACTGATTGGTAGATTGCAATTTGCATTGCCTGGTCCTCATTAACAGAGTGTAATTTGCACTGCTTGGCCCCCAATGGCAGAATGGTATCTCCCTATTGGCAGCCTACCCTCAGGACTAATCAGGTAGGGAGTGTGTTGGCTGCACGCAACTTCGACTTTATAATGTTTAGTGATAGATGATATTGGTAACTTTTGTGCTGTTATATCCTTGCATGGTCCATGAACTAACAATGTAATACTAAATAGAATTGCACCCTTCTAAGACCATTGACTTCACTGAATTTAGTTTTGGAAGGAATGGACAATGTCACTTAATGCTAGCACTGATTTTGGAGTTGCAAATGGTAGTAGAGAGGTATATAGCTGTATATAAGGTGCTTGCTGGTCTTTCCTTTGTCTTTTACCTAGAATGCTAGGTTGTTTCCATAGTGACCTAAAATTTTATGTCACCACCCTTTTAGCTGCACGGAATTTCCTCAATATCACACAAAAATTGGGTTCCTCAGGCACAGATTTGGAGGAAAGATTTCCATCTCACAGCTTTTTGGAGTTCAGAAAATGGCAAATTCCCTCTCCGGGAACTCACGGTAATCCAGATCATGTGGTTGGTATTCAAAGTGGCTTTTCTCTTCTTTCTATTCCCTCAACATTCTTTCATGGACCTGTGAGCCCATCTCCCTGCTTCTCCGCCTCTTTTCATTCCCTCCGTACGCTGCCACCATTTTTTTTTGTTTTTGTATTTCTGGTTGAATTAAGATGCATGATTGTTTCTAGAAATTAATGCACTCACAAAATAAAAACCCTTATCTCCATTATCAGCAGCTAAAAATCAGCTTAGAATGACCACCTAATGCGTGTCTGGAACTCTTGGATGTCAGGAACCAGGCAGAAGACACCGGTCACTTAAATAAGCACTTCCCCATGACCATTATTGTAGTGAAATCCAAAAGGGAACATTTATTCAGCAGAGCTATACAGAAAGGAATCAACAGAACAATTCGATGAACAAACCCTTTGGCAGAGACAAAGGATCAATGGCCCTCATAGGGGTTAATATACCTGAGGTTGAATAAAGGAGGGAGGGGGGATTCACGAGGCGGGAAAATACAACAGTTCTCATCTGGCCCTTACTTTGATCTAAAGAGTTACCAGTGTTGAGACTTCACAGAGCCTAGCAAGGTCAGGAAGCATAAGGGGTTCTGGTGGAGGGAAGCTTTGGAATGCAAAGGGAGGAAAGGAACCAACGAGTGATTTATGGTTTTACAAGGAGTAAAGCCTGTTGTATCCAAAAATACAACTTGACTGTATCCACATACAGAAGTTTAATATTTACAAGAATTCTTCTTAAACTAACATATAGCCCTCCAGTGATGAAAAAACAATATTTCTCCATCATCATTGCATCTAAACATAGTCATTAGGCAGAAATGTTCAATGTGGTTTGGAGGGTGGTCTTACATCATAGCCTGAGGGACCTGGACTCTGAGTAGACAATGGCATTCTATGATGAATTTGCTACCTATTTTGCAGACAGAATTGCTTAGATCCCTTTGGGCTAGATGCTGGTGTGGGTGCGTGTTCAGATGCATCTATTTATTCAATTTATATGAATATTTAGCTATCAGACCCCAAAGTGTGGACAACACTTTGTCCTTCCTCTCAACACTTGCCCTTCCTAACTGATAAAAAACTGCTAGAGGGCTGGCCATATGAGTAAGGGGATGGGTAAATGCTTCCTTGAGAGGTATTGAGCATAGGGAGGATCTCAAACTTCCATTATTGGGCAAGGTAATACAGCAGATAGTTGCTTTTCAGCTCTAGGGGCTCTTGAAAGGGGCTGACTTTCTGGTCCCATTTCAATTTGGCTTCAAGCCAGAATTTGGAATAGAGAGTATTTTGATTGCCTTGGTTGATGTCTTCTACCAAGAACTAGACAGGGGGGATGCAATCCTACTGCTACTGGATATCTCAGAGGCCTTCAATACCAATGACCATGGTATCCTACTGGATTGCCTCTTGGTGTTGGGTTCAGTGGCACTGTGTTATAGTGGTTCGAATCCTCTCTGGGAGGTTTCTCCCAGAATGTTATCATGCATCCTATGCTGTTTAATATTTATATGAAGCCACTGGGAGAGGACAACAGGACGTTTGAGCTGCAGTGTCCTCAATATGTGGATGATATCCAATGCTGCCTTCCTTTCTTACCTAATTCTAAGGAAGTTGTGGATAATCTAAACCAGTGCCTGAAAGCCATAATGGATAAGGGTGAACAACATTAACCTTGATAAGGCAAAGGTGTTCTGAATTAGTAAAAAGGGAGATCAGGGACTTAAGATCTCTGCTTTCATTGATGGGGTTACACTCCCTTTGGAAAGCCAGGTTTGCATCTTGGGAGTGCTACTGTCAACACATAGGTGATCTTAGACAATCAGGTGGCTGCTTTGCTATCTGCACTAGCCACTGAGCCTTTTGATTTGATGGTGATATATTAGGAAAGATTCAGGAAGTGAAAATGATTAGAAGATCAATTGAAATGGAGACAATGTTATATTTCTAACAGATTTGCTAGAATCTGAAAAAGGATTGAAACAAATATTTGATTAGTATGGGTCAGCATCTGCTTATAAACTTACGGTAGCTCTGTTTTTTTAAGATTAATAAATAAGATGGAAGATATGGTATGCAGCCAAATATAGGAATATATTATCACAATAGATGGTTATAATGTTATAATGCTATAGAGAAATAATTACTAGTTTCTTCTAAAATCCTGGAAAAGGCCTCTAATGGTAGGGGGCAAACATCAGCTGTAGATAGGCTGAGACAAAAAAAAGGAGTGGGGAACACTTTCATATGGATATTCCACTGCCTATGAATGCATCTCCATCTTTGGGAGCCCCTAGATGTGGACCCCTCAACCATTTTGAAATGTGGAGGGGGGTCAGGGAAGAGCTTCCTGGAGCCACTCTGAAAGTTTGGAGGCTATACCTTAAACCCCCACCCCTAGGCCCCAGGAAAGGCAGGAACACCAACATTCCCATGATACTCTATGGCACCATTGACTTCCATGGGAGCCAAAGTAGCTGAGTCCTTTGATAAATGAGTTAATTAATATCGTTCCTGATTTGGAGTGGGAGAAAACATTCAAGAGGCACACTTTGTTGAATTAAAAAATATTTTATTTCTGGCATCACCTACACACATCTGTCTATCCGTTGTTCCAGGAAGTTCTCCATTTTTAAAAAAATAATCTCGTCCCCGGGAACAAGGGAGAGGGAAGGCGGGAGCGAGGGAAGGATGCTGCAGATGACTTCTTTTTAGGGTAGTGAATCCATTTTTTGGGATTCCCAGAGAAGCACTTTAAAATGGAGGCTATAGCAAGCAGTCAGCGGGCCAGATGCTGGATGTGGGCAACGTCATGTGAAGGGGCCGGAATATTCAGCTTGCATTTGACTGGCATGATGCTACATTAAAGGTGATCCACTTTTATTAGGCAACAACTTGGTTTTGCAGAGAACAACAGGGACTGCAGTTGCTAGCCTTAGGCTTCAGAAGGGCAGACATCACCAGCCAAGCAACAGACTCTACTAGCCAAGGGGTGTCTATGGCCACATGCATTCTTTTTGAAGGGGAGCGTGTGAGGCTGTCCCTTCAGCCTAACTGCCTGGAGATGAGGTGTACTTCCAGGGATCCTCAGATCCCACTTGGAGGCTGGCATCCCTAAACCTCAGTGGGGTACAATGCTACAGAGTTACCCCTCCAAAATAGCCCTTTTTGCCCAGGGAGCCGATCTTTATAGTCTGGACATGAGCAGAAATTCCAGAAGATCTCCTGGCCCCATCTGGATGTTGGCTGTCCCTAGTCTGGAAATGTTCATTGAGGTTTGGAAGCGGGGCCTCAAAAGTGTATAATGCCTCTGCAGCAACCTAATCAGCCACATATAGTGCCCCTGGCCAATTTCAAGTCAAGAAAACATTGCAGAGAGGAGGTAAGGTTGCCAGAATGGTGTAGGTTCATGTTCTGTAATTCACCATTTCCTGCAGCAGGTTTTTCAGCTTCCAATCTCTATGATATTAATTTACATATATATAACAGATATATAACAGAAAAGGGATATTTTTGCAACAAAGGAGCTAAAGACTTACTTACTGTTAGAAAATGGAAGCTGGGAATTCAGTTAACCTGCTGCACCTAATTATATAATAGTATTCTAAAGCTGATCTATTTTTTAAAAATTGTTAAAGGCCTGGTGGCCCAGGTGAGGGGGTGATTGCTGTTGGGGGACTTGAGTCAGGAAACTGCAGGGAAACATGCCATGTGAAAGCCCCATTACTGCTACACCTTTATTTACAGCTCTACCAGAATAGCTCTAGAGCTAATTCCTCTAAAACAGTCTTCCTAATGCTGCAACCCTTTAATACAGTTCCTCATGTTGTGGTGAACACCAGCCATAAAATTATGCAAGTGTTATTTCACAGAAATTAAACTGAAACTGACCAATAGTGTGAAGATCCATGGTTCATGATTATATATAGAAACTAAGAATAAAGCCCATTTTAAAGGACAATAAAATGGGCGCTAGGGCCAGGCCCCCCGCGAAGGCTTCCCGGAGGGCGATGCTGCTCCAGCGGTCGGGAGAAGGCGGCACGGCCCCCCCCCCCCGGCGGCTCTCAGGAGCCTTCTCCTGGCCGCTGGAGCAGCCGGGAGAAGGCAGCGCGGCCCCCCAGAGGACTCACCGCATTGGCTGGCAGTTCAGTCTATGCGGTGATTCCCTGGCCGGGCGAAGCAGCCAATGGGGAGCCGAGCTTCGCACGGCTCCCCATTGGCTGCTTGGGCCGGGATGGACACTCGGAGGGGCCAATCAGGAGCCGCTTTGGCCCCTCCGAGTTTTTATCCTGGACAAGGCCCGCCCTAACTCCTCCCAGACAGCCATTACTAAATTATTAAGTCCGCGGTGTGCTGTGGGCGGTTTAAAGATTGTTTTTTTTCTGGGCTTTCTCAGTTCATTTCTGCCTCTTGTTCTACCATGCCAATCTTGCTCTTTTCCGCTGCTCCAGACAGATGGACACTCTCTCGACCTACCCTGCAAGGCTGTTGTGTGGATGGTGCTCCCCTGCTTGCCCTGCCATGACCCCTGTGAAATGGTTGTTCGACCCCCAAATGGGTCCCAACTCCCAGGCTGAGAACCACTGTTCTATACCTATTAAAACCCAGTACTCTTCTAAATGATACATAGAATTCATTACCTGGCTACTGCATGTCTTCTGAACACTTGTAGTGTCTTCCTCTGAAGAATTTTAATACTAAAATTATTATTATGCTACTTTTGAGACAAATTTGAGATAAAATATCAAATCTTGCACATTTCAAGCAAAAGCATTATAGGAATGGCAAAGGGTATAGTAAAACAAAGATAAAAATACACAAGTATTGATGTCATAAGAAATGAGTTCAAAAGTGTCAAAGAACAAAATACAAAAGAAAGAAACAACATGAAGGACTTAATTCCCTTTCAGATGCAGCTATAATATCAATTTTCATATTTCTATTTTTTAAACATTATGTTAAAAAGTGCTATCAAAAAAGGTGGGCAACAAAAACATGGATTTGAGGATGGAAACACATTGCTTCTCTCCATAAAAGATGATGACATTAGGCAGAAAGTACATAAAGGATCAAAGCATCACTGCTGATATTCAAGTCTGCCAAATAATCCCAACAGAAGTGAGTTCAGGTGTGTCAGACATCAAAGGAACTATTTTTACCCCAGTGCTTCCAAAAAATCCAAATGTTCTTTTCATATAACCAACCAAATCTTTACTATGTTTGAAATCCAAGCTGAAGGTATCAATTAACCAACTGTGACTAATCACAGCTTTTAAATATAATACAGACTTTGAGTATGGCTTTTAACAAGAACACTTGTGGACAGAGGAAACAAATATTTCCCCTTGCAAAAAGTGAGGAAAAGGTGAGGAAAATATTTAGCCTTGCTGCAGATTATTTTCCTCTTGTTAAATTTCCTTTGGTTAACATCTGGTTAAAACCAAAGAAATAAAGCCATACAGTACTTTACTTTTAAATATTTAATAACATGGGATTTACTTCTGAATTGTTCTGCTTAGTATTGCTCCCTTAGTCACAGAAAGAGTAGGTCCACTCAGAATTCTACTCAGTTGTGTATTCACTGGATATTCTCAGGAAAATGTTCTCAGGATGCCATTGCAAATTTCACATGCCCTCGAGGTACCTATGAATACACACTTGAATGAATGACAGAGTCTTATCCTGTTTTTAAAAACATAACTATACTTCTGCTGACCAAAATACCGAATAATTAATCTGTTTCTTGAACAAATGAACCTGTGAAGAAGAAAAATATACTGTTTATACAAAAGGTACAGATGGCTGATGAACAATAACATTGCTGCTTGTTTAACGCCCATCCAGTTTCAAATACAGACTATATAGAATCATAGAGTTGGAAGGGGCCATACAGACCATCTAATCCAACCCCCTGCTAAATGCAGGATCAGCCCAAAGCATCCAAGAAAAGTGTGTATCCAACCTTGAAGACTGCCAGTGAAGACTATCCACTAATCTTTATGGGTTTTATTTCTCCAATAACTTAAACAACAATATGTGTGAGAGAGTGTGTAAAAAGTCCTAACTTTATGAATTAATAACCTCAAAAAATCCCAAAGATGCTCAGGAGCCATTCCACATGGTAGTGGCAGCACCAGGCCACCGCCAGTGCATTGCGGCAGAGCAGCATGTTCTGGGGCTTATTGTATCCCTATGGGGGACACATTTCAGTGGCAGCGCTGGTCCACCACTTTCTGTGTCTCCATAGGGGACACAGCCATGGCAGGAAGGTTCCATCATGTGTGGGGGCAGTGGGAGGGATTTTGCAAAGCTAGGCTCCTCTGGGCTAGGCCCTCTTGGCTCTTGGAGTGCTTAAAAGTTCATGGAAAATATCTGCATACCCTTAAAGTGGGGCAACGGTGGGCTACAGTGTGCCAGAGGTCAGCCTGGCAGCAATATCATATGGGAGTGGTCATTAGTCCTACTTCCATATGGGCACTGTCCCAGCCTTTTCCGCCTGCGCAGAATCGGTCCAGAGTATTGCAAACTGAGTGCCGTGGCTTCCTTGTTTGATTCAATCCATCTTGTGTTGGGTCTTCCTTTTTCCCTGCTGCTTTCATTTTTCCTAGCACTCTTCTCTTAATGTGGCCAAACCAAAGTATGGCTATTTAACTTCCAAGGAGAGTTCATGCTTTATCTTAATCAGTTCCCTATATATAAAAGAAAAAGGGCCATGTAGGTGGCCCTGTCCGGGCCCAGGCACCACCCTGTCTGGGTGGTGTCTGGGTCAGCGGGCCAATCCAGATGCATCCAGCAAAGCTGCAGACCCGGCACGAGGGCTTTGGGAGCTGGCCGTGGGTGTGGGGGGGACGGAATTCCTTCCTCTTGGCCCTGGAAGCCCTCCTGCCGGCTCACTGAGCTGCCAGGAGGGCTTCGGGAGCTGAGAGGAGCTAGCCATGGGACGTGGAGGGAGGGTTTTCCTTCTCCTCGGCCTCCTCTTGCCACCTCGCGCAGCTGGCAAGATGACTTCGGGATCCAAGAGGAGGGGGCTGTGGGGGTGGGGAGGGCCTTCCCTTTGGCCCCCAAAGCCCTCTTGCTGCCTCGCACAGCTATCGAGTGGACTTGGGGAGCCGAAGGGGAGCAGGTGGGGGGGATTCCCTTTCCTTTGCCCTGCAAACTCCTCTCGCACACCTGACGACAGGTGTTCGCTGCCAGAAGGGAAGCCTTTCAAAGCTTTACTCCTTGTTTGATATAATAAAACATATTATTTGTCTTTTTGATTGTCCATGGTATCAGTAAAATTCTCTTTCAACACCATATCTTTAATCTGCTTGGGGAGCGGTATACATAATTGGCTAAGGGCTAAATAGACGGAGAGTGGGTGGGGCCGGTCCAGGTGAGGGCCCAATCGGAAGGCGCTTTGCATTCCTTTTGAAGGGATATACGTGAGGGGAAAGAGCTTTCCCTTCAGCCTAACTGCATAGACCCTACTTTGAAGCTGGCATCCTTAAACCTCTGGGGGATACAATGCTACACAGTCACCCCTCCAAAGTAGCCATTTTTGCCTGCGGTGCTGGTCTGTATAGTCTGGAGATTAGCAGCAATTCCAGGCCCCACCTGGAGGTTGGCTGTGCCTGGTCTGAAAATATTCCTTGAAGTCTAAAAGTGGGGCCTCAAAAGTGTGTAATGCCCCCGCAGCTACCTAGCACCCCCTGACCTATTTCAGGTCAAGAAAACATTGCACAGAGGAGGTAAGGTTGTCAGATTGGCGTAAGTTCATCATCTGGAATTCCACACTACCTAGGCATGCACAAACCTGACTAAGGTCAAGACTGCTGTGCACAGAGGGACCTCCTCTTAGGGTTGCCATCTTCCAAGTGAGGCTCTCTACCCCACCTCCCTCATGGAGTTTCAGCTATGGGGAGAGGAAGTGAAGGCAACTGGAAACTGCTTTGAGACACCTGAAGCTTGCTGGGTGACTGCGGGCAATTCCCAGGGCCATTCCGCACTCGTCCAAAATAGCACAATGGTTACAAATTGAAATCGCTACAGTTTTGCCATTATGCACAACGTCATTGACAATCTGCAACACTCCTGAAACCGATCTGCAAAAAGCGCTTCGTTGTAGCGCTTTCAGGGAAAGTGGATTCACCCTCCGGAAAGCACTGCAGTCCTGCAACCAATCTGCAACACTAGCGGAAAAGTTCTGTGCGTTACCATTGTTGCGGTTTCTGCAAAGTCCCTCCCCCTGGCTCTCTCCTCTGATCTTCCGGCTAAGCGATTGCCAATTTTTTTTCTCCGAGCGAGTGGGGATCAATGCACTTGCAAGCCTTTGTTTACCCAGTGAGGCTTCCCCGGCTGCAGTCCCTCTGTTTAAAGTCACCAAGCACAAGCAACACAGAGGCCCGTTTGCTGGTTTATTTTCCCTTTATTTTTCACACTATTTTCGGCCAAAAATCACGCCCGTGGTGGGGGGGTTTCACTCGGGGGGAGCGTGGCAACGATGAAACAGCAGCTCAAACACCACCTGCTAGCTGGATGGGTCTCTCCATTGCAATGAATCAACGCAGATTCGTTGCAACGTGTGTGGTTTTTTTTTTTTTTATCTTCCTTAAAGGGAAAGGGGCTGTTTGGGAGCATGATAACGGCTGCCCATTGGCTGCTTGACGGCCAGGGACGGGACACAGCTTAGCAATATCGCTTCCTGGCTAGCAACTGGAAACCTGTGGGAAACAATAGAAACGCAACTGGATTCCACTACAAAGGCAGGTATGCATAATGATGAATTCCACTATTTAAAATGGCGATTTTTCATTCTGCAACCAATTTGCAACATGGATCCTGGTGCGGAATGGCCCCCAGTTCTCTCAGACCTCTCAGAGCCCCACATCCCTCACAGGTTGTCTGTTGTGGGGAGATGAAAGGAAAAGGTGTTTGCAAACCACTTTCAGACTCCTTTGGGTAGTAAACAACAGGGTACAAAAATCCAGCTCTTCTTCTTTTTCTAAGGAGCAACCATGAAAGAAGCATGTGGGCACATAACATTTTATCAACAGTAAAAAAATGGAGACAGAAGAAGCAGGGTGGACACCTGTGTACTGTGACTACCCCTTGTGTATTAGAGCAGTGGAATAAGAAGGGAAATGATGTTGAATGCAGAAGTGGGAGGAATTGTTTGTCATGTAATCTTGACCTAAGAAGAGTTTCTAGTCTGATTTTCCCTTCACATATCTGAGGACATGGCTCTGGAAAGCTCATCTGTAACCACTATGCCACAATTCCAAAAGATCAGTCCTCTCTCACACTCAATGAACATTCTAAACCACAGGTTCTTGACACCCATATCTCCATACCCATGCCCTCATTTGCCACTACGCCACCACAACCTCCCACACAACACACAGACTGGACAACTCCTCCCCTTCTTCTTCCCACTGCCAAGTTCTGTATTCCTAGATACAACGGGCTTTGCCCCTAATTTCAAATAAATCAGATTTCTTCCTGTCAGGTTTCTTCATTGTCCAGCTTTCACACCCATGAATAGTAATGGGGAATATTTCTATTAGAATCACCATGATCTTGGCAACCTTAAAATCTTTTTAATATTCAGCTGTAATCCTGCTTTGGTACTTCTACTTTAACCATCAGGAGTTGTTTCAAGTCTTCATTAATTTCTCTCAGTAACAATGTCATCTGTAAATTGCAAAATTAATTTTTTAAACCCATTTTCACTGCTCTTCATCTAAATTTAAAAATACATCCTTTGCAAACTGTAAACCATTCTGTTTCTCCGTGTTCCAACGGTGCCCTATTGTCCAGAGTATAAATGGTACATCAAAACTCTCAGGCACATTGCTCTTTAGCAATGTTAATGGTCATCTATTCAGCCTTTTCATTTCTTTTGGCTACAGCAGGGATTCCCAATCGGGGTCCATGAGAACTCTGGAGGGGTCTGTGGCCTTTCCCTTCCTGCCTTAATGGACTTGGCCACAAGCTAGGGAACTGGCCACTTCCATTGTCCCCCACCCTCCTCCAAGTATAAGTGAGTTCTCTCATGGTTTCTGTGCCTGGAGGGGGACAGAGGCTTAATCCACCTCCTGCATCTCCCCCCCCCCTCATCCTACTTGAGCCTGCCTGTTAACATGGGTGACATGTCGCTTCCAGGGGGCATGCAGGGAGGCAAGGCCAGCTGACATTTATGGGGCTCCTCATGGCCGGAAAAATAATTTCAGAGGCTCCTCCACTGGCCAAAGGGTTTAAAAAGGCTGTACTACAGGAATAGTCTTCGTGCATTCATCTTTGATAATATCTCTAGATTCAACCCACAGTTCTTCTGGTTCACATTCACTGGAACTTAGTAAAGCAAACCTGTTTTTTCATGGTCTTTAAACTCTTCAGGAATGCTGTTTAGACTGTATTTTGGCGCTACTGTTTCTTTTCATGTTTCTAGCCCGAATAGTTCAACAATATCTGATTTTGCTTTTCCCCCCACTTTTGCATTCCAGTCATCTATGATTGTCTTGTTTAGATGTGTGATCAGTTTCTTCCTGGACACTTGCTTTCATTTTCTTAGTAATCAGCACCTGTAGTTGGGCAATGTCTGAATGATTGTTATGTTGCTAGGCTTTCTATGAAGTCTGGTTGATATTATCCAAACATTGTATTATAACCGCTCATAGCTTGTGCAACATTTTGCCTCACAATTAAAGCAAACTCCATTTCTTCTCAATGCCATTTCCAAAGTTAAACAGTTTGCAACTTTCTGACTGAAAATGTCCTAAGCCAGTCCACTTGAGTTAACTCACTCCCAGGACTGCAAATTTAAAAGATCAATTTCTCATTTTATGATTTTGAGTTTCTTGATTCATACTTCTCACATCATATCGAACACCTCTGCACTTCTCTTTTGCATCCATTCACATAACTGAACATCCTTTTGGCTTTAGTCTAGCTGCATCATTAAAAACAACAGTACTCATACTTGTCCTCTGCTCTTCCCCAGCAGCTGATTGTCACCATCTACTAATGCTGCTGCCCAGTGGCTTCCCTTCAAGGATTCCTCTGTCCCCATCACCATTGGAACTGTCTGTTCTCTTCTGCTGATGTGGCCGTTGATTCCTGAAGGGGGTTGATGCATGTTAGTCTAATGTCTAAGCTGCGACCATTCTGCCTCAAGTGACTCTGCTAGGAATATAGCTTCTTGACAGAGCCTAAACTGTTTTCAGTATTGCTTTCAGCTTCGGAGACACACACACAACCCCCATCACCACATTAAGAGGTGCGGCCAAGAGGAGGTATGCAATGATACCAAACTGTACTCTTAGTAAACACCTTAATCCCTTACCAGGATATTTCTACTGCTTGCCTTCGTGGACTATAATTGTTCTATGTGATTGGAAGAAGAGCTGGTTTTTTTGCACCCCATTTTTTAATTACCCAAAGGATTCTCAAAGTGGCTTACAGTTGCCTACCCTTTCTCTCCCCACAATAGACACCCTGTGAAGCAGGGGAGGCAGAGAGAGCTTTGAGAGAACTGTAACTGACCCAAGGTCACCAGCTGTCTGCATGTGGAGAAGTAGGGAATGAAACCCATTTCTCCAAATTAGAGGCAGCCACTCTTAACTACTACATCAAGCAGTTAAATGTATTTCCATTTTAAGAGGTGACAATCAAACACCTTTCACAAGAAAAATCCTATTTCCAATATCAGTCAGACCAATAGTCAACACCACATAATGTTATGGTCTGGTTTCACAGAGAATGTGATTCTGTCATGGTGATTTGAGATGGCATTGCCCTGGTGCTTATCCTGGGGGAGAAACAACCATTTTTTCTTTATATAGTACTACAGTACTATGCAGAGTTGTCATGCAATACTGATACAGTATGAAAGAAAGGAATGTGGTGGCATAAAGACTTGGAACAGCTCCTCAATCAGCATCCTAGATACAATTTACTCTACACAGAAGCAACCTACATTACTGTAATGCTACATTGTTAGTAATGTAAGGTATATTTTGTATGCAAAAGATACAACAAAACAATAAACCATTTGCCAAACTAAAATGCTGCTTCAACCTCTGGAAATATCACCTCTGAAAGACTGGAGGGCCATGTCGTGGTTCGGTCCTTGGTGGCTTGGGAACCAGACCGAACCCCGCCATCAGAGGCGCCCGCGATCACGGAGGTAGGGCATGGTGATCACAGGCAAGCCGGCAGCTGGGCGCCCCACCCGATCGTTGAGGTGGCAATGGCCGCTAAAGAACCTCAATGTCCCCCTCCACCTTTTGACAAGGGCCCGGAGATGGCCCTTTGTTCCAGGAAAATGGGCCATCGGGAACCCCGGAAAACCTCGCATATGTGCATGAGTCATGATTGTATCAGCATGTTCCCTCCGGAAGTACTGGGTGGGGCAATACAGCCAAAGGAGGTGGGTTTTGTATAAAAGAGAGCTTCCACCTGGAGTTCGGTGGAAGCTCTTACTCCATACCAGCGGACTCCACGTTGCTGAAATAAAGCTTGTTCCTGTTGTATCGTCCACCCGGCCTGGCGTGACGTTTTCTTCAAGGGGCACCCTGTTTTTTCAGTTAGCAAGCGGGTTCCCGACATCGTAAGAGCTTCCCCCCGAACTCCAGGGTCGGCATCGCATCCGAGCGCTTATCGGGACGGATCCAGAGATGGCGTTTTCAAGCAACGAGGCGGTCTCGACCCCCACGAACCCCGGGAACATGGGTTTAATGTCCCCGGGAGATTTCCTCCGAAAATCGGGGGGCCAGGACCAGCTGTCCGGGACCCCGAGACCCTCGGCAGCGGCGGCCAAGGGAAGGCGCCGGGCCATGGGGTTCCCAAGCACGGCGGGGAGCGCGCCGAGGTCTGGGGGGTTGGCCCCAACCTGGGACACCCAGCTGAGGCAGGCGCTTCGCCCGGTAAGACCTGAGGAATCCCTAGAGGACCTGCGGCGGGCCATGGCGGACTTGGCCAGGCGCTTGCAGGCAGCTGAAGCCCGTGAGCAAGCTCGGGCCGGGCCCGGAGGGACTGGTAATACAACGGCGGAGGGGATCGCGTCGAGTGAGGACGCCTCCAGCGACGAGGACGAGCCCGGCACTGGTGAGCGGGCCCCGGACCCCGACCCGGAGCAGTTTTCAGTCCCGAGTAGGCGAGACGGCCAGCGGAGAGGCGAGACAGCAGAGGATCTCGGGGGAGCAGGTGAGCCGACGGGGCGGCGAGAGCCGGACCAACGCAGGAGCGACGTGCAAGGCAGGGAGCGGCACGGCGTCGTTGGGCAAGTTGGTAGCCGGTGGAGCGGAGCAGGACGAGACGGCGGACGCCGAGAATCCCGGATCCGGAGGGGGTCGGACTACTCTCCAAAACGTTCCCCCCCAGAGCTTAAGGCGCGTTTCGACGGGACGCCGGACGACCTCCCGCAGTTCCTCCTCCACGCGCTGACGCATGCCCGGAGATATGGAGACCGGTATGAGGACTCCGAGGACTTGGTCTGGGGGGTGGCCTCGTGTCTCCAGGGCAAGGCGGGTCAGTGGTACCTGGGGTTGGCCGAGCGCGGCGACCCGGCAACTCAGGACCTGCAGGACTTCGTGGTCGCGCTCCGCCGACGATTCCAGGACCCCCAGGCTGAGGACAAGGCAAAGAGTCGGATCAAGGGACTTCGACAGGGTACTAGGGGGGTTATGGACTATATAGACATTTTCCGGAGGGAAGCAGGCAAGGTGTTCTCCTGGAACGAGGAGACCCAAATCGAGTACTTCCGGGAGGGCCTTAACCCGAAGCTCAGGGAATGGGCCGTGATCAAGGGGACGGAAGAAGATCTGTCTACACTGGAGGGGTGGTGTTTCGTGGTCGCCAAGCTGGAAGCCAGCCTGGGTTGGGCCGCCGCACCCCCCCGGGAGGCCAAAGGCGGGTCAGCCGAGGCGCCAAGACCGGGCCCCGACAACTCTCGCCCCAAACGACCCCCGAACCCCGAGCGGGAAAGGAGACGCCGGGAAGGACTGTGCCTGAAATGCGGGGGGTCAGGACATTTCGCAGCAGCGTGCCAACGGCAAGGGGGGGAGGACCGCGGGCTCTCCCAGGGGGGAGGTGCGACACGCCCCCAGCAGGCACGCCGGGCGGAGGACCTCCGCAACGAACCGGGAAGCGTCCAGGCGACGGGAAACGGCCAGGACCTGCTGTAGACGGCGCCGGGCAGCAGGTCCCGCGGTGCGAGGGAAAACCCCTACAGCATGAGGCGCGACCTCCGAACGTGGTAATTTTAGAGCTCCGGAACCCGGAGAACGGACTAAGTTGGGTGGGGGAGGCTCTTTTGGACTCTGGATGCGACCACAGCATGGTCCACCCCCAGATAGCCCGGGCTTTGGGGCTACCGAAGCGCATTCGGAAGGTTCCCCTGGTTTTCGTCCAGATGGACGGCAGCCCGATTCAGGGGGGACCTTTCGGGGAGGAGGTGGGTCCTATCGCCATCCACATAGGGGACCACCAAGAGCTGCGGTGGCTGATCCAGGTCCCCGTAGCGGGATATCGGGCGGTGTTGGGCCTGGATTGGCTGAAGGAACACAACCCCGTGGTGGACTGGCGGGCGGGGACCCTGAAGTTCGACTTGACGGTGGGTGCACGGCATCGGGTCCCCCGCGAGAATTCCAGCCACAAGAGGACGGCGGCGCGTCCCAGGGGAGCGGCGGCGGCGCAGCAGGAGAAACCAGAGCCCGAGGTCCCGCCAGAGTACCGAGACCTCGCAGCCGTTTTCAGCGAGCGGGAAGCGGACGAGCTACCCCCACACCGCCGCACGGACTGCGCTATCAACATCCCAGAGGGGGCGGTACTGCCCAAAGGGCGCATCTACAAAATGAGTGAGGGTGAGCTCAAGGACCTCCGGGAGTTTTTGGAAAAAAATCTGGCCCGAGGTTTCATCCGGCCTGCTTCCAGTCCCATGGGAGCTCCAGTCTTGTTCGTCCGGAAAAAGGATGGGTCCCGACGGCTGTGCCAGGACTACCGGGGCCTCAACGCCATCGCAGCGGGGAACGCTTACCCCCTCCCGCTGATCCCGGATTTGCTGGCCCGGCTGGGCAAAGGGACTCTGTTCACTAAGCTGGACCTAAGGGAGGCGTACTACCGGGTACGCATCCGGGAGGGGGATGAGTGGAAAACGGCGTTTAACTGTCAATTGGGACAATTCGAATTTAAAGTGATGCCGTTCGGTTTAAGCGGGGCACCTGGGGTTTTCATGAGTCTAATTAATGAGGTGTTGCAGGACCTTCTGTTTCAGGGGGTGGTTGTTTATTTGGATGACGTCCTGATCTACAGCCAAGATCCCCAAGAGCACGTGACCCTGGTGAGGGAGGTGTTAAAGCGCCTGCTGGCAAACCACCTATACGTGAAGCTGGCTAAGTGCGAATTCCACCGTCCCTCCCTGGACTATTTGGGCTACCGCATCTCAGCCCAGGGCATAGCTATGGACCCCGAGAAGGTGCAGGCGGTGCTGGACTGGGAAAGGCCCCGCACCCGGAAACAGCTACAAAGCTTCCTGGGGTTTGCTAATTTTTTTAGAGGCTTCATCCCCAGATACTCCTCCGTAGTGGCTCCCCTCACGGACTTGCTAGGTACCAAGGGGAGAGGTCCTCGCGCCACGCGGCCCAGCGCAGCGCTCGGCTGGAATGAGAAATCGGAGGCAGCGTTCCTGGCCCTCAAGCAAGCTTTCGCGTCTGAGCCCACGCTACTGCACGTCGACCCAACCCAGCCGATGGTGGTACAAGTCGACGCCAGCGACGCAGCAGCCGGGGCGGTTCTCCTGCAGCGAGACCAGGCGGGACAGCTGAGGCCGGCGGCCTACCTCTCACGAAAATTCGCCGAAACGGAGCGGAACTGGTCTACCTGGGAGAAGGAGGCGTTTGCGATTAAGTTCGCCCTCACTGAATGGCGGCATTGGCTGGAGGAAACAGAGGAGCCGTTCGAGGTCTGGACAGATCACAAGAATCTGGAGGCGCTCCGGCAACCGCGATCCCTGAACGCCAAGCAGATGAGGTGGGCGGAGTTCTTTTCGCGGTACAATTTCAAGCTGGGTCACATCCCCGGCAAAGAGAATTTCCTCGCGGACGCCCTCTCCCGGCTGCCGCATCATGGGGAGGGGTACGCTCCCTGCACCAGGTCTGTGTTCGGTGAGGAGCAGCTGGGACGGGGGGTCGTCACTAGGCGTCGGGCCCGGGGGGAATGGGAGCCCGACCCGGCGACCGCCCCGCTCCGAGACCGCCTAGTGGCAGCCTACGGGACAGACGAGGAGCTGGCTGAGCTCCGGGACTCTTTGATTTTGGACTCCGGTCTCTGGCGGAGGGGGGAGGCTGTCTACGTCCCGGAAGGGCTACGACGGGAAGCCCTCAGCCTCTGCCACGATGCTAAGACCGCCGGGCACTTCGGTTTCGTAAAATCCTGGAAGTTGGCCCGGCGGCGGTTTTGGTGGCCCAGTCTGCGGCGGGACACAAAAGCTTACGTCAGTGGTTGTCCTGTCTGCCTGACCTGCAAGCCGGGGGTTGGCAAGCCGAAAGGGCTGCTGCACCCGCTCGAGGTCCCGACCCGGCCGTGGTCAGTGATCTCCATGGACTTTATAACAGACTTGCCTCCCAGCAAGGGGAAAACGGTGATCTGGGTGGTGGTAGATCTATTTTCCAAACAGGCCCACTTCATTCCTTGCGCCAGTGTCCCCAGTGCTTCACAGTTGGCTCGGATGTTCCTGGATCACGTGTTCCGACTGCACGGGCTGCCGGACAAGGTGATTTCCGATCGGGGCTCACAATTCGTGTCCCGGTTTTGGCAAGCTTTCCTGCGCCTGTTAGACATCGAGCAAGGGCTGAGCTCCGCTTACCACCCCCAGACGGACGGGCAGACCGAGCGGGTTAATCAAGTACTGGAGCAGTACTTGCGGTGTTTCGGTTCCTATCATCAAGACACCTGGGTGCCCCTGCTCCCCCTGGCCGAGTTCGCGTACAACAACGCAGACCACAGCAGCACGGAGATGTCGCCTTTTGCCATCGTCTACGGGACAGACCTGAGACACTTCCCGGAGCTTGGAGAGGTCCCCGCCCGGGAATCGGCCGACCTTCGCGAGTGGGGGAAGCGTGCCGGGAGCTGCTGGAAGTCGCTGCAGGAGCAGCTCCACAAAGTCAAGGCAGCGCAGAAAGAGGACGCCGACCGGAAGAGACGACCAGCTGAGGAGATCCGACCGGGGGATCGAGTTTACCTTTCCACCCGGAACCTCCGGTTGAATTTGCCCAGCAAGAAGCTAGGCCCTCGGTTTTTGGGGCCTTTCGAGGTCTTGGCCCCGATCAACGAAGTTTCGGTCAAGCTCAAGCTCCCCAAGAACCTCCGGCACATCCATCCCGTCTTTCACGTGAGCCTTCTAAAAAAAACTCCGGACGGTGACGTTTGGCACCCCGTGTTTTCCCCGCCAGCGCCCGAGGTCCTGCCGGGGGGGAGCACCACGAGGTGGCGGATATCCTGGACTCTAGACTCCACAGGGGGAAGTTGCAGTACCTCGTGGAATGGAAGGACTTCGCTTTGGGGGACCGGGAATGGGTCTGGGCAGCGGACGTCCTTGCGCCCCGACTCACTGAACGTTTCCACAAGCGGTATCCTGGCCGTCCCGGGGGGTTGGAGAATGGACCTTTGGGGGGGCAGAATGTCGTGGTTCGGTCCTTGGTGGCTTGGGAACCAGACCGAACCCCGCCATCAGAGGCGCCCGCGATCACGGAGGTAGGGCATGGTGATCACAGGCAAGCCGGCAGCTGGGCGCCCCACCCGATCGTTGAGGTGGCAATGGCCGCTAAAGAACCTCAATGTCCCCCTCCACCTTTTGACAAGGGCCCGGAGATGGCCCTTTGTTCCAGGAAAATGGGCCATCGGGAACCCCGGAAAACCTCGCATATGTGCATGAGTCATGATTGTATCAGCATGTTCCCTCCGGAAGTACTGGGTGGGGCAATACAGCCAAAGGAGGTGGGTTTTGTATAAAAGAGAGCTTCCACCTGGAGTTCGGTGGAAGCTCTTACTCCATACCAGCGGACTCCACGTTGCTGAAATAAAGCTTGTTCCTGTTGTATCGTCCACCCGGCCTGGCGTGACGTTTTCTTCAAGGGGCACCCTGTTTTTTCAGTTAGCAAGCGGGTTCCCGACAGGCCAGGATCTTTTCCTAATGCTGATTTTGCTTATGAATGTGTTTCTATTAACAGTGCTCTTAAGCAAAATAATTTGGATGAAAGAATTAGAGCATTGATTACTGGTTAATATAGAAGAATTAGCATTTTCCAACAGCACTTCCACAAATAAAAACCTTCTTGTGTTTCAGCTAAACAGAAGAATTATGTTTGCATTTTCCACTCTAGTTGCCTGGCAACTATAAGTCTCTGAAACCTTTAAATGTAGAAATGATTTAGTTGGAGTCATTTTAATCGTCACTGTGTTGAAGATCTGACTCATCTGCACTTTTGTTGAGATAGGTATAATTAAAGGTTATTGGAGCTGAATACTGTGATTGTTGAAGTTGGCACTAGACTGAAATCATTCTTGATGAACCAACTGCTGCAAAATTATACTTGGAGTGTTGAATGGACAGAGAAATTACTGAAACAGCATAATACTATCCCTCATTCCGCACAACAGGCAATGTCGCTAAATCTGAGCACTATTGAAAAGCACCGCAAGCAAAAGCGGCAGGTCTCAGTAATGCACGCAGCTGGTTCTACCGAAAAAAAAGGCTCTCCCACTAGCGCTGTTCTCGTAACACACAAGTTTCCGGTCTCGCCGAAATCACAACAAAGGAGGCGATATTTTTCCACGCTTCCTCCTGCCCCTAGCCATCAATCAAACGAGAACAGCCAATTAACTGTTGTGTTCATGCTTCCTTTTAAAAACTGTTTTTTAAAAAAACCCAAACACCAGTAGCAACGCATATTCGTTCATTTGATGTATCAGAAAGACCTTTTTTGCTGGCTTAGGAGCTGGCACTTAATTGTTTACATGCTCTTAAAGTAACCCCCCCCCCCAGTGTTATTTCTGGCTGAAATTCCGGGCAGTGTCGAATGGGGGGCTGTATTGTGCTTGGAAACTTTACGGACAATTGCTTGTGGAGGGATTTCAGCCAAAGAAGCATCACTTATTCTTGCTTTTGCCGGTCTAAGGGGGGAAAAATGGCGATCGTGATGCCGGAAGCTCGGATGCAAGAGCTTAGGGAGGGACATACTTGATACCGCTATACTGAGAATGCACATGTCTTTTTCAGATGTGTTGCAGGTTGTTCCCAAGAGTCTAGCAGTTTTTTTTAGCGCTACAACAAAACGATTTTTGCGGGAGTGTTGCAGGAATGTTGCTGATTGTGTACAACATCGTGAATAACGAAAAAAAATAGCATTACACAATGGTAACACTTCGGCAACATTAACGCTGTGCGGAATGGCCCTATTTCTTTTGCCAGGAATGTAGTAGGGATGTATAAAACATATGTCTCATTAGAAATGTTTACAAAAGGACAATATACTTTATAAACTTAATGATATATGTCTAGTTGACTGACCATCTGGAAATACTTTGTGGTCATTGGAGAAAGGATGGAATACTAGTCCATGTATTATAAGTTTGCAAAAAAGTTAAGAATAAAATATTTTAGCACATACTTAGGCAGAAAATATGCAACCAGGGACAAAATAACATAGACTTAAGCTTATGTGTGTGTGTGGGGGGGGGGGGACTTTCAGCAAAGATCAACCCTTAGGTATGCCTCAAAAATCTACCACCCAATTTCTACCACATTCTGGCCACATTTAGACATAAAATATATTCAGTTTCAGGGTTCAAAGATTTAGGTATAATATAATAGCATAATAGCATGTGAGACTAAAGAAACTGTTTTACTTTATAATACATTGTTTCAGAAAGATAGCCAGAAACTGTCCAGCTACTGTAGTAGAGTTCACTGTGGCCTTTTATGTGCTTGTGTTTTCCTTCACTTGTACTGTGTATTCCCAACAGAGGTGAATGTTTTGTTCTGAATTTCACTCCACTTTCATCCAGACACATATTGGTCTTTCTTTTTCATTCTACATGGATTTTCTTCCCTTCAACGCTCAGTTGGCTTTCCCTTTGCTGGTTCCCCGCATTTTGTGAGAGTGGCTTTGTTCTGGCTTTTCCTCTTGTTTCACTCACAAGACAAAGGTAATTCAAAAGCATAATGGCTGCCTCAGATTCCCTCTCCTTTTCCCATCACTTGGAGGCCGCTTCTCCACTGCCACATTGTGCAGCATGGTTCGTATCTCCTTATTGGTGTGACCCCATTGCGCTGGGAATTTTTTTAATTGTAAGGAGAGATTTTTCATTTACTGCCAGGTAGCCAACTTTGTTGAACATTTAGTGCTTCTCCCCTCCCCCCTTTAGTACTGCTAGGCATTTAAAGTTTTCTTTCCCCTTTTCCTTAAATTTAACAATTTAGCATTTCCTTGTTAATTTACCCCCCCCCCCAATAGTGTTGATGGTATTGTTACAATTGAGAGAGGAAAAGGCTGGGGCCAGGAATCAGCATGAGTGGCTCTGGGATCAGGCAATATTTGGAGGAGTAAAGGGGGGGGGGAGAGAAAAATTCCTTGTGCAGCCCATTCAATGAGCCTACTCCAAAGGCTTTCAAACTCCCAGTCCAAAAAGATCCAACGTGTGTCCACTCTTCAGCCACATTCACATGACCCCAAATTGTTTCCATAAGAGGTTGCTGCTAAGAGGGGCTTACTTTCCATTGCACCAAATGAGGTTTTACTGCAAAGAGTTCTGCATCCTAGTCCTGGGTACAATAACTTCTGCAGGGGTCTCACTTGCAAGTATGTCGTGCATCTTGGGTCCCTTTCCTGGATGCAATGCTGATGTACATTTTTAGCCCCCAGCAACCTGCCATGAGATTCAACAGTGAGGAAGCCATCTGATTTTCACCCGGACAAGCTGTGGCATTCTTTACCAGCTGGATTTTTTAAGTTAACTTCAAGGATTTATCATTGTGGCTAGATCAATCAAGTCACGAAAGGGGACAATCTTCTGAGCTAAATAAAGATGGAAGGGTTTGTTTGTTTGTCTGTTTGCAGATGGGGGTCAGCTAAACCCCATCAAATATTGGAAGCACAAGACATCAGCTTTCTCACCAAGCATTACATCCATCTTGTCAGGGATCCATTTCAATTTATTTATTCTGGGTCATTTTAATACAGCAGCCAGGGAATGGGGCAAAATTTCTACTGCATCACCAGCTTATTTGGATAAAGTAATAAAGAACAGGATATCATCAGTTCATTGATGACAAAGATGCAGATTGTTCTTTGCATCTTCACATTTTGTTTCAGTATGCAGAGCATTGGTACACAGAGCATGTTACTGCAAAATTATGCTTCTAACTTTTATTGTCTCAATTTCTTCTTTCCCCCTTTTTTACTTTCCCCCCATGTCTGTGTGTGTATCCCACACAGTTTACATAACCTTTGATAACATACACTAGGCATAGTCATGTCTGACCCTTGGGGTGACGCCCTCTAGCGTTTTCATGGCAGACTCAATACGGGGTGGTTTGCCAGTGCCTTCCCCAGTCATTACCGTTTACCCCCCAGCAAGCTGGGTACTCATTTTACCGACCTCGGAAGGATGGAAGGCTGAGTCAACCTTGAGCCGGCTGCTGGGATTGAACTCTCAGCCTTATGGGCAGAACTTTCAGACAACATTTCTGCTGCCTTACCACTCTGCGCCACAAGAGGCTCTACTAGGCATAGTATAAAGTGACAAATTAGTAGGTTTATACAACAAAGTAGCAGGCAAAGGAAAAAAGTCTTTACTAAGAGTGATTTTATTAAAAGTGAGATATCACTATTTATTTTGTTAAATGAGTTGGGGGGGAACAACTGGTAGTTAATATAAACTGGTAGTTAATATTTGGGAAACGTGATCTCTTTCTTGGTATGTGCATATCTTAAGCCTTCCATTCCTCAGGCTCATACATTTTGCACTGTCTTAATCTACAAAGATTTTAAAAATATCTCCCAAGATTCTGTCTCATTATTTTAAACAGCTACATAAGAAGCTGTCTATCAGGGCATATAGACATATGTAAATGTGCAATTAAAGACTAAATGTTTACTTGTACAGTGTGACAGCTGACTCAACAGTTGCACAGTGGTGGAAAAAACAAAAGTGCATAGTGCAGAGACAATATGATTACACATGAACTCCAGATATACCTGTCATGTCTCTCAGTCTACTTACAAAAATCCGGAGACTTTAATTCAGTTGTACCTTTGGAAGACCAAGAACACCAGAATTCAAGCTATACTTACTGATATTTCTGTAGAATAAATTTTGAGTCCAGTGGTACCTTTAAGACCTACAAAGTTTTATTCACGGTATAGGCTTCTGTGTGGCAAAATGTAAGCAGAAAAATAACATACAGCAAAATGCAAATGTTTGACAAATTGTACAGCCAAACAGGAATCACAACCTGCAATTACAGCTATCTCCAGGCAAGACAGTTCAGCTCTCCTGGAAAAAATTACTGCTTGGGAACATGGACTCTGTGGCATTATACCTTGACTAGGAATAAAGCCCATTTTATGTTAAAATAAAATAGGCACTAGGGGCCAGTCCCCGGGGAAGCTTTCGCAGGGCGAAGGCTTCCCGAGGGTCTGGGACACGGGGGCGAGTGGGCTGCAACCTGGGGCGTTCTCCCAGCCATGGGCTGGTCTCCTGGGTCCGGGAGAAGGTGGCGAGCCACCCCCCCCAGCCCGCAGCGTCCCGGGGCCTTCTCCCGGATCCAGGGGCAGCCTTGCCGTGTCTGCGACGTGGTGAGGCTGTCCCTTGGGCCGGGAGAACACCTCCACTGACAGGATTCCTGGGTCGGGAAAGGAGCAGGGACACCACGTTGTCCCTGCTCCTTTCTGAAGGTGGAGGAGCACCCGGGCCGGAGGACTCACCGTGCGGGCTGCCAGCTCAATCTGCGCGGTGAGTTCCTGGCCGGGCCAAGCAGCCAATGGGGAGCCCTGGATGGACACTCGGAGGGCTCAATCAGGAGCCACTTTGCGGCTCCTGATTGGGCCCTTCAAGTTTTTATCCCGGACAGGGCCTGCCCTAACTCCTCCCCAACAGCCCTTATCCTTTTATTTAATCCGGTCCGCAGGAGTGGTTTAAGATGAGGTGCATTATCTCCCCAGGATTCACTCCCATACCTCAAAGCATTTTCCTAACCAGAGCTGGTAACTCTATTCTTCCCATGTTAACACACTTTCATGCACTGATCTCTACCCTGAACAGTATAACAGAAAACCTCTTTATATTATGAATTGAAAGGGATTGTCAAGTTAATAATTCCAAGAGAAAGGGTGATTTCCCCATTACACACAGACACACACACAAACAAAATTTATATATATTTTGGTCTGTATTAATATTTATTAGAAGTTGTACATGTAGAGTAGTGGATGCCTTCATTTCAGTTTAGTACAAAGCAAAAAATACTCTGGTTTATATGACTATAATTTGTATTTATGGTTTTAAAATACATCCTGTTTTAGATTTCATTAAAGCACATGTGAAATATATATTATAGAATCATAAAGGTTTATAAACTATGGAAGATATGAAGGAAAATCTATTATTTCCTAATACTACCTCTTTTTCCTTCACTGTTTCCTACCTAATGGATAATTATTACTGTTCACAGTAACAGATATCCATGTGTTATGATATTTGTTTTGGATCATGGCCACGGGGAGCAGATGGAATGTCCATGGTAGCTCTCAGCAAGTCAGCTTCCCCCCACCTCGGCCAAGGAGGTGGCTGGGGCAGCCATTGTTCAACATTACATTATAAAGACATACTGAAATATACACAGGTATGCTGAGAAGTGTCAGACACATAATCTAAGCTAGCGATCCCCAACCTGTGGGCAGCGGACCACATGTGGTCCTTCGACTAATTGGAGGTGGGCCCCGAAGGATGCCTTCTCCCCCCCCCCGGCCCTTTACTTCATCCCCCCCCCCGGCCCTTTACAACACACTTCGGGTGTCATTGTCTCCCATCACTCCCAGATGGGACTATCTTAAATATTACCATAGCGATCAGAGAGCGTTACGGCAGTGGTTGAGAGTAGAGGAGTAAACTACCCCCCCACCTCAGGAAAAGGCGTTGAGTGGTCCCCGGTGATAAAAAGGTTGGGGACCACTGATCTAACCAATAGTATGCTTTGCTTAGAAATAAATAAGAATATATTAACTTGAGAGTCCTCAGTGAAAGCCCCCCCCCCATGACAAATGTACATTAAAATATAACTAGATAGGAAACTGGACAATAATAAATAAGTTGTCTATCAAATATTATACAATTTAGTTACAAGGATAGTACAAAACAATCTGAATTTGTTTGTTGCATACAATGTTCTTTCAAAGTTTTGCTTTACAGAGGCTAAAAAACAAAGGAAGAACAAGTTCCTAACAGAGCGGTTTCTCAGTGGAACAGGCTTCCTCGGGAGGTGGTAGGTTCTCCATCTTTGAAAATTTTTAAACAGAGGCTAGATAGCCATCTGACAGAGAGGCTGATTCTGTGAAGGCTCAAGGGGGTGGCAGGTTACAGTAGATGAGCGATAGGGATGTGAGTGTCCTGCATAGTGCAGTGGGTTGGACTAGATGACCCATGAGGTACCTTCCAACTCTATTATTCTATGATTCTACAAAGTGCCAGGAAAACCTAGAATGGATTTGACTGTAGTATACAACACAACCAAAAATCTTTAACCGCTCCTCGCGGAATGGATAAAATAAAAGAGTAAGGGCTCTGTCAGCGGGCCCTGTCCAGGATGAGGAAGGGTGCCGGTAGGCCCCTTCCCCCGGATTGACAATCGGAGGGCCCAAGCGCCTGCCGATTGGGCCCTCTGATTGTCAGTCCAGTGGCAAGGGACCAATTGCGAGCCACGCGCACTGCGGCTGGCAATTGATCTCTTGCCTCCGGACGGACGCAAAGCGCCTCCTGATCCGCCCCCTCTGCATTCCGATGCAGCCTTACCTCCCAGCCTTGCGAGAGCGCAGGTCGCTGCTGCTGCCGCCGCCAACACATCACCCTTCGGCCCAGCCAGCCGGGAACCTTCGGGATCGCTGGCGGCGGTGACGTGCCCCACCACAGAGTGCCAGCCGCCCAGCTCCAGCGATGCTGGCTGCAGCAGCTCCCGCCTGCCATGCACGTGCAGGATGCCCCACCGCCACCCACAACACATCGCCCGCCGGACCAGCCACGCAGCAGCGGCCACCGGAGGAAGCTTCGGGGCCGCCGCACTCCACCACAGGGCGCCAGCCGGCCAGCTCCAGTGGCGCCACACACAACTGCTCCCGCCTGCCGTCCAAGCGCCGCCGCCCACGGGACATCACCCGAACGCCCAGCCAGCCACCAGCGGCCGAAGCTCAGGAAGCCAGCGCGACTTACCACAGCCCATCCACTTCCTCCTACCTTCGAGCTTGCCCGCCGCTCACCCCCAAGACACCAGGTAGCCCGTGAGGTGCTGGGCCCACAGGACGAACCCAGACTTGCCAAGCCAGGCCGCAGAGCCCCGCTGCCCTCATGGCGCGTCTCGCTAGCGTCTGCTGCATTCTGCCTGCAGCAGGCTTATTTTCTAGTAAATAAAAAAATAAATAATAATAATAATGATTATAATAATGATGATTATTATTATTATTAGATTTATTTCCCACCACTCCCTGGCTAGGCTCGTAGCGGGTAATAATTGTCTTAAAAATCCCAATTAAAACCCCATTAAAAGACATTAAAAATCATAACATGGCGGCAGCCAATCACAATCTACTCCCACCTGCCAAGGCGATAGAGAATGGGGGAGATGATGTATACTTCAGGTGAGTAGGCAGGTTAACAGAAGCCTTACTTCTTCAAATCGCTTTTTTGTCAAGGGTGAATTGCCAACATGGGATGGTCACTTTACAGACAAGATTTTCCATTCAACTACATGCAGAAAAAATGCACAGGATCTGCCCAGGCTGGGGCTTCTTCTACTGGCTTTGGCTTTTTTGGGGGACCACTGCCCTAAGCAGTTTAAAATCACCTTCCTCTCCCCATGATAGTCACACTGTTAGGGAGGCGGGCATAGGGGGCTGGCTCAATCAGGCTGGCCATACCCTGATTGGCCTGTATTCACTCGCAGACGCCTGGGACATGCTCCTCCCACAGAACTGTTTCACAAATATATAGAGGAACCATGGATACGACAGATATTGGCCATTCATGGATTGTTGGTTCTTTTTTGTCATATATCATTTTTGTGTGCTCCTGTATTGTTCCTATCATCCTACTAAACTGACAGATCAATAGAACACTTTTTGCTATTCACAAAGATATTCCCTATTTAAAATTTTCTCTCTCCGTCTACGATTAAAAGACATAGTTTGAGTTGGGATTCCATCTACTGTGTTTGAATACTGTTATTGTGACCACCCTTCAGGGGGAAGCATAATTCTGAAAACTTATTTTTCCTCCTTTCTCTTTCTCTTTTCATATTTGCATATTGGCCTAAATAAGCAGGGGTAGAGAGAGAGGAACATTGTCCATTAATTTATCCTTCATACAGCTGGAGGATTCATAAATACACATCTTCAGCAAAGAACTTTGTGCAGCTTTCAGATACACCCACCAAAATGACTAGATAACCAATATTTATATCTGCCCATGCATTTGTTCAAAACACTTGACCAGGAATATTTCCAATTGAAAAAGAGAGCAAAAGTTTATAAGTACCTTCCTAATTATCTTTTTACAAATTATTCATCACTGTTTTCAGATGGTATTATTCCCAGTCAGCAGCTTCAGCCCTACTTTTTCAAAAAAGAAAAGAAAAGAATAAAGGTGTTTTCCATAAGACCGTGTCAGTTTATCAGAAAACATGTAGGCTATCTGATGCTGTTATGTTATTATGTAATGGTCACAGGATGATGTCAAAAACATAAACCAGAGTGAGGGCTGATCAGTGTCTATAAGCCATGAAGATTAAAAAGAATCACTGTATTTAGAGGCAGCAAACCTCTGAAAACCACTGCTACAACCCCCCCTCCCAAAAACAAACAAACAAAAAACAGAAGAACGACTTGGCCTCTGCTGTCCCTCCAATGCAGCTTGCTGGCTGTTTTGTGACTGAGGATGCTGGATGGACCAGTGGTCTAATCTAACACTGTTCTTCTTATGTTCTTAAAGTAGGAATGAACCTATAGGACACTGTTTAAATGTAGCAATTAGTGCAACTGTGCACTATGTCTCTCTCTGCCACACTCAAACACCCTTCACTTTAAAGACTATTAAGGCTACTCAGATCTCAGCCTAACAAAAAAAGCTGATTTCGTTGTTCCAACTCAAACTCCCATAACAAATATTGACAAAAAGGAACAGGAGAGCAATAAATTGTGGGAGCAATCAAGATGCATTAAAATTAACCTGAGCTTTGCTAATAATTCCAACATTGTGGAAGAACATTCATAGTCATCATCATCATTAAAGTCATCTAGAAGCTAGTTATACACAGTCATGTGTAAATCATATCTGTGAAGGTAAGAAAAAAATTAATTCAATTTCTTTTTTTAATCCATTAAAGAGAATGTGTTTTCCTTTTACCAAATATTAAAATTTCCATTTAATTTTTCTACTAAAATTTTAATTTCAACAGGAATTAATTTATGATCTCTCCCAAATTGTTTATTTATATTCTTCATCACACAGTTTTAGAACATTTTAAACAAGGTTCTAGGATAACATTCCTCACCAGTTTGCATTTAGAAGCAGCAGAAGAAAATTTTTACACCTTGCTTCTCACTACCAGGAGTCTCAAAATAGCTTACAATTGCTTTCTCTTCCTCTCTCCTCAACAGACACCCCTGAGGTAGGTGGGACTGTCAGATCTCTGACAACACTATCAGGACAGTGACTAGCCGAAGCTCCCCCAACTGGCTGTATGTTGGACAGCAGAGAATTAAACCCGGCTCGCAAGATTAGTAGCTGCCGTTCTTTACCACTACACCAAGCTGGTAGAATTTATAGAGAAGTGGCTCTATGACCCTTCCCTTTTAGGATATTGTTACTTGCACATTAGTAAACAATGCCCCCAAAGTCCAACTATCCACCACTTAGAGTTTTCTTTCTGTAAACAAAATCAAACACCCCTACACACACCAGTGCATAAAAACAACCCCACAAAAATATACTGACATTATCTTTGAGGTTAGGAATGCAATGTCTGTCCTTGGCCATATTTATCTTTGAGTTTTAAGTATGACATTGACAGTAATGCCCCCACACAGGTGGATCCAAGCAACCACCACATTACCAAAACAAATGACAGCTGTCAATGGCAAATAAATAAAAATGTGAGGAGCATATTGCTAAAAACAGTAAGATAAACAAAAATAAGTCTTTAAACAGGAAAGTCACTATTGTGTATTCAACCAGATGCAAAACCAGCCAATGCACTGAGAGGTTCCCCTCTGCGGAAGCCAGCCCCTTTAAATCAATCAAGCACAACTGAGCCAAATCATGAAAAACTCACCCAAAGGGTTTCTCAGATTTGAGTTAATGGATAACTAATGACAAATAACAAAGAAAAGCACACTGAGGCAAAAACAGCTTGCCCACACACAGCAATGGGATCTAAATTGGTACAGATTATCAAGGAGTTGTTGGTGAAAAATAGGTCAGTAAAAGCCTCAAATTAGTATGGCTTCAGCAACAAAAAGAGAAAAATAGAGGTAAACTTCTTTTTAGAAATTTTAGGAGGAGAAATAAAAAACATTCAAAGCTAGTATCTTATATCTCTGTGAGGCATGTATCCATCTGAAGATAATTAGATCTGCAAATCAGGCCCATTTACTGAAAAGAGTTTTCTACAAACTTGGAAGACTCCTGGGTTTGCAAAAACAAAATCTGAAAATGGGTGGAGGGAATAAAGCCTCCAAACAGATGTACATTGCCTACGCATGTTCAGACAATACTTCTCTGCTAGAATCATTGATGGAGTAGTAAGGGGGGGGGGACCATGGGTTGGAGAAAAACTCCCTCTATAGTCTGTCAAAGTTAGGGATGGGAGGCATTGCCATTGAAACAGCAGGGTTGGGGTTGGATAAGATGGGGGAGTTACTGCAGCTGGGGTCAGGAGGGATTGGGGGAAACTGCCACAGCAAAATTGGTAGCATGGGTTGAGGGGACCTGCTGCAATTCTCATGGATCCTTGCCTATAGTACTGTAATGCTCTAATACAATCTATGGTGTGTCTGCATTCGGAAAACTGTACACAATTTTAGTATTGTATAACTAGATTGTTATGTTGTTGTTAGGTGTGAAGTTGTGTCCGACCCATCGCGACCCCATGGACAATGATCCTCCAGGCCTTCCTGTCCTCTACCATTCCCCGGAGTCCATTTAAGTTTGCCCCGACTGCTTCAGTGACTCCATCCAGCCACCTCATTCTCTGTCGTCCCCTTCTTCTTTTGCCCTCAATCACTCCCAGCATTAGGCTCTTCTCCAGGGAGTCCTTCCTTCTCATGAGGTGGCCAAAGTATTTGAGTTTCATCTTCAGGATCTGGCCTTCAAAGGAGCAGTCAGGGCTGATCTCCTCTAGGACTGACTGGTTTGTTCGCCTTGCAGTCCAAGGGATTCGTATAACTAGATAATGCCCCCCATAATGTAACAAAATGGTCAAAGGGACAGAACATCTTCTCTATAAGCAAAAATGACATTTTCAGTTACAAAAAAGGCGTGGAGGGAAAGCCATGATAGAAATATATAAATGTATATATAAAACAGGAAAAGTAAAAATAGATTTTCCCCCTCCTTCTGTCATAACAATACAAATTAGAACACTAAATAAAATTAATTGCCTTGCCAATGGATTCAGAACAGATAAAAGTAATTTTTCATATCACATAATTAACTTAAGAAATATGCAGCCACAAAAGCACTGATTACTTGCATGGATGGAGGAGAGAAAAGATTTAGTTCCCTTCCCACTCCTCAGCACAGCACACTGAAAGTAGTACAACTAAATGTATGCATATAACACAGGCCCAGTGAGTTAACTTTCCTGTGGTTGGATGGGGCTGCTGGGATAATGAGAACAGAAGGAAGATCCTGAATCCTAACATCTGTAAATCAGTGGAGCTGTCTTGGCCACATTAATTGAAACTTCCTATTTAAATCTGGGCCCATTCTGCACACACTGGATAATGCATTTTCAAGGCACTTTAGAAGTAGATTATCCTGTTCTGCATGGGAAAATCCAGCTGCCAAAGCACACTGAAAGTGCATCAACCAATGTGTGCAGACTTCATCCTAGATTCTAGAAACTACAACTCAGAGACTCAGTATAGTCACCAGAAGCTGGATGATCTCAAGTAACTTCTTTATTAATGTTTTCTGATTAAACTGTACCTTGGAAAATGTTATTGGTCTTCAAGGTACTACTGGCCTTGCATTTTGATTTAAGAAATAGCTTCTTAATTTTGTATCAGTGGGTGGCTTATTGGCAAAATCAAATCTGTGGCAATGCTCAAGATATCTGTTGGTGCTATGGAAACAGACATGCTGCAGGTTGCTAGAGATGCTGTGAACTTCTCAGTGAACTCATTCAGCACGTGAATATGCCATTTTCAACAGCAGCAATAATTCATGAGCTAAGCCTTGGATCACTTTACCTCATCACCATCTGATTCAAGCAGCTGCCTAACAACTTTCGTAGAATTTCATTTCCTTCTTCCTTGTGATCACTATTGCATCAGCACAGTAGATGAAATAGATTATTGATGTCTTCAGATTTTGCTTGGCTGTTGTGATTTTTTTTAGTGTAACGAGCCACACTTCAGAGAAAGTCAGGATATAAATATTTTAAGAAATACAAAATTTTACATCATAGCTAAATGAAAAGTCCATGTTCAGAAACAGAAGTACAAAAAACGGGGGAATGTCATTTCCATTGCCTACTTGTGGGTTTTTAGTTAGCCACTATTGGAAACTGAATGCCCTTTTTCTGACCCTTATATTTGCCTTAAATACATTTAAGTAACTAATTAGTATTTAATATGTTATTTAATATTAAAATCTGACCACATACCAAAATATTGCTGTAGAGACTCTTTGATACATCAAATAAATGAATGTATCATCTACCTCTCCCAGTCCCTACTCTAGTGGAACTGAATGTGGTGCTTGAAGCTACATAATGAGAAAGCTTAGAGGAAAAGCTGGTGTCACACTTAATATCCTACTGTTTCAGTGAGAAGGATTTTTGTTAGCTACTTCAGGATTTCACAATGATTAAGGGACAGAACGGAACTGTTAACAGTGAAGCAGTAATGTACATTCATACAGACTTGAACATCTAAAATAAACAGTCTGAAGCATCTTTCCTCTACAAAATGGCAAGAAATTTTGTTTTTGTTCAAGAGCTAAAGAGGTGTATTTCCCAGTTATGCGACAGAAATAATTTTGTTTTTCATCTCAGTAATATTTTGTCTTAAAATTTTAGCTTATCATTGAGACATTCCAGCTACATGAAATAATCTGCTACCATTGCCATCCTGTTCCTCCATCAGGTTTAAGAGTGTTTCCAGATCAATTAATACTAAAATTTCAAATGGGGAAGTGTTGCCCCCTCCTTCAATAAAAAGATACCATATACAGAAAAGAGAATAATTCATATACATGGAAGTTCCACTTAGCTATCATAGCCAATACCCATGAATTGGTCTAGTTTTCATTAAGGCTATCTGAACTAGTGACCAGCACTATATTCTGTGGAATAGAGTTCCGTAAGCTAACAATGCATTGGGCAGAAACAATGCATTTGTCTGTCCTGAATCTCTAGTCTATTAACTTCATATTATGGATGAGGGGAAGGAGGGAATTATCATCCATTTTCGCAAGACCATGCATCATGTCTCCCAGTCAATCTTCTTCAACTGAAGATCGCCAAACACTGTAGGCCTCTGCTTGTAAAGAAGGTGCTGCAACTCTTGGTCATTTTATCTTTTCCTTTACCTTAACATGGTTTTCCAGAAGCAGACAACTTTTAGGTGTACACAAGCATATTCTATTACTGGCTGTTTTGTCTTCAATCCCAAACACAGAATTTGCCTTTTTCATCACTGGTACATCTACTGACATTTTTGTTGAACCATTTACTATGATTCCTAGACCTCTAGATTACTGACAATTCAGACACCATCAGTGTATTTGTGGTTAGGATTTTTTTCCTCCCAACATGCATCATATTATACTCAATTATATTGAACTTCATGCTCTGTGTTGTTGTCTTGGGACCACGGTAGGCTATGTCCACCGTCCCCATATACTACGTTTGAGTTTGTGACCCTATAGGCTAGGTGATATTTGTAGGTGAGGTTTTCATCATTGTTACATATTATTATATTATTTCATTGACATTTAAGATATGCGTGTAGATGGTGATAAGAATAATGGTTTTGGCCATTTAGGTACTCTTATCTTCAAAGAGAACATTTTGCATTTGAACAAGGTATGTAGTGTTGTACTAATGTTTATCATTGATATGAATCAATGTATAATATTTACATTTACTTTGTTACACTTGTAGCCACTGAGGAAGATATTTACCTCCAAAAATGAGTGTTCCACTGGGTCTCATTCTGGCACTGAATTATGAAGTACATGCTCATGGATAATGAAGTACATGCTCAGGAGATAACAATTATCGCAGGGTGTAGTCTAACACTTCTCCCTTTGTTTCTGATTAACTCCAGTCAAAAGTCTAGGATAAGTAAGAACTATCATCTGGACCAATTACATTTGTTATAAATTGACAACCTTCACAAAAAGAGATTATAACAAAGAAAAGCCTGCATGATCAATGGGAAAATGCCAACTTTCAGCAAGTACTAATAGGGTTGCCAAGCCACTGATGGGGGATAAGGAACATTCTAAAATTACAAAGCAAATATCACCACACATTTCTATGGAACAACACTACTAATTTATATCCACTTGGACTAGTACCACTGTTTTTACAGAAACAAAAATTCATTTAAAATTATGATTTTTGTACAAGACACCTGGAAAGAAACGTTGAAAGGACAATTACTACGTTTTATAACTGATGGAAGGACCTATGGAAGAGTATTGGGGCTTCAAAGGTATCAGGATATGACAGCAGCTGTTTATTTTTTAATACCCACTTATCTGAGTAGGGACCATACCACCTAATGCAACAGTCAGATAAAGGTTACCTTTCCAACTCAATTTTTTAAAATGAGGGATGTTCACATTTCTAAAAAAATCAATACCGTACAAGTTGCTATTTAAGGCAACTATAGCCTCCTCAAGGAAAACACCAAACACTGCTGTTCTACTTTCTATACGTATGAGAAATGAAGGTTTGCCAGGAACAGAATAAAGGGAATAAAAGGTAACAAGTATAGCACGCAGACTTTTTTTTTATCACAACTCCTCATTAGCCTTCAGTTTTCTTCTAAAAGCATAGTCATGAATCAGAATCATTTTGAAATAACTGGATGCCAATCTTGAGTTCTTACTGCTGGGATTATAGTGGAAAAGGCTAATTTAAAGCAATTTAGTGTGGAAAGGAGAGTGAATGTAACTTCTGCAAGATAGCTGCTGTGCCTAGTTACTAAAGGTTGTTCCCCCCCATGCTGGCAATAAAGTACCAATTAGGGAGATGAAAAAGAACTCAGCCAATCCTTCATTAGGGACCAGTTTAGAAAATGTACTTAAGAGAGACAAAAAAGTCTAACCAGCCAACTAAACAACACAACTTTGTTCCAATACTGTTAGCCACAGATGATATATGGTACAAAACCCCTCAGAAATCAGGAAGTAAAAGTTCCATGAGAACCAAAATTTGATATTTTATTTGAGATTTTAGTTTCATCACAGTAAAAGTATAGCACATATTCCCATTTAGGCTTCTTGTTAGTTTATTTTGTTCTATTTTCTCATTTTACTAGATTGTTACTTTTTTCTTGTTAGTTTATTTTCAGTTCTATTTTAATACAATATAAACATTTTCTCAGTTCCTCTTTCCTTACCAGGCCAACAAAGGGCACTATGTTTGGATGCAGTCAGGATGGGCACTGGCCAGAACATTGCATGGCTGAGGGAGGCAGTGTGGGATCGAGGATTGAGGTGATAGCTGTGCCATACGATCGCCAAGAGTCGGAGTCTACTGAATGACTGGCTACTACAACTACTACTTGTTCCTAGAGCTACTGTAATCAATTACACCTATTCCAAATACAAAACATAATTTTCTTTTCATATTTCTATATTCATTGAAAAATCAGTCCTCTTTTTAGATAGGTGTGCTTCTGCAAAAAGAAAGGCAATGTAATTTCTCTCTTCACAAAGGAAGTAGGATACAGTAGATTTCATCATTATTTCAATCACAGGCTAGACTGTGTCAAATTGTCCACCTCTGTCTAATGGCACAGAGCCACATGAACTATTTTCAAATTTAGATATCACTAACAAGACCTATTAACTCGAATGTTCACAGTGAGAATCTTGCTACAGTTATCAAGCAATATAGTCTTTTAATCATATTTACTTCCATGAAGATAAATAGCTGTGTTGGTCTGAAGCAACAGAACTGTGTTGGTCTGAAGCTGTGTTGGTCTGAAGCAACAGAACAAAGGTTGAATCCAGTGATACCTTTAAGACCAACAAAATTTAATCCTATGTATAAGCTTTCATGTGCATACACTAAAGAATTAAACTTTGTTGGGCTAAAACGTGCCAGTGGTCTCTAACTTTGTTCTATCATATTTACCGTGCTTTAATTAATATATATTAGTAAAAACATTAAATATTTGTTAAAAGCAAAGGCAATCAATGAAAAAAAAGCCATGTCTGTTTGCTGAGAAATAAGGTACATATCTGAAACATAGGAGATTAATGAGGAAGTCAGATATTGTGGAAAAAATTAAAAGAGTAAAAAAAGAAAAGATAGGAACATGCAATTTTTCAGCCCTTAAAGAAGTCTGTAACATAAAATGCACTATCAGTCCCAACAGACTGTAGTGATTCCAGAGAACTGTAAACAAATAAGTGTATGACAGCAGGGTCAGCAGAGCAGTTGGCATCAGTATACACTGTGACTGAAGTATAAAATGCATATTTTGGGAAGAGAATGACATTTCCCTTTCCTTTTGCAAAAGCTGTCACACATCATCATCAATTATAAAAGATGGATGTTTCGGTGAATATAGAAAACTGATGTTGCATACCAAATAAAAGTTGTAGATTATTCTAAGCAAGAATAAACCCACAAGGAACTCATGGAGGGATTCTTGATTGCATTGGTGAAGGGAGGTGGGGGGAGGCAGTAGCAACTCCTCCTCCTCCTCCTTTCTTCATTTGCCTAACTTTGGCAGTGGGAGGCAGCAATGTGTGTGGGAGAGTCACTCTTGCTTCTCTCTCCTTCTCTCAGTGGTGAAGATAGTTGTGAATTTCCTGCATTCTGCAGGGGTTTGGACTTGATGACCCAGGAGGTTCCTTCAAACTCTGCTTCTATGATTCTAAGGTGAGCCACAATTTCAGTTCCCCACTTGCCTGTATCTTTGCTAAAGGGGTGTGTTTGTACGTGTGTGACAGCAGTGGTGGCTTCTGTCATGGCTGTCTCAGCATCCTCCTTCCCAAGGAGAAGAATGACAGCTCTTGATCCTTGCCCTCCTCGTGTGATAATGGAGGTTCATGACTATTCTTGCTCTCTTGCCTGCCTGTAGGTTCCCTGGGGAGGGGAAGGGGAGTGGCTGACATGACCTGCTATGATTGCCTTGTTGTCTTCCTCCCTGCTTGGAGATAGCTATTACTCTTGCTCCCCTTCCTCAGTGCCAGGTTAATGGAGAAGCAATGTTGCATTGACCATGTTTGTGCAGACAATGCTGTTGTTTTTGTGGGGGAAATTTAATCCCTTTACTTTTAAAATGTGTTGATTTTTTTTTTTGCAAACATCAAGAATCCTCTAAGTTTTCAGGAACATGTTTTATTTCTCCATGCCCCCAATATGCTTATTTAAATATCTGGAGATTGGCATACATGGCTATTTGGATACATGTGTGGGGTACCCACAAGGACTTGTAGGGGGCATTTCATTTTCTTTTCCCTATATCTCTTTCCTGCTTCCTTCCCTCCTTCCCATCTACCAGCCAACTTATCTATATCTGCCCTCAGAATGTAAGTCCATTTGTTGCCATCTTGAATATAGGCATGGTTCTGCTTTGCCTTGCTCAAATCCTTCCTTAGTTAGTATTTGATGAAGTTTCTCATTCCAGATTCTTGCAGCCTGTTTTAGTCCTTTTCAGTTTACACATGAGGTATTTGTCTTTGTATTGTTTAAATCCTGGTGGCTGTTGCATGTAAACATCTTCCTTCATTTCTCCATGAAGAAAAGTAGTCATTATGTCCAGATACTCCACATGGATCTTCCTTGCTGTTGCTATGCTTAAGAGCATTCTTACTGAAGTGTGTCTCACCACTGGTGCAAAGGTTTCATCATAGTCTTCTCCATACTTCTGAGAGAATCCTTTTGCAACCAATCTGGCTTTGTATCTTTGTACTTCCCCTTCTGCACCATGCTTGGTTCTGAAGATCCACTTGCATCCTACTGTCCTCTTCCCTGGAGGCAGTTCTGTATGTGTCCAAGTTTGGTCTTTATCAGAGATTCAATCTCTTCTGCAGCTTCTCTCAATTTTTCTGCTTCTTTGGCAGGCATTATTTATTATTATTATTATTATTATTATTATTATTATTATTATTATTATTCCATTTATTTTCTCTGTTGGTGTAGATCAATGATTCCCAAAGTGGGCGCTACCACCCCCTGGTGGGTGCTGCAGTGATCCAGGTGGGCGGCGATGGGCCACAGGTGCATTTGGGGGCAATGAATAACTATTAAAATTTAAAAAAATTAATTTCCAGGGCGCTGAGTAATATTTTTTCTGGAAAGGGGGCGGTAGGCCAGATAGGTTTGTGAACCACTGGTGTAGATTCACTGATGTCTTCTTTCTTCATACTTCTTGAGTCCTCATGAGTGTACACCACATTGCAGATCTTGACTGTTTCTGTTTGTGGGTCAAGGATTCTGTATCCTTTGCATCCCAGTGTGTAGCCAACTAAAATGCCTTCTTCTGCACAAAAGTCCATCTTGGCCACTTTTCTTTAGGAATGTAGATGTACACCTTTGATCCAAACACCTTTAGATGATTCAGGCTAGGCATGTGCCCATACCATAGTTCATATGGTGTACTAGTAGTGCCTTTGGTAGGTAATCTGTTATGCAGATAGATGGCAGTGTTGATCACTGCTTCAAGGAGCATACATTTGCAAATTTCAGTGAGAGAGCGGTTCTTCCTTTCTTCTTTGGAGTGCATGGGACAGTAAGATAGTTTTCTATTCCTTGTTCAGCCAAATAATTCTTCATTTCATGTCCCACATACTCACCTCCATTATCTGTGATAACTGCTAGTGGCTTTCATTTAAACCTGCTACTGACAATTGCCGCATATGCTTTAAAGTTTTCCAGCACTTGACTTTTATCTTTAATCAAGTAAGTTACAATGAATTTTGAATAATCATCAATAAAGCTCATTATGTATCTGTTTATCACTGTCTTAATTGGACCACAAACAGCACTGTGTATCAATTCTAGAGGTGCTGTGTCTTGCTTGTGCTATTCTTTTTAAAGCACCGTCTTGTCCCTTTCACTTTCATACAGCACACACATCTGTCTTTAGCAACACATGTCCTTATTGGCATTCCTTCAGTTAAATTCTGGCTTTCAAGTTGGCTAATTGCATAATTATCTCTGTGACCCAAATGCCTCTTTAAGGAGCAGTTGTGAGATTTGCTCTCTGCATGCATGTCTCAAGAGCATACCAATCCCCATCCATCTTGCCTTGGAAATAAGCTCTCTTTGACCATTTATGCACTGGGAACCTCAGTGCCCCAGCTCCCGTGCAGGAGCACAAATCGGGGGCAGATGAGGCACACCAGGCCAAATGCTCCCCCATGCGGGTGCAGGAAGAGGTGGGCAACCTGCCACAACTAAAACCTCTGCCTGCAGCCTGGCATGAAACCTCCAGTGCATAAATCGTCTTCTTGGTTTTATATAGCACTTTTCATTAAAAGATACAGTCATAACTTTTCTTGTAAAAGCTCTCACAGAAGTAAGATTATTTGCAAGACAAGGTACATAAAGGCAATCTGTGACCAAGCTCTCTTCAGTTTCTCTGCTAGGCAGCATGCATTTCATTGACCCTTTTGCCCATTACAGAACTCCCATATGCAAAACTCAAGGATTCTTTCCTTTCTTCATCCAACTTTTAAAAAAGATTCTTATCATTTGCCATATGGGAACTTGCACCACTATCTATTACCCAGCGATTATTTTTGGAAACATTTTGTGATAACATAAGGCATTTTCATAAAGATGCTTGATTTGACTTTCTCTCTACTTTTCTAGGGCCTCTTGTGGCGCAGAGTGGTAAGGCAGCCGTCTGAAAGCTTTGCCCATGAGGCTGGGAGTTCAATCCCAGCAGCCGGCTCAAGGTTGACTCAGCCTTCCATCCTTCCGAGGTCGGTAAAATGAGTACCCAGCTTGCTGCTGGGGGGTAAAACGGTAATGACTGGGGAAGGCACTGGCAAACCACCCCGTATTGAGTCTGCCATGAAAACGCTAGAGGGCGTCACCCCAAGGGTCAGACATGACTCCGTGCTTGCACAGGGGATACCTTTACCTTTACCTTTTACTACTTTTCTGACTCTGTCTTTGGGAGCTGTGTTTCTCTCTTTAAAAGCATTACATTTGCTTTTTATATGAACTGGATTCCCACAGAGATAACAAATTACTCCTTTGTTATCCACATTCAGGGCTATTTGAGCTGTATTGGGCTGCAATTCCCCTTCAAACAGTCAGTCTGTTTTTATATGCTTAATCTAACACAGGGGTCCCCAACCTTTTGGCACATGGGGGCTGCCTTAGTGTGTCCAGTTCCTAAAGAGGGCCACATCTTAAACCAAAATTTAACAAAAATTATTAACCTACTTATTTAGATCAAAATAAACATTCAAAGGTAAATGAAGAAATGTTAACTTTAATGCAATCCATTTTGGAACAATATTTTACTGAGGAATCCTTTTATTTAGCTACACATGCTTTACCTAGTCAGTGTGATTTTTGTGGCTGTTTCCTGTTAGCCAAGGCATTGATGTCCAACTCAAGGTTTGTAACAAACATGTCATGTAAATGTTCATCTGTAAGCCTTGACTTACAGTTCAGTTTCACAATTTTCATTTTGGAAAAGGTTTGTTCACCTTAGGTTGATACATATCAGGTAGACCAGAATAGAAATCTAACAGATTATTTTATTTGTAAATGTCTCTGAGATGATCACTGGCTTGCAAATTAATTAGTTGCATCTGAAAAAAGTTAAAGGGACAGGATGAACAGCAGTAGACAGTGCCTCTTGAGGTACGAAGAACAGTATGGGTCCGAGGGTGATAGCAGCAAAGCCACATGTGGGCCTCAGGTTTTGGACCCCAGCTCTAGCAAATTTAGATTTTCTGTGAATGACAGATTATTTTTAGTTTCATTCCGAGAGACATTTTTGTATGATTCTGGAAAACGTATTAGCAGTATCATAATTAAATCCTGATCAGGCAGGTTTTCCCAGAACTATGTAATTCTTGTGCTAATGCAAGCATTTTTTAAAGGTGATTCCTTAAACTCTCTCTTGCTTTCATCCTGATACTGAATAGCTTCTTTAACAGATACATTTGACATTTTAATGATGCTTTAAAGTAAAGTCTTTCAAGTTCCTCCCAAGCAGCTTTAACTGTATACTTGCTTAACACTCTCAAAACATTTCTATTAGTTAAGCTCTTATCAAACCTTTCTGATCTTGGGAGTCCCACGTCTTTTGGTCGCCCTGTTTTTCATCTCCTGGCTGAGGATTCTTTAGTACATCATATATTCCAGCTTCAAGAAGTCTTGTCTTTATTCGTTCCTTCCAGATGAGAGAATCGTTCTCCATAAGTCTATCTATCGAGTGACCATGCTGTGCACCACAGATTGTGACCATCTTTGATCTTTTGTTCTTGTCTGCTCATGTCAAGAGCCCTTGGCAATCTTCCAGCCTTTAATCAGAGATGTGCTTAATTTGGGCAACCATAATTCCTGTTAGCAGAGTAACTTCTAATCTGGTGATCCGGGTTTGATTCCATGCTCCCCCACATGCAACCAGCTGGGTGACCTTGGGCTCACCACAGCACTGATAATGGTGTTCTGACCGAGCAGTAATATCAGGGCTCTCTCAGCCTCACCTACCTCACAGAGTGTGGGGAGAAAGGGAAGGAGATTGTAAGCCACTTTGAGACTCCCTTCGGGAAGAGAAAAGTGGCATATAAGAACCAACCTTCTTCTACCTCACACGGTGTCTGTTGTGGGGAGAGGAAAGGGAAGGTGACTGTAAGCTGCTTTGAGACTCCATGTAGAGCAGTGGTCCCCAGCCTTTTTGGGACCAGAGACCAAGGGGGGAGGGAGGCGCGGGTGCCGGTGGGAGACGCGGTCGCAAACGTGCAGGCACGGCAGGTCTGCACTTGCATGTTTGCGCCCGTGCCTCCCCCCTCAGCGCGGCACTCACCAGTGAGTGCAAATGTGCAGGCGCAGAGTTGCCACATCTGCACATTTGCACCAACACCTCCCCCCCTCGGTGCAGTGCTCGCCGGCAGGAGCAAACATGCAGGCGCAGAGCTGCCGTGCCTGTGCATTGGCGCCTGTGCCTCCCCCCGTGGCATGGGTTGCACCTTGGGGGAGAAGGAGGCGTGCCCACTGGCACGCCCATACCTCCCCCCCCCCAGGCATGGCCCGGTACCGAGGTCCTCACGGGGTTTGGAGAACACGGATCTAGAGAATAACAGCATATAAGAACTGCTTCTTCTTCTCCTCCCTTAATAACACAATGAGGTTGTACAATCTAAATAATAAAGGGTAGATAAAATTTATTTGGGAATTAACATACTTGATAGTGCAGCGGAGAGGCAGAGATAGTCATGTCTAACTGAGAGAGTGTGAGAGTTTGATTTGAAGCTTCCAAGAAGAAGCAGGAAATTGCCCCTCAGAATAGCAATTTGGACACAGACAAGGAACGACACTTAACAGGTCCTAACCTCACTATCCTAATAGTCTTCTTTCTTCCCCCTGCCAGGTCTTTTCTTCTTTGCCTGTTCCAGCATGAAGGGGACGATTATTAGACTTCTGTTCAATTAACCAAGAGGCTCTGTGGAATGGGCTCCATCAGGAATGGTCCTTTCCTTGGCGTTCTTCAGGTTGTGCTTCATGGCTTGCCTGTTTGCAAGGCCTTTTGAAGGAGGCTGAATAACAGGCATCTTTTAAGGGGGGGAAGGGGCTTGTTATTTTATCTTTGGTTTTAGATGGGAATGTTTTGATTATTATTGTAATTGCCTTGAACCAAGAGGAAAGGCAGAATATAAATGTTTTAATAAATAAATACCACTAACTGGTGGTCTTTAAGCAGCAGCTGGACAGATACTTATCCTGCATGCTTTAGGCTGATCCTGTACTGAGCAGGGTGGTTGGACTAGATAGCCTGTATGAACCCTTCCAACTCTTATGATTCTATAATTCACTCATTTGAGGCTGACAGAATAATGTCTGCAAGACAGAAGCAACCATTGATGAACACTGCGGGTTCTTTGTTCTTTGTTTTTTGTTTTTACTAACAAAGCAAAAATCCAGACACCTTGCCTAAGTAGGCGTATTCTCTCTGGTGTCTTTTAGTCATGTTTCTAATGTACTGTACATGCTTTATGAACAGTTGTAAAACGCCGCACAGCATGTGATCAACACCTCTCACTTTTATTACTATAATGAAGTGCTGCTTTTGTCAGATAACAACACACGGGTGACATCTGAAAATTTATTAATTAATAGGTGGTCTCATGAAAGTGCCACTTTTGCCTCAAGGCAGCTCTGCATCAAAAGCTGCAATCTTTTAGAGTATTATTCCCCTACAGTGCAAAATTGCATGCCATGAACAATACTGCAACCATACTGGAAAAATTTTTTTAGCACAGAAACAATGATCATCTGGAGCTGATACAAAGTTCAAAGTTGTTTCACCCTCGAGGTTCACAATAGCTTATAAATTATTATACTGAAGTACAGAATATACAAACGACCAAGAAAACTGCTGATAGTGGATTAAAGGCTTCTAAGGGTACTTTCATTAATACAGAGGGGCAATGACTCAGTTGTAGAGCACATAGTTTGAATGATGAAGGTCCTAGGCACCAGCCTTCAGTATCATCAGCTAAAGTAGAGGTGACCATGGACATCTGGAGAGCCATAGTTTGGCCACCCCTGAGCTAAAGGATCAGATAGCAGCTGATGTGAAAGACCTCTACATAAGACCTACAGAGGGTCTGCTAGAATAGACAATGCTGCTTTTGATAGACTGATCATCTGACTCAGTGTTACATAGACAGCTTCATATGATCCAATACACATATCTCTTATTGCCAAGATGGCCATTTTTGAATTTGTATTTGAATGCTATTTATTAACATACTTATAAATATTCTTCTTGATGAGAATGCAGTAAACAAAATGTTCTGAATAATAAGGCTCGGATTCACCAGATAAATTCCCCCACCAAAGGCTGCAGCACAACATGGGAGGAAGGAAAGTTACATTCTGCAGATAGAAATCCTCCCATCCTCAGTAACATTCCAATGCTTCCCTAAGCGGAGTTAGTCACTTCTAAATCCACTGAGGGCTTAGGAGGGTATCAGTATAGAACTATCCTTTGCTTCCAACAGGAACCTTTCCTTGCCCTCCTCTAAGTGACAACTTTTCAAATATTTAAAGAGAGCAATCATATCCCCTCTCAATCTTCTCTTCTTCTCCAGGGTGAACATTCCCAAGTCCCTGAGCCTTTCCTCACAGGGCTTGGTCCCCAGGCCCCGGATCATTCTCATCGCTCTCCTCTGAACCCTCTCAATTTAATCCATGTCCTTTTTGAAGTGAGGCCTCCAGAACTGCACACAGTACTCTAGGTGGGGTCTTGCCAATGTGGCATACAATGGGACTATGACATCCTGTGATTTTGATGTGATGCCTCTGTTGATACAGTCCAAGATGGCATATGCCTTCTTTACTGCCGCATTACACTGTCTGCTCATATTTAGCTTACAGCCCACAAGTACCCCAAGGTCTCATTCACACACACTGCTATCCAGAAGTGTCTCTCTCATCCAGTAAGCATGCTTCTCATTTTTGTGTAGGACTCTGCACTTCTCCTTACTGAATTGCATCTTGTTCTCATTTGGCCCCTTTCCCAGAATGTTTAGATATCGTTGAACTCTATCTCTACCTTCTGGAGTGTTTACTACTACTCCTAATTTGGTGTCATCTGAAATTGAATGAGGAGTCTCCCTACCCCCTCATCATAGAATCATAGAATCATAGAATCATAGAATCATAGAATCATAGAATCATAGAATCATAGAATCATAGAATCATAGAATCATAGAATCATAGAATCATAGAATCATAGAGTTGGAAGGGGCCATACAGGCCAGCTAGTCCAACCCCCTGCTCAACGCAGGATTAGCCCTCATCCTGATCATTGATAAAAAATGTTGAAAAGTACCAGGCCTAGTACTGAGCCCTGTGGCTCACCATTGCTCACTTCCCCCCACTGTGATGAAATACAATTGACAGCCACTCTTTGGGTAAGGTTTTTTAGTCAGTTCCCTATTTATTTATTTATTTATTTATTTATTTATTTATTTATTTATTTATTTATTTATTTATTTATTTATTTATTTATTTATTTATTTATTATTTGTTTAGATTTCTATACCGCCCATTTCTTTGCAGCTATGGGCGGTTTACACAGAACATTATAACTTACATGGAACATTACATAACATCAAAACAACTTTAAAAAAACATCAAAAGATTACAAAACCACAAATATAATATAATAACAATTAACAGTAACTTTGGGAGAGTCATGGGCAGGCGTCTGGGGGGAGCAGCAGGTGTTCTGAGTCGGTCGGCCTCAAGCAAATGCCTGGTGGAAGAGCTCCCTCTTGCAGGCCCTGCGGAACAGTGGAAGTTCGGGCAGGGCTCTGATCTCCTCAGAGATCACCAGGTGGGGGCCAGGACCGAGAAGGCTCTGGCCCTTGTTGAGGTCCGATGCGCTTCTCTGGGGCCAGGGATCCGCAGCCAGTTGGAGGTGGCAGAGCGTAAGACTCTTTTGGGGGTATAGGCAGGAAGGCGGTCTCTCAGATACACTGGGCCCAAACTGCGTATGGCCTTAAAGGTGATTACCAGAACCTTAAGCTTAATCCGGAATTCAACTGGGAGCCAGCCAAGTTGTTAGAGTGTCGGCCGGATGTGGGATCTCCATGATGTTTTAGTGAGAATCCTGGCTGCAGCATTCTGTACCAGTTGTAGTTTCTGGATCAAGGATGAAGGTAGGCCTGCATAGAGCGAGTTGCAGAAGTCCAGCCTAGAGGTGACCGTCACATGGATCACTGTGGCTAGGTGTTCTGGGTCCAGGTAGGGTGCTAGTAGCTTGGCTTGGCGGAGGTGGTAGAAGGCCAGCTGCGCTACCTTTGTGACCTGGGCTTCCATTGTAAGGGAAACATCCAGGATCACGCCCAGGTTCCTGGTGGTGTGCGTTGGTAAGAGCTGCACACCATCCAGGGTGGGCAGATGCGTTCCCTCCCATGGTCCCTTCCTACCCAACCATAGGACCTCCCTTTGTAGGGTTGAGCTTCAGGCGGCTCTGCTTGATCCAGTTTGTCACTGCTTCCAGACATCTAAATCCAGTCTACAGTCCACCAATTTACCTATCAGAATATCACAGGGAACTTTATCAAAATCCTTCCTGAAATCCACTGAGTTTCCACAATCTAATAAGCCCATCACTCGGTCAAGAAGGAAACCAGGCAGGACCTCTTGAAAACAAATCCATGCTGACTTCCCCAGATCAACAAATGGTTCTTCAGATGATTGCAGATCACCCCCTTTATGCTTAGGATTACATTGTAAAATATTTAAAACTCATCAACAAGCACAATAACAGGTTGCATCACATCACATCAGGTTACATCACATCAGCCATCAGCATCAAACATTTCTCAGCCCTTAAAAACTCCCTTAAGCAGGGCAGTTTCACAACCTCCTACAGAGAGGCAATGAGGGGCAGCCAGAAATTTCTATGGAGAGCCATCCCTGAGTATCAGAGCAACAGCAAAAACTGTTCTTCAACAGGTAAAACAAGGATTGGCAGAAAAAAAGGTAAATGTATACTGGTAGATATATTATTATTTCAAAGGTTAATCATTTTTAATCTAAGATGAATGATTTTACTACAACCATCCAGTATTTCTAAAACAATTGTCAAAAGCAGCTCACACTAAACAGATCTAAAATTACAGGAAATATAAAAATAAACAAATCCAAAGGGTATTTCCAGACCCGTTAAATGTAGTAAAATATTATGACATCACTAACATCTATTGTTTGGGCAGTAACCAGCTGGCTACATCCTCCATAAAGCAGATTCATCAACTTATTTAGCGCAAGCTACAGGAGAGAAAGCAGCAGGCAACCAGCAGAGGGAAGGTCTGGAAGTTCAAACACACTAAAGTTGGCTGCCTCATCCCACCCTCATACCCGTCTCTTTCTCCCTTGTTCTCAGGGATGGGGAAATCTTTTTAAAAATGTCTAACATCTTGGAGCAACAAATAGGTGGACTAGCATGCAGGCGAAACCAAAATATGCCTCTCTAAAGTCTCCCCCCCCCGATTAGGAACTAGATTAATTTTTTAAAGTATCAAAAGATATGATTCCATCAGGGCTGGTGTTCAAAAAAGCACTATGCATCTATGATTATATGCATAGGTGTTTAAACGGACAAGTATGAATTATAAACAAAATTAGCGGCATTGCTCAACCTTTAGAGCATGGAGAAAGGGGATTGGTTGCCTAGATTGATTGACAGGCGGAAGTGAGTCATGTATAAAGCTTGTTGCTTTCTTCTGCCATTTCCAGCAACACTTGTGAAGGAGGAGAAGCATGAAAAGGCGGCAGACAAAAGCGACACAGCAAAAAGGTGAGGAGGGACTTGGAGGTGCAATAATATTTAGCACTATGCCATTCAGTGATGTGTGGAAATTCCCAAAATGTTCCATTACTTACACATTACCATGAACATAAGATTTCTAAAAAGCTTTCTTGAAAACAAACAAAAATGCATTTGTTTCTATGGGTAGAGAAAGCAGTGCTTAAAAACTTATTTTGGCTTCCAGGTTCCATGTGGTGCTAAGCATTACAAGGGAAACAGGTAGAACAGAAGATTTATTGAACTTACAGCAGAATGACACCACTCATCTTAGGCAATGTTGTGTAGGGCTTGTTAGGTCATAACCATCATGCTGTGAACTAAATTAGGCAAATGCAGTTGCAATTAGATAAGTCTTGTTTGTTCCCATTGTTCCAATCCAGACAACAGGTGAGCAGTTGAATATCTAGTACTATCTAAACCTTTCAGAATGTCTTCAAGACACACTACAACACAGAATACATCACACTAGTCAGTCCCTAATGGAAGGATGACAGCTTCCAGCAAAAGGGCACACGCCAGACAGTGCATGGCTAAAAGAACTTCTAAGCTGCACACCTACTGAAACAGGCAAATTCTACCACTGGGTTCCCACCTCTCTCCAGGGATCCCATCTATCATTATAACTTATCTGTCTTGACTTGCAACCCATTCATCCTCTTCAAGTTCATTACAGCTATATACGGGCACTGGGAAGCACTTCCACTCTGGAATCTTGACAGGAAACAAGCTAGTGCTTAAAAACTTCATTACCATATTAATGACACCCCCATCCAAAGCATCAAACACTTTCTCCTAACAACTTCATAGAGATATCAAGATAGACCTACTGGCATACCACATGTTCACATGTAACTGAATAAATATGTACATGGAAGACATATTTAATCTGAATTGGATAACAATTTCTGAGACTAGGGACAAGAACACTCAGGCTCATTTTATGAGAACAAGTCCTGTCTTGAACTAATACCTAAAGGGAGAGGAAGTCAGATGCCTGAAACCAATTCCTTCTGAACCATCAAGAGGCATATAGCCACAATGTCAATGAGCAACTACACCAAAAAATCAAAATGAAATTTAATATCTCCTATTTAAAAATGTCATGACTTCATTTTCTTGGTCCACAATATTTACAGAATTTTTTTTGACAATGTAACTATGAATGCTGTAAGATTCCAGAGTTGTTCTTGCCATGCAAACTATGAATTTGGGCAGCGTGAAAATATGCATCATGCCTGACTGGTGTAGTGTTGTGACGTATAGTAACTGACCAACATGTTTAGCAACTTTGCTTTTAAAAATCCTACACTTGGACCAATGTTTTGCTCTCATAAATAACTATACATTGAGCTAATCTTTGTGCATGATGATTTATTTCGCAAATAAAACCAATAATTGTATTTCATTCCTGGGATTAAATACAAATTACATAAATTTCAGAACTAGAATTAACATGAAGGTATGAAAAATCAGCTTAGATTAATATAACTGTCAAAATATGAAAATTTGGTAAATAATCTGGCTGTTAAGACTTTTTTCTGAAACCAAGATGAAGTATCATTTATTTCTATTAAAGATGCAGCCTTCAGTTCACCATTTAAGGCAGCAGCTTCTCTTAAAGAAACAAAAGGTCTTTATGACACAGTGACCTTTTGCAAAATTTATTTCTGATTCAAGCTTCTGCACTAAACTGGAATCCTTCACCAGATTACAAAAAATATGGTTTAATATAATAATTGCCACCATTTTTACGAATAACCAGAAAGTTCAGCTGTCCAAGTCTTGTTTGAAATGGCATTTAACTGATCATGCTGTCACAGCCTTAAATATCAAGGCACATAGGCAAAAAACATGGGTTTTTTCCCCACCCGTCATCAACTCATCTTGTCAGACTGAACCATGAAGATAATTAGGCCACAGAGCAAAAAAGAAAAGAAATCTTGGGAAAACACCCAGTAGCAAATGAGCCATACAACAAAAGTGATATCTGCTTTGATAATACAAAATTTGTTGGGCAGTAACTTGACATGCAGAAAAGCATGCAGAGAATTAATTTCCAGAATACAAACTAAGCCTTTTCTTGCACCCTCCAGGCAGCTTGGGAGAAGAAGGTTGGTTCCTGCTGCTGACAGAAAGTTGGGGGGGGGGGGGAGGTGGCTGCAGCTGCAAAGCAGAAAGGGATAAAGGAGGGACTTACTTTTGTAGCTGGCAGCCCAGGGCTGATAGCCATAATACCCAGTAATCCGCAGAATCCTTTCCTCAATGGACGTAAGTCCCACAGAAGCACTGGTGAGATCCTCCACGGATCTGGACCATTTCAAATCTTCTTTAATGGCCTCATCCACCACTAGGTATTTCAGCTGGCGGAGCTGAGGGCTGATGTCTGACAGCCTCCGGGGACTGACATCTGGAGACCTCCTCATACCACTAACAAAAAAGGCAAAAAAACACAAAACACTCTCACAGCTATCACAGCTATTCTCAGGCAAAGGATGGCCAGTAAGGAGAAGGCAAGAAGCACAACGGGAAGAGACATTTTGTAAAGTTCATGTACTTGATTTAAGGGGCGACTGACCTCCCCGGGGACTGGGCTGCCACGGAGCATCACGGCCACCCACTGGAACTGTCCCCTAACTGTCACCTTTGCCGGCACACACCACAGAGGAGGAAACCACCGGGGGAGGGGAGGGCGAAGGGGGGGGGAGCTAGTCCTCCATCATTTATTCCGAGATGAGCAAGAGAGAGAGATCTCTCTCTCCCCCCCTCCCCATCCCCCTCCCCCTCCCCCTCCCCCTCCCCTTCCTCATCAAAGCTCCAGGCGAAGTTTAGGTCGCTCCCCGCCCCAGCCCCTCCTCCCTTTAGTTTCTTGTGCCTAATATCCCAGAAATGACAGGGGGAGAAGAAGAGCCCCGGGGCGGGCAGCCGAAAACTTTGCTCTCTAAGGTCTTCTCCGAGCGGCCCACGGGGGGAGGGGGGGGGAGTAGGGACGTCGTTCCTTCTCCGGGACGAAAGGCGGGAAGAGAGCAGGGCCGTGTGTGGTCCATGCAGACCAAGTCGCGCTGCCTGCGCTGCCAGCCGAGCATCCCCTCCCGCCGCCCGCCCGCCCGCCCGCGCCCGGGCTCTCACTCACATCGAAATGGTCTTGCCCCTGGTCGTGCCGTTGGGAAACTCTCGGATCCCCATAGGGAAGAGCAGCAGGGGAGTAGGGGCTCCCAGACTTCAGGCGAGGTGCAGCCGCCCCGGACTGACCGGCGCGGCACAAGGCGAGCGAGCGGCGGCCACGGCACAGGCACGGAGTTTGGAGCGGCCGGAGAGGAGCCGCTGCCGTCGCCGCTGCATGGGAGTCTCCCTTCGTCCTCCGCGCAGGCGAGGCGCTGGCTCCCGGCTGCAACCTGCTGTCGCTGCTGCGTACAGAGCGGCGAAGAGGAGGAGGAGGGAGAGTGATGCTCGTCGCCCCCCTCGCAGGCGGCCGCTCTCACTCGCCCGTTCCCCGGGAAATGTCGCCCTGCCCTTCTCCGCCCGTAGGGGGAGTCCGCCCGCCCTCTCCTTCCGTCTCCCTCCGTCTTTCTCCTCGCAGTGGCCGACAGGGGGAGCCCGGGAGAAGGGCCCCCGCCCGAGGCTAACGGGAAGGGGCGAGGGAGAGTTAAGGCGAAGAGTTCTGCTACGACGAAACGCTTTTTCTCATTTTTTGTATTATAGAGCGCTTTGCGTCTTTTTCATTCATAGGAAAGCCGATGCATCACTGTCAAAAGTACGTTGCGAACGAACGAAAACGAAACGACTCCGCTTCGGCGTTTGCAGCTGACGTCGAGCTCCTAAGAACTCTTTCTGCAGAGTAAATCTCATTCATCTTGGTCATTCTTTTCTGTGTAGCGTGCAATAAGGATTGCGTGGTTTGCCACTTATCCTAGCCCACACGGATCCAAGAGCATTTTTTTGCTTACGTTAACCGGCCCCCCTCCCCGATGAGAAGGAACTTCAGAAGCAAGAGCATAGAAATGATGCTCCCCAGCCTTCCGTCCTTCACCAGTCCGTGTTTCGAAAACCCAAGTGGGAGTTGCTCGCTCCTTCCCCTGACCTCGCGATCTGTCCGCCTCCTCCAGGGCTTGGCAAACCCAGAGGCAGTCCCGCCGGCCATGGAGGACAGCGGAAGAACCGAAGGTGGACAAGGCTGAGCCAGTCCCTCCAGAGACGCCTTGGACTCTAGTACAGCGTTCATACAGTGTGGCTTGCGCGGGATTGTATCCGTAGTGATGACCGTGGCAGGATTTTTTTTATTGGCCAGCTCTGAACCCAGAAAAAACAAGTATATTTTAAAGGGCCCTGCAAGGTCTCCCTCAACAGACCTTGTAGAAATGATGCAACACATTATGTAAGTCTACCCTGAGTTTATCCCTGGCAGTGAGCTCAATGGGACCCTGAAGCCAAGCAGGATCCTCAGAATGGGGTTTGGCAAGTAGAACTGCCCCAGAGCAAGGAACAGGCTTGGGCTGCTGGTCTCTCATAAGCATTCTGTTTGCTTGATACCAGTGCAGTCCCCAGGGTCTTCTGCTGATTAATGTCCCGAGCTGCTCAGGAATCAATAGCTACAGAAAGATTCAGAACTAGTGGAGGCAAGGAAGCTCAGGACAGTCTCTTTATATTGAATCAACAGAAGAATTCTCTGCCTGTCATCTCAGACACCAACCTACATATCAAATATCAAACCTCTGGAGTTTTGTGTCAGTAGCTACCAGTGTACGTATGTGTTCTATAGACAGACAGACACTGAAGCTTTGTCCCATGGCTGGGGTATTTTTACTTTTGTTATTCTGTAGTGCACCATGTACATTAATGGTGTTGTACACATAAATCAATAACAAGCAATAGACTACTTACATCCTGTGTGTGATTTAAAGCAGTTTATAACATGTATTTGTGTCTGGGACTGCAAGCTCCCTATAATACAATAATAATAATCATTATTCTTATTTCCCACACTTCCTAGTAGCTCATTCATTCTAAAAAAAATTTAAATTAAATATTAAAACATTCTAGAGTGACATGCTGTCTCATTTTCCTGAAACTTGGGGGGGGGGGCGGGTTCCAGCTCTTCCTTGGGGCATAGGTCTTTCTATTTTTTTTTAGCAGTCTTTTCGGCAACCTAGTTGTCCTTTCAACAGCCCAGCAGAAAGGCAGAATCCACAGGGCCCTGACCAGAGTGCAAGGCAATATTCATACATGTATCTTGTCTCATATGGGATATATGATATTCTCAAAGGGCAACTTCCTCTTGTCCAAAATACAGTTGGAGGCATATGACAGAGAAACTGAGCTGAAGCTAAACAGTGCTTTGAATGGCCTCTTGAAATCTACAATGAAGGAATTGGTTATAAATTCAATATATAAATACTTCCTGTAAAATGGTTCACATGTCAGTTCATGAGCTATGATGTTCCCTGTGCTTTTGAGGTTTTTGAGCACATAAACCAGAATTGTCTACTCTGGTGCAGCACTGAAGATCTCCAAGAAAAAGAAAGGCTTTCCCAGCATATGCTGGATTGAACATCATTGCACTCATTGCAATACATGCACTAATAAGGAAACATACCATTGAAAATTTTGGGTAGCCTTTGGAAGAGAGCTAATGACTGAAAACTAGACATCTTCTTTCATTCAGTGTCTCTGATACTTTACAGTTCTTACTGGACATATGATTTGAATTCCAATAGTTGTTTTTTTAAATTGTGCACAATAAAAGTAATACAATTTTAACAACAATACAGACATTGAATCTTTGTAGGTCCTAACTATTACCAGTTGGGGTTTTTTGGTTCATGTTTACCAAGGGAACAGAAAGGCATGGGGGATACATTGCATCTCCAGCAAGAGATGAAATATGCCATCCTTTCATTCTCTCTATACAAATTAAGGCCTTCTGTTAATTCAAGTTTGTAATTTTCTGTTTACATGATGGTTTGTAATTCAGTATGTCCTTTGAACCTTAGCAGAAGCAATTTAGGATGTAATTATACATTTTACTTTTGGAAAGATGCACCACCTGAAAGCCATTTGTTGCATTCACTCCAAAACCATTCCTCTTGGAGAAAGACTAGGAAGTAATAAGCTTGCTAAGTCCAGGAGAAGGGTTGAAATGATAACTTTATGTTATTTCCATAGCCAGAGGCTTCTTCCATGTGTGATTTACTAGACTTTAAGAGGCACTGAGCAGTATCTTCTTCATCTTGTCTGTGGAAGTTCAACATGAACAGGCACTAGTTCAGTGACTGGTGGAGACATCACATCGAAATGGATATGCCTGGGCCTGCATGCTGGTTCTCTGACTGGCTGCTTCTTCTTTTTCCTTGATGGATGCAAAATAAGTGGTCAACCTCATAAGAGAACAGTATAAAAGTATATTTGCTCAACAACTGATCATCATCTGAAAATCTCAACTGGAAGTTATTATTTATTAGTGTTATTTATTATACCGCCCCTCCCCATAAACAGGCTCAATAAGTAGCTCAGTTAGAAGCCGTTCTTGAAAGGGGCACTGAATACATTCTTATAAATGATGTTACATATTTTAGAATGCTTTATCTTCATTTGCTTCATCAATGTGCTCCTAGGTTATTAAAACTCTTAGTCCACCAAAGAAACCAATCAGCCCAGAGATTGATAATAAGGTTGGCATAATGCAAATGGTAATTTGAATGTGGAAACTAGTGACTGTACATACATTGTGTGAAGCTATCTACTCCTCAGAGACCCTTCTGGCCCAAATGGACAGTAAGATACATTAAAAATAGACAAGTAACTTATAATATTTTTACAGCTAAGAATTACTTTTAGTCTGCCGTCCTGAGCTTAGTGACTTAGGGAAAAAATCTCTATTTAAATTTGTAAGACTTAATTCACAATAAAGAAACCTGCACCTAATTGTGCTTATTGTTTTTAAGTTTGCAGGATAAGGCACAAAGGATAAGCATTCCATTTTATCTATAGGCACACATTCTTCTCATTCCATTCTTCCCAATACAATTTTTATACAAATGGTGAAAGTTTGTCTGACACTCCTGATCTTGAACGAGTACATTGTCCACAGTGCAACTCTAAGCGCAATAATTATGTGCAACTAAGTCTCACAGAAACCATTGCTGGTTGGTTCAAGATGACCAAGTTTAGGCTGTTTCCACACAGGTTACTGGTCTTGGGTTCCATGCCGTCCAGCTACCCTACAGCATCATAGCACACTTATGCACCTCCAAACTTTTCCCAGCCTCTGTCCCTGCTGTGGCCATTTCTCATTTGCAAAATTGGGGATTTCTTTGTTCAGAACCTTCACAACAACAGAACAATCTGTGCATCGGCTTCTATCAATTCGTAGCCTTCTTCTTTAAAAAAAAGAAAGAAAAAGTCTAGCCCTATTCATTGTGGATATATAAAGGGAAAGAGCTGGAGACTTTAAAAAAATGAAATCTGGGAATACAGACAACCTGATACAAATATTGTTATAATAGAATGATATTCAGTTGCCAGCCCTGGCAGGGGGGATGGCTACTGTCAGAGGAATGGTGTAGGGGAACCTCAGGGAAATCTGATGTGCGGGCGCCTGCTCCATGCTATCCTGTATTGGCAGCAGCTGTGAGAAAACAGATACACCTATCGACACGTGAAAAGCACCCTTATATTTAGAAATGCAGCCTGATTATACACCTAATCACTTAAAAGTCAGTTCTATAGATTTCAGTGGTTTTCATTCTAAGTAAATGTGCCTACTAGTATCACAGCCCTTGCATCTGGCACTTCGGGTTCCTCAATTTCACCACTGAGTTATGCCACACAGTTCATTTATCACACACTGTATTAATCTGCGTTATGCTGCCTGGACACCAGGCAGAAGTCTTTCAAAACATTTTTATCTGAGGCTCTAACTGAAAGTGATAAATATGTCTCTGAGAGCTGCTCTCCTTCACTGAAACTTTAATGATGACGGTGTAGCAATTTATTTTGAAGGTGTAATTGGGAAAATATTTACTAATTTCATTAACCCAACACTGTTTACTAAGAATAAATTGGCTTTCATTGAAGTATTTTTATAGCTGTAAATGTTTTTCACAGGCAACAATCATTTTGTGCCAGTTTGATGCATAATATTTGAGAGTACAAGGCCAGCAGGACCAAATACTATGTTTATAGATCTGTCTTCCAACATATTCTGTAATAAATAATGTATGACCCTGAAATATCTTTTTAAAATATATGGATTGTGGGTTGAATCATGGCAATCATTTCTACATGTACAAAAGGGGGAGAGCATTTTCACTATTCCACCCTCATGTAGACCTCTGGCTCTGTCTTCCTGGGGGGGGGGGCTGTCCCTCAGAGGCAATATTTGGAGGGCATTTGGAGCTGCAGCAGGAGAAAGAGAGGGAGGTGATGGATGTCTGCTGATGGAAGTCCTGCCAAAAGTTAATATTTTTATGTGTTCAAAGCCATAATATGTAGCTCCAATTATTTATTTGAAAGAACTTGCTTGCTTCTTGCTCTTGTACCAATTTACTGTTTATTAAAAAACGAGAAGAAGAGTTGGTTTTTATACCCAATTTTCACTACCTGAAGGAGCCTTCCCTTTCCTCTCCCCACAAGAGACACCCTGTAAGGTAGGTGGAACTGACAGAAATTTCATAGGACTGCTCTGTGAGAACAGTTAGAGGAGAATGGTCACCCAGCTGGCTGCCTATGGAGGTGTAGGGAATCAAACCCAGTTTTGAAGCTTCTGCTCTTAACCTAGAGCACTACTACACTCTGTCATTCCTTTTTTTCTGGTTAATTTATGTCTTCTTCACACAAACCTCTTCTTAAGATCTTCCGTCAACTGCCCTGTGCATATTTTCACTTAACTGGAATAAAGAGAGGGAATATCAAATGTCAGCTGACTATGTTTGAACTTTTAGGATTCTTTCAAACAGAGGTCCTCAATCTTGATGAGCTTGAAGACACTTCTACAATAGTGGAAGCCACCACAAAATAGCTGTCATAGAGGATGTCAATCACAATAGGACTGAAATGTCAACAGTTCTTTCATAAGAAGGTGGGACCAATATTAAAAGATTCCAGACCAACCACCAAGACTGGTTTTCGTGTTCTGAAATATATAATAAAAACAATTAAATAGGACATATATAAACACAAAAGAGGGATAATAAATCTTAATGAGGGAATGCCAGGGTGTTTTTTTAAGCGTTTATCCCTAGAAGACCAAGACCAAGCTATAATAAAGCATGCAACATAATTTATGTATAAAGACACCTGCAAACTACTAAACCATGGGGAAGTGTGAAGCAAACTGCTTTGGCCACAGCCTATTAACAGAGGAGGGGTGGCTGTGATGACATTGATACTGCAGCTCCCACCACTGAAGATCCAATGGGAAAATCCCTTCTCTCCTTTTGCTCCCCAGCCCCACAGACACAAAAGAGGACCCTGATAAGTAAAGATCCATTACATCTAACTATGGTTATTCAACAAATCATGATTCTTATATGGAAGCAAGGACCATATGTCATCATGGGATTAATTTTCATCCAATGTACTCTATTTGAGACCAGGCAGTCATAAGATACGAGATGGAAAGAACTACATCAAATGAAATACCACAAATGCATAGCCCAGGAAGTTCATGTTTTGAATCCTAACTGATATCAGAAGTCAGGTTGCAGCAAGTGCCTGAGTTGAGCGCTCATCAAGTGAACATGAAAATAACACAAAACACGAAAATAACACAAAATAGAATATGGAAATTTGGAGGAAATCCTCAACTCTATCGAAGTATGTATGCCTTGCATATACACATTCTCAGGACCCCTGGTCCAAAAGGACTTCAGGCTAGGAAAGACCCCTGACTAGGGGCTGAAGAGAGGTTGCCACTTGGTCAATATTGATTTAACCAGTAGTTTCAGATGTGTATGACTGAGAAAATTCCACCTTCCATCCTGCCTCACAGGCAATTCTGTATAAATCTAGCCAAAGCTTGAACAGTGCCAGCAACAGATGGTACTCTACAAAAGGTCATCTTTTTATAACGGGCAGACATTTCCATGTAAAATTAATCACTCCATACAAGGACTTGATTAACTGGGAAGTTTCTAGTTCCAAATTATTAGCGGTTCATAGGCTTAACTCCTAAGGTGTATAGATTCTGCTACTTGCCAATTGTATGCTCTGAACAGTGACTCCAATTACTCTATTATCCAATAAAATGGCGGGTTGGCTGATGTTTCTTTAAAGGAAGGAAAATAGCAGTTGGTTGGAGTTACTCAACTGTTCAAAATACATTAATGGATTCTTCTGAGAAAAATCCTAATCATAGAAATGCAGGTTAACCTGTCAAAACAGCTTAATCTATTTCTTATGATGGCATCTCCATAAAATGACTGCCTTACTTTCTGATAGGGCCCCTGTTCCTTCAGCCGTGTGACAGACAAGATTTCCACAGACTTTCCTCATTGCTACATAGGAAAGACTGCATATGTAGTAATGCTGTCTTTGATATAGCTGATATATTGACAATGCCTTTGGGAGGGGAATGAGATGTTGGCAACTGACGCAGGGCTTCTGCCTGCTCTTGTGCCATGCTCCTTTCAGTAGTACTTGGAGCAGTCCGAGAGGAACTGTTTGAGCAGAGCTCATTGGGATGTGGGAGCTCAGCAGGATTGGCCGTGGTCAACATTTGGATGGGAGACTACCAAGGAAGACTGGGACTGATATGTGGAGGAGGAAGACAACAGTAATCCATCTCTGCTCTCGTCTTGCGCCCCACATGATTGGGGTTGACATGAGTTGGTTGTGACTGGATGGCATATTCTTTTTCTTCCTTTCATTTGTTTCTTAAATGAAGAAACCTCAGGGATGCTGTCTTCCTGCAATTCCACCAAGATTCTTCTTCCAATGGATCCATGAACATTTATCCTAGAAAATTGAGGTGATATGTTTCATATCAGTAGAAGAATTTTTTTACCCTGCTTTTCACTACACAAAGGATTCCCAAAGTGGCTTCTTCTCCCCACAATAGACACCTTATGAGGTAGGTATGAGAGAACTCTGACAGGACCGCTCTGTGAGAACAGGAAGAGGAGGGGGTGGTCAGGGATGGGGGATGGGAGGTTATTGGCTGGCCGTTGGACAGACATTCAGGCCGGTTGGAGGAGGAGGCACTCAGGGGTGGGACAGCAACCCTGAGAGGGTGTTAAACTCTGAGTGGCATTTAAGCCATGAGACCAAGTCCTCCACCAAGCCCTTACATGGAACAGATGATAAGCTTCTGCAGTCATGAGATCTGGGCTTTGAACATGTATCCCATCGATTAGCCTAAGTATTGGTGTCTGAACCTCAAAAATGTAATCCATGCCTTCCTAGAAATATCCTGAAGCAAATTATTAGGCTACCCATACTTATCAGGTTCCTAGGAATCAGGTGGGACTTCTGCACAAGCTTGTGGACAGCTGTTGTCAAACGGAAATAGACCTGCTCTAAAAGCCAACCTTCCATCATCTGTTTCTTCAGTTAAATTTGAAAAACACTTGATTACACCTCCTCAAAAAAGAAACAGCTATCACTGAATAGCTCTTACCTATTGACAAGTAAAAATGCCAAGGTGCCTCATTAACATGCTCAATGTTGTTCGGGATTGGTAGCAGTGTACCTTAGCTCTGCTGAAGAGCAGAAGCCATAGAAATGCAGGAAGATTTGAAGCGTATTGATTAAGGCTGAAACTGCTGCATATGACCTTCTGAGAGGATTGTAATTCTAAAGAATCTTGAAATATTTCTCTGTTCTCTTCACCTCTCATTTGTCCTGAAGTTGCTTGTCAGGCTGAACAAAAGAAGCAGATGCAGTACTATATATTATTGTGCTAGTTATATTGATCTCCCAATTTATGTGTCTTTTTTGAAAAAAAAAATAGGCAGGACAGAACTGGTTGATGCATGTCAAGTGTAATTTCCTCCACAGGGACACTCTTAATGGGTGGTTATAGAGTCTCCGAAGAGAGCTCTAATGTGTAAACTGTGTTGCAAAACATTGTGAAGTCATATAGAAGCTTCAGCTGTGATGTCTCATTTACACATGCAGGTCATCACTTGATGATGCAGTTAGCAGGTGATAAACACGCATGGATGATTGCATATCATATGTCAGTAAACAACTGAGTTTAGCTCTGTCAGCTCCTTGGCATGGAATATTGCTTCCCATCACACACTTCTCTTTCTCCCTCCAAAGGAATATGTAAATATCCTAGATGATATACAGCCCTCTCCAAGTCTGTGAAAACTCTGTTTGGTCTGGGAAATTATGTTGGTTTACAAAATGCATTCTGGGGTCAGTATTCTGCATCAAACACACATTTGTACTGGACTCAGCAATTCCATACAAAGCAAAAAATGAGGCTCCGAAGCTGAGCCTCTGGATGAGATTGTGCAATCAGAACCTTCAATCAACATAACACTTGTAATAAATCATACACAACAGGCTTCCCAGACAATCTCAACTAGCATCAACAAAGAATTCTGAAATTCTGTAGGAAGAGGGAAGGAAGAATAAAGTCCTTGTTCTCAACTGGCCAAAAAGAAAATGACCTGTGGGGGGAACTGAAAAATGCCTTGCCTGATGCTGCTACTGGTGTGTAAACATTATGATTGCCAACTGTTTATTCGACTGCACAAGGGCTGATTAATATCTTATGGAGCAAACGCATTTCCTGTACTTACGTGGACAACTATGTACACTTTAAAATGTGTCAGTGAAATGCACACATGTAACCATGATGGAGGCAACATGACCCATAGAAACATGGTCACTTGAATGGCTTCACTGTTTGGGGTCTCAAGCAGGTGTCTGTCCTGCATCCTGTTTGCAGGTACCAAAAATGGCATTGATATGGCAAATTACTGCAGTGTAAAAAAAAAGAAGAGGGACAAATGAAGCAAAAGAAGCATAAACCATAAAGGTTTGTTTCTCATTCTTTGTGTCTGCTAACTTAAAAGGAAGAAAAAAAACCTTACACAGCATTTTAATGTCCATCAGTGGTTGTTTGTTCTTTGAAATTCCATACTTGGAATCTTCTTAATGATGTGTGAGCTTATATTATTAGCTGCATGTTCTAAAGCTGCTAGAATTTGATGGCTTGTTTTATCTGGAGAATTCCTTCTTAAAGCTTGTGTACCTGCAAATTTCAAAGGTTTTCAAGGCAACCTGGAAGTACTCCACAACTTTGAAAAACAGTTTATTTCTGAATGTCATGAGGTGGATGGTGGCAGCACAATGTTACAAGTACCAGTGTGTGTGTGTGGGGGGGGGGTGGCTATTAAGTATGACTGTAACCTGGTTAGAGAAATCTTGCATAAAAAGAAATCTTGGTTCATTAGTAGTTTTGATAAGCTGGAGGCCTACAAGGAATTACAGCAGGAGACGTTTCTTTCAAGCACTCTTATTAGCTTTGAGTCTGATTTCCTCTTTTCTACCTTTAACAAAGTCTTCAGATACAGAACAATGAAGCCGTAGAGTTGGGAGTGTAGTAGAACAGGCAGTGCCATTTCAGACCACATGGAGAGAGTCACATTTTTATTGGTGCCCTATGTAAATACTTCCTCCACCTAAAAGGAAATGGCACTTCCGGGAGAGGCATGCCATATTAGTTTTCCCATTTTAGGGCATTATTAACATAGAGGCACTTTAAACAGGTGATCCCTCTCCTGTAGTCTGAAGTAGTAGTATGGTTTCCAGGTCCCCCTTTGGCCACTGGGGGTGGGATGAGGGGCAGATATGCCAGAACCAGGTTGGGAAACTCCTGGAGATGTGGGGATGGAGCCTGGGGAGGACAGGGACCTTAGTGGGGTACAGTGTTGTAGAATCCACCCTCCAGAGCAGCCATTTTCTCCAGGGAAACTGATCTCTGTGGTCTGGAAATGACTTATCATTCCAGGGGATCCCCAGTGGCATGGTCTTTTCTTCCACTCACTATGCTGCATGTGTAGAACAGGCAGTATTCTATCCCTCCTGGAGCATATTCAGTGACACATCAGGCTGTTTGGGGGGGTCCTCATTTCCCCTAAAGACTTATTTACAATATGTAAAATCCTTATGTACAGTATGTACAGTCTCCTACCTTGTCTGTAGGTAGTCTGTTTTTGCAGCTTTCATTAGCTATGCAGGGACCAGGCAGAATGATTCATCAATTAAATCTGTGTGAATATAAGAATCACCATGGGTGTTTCTGATGGGGGGTGGTGGTTGGAATAATCATTTATTTAGCATTAGATAAATGCACTTACATGTTGCAGCAGGCAATTTTTAAGGAAAGGCATTTTCTTCTCCATTTGGGTGAAAAAGGAATGTCTTCTCTGAAGGCTTTTGCCCTGAAAAGCATTTTTATTAAAAGAGTTATTTAATAACAAGAAATTAGTGCCCGATTATTCAGGAGATCAATCACACCCAACATGCTTCCTGGACAATCTCTATGAGCATCAAACATTGAATTCTGAAATTGTGTAGGAAGAGGAAAGGAAGAATAATGTCCTGGTTCTCAACTGGCCAAAAAGAGTTGAGTTACCTATGGAAAGAACTAAAAAATGCTTGGTCTGATGCTACTACTAGTTTGTAAATATTACAGTGCCACATGTTTATTAGACCACAGGACATTGGCCATGATTCCAGCCATACTAGCATCTACAGTGTTGAACCAGACACATACATGGGTGCTGTTCTCTTATCTGTACCAAATCTAGAGTCCAACTTCCTACAGAAGTATGGTGGACTGGTGGAGAATCAGGGGTTAGGTAGCCACATACTTATTCTCATACTGCTTGGAAATTTTCAAGGTATTTGCAAGCCAGTAGAAATAATGGACATCTGGAGATTCTGGCTGATGCAGCCTCTACCTGGACAGCAGTAAATGGACCCATGCCCAGCTACACAAGCTTGTTGCTGTTCAGAGAAGCTGAAAAAGTATATTTGTTTTGAACTAGCTCTTTGTTAGACTTATTTGCTATCATGTGGCCAACCATATTTTTTCTTTTATGCTGCTTGTTGTATATAACATTTCTTATTTAAGAAGAAAGTTAGGCAAAAGATGAAAGAAGAAAGATGATGGGGGGTTTGGAGACCAAGTTGTATGAGGAAAGGTTGAGGGAGCTTGGTCTGTTTAGCCTGGAGAGGAGATGAATAAGAGATGATATGATAACCACTGTCAACTACTTGAAGGGCTGTCACATTGAGGATGGAGCAGAGTCGTTTTTTGATGCCCCAGACAGTCAGACAAGAACCAATGGTATGAAATTAATTCAAAAGTATTTTCGGCTAAACATCCGGAAGAAGTTCCTGACAGAATGAGAGTGGATTCTCAGTGGAACAGGCTTCCTTGGGAGGTGGGGAGTTCTCCTTCTTTGGAAGTTTTTTTTTTTTTTAAGCAGAGGCTAGGTAGTCATCTGATAGAAATGCTGATTTTATGAACTTAGGCAGATTGTGAGTGGTTGGGCAGGAAGGGATGTGCCAGTGTTTGTCTCTTGTGGCCCTTCCTTACATACCCAGGGGATTGCTAATTGCCGCTGTGAATTTCCTCCCGGCCAGGCTGGATTCTGGAGATTTTGGTGGATCATTTGGCCATGAAACTGGGGTCACTGTAGGTGGGCAGGTAGTTGTGAATTCATGCATTCTGCAGTGGGTTGGACTAGATGACCCTGGAGATCCCGTCCAACTCTTATGATTCTAGGATTTTACACAATAAATTTAGTAAACACTTTAATATAATAAAGTTAGATATGTTACTATGTTGTACTGAAATACCAATGCTTCTAAAGTATTATACACATTTTATATGATTGCTCTACCACAGAATCCAAGTGACTACTATACTTTGTACCTTTGAGAAAGTCTGGTAATTTTTAAAGACTGATCATAGAGAAAGTATCTGACTTAGGACCATGCCAGTTTAGATGATCAACAATACAAAATCTTTTTAATAATAAAACTGCCTCCCTCAGTACTTTAGAATCCATTCCACTTGTTCACAAAGAACTGGTAACTTTATAAATCGTTTATATGAGGTATCAGCAGTGCAATCCTATGCATGTTTATCAAGTCTCTTTTATCCAATGGGGCTTACTCTCAGGGAACTTTTCTTAGGATTGCAGCCAGTATATTGGAAGGCACCATTCTGCTAGAATCCCATGGAAATGAATAGTGATGTCCTTAATAAGCTCTCATTTATATCAGTGGAAATTATTTATTCATTTCCTCCATTGACCCTGGAGGTCCCTTCCAACTCTATGATTCTATGATTAATACCCCATTTTTCTCTCTAGTGGAGACCCAAAGTATCTTACAACATTTTCCACTTCTTCATTTTATCTTTACAACAACCCTGTGAGGTAATATAGATGGTGTATAACTGGCTGAAAGTCACCCAACAAGTGTTCATGGCAGAATAGGGATTTGGATCTGGGCCAGATCCTGGGCCAGCACTCTAAGCACTGCACAACATTGCTTATGTGAGAGAACTTTATGGGTGTGGGTGTGGGTGTTTACCTTTTGGTTATGAGATTTTGCATTAAACCTTTTCTCACTTATACACAGAACTGCATTGCACAAACTCAGGGGAAACATCCTCAATGTTATCTTTATTTTTCATTAGTCACTGACTTTAAAAAGTTGCTGCACCCTATAAATCTTTTATTAATATTGAACAGACCTTTCCTACAGTTGCTGTCTCCATATTTTTGACCTAATGTGGCTCATAACAAGGACATTTCAGTAGCAGCAATTTCTCCATTAATAAGATTTTTATTGCGTGTTTCATGTACGCTTGGAAATACCCATGACGTCTCTCTTATGGCTGGAATATACTAACACTGCCATCAGTGTCCCTGTGTAGATGGAAATAATGTTTTTTTGCAATAGATTCCCTATCTAACAATTAAACGATGTAAATTAGAAGAGAGTTGTTTAATATCTGGAACCTAACTATATGTGAAATGCTCTTTGCAAAGAGAAAAAATGGTACCTATCTGGGAGCAGCAACCTTTTCCATGTTGGTCATTTCTGGAAGTGATAGATTAGACAAATATTTTATAGGCATCCCTAAATGTTTTGGTGAGCAAACAGGCAAACCCATTGGGTTTGTTATCAGGCTTTGGTGACCAATACTCCGCAATTGTGAACAAGGGATTTGTTCTATGAGGATAACACAAGTTCCTACAAACACTCCTGGAATATCACTGGACCAAGCTTCAGGAGCTAAAAGTGCTCTTTGAATCACAGAATCATAGAGTTGGAAGGGATCTCCAAAGTTATCTATTTTTGGCAGTGCAGAGAACTGATGAGTTCTGAGACTCATAATTTTACCCTGAACAGAAAGGTCCATTGCCAAGTGGAAGAGGCCATAATTCAGTTGTCAGGCATGCCATTGTTCAGATTCATTTCCCCAGATCCAGATCAAAGATCTTCAATAGAAGATCTGGGACCACCTTTCTGCCTTGGGAAATTATGGCCAGTCAGAGTAGATAGTATTCTGTACTATATGGTAGCGATCCCCAACCTGTGGGCTACGGACCACATGTGGTCCATCAACTAATTGGAGGTGGACCATGAAGGACGCCTTCTCTCCCCCCCAAGCCCTTTACTTCATCCCCCCTGGCCCTTTACAACACACTTTGTGTGTCATTGTCTCCCATCACTTCCAGATGGGACTATCTTGTTGCAGAGAAACAAGCTCAGGGTTCCCATTGATTTGTCATTGTCATGAGTTAAAATCTCCATGAAAATAAAATGTTCCTTATGTTCATTGTTGTGGCGTGTCTGTATCTTATTTTGAAGGGATGTTTAAACATTACCATAGCGATCAGAGTGTTCGGGCAGTGGTTGAGAGTAGAGGAGTAAACTACCCCCCCCCCCGGGCCTCAGTAAAATTGTCAAGCGTTGAGTGGTCCCCAGTGATAAAAAGGTTGGGGACCACTGCTATATGGCACACTATCCATATGAGATGAATTCTGACACTGAGTGGAACAGTTTTGTATGTTCAGCATACACATGCACACATGCACAACTGGAAAAGGAAACAGCAACTAACCTGTGTTTAGCTTCCTGACCATTTTGTTCCCAGTATCCTAATGTACCCCAATTATGTGTGCCCAGGTTGGCTAATCTGTATACTAAGTATTTGCATACAAACAATGGACAAAACAAAGCTGAACACCCCAAAATTGTTCCAGGTTGAGTGGCTTTGACCCCTTCACTGAAATCAGTGGAATTAAAGGGTGTTTAATGCTAGCTACTTGCTGGTGAAACTACAATAGGAGAGGCCAAGTATTCCCTTAGAAGAGTGCCTGGTGTCCCATGACAAGACCATGGGAGAACTGTTAAGATTGTAGAGTGGACATGTTATTTCTAATTAGGAGTGACAATGGCTCATACCTTCAGAGCAGATTTTGTGAAAAGCCCAAATCAGCTGAAATAAATGTACGACGCATCAATGAATAACCCAGTCACTGTGTGTAATATGCAGTTCACAAAACAAGGAAATCACCTAGGTATTGAAATAGTCATTTTGCTTTTTATAGCTAACTTGTGCAAATAATAAATTCTTAAATAAATAACAAATCATGACAAATTAACATGTTCAGCAATGCATTTTTGAAACTAAATTATTCTTCAGGTTCATATCTTGAACTTTGTAATTGAACAAAGGTTTGGAATGGACTCTGCTTCTGGCCTTTTCCCCTTTGAGTCAGTGAAATTTGCACTGGCAAATTGAGAATGCAGTCTTGGAAGTAAGTCTCATCAAACTGAGTGAAATGTACCTCTAAGTAAACACATATAAAAGTACACTGTAAGATTTTTTTAAATTGCATCTGTCTTCAGATTTTCCCTTTCTATAAGACCATAAGAAGAGTCTGGCCAGATCAGACCAAAAGACCAGATGATGCTGTTGGAAAGTGTCAGTTTGCAAAACAAGAATATAGCCCTAGCTCACTGGAATCAGGCAGGAACTCCTGTTGTATTCATTGCATTGTCTACATGTCAACATTTTTCTTTCTGATTTCTAATTCTTATTTTACAGAATTAAATACGTTTGTTAACCATTTGTATCCTACCATCCTTCCAATGAGCTCAGAGCAATATTTTAGCCACATAAAACGTCTGAGATATTACACACAATACTAACCCATGGAGAATTACTCCAGTCTAAACCCACTGCAACCATTGATTGCAGTGGGTTTAGACTGGGTAACTTGCATAGGATGGCACTTTCAGTGTATTACATGGCCTGGCAAATCAGAATTTGAATTGTTTATACCCTCACCCAAGAGTGAAGTCACTATGCTATATTTATTTACTTATTTACTCTATTTATTGTCTACTTTCTCACTGAGACTCAAGGTGGATTACACAGTGTAAGTCAATGCAGTCAATAGAACGAGACATCTAAAAAGCAATACAGTATGACTGGAATATTCAAAAAAGTATACATAATTAGCCATGGCTAGCAAAAAAATAGCAGGAACTATACTAGAACTGAAGATCTGTTAGTATCTACTGCCTTGAGGAGAAATTACTTTGTAGTGTTAAGTGGTCTGACCCAACTATCACATTTTAATCCTGCCCTTCCTCTAAGAAGTTCAAGACAACATATACAGGTATTCCTTCATCTTATTAACTGTGAGGCAGATTACATATGAGAGAGAGAGAGAGAGAGAGAGAGAGAGAGAGAGAGAGAGAGAGAGAGAGAGAGAGAGAGAGAGTATGCCTAGGTCCTCCTGCAGAGGTCTGAACCAAGGTCTCCCAGGTCACACAGTGGTGTAACTATAGAATCAATTTATTTTACACCATTTATACTCCACATTTCTGCCCTCACGAAGGCTACCAACACAGCTAATAAATTAAAACAAGTACCATACACTGTAAAACCATTAAAACCAACCAAACACAAACACACATTATGAAAACAATTAGAAACAGAGCTAAAATATATACAAAGATATAAACATAACAAAACATTGGTCAGGAAGGAGGAAGCACTGAGGGAGTGCCAAATGAAACAAAAAAGCCTTCACCCACCAGCAGAAGACGGCAACCTGAAGGGACAGGCATATCTCCCTGGGGAGAGAGTTCCAGAATTTTGGTGTCATGGCCAGCATATTATTCATTAAAAAATAAATAGAGGTCAATTTACATTTAAAACACCCCCTCCCCCAATTTTTGTATCTTCTCATGCCAACTCTATTTTGAACAGACTATTCCTGGCAGTACTCATCCCTGTGCTTGGCTGTTGATAGAACAGGATGGGCAAAAGAAACTGCCTGCAAATGGATCATTCCATTTGTTCATCTAGCCCAGAAAGATAACAGGCTTCTGTAATCTTCTGTGATGGGGAAATAAAAACAGATGTTCCATTTCAAAGCGCATGTATTGCTGTCAGGTGTGCCCTAACATAGTACATTATCCCTATTAAACTTAAACACCTTTTGAAAATAATAAAACTGAACATTTATCAGAGTAATCAAAAGCATCTGGCAGCCTCCAGCTCCTCTCATTTTGCACAAAATCATACCATAAAGCTTTCCTCTCTCACCTTCAAGCAAGGAACTTTCTCTTCAGCCAAACTAAAATTAGTTCATCCTGTGTTTCATTGAGTTATTGTCCTTTACCTGTGGAAATAAAATTTCTCTTCTTTAGCTTTTGCTTCTCACTAACCATTGTGAAAAACACCATCATTCTCATATAGTGCAAGGGGTATGGTTAGTCTTACTCCTAGTGGTGACAACCAAGCTGTTCTTTCTTGTCACTAAAGCAAACATGTGCTAAAGTGTTAGAGAGACAGCCTCAGAGTCTGTTGTTTGGAAACGAAAGCAAACGTCAGGTTGTTCCAAAAGATGTGAATATGCAAGTGAAGACTCTCAGGGCTTTTCCATACATCTAAAAAAATAGTGTCATGCCAGTGAAATTGCATGACACTATTAAAAATTGTGCCCCCCCCCTGCCATTTCTCACCTTCATGCATTCCTGCTTTCTTCTGCCGCTTTTTGCTGTTTCTTGGCACTCTGCACAGCTGCCTGAAATGGCGGAGAAGGAAGCATTGTACACGTGACTCTCCCCCTGCCTGTCACTCATGGCAGGCAGCCAATCACATTTCTCCCTGTTTTAAAGGGACATTGATGTAAGCATTTTTTTAAGTGAAACTTCTCCATTGGGACTCGTATGCATCTATTCATAGATGCATACTATTCATAGATGCATAGGGCTCATTTTAATGCTACCCCCAGTCTTGAAGTTCAAGAAAAAAAAATCATGATATTTTTGGGGGATCTGGGAGGCATGCATCGTGCATCAACTGCTGGGAGAATTTTTTTTATGTGCCTAGGTTAAGCAGCGAGTATTTGTTGCTCCAGGCAGTTTACTCAAAAAAAAAAAAGCCCCATTCCAGGTAGAAGGGAGAGGGAGGCAGGCTCGAGGGCGGGCACTGGAGATGGAGATTGCGCTACTTTGTCCACTTTGGTAACCCACATGTCCTTGGCATGTGGCTTGGTTGGAGGATGTAGCTGCCAGTTGGAGGATGTAGCTGCCAGTTTGCTGCTAGAACACTGGATGTTAGCGACATTGTGCAAAATGCAACAAATATGACGTCTGCATAAGGTGAGTATTTCACTTTTTAAAATCGGGTGTGGAATGGCTCTCAAAATACCAGGCAGTGACACCATCAACACTATAGAGCCCAGTGTGCAATGTTTGTGCTTCTTGGAATAAGAAGTGCTGGGTTTTGTTTTTTGGTTTTGGTAACTGGATTTATCAGTTCAAGGGATCCACTGAGTGGTTTCAGATGCTTTTGCTAATGATAAGGCTGCATTCAGATGTCCCATTTCACCACAGTTAAGAGAAAATGTGCATCGAACCACCTTATTGCTGAGGTTGCTCATGTGCCTCGCTCCTCTCCTTCCCTTCTAGTGCAGACAACTGTGGTTAAAAACTATCTGCAGTTACTGGTTAAGTATGGATGCACATGAACATGTTAAACAGAGTTATTTATTTATTTATAGTTATTCATTTTATTTATATATCTCCCCTCACTGCAACATCTTGCAGTCCCATCCCCATCCCCCTCCCCCGGTGCCTGAATGCCAGCTGTTCTCTGGGGACTGTAAAATGGAGCTCTTCTGCCAAGTGTTTGGTGGAAACTAGTGTGCAATTACTGAATATAGAATAGGCCTTTCTCTACACACATCTTTACACCTACATTTATCCATATGCATGGTATGTGTATATATTGCCCCCTCTATTTTCTGGGTAGGAATTTATCATCTTTCCCCTAGGTTGCGCAATCCACTCATACTGGGACCATGAAGTGGGGTTGATTGTTGACTTTATGGAGGAGATGCATGGGTATCTTATCCTATTTTATGTTTTTATTCTATTTTACAGGTTTATTGTAAACCCTTACCTTGTTAGCCACCCCAAGACTTTGTGAGGAGTGGGATACAAATTAAATAATAAAAATACATAAATAAAATGTGTATTCATATATGTGCTTATAAATTGCTTATATACACATAATAAACCTCTCTGAGGTGCATCATCTTGTATTTAACTAATTTTTGAGTTCACCAGCTAACTGATGATTCCTTGACACCACTGCCTCTGATCACAAGACATGGCCAAACGGTGGCTCTCCAGATGTCCATGACTACAAGTTCCATAAGCTCCTGCCAGCACATGCATGTGCCAGCTGGGGTTCATAGGAATTGTAGTTTATGGACATCTGAAGAGCTGATTGGAAATTCCACAAAAACTATTGACATAAGAGTGGGATAAAGAAAATGATAGTGAACCTCATGGGAAACCGTGCTATCATGCTACTTTTAATTCTCTCACAGTCAAACTGCATATTTTCACTACTACTAAAAAACAAACAAACTGTTGCTCAAGAAACCCATAAAACTAGATTTGTGAGGAAACGGGACATGAATGTAAATTGAATTCATACAAAGTCAAAAATCATAGTTTATCCTTGCCAAAATATTTCTTCGCCATTTTTCTAGCCTTAAAATTATATTTTTATATATTGAACTTTTTACATTCTTAATAGACATCACAGTTCACCATCAAAGTGATTCATAGACTTCTAATGTGTTAACATGATATATATATATATACTCAATATGTCACACTGTAGCATATCCAGGGAAAGTAAGGGCCTTTTCGCACGGGGATCTTTGTTGCAAATTGTTTGCGGAATGAAAAATCGCCATTTAAAATAGTGGAATTCGTCGTTATGCATACCTGCCTTTGTAGTGGAATCAGTTGCATTTTTTAGCGTTTCCCACAGGCTTCCGGTCTCAGCAGAAATCGCTAGAAAGGAAGCGCTATTGCCGAGCTCATCCCGCCCCTGGCCGTCAAGCAGCCAATGGGCAGCCGTTAGCATGCTCCCAAACAGCCCCTTTCCCTTTAAGAAAGGTTTAAAAAAAAAAAAACAGACCCATAGCAACGAATCTAGGTAGATTCGTTGCAACGGAGAGACCCATCCAGCTGCCTAATGTGAGCTGTCGTTTGATTGTATGATCGTTGGCACGCTGCCTCGAGTGATAAAAAAAAAATCCCCCCTCCCCTCTCACGGGCCCGATTTTCGGCTGAATTAATGTGTGAAAAATAAAGGGACTTTATTTCAGCAAACGGGCTTTTATGTGGTTTGTGCTTAGTGACTAAAGGTGAAGGACTGAAGCCAGGGAAGCCTCTAAACAGAAAGAGGCTCGCTGGTGCGTTTATCCCCGCTCGCTCGGAGAAAAAAAAATGGCGATCGCTTCGCCGGAAGTTTGGAGGAGAGAGCCAGGGGGAGGGACTTTGAAGAACCCGCAACAATGGTAACGCACAGGTCTTTAGCGCTATTGTTGCAGATTGGTTGCAGGAGTGTATCGCTATCCGGAGGGTGAATCCACTTTTCTGGATTCCCCTGAAAGCGCTACAACGAAGCGCTTTTTGCGGGTCGGTTTCAGGATTGTTGCAGATTGTCTACGACGTCGTGGGTTATGGCAAATTAGTAGCGTTTCCAATTAGCAACCATTGTGCTATTTTGAAGCCGTGCGAAATGGCCTTAAGGCTGAGACATTAAGTTGTTTCATTTACGGCCCCTTAACCTTTGGCTTTTAAATTTTCTGTTTATTTGTTTTTGCTCAAAGGAAGGCAGTATTGTGGCACAAGATAGAGGGAGAGTACAGTTACTCCTGGAAATATTTTGGAGAGCATGTTGCTATCACAGCCATTAAAAAAAAGTATCCTTTGCAAATGACATTGGTATTCTGTTGCTGATTTATCCTTGGAAGGTTACAGACGAAGCCAAAATAACAACAGCAAAAGTCAGCTTAGCTTTGTTCTATCAACCTTTACTGAACCTAGTAAATTAACTGTCAAAATTTTCTGACCTGGCACTAGGAAACTCCTGGCCTAAAAAAAAGGAAAAAAAATTCCCTCATCTGTGATCTGTGACAGATGTCGATAATTTTCTTTATCTTGGAGTCTATACATTATTAGATCCATCTAAATTGCACTTCAGAATGCCAGAATGACCGTGAAGTAATTTATTCTCTCCTTGTTGAAGAAACTGGAAACTGGCAATAGTAATAAAAATTAACAATTGCTGGAAAGGAGATTTGTCTGGAACTCTGATATCTATTATACTGAAAGCTATTTTTGCAAATGTAACTTTTAATTAGTTTTCCTGAGTCATGTTGAAATCCCCCCAAATGAATTGCTTGTATCATTTCAATTCCTAAAATGATTCAAGTGGTTCTCAAACCAGATTGGTTAAAAATGTAGCCACAGAATGTATTTGATGGTCTCAGCGCAAGCCTTATTCCATAGAAGTAAATAGAGATGTGCAAAGGTGGCTGCACAAGAAATCACAGCTGACCATTTAAAAGAAACCACAGATTAGCTGATTAGTTGTTTCCATCCTCCCCCCTTTCTTTTTTTCACTTCTCAGTTTCTCTTAATAACTTACTTCATGTAAATCTGGAAATCTTTCCAACAGAGAATAGATATGCTGCTGAGTGCAAAAGGAATAATTACTTTAAGCTCTACAGTTGAATCAAATTTTGCACAGTGAAATAAACAATTGCCTCCTTTCCTAGGTAGATCACAGTAATTCCCTTCATTTAATTCTTGGTTACAAATCAGGTTCCCAGCAGCTGCTAGCCAACTAATGAATCCATCCAGTCCTTACCTTTTGCTTCAGTTTGTTAGATGATAAAGAGCTTCTCCATCATCATCTGGGAGCATCGATGCCATATTTCCTAGATGCTTAGACTTCCTGTCTTGGTTCTTAGATCTGTTTCTTGGCGTTCATCTTAATATTATTTATGACCTTGTAAATTATGTACAAATGAATGTGACCTAACTGTTGCACACTGCAGAGACTGGGGAGGCTGCCAGCATGTTTTGGATGTGAGATGCATGCTGCCTGTGAAATGCATTTAGGCAGCCGATATCATCAAGAGGGCTGGACAAATCAGATAGCGAGAGGAGGCTTGTGACACTGCCCAAATGTCTTTAATATGAATTAGCTAGTCAATACCACCATAAGAACATAAGAGAAGAAGAGTAGACATGTTGTATCATAGCAGTCCAACACTCTGTGCCACACAGGAGCCAAAACCCAGGGGGTCCAGCAGAAGGGTCAGAACTCTAGAATCCTTCCCATTCTTGCCTCCCAAACACCAAGAGCCTCATTGCCCCACACATAGTGTTCCATCTATACCTTGCGGCTAATAGCCACTCATGGACCTCTTCTCCATGTGTTTATCAAATCTGCACTTGAGGTTGTTTGTGCTTGTAACCACCACCACTCTCTGCAGGAGTGAGTTCTCTGTGTTAATTACTCTTTGGGTGAAGAAGTACTTCCTTTTCTGGATTCTAAGCCTCCTTCTAATTAATTTCATTGAGGGCCCACAAATTCTTGTATTGTGAAAATACATGCATAATTTTGTAGACTACTATCATGTCACCCCTCAGTCCCCAGACAACAACAAGAAGAGTTGGTTTTTATACTCCCTTTTCACTACCCAAAGGAGACTCAAAGTGGCTTACAATCACCTCCCCTTCCCTTCCTCTCCCCATAACAGACAACCTGTAAAGTAGGTGAGGCTGATAACAGAACTGCTCTGTGAGAACAGTCCTAAGAGAACTGTGACTAGCCCAAGATCACTCAGCTGGCTGTATGTGGAGTGGAGAATCAAACCCATTTTCCAGATTAGAGAACTCTACCCACTACACTACATTGCAGCAGCAAGGCTGTCCAAAATTCAAGAGTCCTTTGAAATGCATAAAGCATTATCAAAAATCACCACTTAACTTTAGTGCTCCATTCAATAACCATGTGGCATTTTCAGTATACAAGAGGCAAGAGTTGAATTGTGCACCCTACATGCATGTCCACCAAGCCATGAAAGTATTCAAAAACTGTAGGTGTGATTGTGTTAAAGCCTAATGCACATGGACTTGAATGTGTTGGCTGGAATAGATTAGGCCAGTGGTTACATTTTTTTTAAGTGGGGCCCTATGACATTCCTGGGAGGGGGGCTAATATGCTGTTGGACATCCATCCTGCATAGGTGACAAGAAACCTGGTTTCTCTTTGATTGATGCTTCTGCAAACATTTGCGTCTTTAGTAACAGCTGTGCCCTGAGATTTGTCAGGGGATCAGGCCTCCCTGGTCCATGCCTCATCCTTCTCCCTTTCATTCTTCTCACTTTACCAGTACTCCTTTCAACTCTGAAAAACTGTCCTTCTGCTGCACACCTTGACAGGTGTAGTGCATCCTCCATGCTGCCCTGGATCTGAGGAACTTTGCCCTTGAAGAGAGGAATCTCATGTGGCACCAGCAGCCAGATGACCACGAACCATAGAGGCATTTGGGAGGGTAACAAACACTCCGCACTGTGTCAGTGAAGGAGCAGACGTAGTTGGGGAGTTCATGTGACTGGGTGCTGAATTCTTCTATTTTAGTTGTTTTGACAATACCGTGTAAAGGATTCTAAACATTTTGAAAGTATGTCAGATTCCATTTAAAAATATTAATTTTGTCTCTACTCATGAGCATTCAGAAGCTTTCTAAAGGAGCTGGACTTTGAACTGAAACACTTAGTTTACTGAATTATATAAACGGTTTATTGAATTAAAACAAAGGTTTTTGTTGAAATATTTTCATCTTAGATAGAATGGTTTTTAATTTTTTATACACTAGGTAATTCTCTTCTGCCTCAGAGAAACATAATATACTTGAGAGAAGATGCATAAGTGGCTAGGGAGAAAATAGAAATCTAATATTAATAGATGAGTAGTGTGGCTATAAAACAGCTACTAATAATGCTCTCAGAAAGAGGGTCATTCAATTATTCATAAACCTCATAAGGGTCACTGGAATTGTAGCACAGTTCTGAATCTAGAATGGACCCCCCCCCCAAAAAAAGCAACCTTATTATGAATTGGAAGCCTTTCTCCTCTTCTCTCCCTATTCATCTATTATGGGCTGTTTTGAGAATTGTAATTGGATTCGGTCATGATAGAGTATGCCTAAGGTGACTCTTAAATAATATTAGCCAAGTCTGCACAATTATCAATATAAACAGGGATGCACAGTCTTGTGCACATTCACAGCACCCCAAAACACCAAGGGCATTTATACACATCACAAAAAATAGTGTTACACCAGCTATTCCTCACCTTCTTGCCATATTGCTGTGGTCTGCCACCTTTTCATGCTTCTTCCCCTCCATAAGAAATTGCTGGAAATGATGGAAGAGAGCAACATAGTTTATATGCGACTCTCTTCCACCCATCAATCAAGCTAGACAGCTAATTCCCTTTCTCCTTTTTTTAAAGGTCCCAAGATGCCCACCATTTTTTAAAATTAATAGTTCTCTGCTTAAAAGCCTATGCGCAGTGCTTTTTATAACGCCATCCCCTTATGGAATCACAAGTCTTGAATTTTTTAAAAATTAATCTCATTCCTGATTTTTTTTGGGGGGGGGACTTTAGAGAGGCATGCTTTGTGTGACAACTTTGGGAAAAAAATTTTGGCTTCGCCTGCACACCTGTACATCTATTCGTTGCTCCAGGCAGTTCGCTTAAAAAAATCCCGTCCCTGAGAGAAGAGAGAGGGAGCCGGGGACGGGAGCAGGGATGGGACATTAGAGGCGGAAATAGCGCTTCTTCGCCTCCGTACATTTCTTTGGAGTGTAGTGTCCTGGTTGTCTGCTGGGGGGGAAGTATTTTTAGTTTGGTGGCTCCACTTTTGGGGATTTATCAACTTGCGCTTTAAAATGGCAGATATCGCAAGTCGTTTGCTGGACGTGGGAATATAGCATTTTGGGGGGGCAAGTGTCACGCTAAATTTATGGCGTGCGGAATGGCCCCAAGAATTCTCTTCTAATGCCACCTAGTGATTCAGATTTGCTACTACATGGCATATGAGCACCACCTTCTAGGAGAAACCCGTTCATGTCAACATATGCTTCGAGGTAGCACTCAGAGCATACTACCTGGTCTCCAATCTGCTGTCATGCCATGTATATCCCAGTTCTTTTGATAGGGACTAAAATATAACAGTATTTAAACTACAGTACTCATCTGATGAAGTGAACAATCAGATTGACATGGTGGGATTTAACCAGAAATACCCTACTATAAACCAGGACCCAAAGAGAAAGTGGGCAAATGCCACTTGTTGTCACCTACAGTTTCCAACTGAAATGACACCAGCATATTATGAATGATTTACAGCCCACCTTGCTCTCCCATAAGCCTTGGGAGGCATATCTGTCTGCACTTACAGATCAAAAATAAATGTTCACCAACAATATGTGGTCTGAGGTACACCTAAATCCAGGGGCTGCAACAGATTCAAATACTAAATCTAACCACATACCTACTCAATAAGGAATATTGTTATAGAATTTACTGATAACAGCCTTACCACTTGGGGCACATTCACTATCTCATCCTCCATTGTGATATAGATCACCATTTACCAACAATGCTCTTTTGCTGTCTTCACAACACACAATAATTAGCGAAATAATGAATGGAAACAAATCTGACATTAAAATGGTAACATTGCAAAATCAGTGATGCATGTCTTCAAGGAAGATGTCTGCTGACTTGCTGACAGCTTTTTCATTATCAATAACAAAGCAGATGAAGACACAGTTCAGCAGAAGACTGCTAAACTAGAATTTATCCTCAAGGGGAGTGATAGAGAATATGGGGTGGTTTTTATTTATTTTTCTTTCTCGCTGCCAGAGAATGTTTGTTCTTAATGTTTTTAATTGTGGGTTTTAAAAATCTTTAAAAATCTTTTTTCTTTTTTAATTTCTGTGAGAAGATTCAGTAGCGGGGGGGGGATGTCTAACAAATAAATACATAAATAAAAGTTCAGGTTTAAAGGTTTGGTTCTTACCTTTAAGGCCATCCATGGCCTGGGCCCGGCCTATCTGAGGGACCGCCTATCTCCTTATGCTCCCTGCAGAGCTCTTTGCTTTGCGGATTTGAATCGGTTAGTTGGCCCTGGACCCTGGACGTAAGCCTAGCCTTGACCAGGGCCCGGATCTTTTTGGTCCTGGCCCTGACCTGGTGGAATGAGCTCCCAGAAGAGCTGAGGGCCCTGATGGAGCTATGAGCTATCACAGTTCCACAGGGCCTGTAAGATTGAGCCTTTCCACTGGGAATTTGGTTAAGGCCAGGCTAGGAAGAATGGGTTCCTCCCGATATAAGCCCACAGGCTGGAAATCACCTCCCTCTGCATGTGCGTGGCGATGGCTGCTATTCAGAGTGGAAGGAGGGGGAGGTTTGTTAGATTGGTTTTTTGTCATCATTATTGTTATTGTTTTATGATATTGTCTGTAATTTTATGTGGTTTTTAACTTCTGTAAACCAACATGAGCTGGCTGGGTCCGGGAGTGCTCGTCTAAATATAAATATAAATATAAATATAAATATAAATATAAATATAAATATAAATATAAATATAAATATAAATATAAATATAAATATAAATATAAATATAAATATAAATATAAATATAAATATAAATAATATTCTATTCAGAGTCTGGCTGTGCATTGGAGCAAGAGAGTGACCAGTCACCTGGGTTTCACCTCTGCTCTGCCTTCTGAGGAAGCATGGTGTAGTGGTTAAAAGTGGTGGCTTTTAATTTGGTGAGCTGGGTTTGATACCCCACTCCCCCACATGCATCCAGCTGGGTAACCTTGAGCTTGTTACTGCCCTGATAGAGCTGTTCTGATTGAACAGTAATATCGGGGCTATCTCAGCCTCATCTACCTCAAAGGGTGTCTGTTGTGGGGAGAGGAAGGGAAAACACCACTTCAAGACTCCTTCAGGCAGTGAAAATCGGGGTATCAAAACCAACTCCTTTTTGTCTTCACTGTGTCCCCTGTTGTGCTCTGTGGCCTGCTGCAGCAGCAGGCAGACAGGCAAGCACTCACTGACCCTCCTGCAAATTTAGAGGAGAAAGTTATAAAGCCCTTTTCTTGTTTAGCACCAGGGGCTTTGTAAACCCCTTTTTGCAGATTTGGACGCTGAGAATGAAGATCTGATTGGAATTAAACTACATCCATTTTCTCATGTGGTTTGTTGAGTTTTGGAAGAAACTCAGGCTGCCCCATTCTATTCCCCCCTCCCAGTTCCCCAATAAAGTGAGATCACCAGGAACAACCTGGGTGGCAGGGAGGAGTGGCTGGGCAGCTGTATCCATTAAAAAAAAAAAACCTTGGACACTCCCCCCCCCCTCCAAATACGTCACAACTGGTGTTTCACCTCAAATTCAGAAAATTGTGTTTTTTGCAGTGTAGCTGCTAAATAAATACACCATAGAAAAACGAATGGCATGTAAAGGCAGGCACTGTATCTGAAATCAAATTTAAAGCCTTGACTTCTGGGGAAATCTGCAGTAAGCTGTTTGTGCAGAGAAGTTCATGGCTATCCCTCTGGAATTTACCATGAATGTAGAAATACATGAGTAGTATTTGGCAAGCAGTATAGATACTGGACTACATTTTCAAGATGATGCATACAGTGCAATATTCCATTTATTATATGCAGATTTTTCTCTTCCATTGCCTCGCTGGGGCCAGGATTTGGGGGACAGTCCTTCAGTGGCTGTGCTCCTTTCTCTGGGACCAGACACAAAGGGTGGCTGTGAGGGAAGAACTATTGCACCCCTATCAACTCCCTTGCGGGGTCACACAGGGGGAAGTTCTTTCCCCCATGTTATTTAACCTCTTTATGCACCTTCGAGTTCAGCTGGTCCAGAGTTATGGGCTGGATTGTCACCAATATGTGGATAATGCCCAGCTCTATCTCATCATGGATGGCCACCCAGACTCCCCCCGGAAACATTTGCTGTTTGGAAGCTGTTCCTGGATAGTTAGAGCAGAGTTGCCTGAAACTCAACCCTTCCAAGATGGAGGTCCTGTGGTTGAGCAGGAAAGGGACAGGTCAGGAATTGCCCTTGCCCTTTTCAGTCCTGGTCCCTATCTGGTGGAATGAGCTCCTGATGAGCTGAGGGCCCTGTTGAAGCTTTCACAGTTTCACAGGGCCTGTAAGACGAAGCTCTTCCACCATGTCTTTGAGTGAGGCCAGGGCTAAGATAAATTGTGCCCCTCCATGGGATCAGATCCCTGCATTAACACCTGCGACTCCTGCCTTGGTTGGCTGTCTGGGAGGGGGAGGGTTAGGGAGTTTTTTGCCATCTGATCGTGTGTTGGGGGATTGTCAAATGGGTTTTATGGGGGTTTATGGTTATATTTGTACACTGCCACAAGTCTTTCAAGAGGTGGTGGTATAAAAATATAATAAAAAATAAAATAAAAATAAGATCTGCTCTGTCCTCTGAGACTCTTTAACAAATCCAAACAACACTATGTGCACAGTGGAAAGAAACATTTAGAGATCAGAAAAATCTGAATATCAACAAGACAGGTCATATTAACGATGTGTACACAATTGCACCCTTCTGAAGATAGGGGCAATTTTCATTGAGATATGTTAGTTTGGCAGATAATTATTGTCCAAGTTAAAAATATAAATTACATGACAGAATAGGAGTAGAAGGCCCAGTTCTTGTTGATTATCACATGAATGGTTCCCCTGTAAAAGAAAAAGAAAACCCTGGATATTACATGGAACACACAAAATTGCAGAGGTTCAATTAACAATTGAATCAGGTCAGTACCCATTTGAAAAAAATGAATACAGTAAGTATATGCAGATATGAAATAAATCTGATTTTTTTTAGGGGGGGGAATTCTGTGCTGAGTTTAGTGGCTGTACAAACCATAGTTGGGGAAAAATTACACATAATACTATGGATCCATAAGTCAAACTCCAGGTATGTAATGTGACCCTAAAAAGTAGCTGTAGGTTATATGCATGTGTGATATGGGTCTAGCCTGCATCACTGGGGAAAGAGGGGGTAACTCTTTCCCACATACTGTTTCCTCAGCTGGAGATGCCCCCCCACCACAATATGACCTTCCAGATGCGAGGGGGAGGTGTTTGGGGGCAAAGGGGAGGCTATCCAACTTCCCTAGAGCCATAACTCTGATGCTACTTTGGTGAGAACTAGAGTCCACGTTTTGAGAGAAGTGAGGCACTGAAGCACGTTGTCCAAGGTGTCATACCAAAGCATTTTGGTTTGGTTGCTCTCCCACTTCAAATTTTCAGGTAAGTGGCATGCTGAAAGTACAACTGAGACCCTTTTGTTACTCCCTCCTCTCATTTTCTCTTGGTAGTGATTTCCATCCATTCACCGGCTGTGTGGCACATCTAAATATTTGGTTGTTTCAGTCTGCTGAGAGAAGAACAAATGACCTTGATTTCAGGTTAATGGCAGGAGAAACTACCTGAAAATACAATAATGTAACAAGAGGCAAGTTCCTATCTTCACCATAGTGACAACAAGCAGAGTAGCACAAATATGGCAGAAAATTTTAAATATCTGCAAACAGGAAATCATATTTTAGAATCATGTGCTATGTAAAAATACAGTCAACACCAATTTTGTTGAGATACAGCTCTGTATCTAATGCAGGTGACACTCAGCTCTCTCACACTGCAAGCAGTTCCCAGGGAGCCTGTGGAAACTGTGACAGATTCCTGGAGGCAGTTTTAGAGAAAACAAAATCCTGGCAAAATGGAGGTGTAACTGATGGAGGACATGGGTTATCTCATGTTCTCAGTGAGATGTCACTCCTTATAAAAGATCATAGTTTTAGTAAAAGGCAAAAGATTTATGCAATCTGAAGAGAAACCAGAATATAAAAGTTCATATTTTTAAGGTACTCTTGGATCCAGGCCTTCCGCTGGATAAATAGGTTGCAGTGGTGGCCAGCGGTGCTTCTCACCAGTTTTAGCAGGCGAGCCAGGTGTGGCCCTTCCTTGTCAGGAAAGTTCTTGCCACTATGGTATGTGCCCAGGTAACATCTAGATTGGGCTATGTTGGGCTGCCATCAAAAACTGTCTAGAAGCTCCAGCTAGAGTGTGGGCTGAAATGGATCATAGGGATGCTATCATTCCAGCCCTGTAATGTCTGGGACCAGTGTACCTGACTGCCCTCTCCTGTTTGAAACTATCCATTCACTCTGGTCATCTTTGGAGGCCCTGCTTTAGTTGCCTCCACTATCTGAACTACATGGGTGGGTTGACCCAAGAAAGGGCTTTCTTGGCCAATGCACCAGAACTTTGGAACTCCCTCCCCAAGGAGATTTGTCTCTCTCCCTCTATCTGTGTGAAGACTTTTTTGTTTCTTCTGCCTCCAGAGACAGTTATTGACCTCCTCCCTTGTTCTGCTGCTGTATGTTTATGTGTTTTTAATGAATTATTTTACCATTTAAAATGTTGTTTTTTTTAAATTGTTCAAATGTTTTCATGTTTTCTGTCTTTGGGACCCTGATGGAGTGGAAAGGTAGCATGAAAATGTTTAAAATAATGTTTCTGCCTCTGCAGTGGTTAGGAACTTGTTAATGAGGATTAATTTGCACTCTCATTTTCAAGAGCTGTTAGTCATATAATTAATGATATTTCAGGATGCTAATTGCTATGCATAACTCTGAATAACTTTTGAACTCAAAACTAATCTTTCTCATCAGTTTTTATATCATCAGTGGGGACAAATACTTTTTTAAAAAAGAAGGAAAAAAACTCTATTTGAGTGAAGTTTATTAATGAAATTATCTGCTCACACCTCACATCTTCCCACAAGGCCTATTAAAAACTAAATAAATTTCTCAAAGAAATAAAAGAGCCTCCCACACAAACGCTTACAAACTGATGGTCCAACACCTACAGATGTACAGATTAAATGCGAATATGAAACTTGCAAGAGAAGGCCATTGGTGGTATCCAGCCTATGGCTGCTATCCTAAGCACACTTCCTAGGGTGTAAGTCTTACTGAATTCAATGAGATTTAGAGTAGACAAGTTTAGGATTGCTCTGTGGGTACCTAGGCACCACCTGTGCTCACTAGGCAGTGTCCTACCTTCTGCTCAAAGACATTCTTCCAGTCTAAAAAGCGTTCTTAGATTTAAGTTGCTTTTCCTCCAGCAGAAATTGGAGGAAGTTTCCTTTCACTACATGAAGGTTTCAAACCTTGCTTGATGGAGTAGCCCGATGCAGATTATTGGGAGGAACCTCAAGTTTGTATGTTGCAGTTCATGTAATAATGAGTATTTAATTCAACTGTTGCCAACTTTTTTACCATTGAGAACTCCCTGGAACATTCTTCAGGCTTCAAGAAACCCCAGAAGTTATGCAATCATGCAGAACATGGTTGGGAAGCATAGCTGTATATATGCCCACCTGGGGCCCCTGCCTTTCCCTCCCCCTCCAGACCCATCATTGGCCATGGGGGGGGGAGGTCAACATGACCATGTATAGTCATATCACATGATAAATGTTTAATACATTTTTAAAATATATAAAAAATTAATTCTTTCCCACCCATTCGGGAAACCCATCCAGGGCCATCAAGAAATCTAAGGGTTTCATGAAACCCTGGTTGAGAAAGCCTGACTTAATTGTTGGTATAATTATTTTGGTTTAATTGTTGGTTTAATTATTACTGAGTTGGATATCTTATAATCTAAAGTGATATTTAATGGTTTAATTTGTATGGAAGCTAGCTCAAGGGCATCATAGTAGAAGTATATGTTTTAAATAAATAATACCAGTTTTTGACATGCAAAAATATTTTTCACTAGCACATTCTTACAGCTGTTCCCCTTTTTCATCAAGATATTTTCATAAAGGGAACTAATAGATACGTAAACAACAAAATTAAAAACCTTTAAATACTTGGTTTGGGGATTTAGTAGTAATCCTATGATACTGGGCTCTTCCTATTTTGTCAGAAATCAGAACTGGGCTAGCTTCCCCCAGAAAGTGGCATTTATAGTAACATCTGTCAATCATTTTTGTTTGCCAAATCAATCCTGTATGAGACATTTGCCATCAGAGAGGGATTTAACTGCTTGATTAGGGATTGAAATGTTTCCTAGAGACTCAAAAAGAACAAACAATGAGACACAAACAATGAATTCTGACAACTAGACTTGCATTGAAAGGGAGTAATTTGGCAGTCTATTTCAGGAACAAGAAATGTATTATACAGTTATGCCTGACCCAGGCCTTTAAGGAGATTTGTATGCAGAAGCAGTCTCTCATAAGCCTTGCCAATGTGGAGGCAGGTAGGATGGAGATAGAATGTACACACACAAACCTGAAGGAGATGGCCCAAGTATAACCCGTCCAGCAGCTTGGAATGTGGTGATAACCATGCTGGTAGCATTCAAACAGGGAAAGCCCTATAAACCACCAGTCCTATAAAGCAGTGGTCCCCAACCTTTTTATCACCGGGGACCACTCACCGGGGACCACTCAATGCCTTTTACTGAGGCCCGGTGGGGGGGTAGTTTACTCCTCTACTCTCAACCACTACCCTAACGCTCTCTGATTGCTATGGTAATGTTTAAACATCCCTTCAAAATAAGATACAGACATGCCACAACAATGAAGTGTGTTGTAAAGGGCTGGGGGGGGGGATGAAGTAAAGGGCCGGGGGGAGGGGAGAAGGCGTCCTTCGGGGCCCACCTCCAATTAGTCGAAGGACCACATGTGGTCCGCTGCCCACAGGTTGGGGATCGCTACTATAAAGGACCAAATCCCAGGCCTAAGAGAACTCTTCTACTCTTCTACTTCAGATGAGATCTACCAATGACAGTCTGGGGGCACCATCTTTACAAAGGCTATGCCATCCACCTTTCTGTGGTTTGGTTTTGAGATTTGGATAAATGATTTGGATAAATATGTACTGAAGCCTACTGGGTATGTTGCAGGTTTCATTGGTTGGATAGTGGAATCAATCAAGCCATGCTGTAGAGTCCTCTTTTTAGTCTAATGCCCAGGGATTCTAGTCAGGCACTAAGCATAGGTGGGCTCTCTGTAGCTGCCCAGGGGCCCCTTTCAAGAGACTTCAAGAGTTTGGGTATCTAGATCAGGACTGAACAGGGCTGCTAGGAGTAGGGTTGCCATAGAAGATGGGGGGGCATGGAGGTGGCATTGGTGATAGTGTGATATCACTTCCAGGAAAAACAGGATGTCACATAAGTCATCTTTAAAAATAGAGTTTCCAGCTATGCTTAGAGAAGACTGACATCACTGTTTTTAAACCATTTTTTTACATTTTTCTTTCAGTGCTGCTTGGAAAGAATGGTATGTTAAAAAATGGTTAACACCATGGGGAAGGGGTGGCAACTCTAGCTAGGAGCTACCCTGGGCCTACAAGTAAAACTTTTCTCTGGGCTTCTCTTTACACCATTCAGACCCAGCTGAAACATCATATTTAAAAAATTACATGATGTGTCCAGCTCCAGTGACCCCCCGAGTGAACTGTGCCTGCAGAATGTTGTCCCGAAATATAGGAACATAAAGACTAGACGATGCACAGTGAAAAGGTAACCCCAAAGACTGCATTCTGTACCAGCTTCATTCTACCCAACTCTGCATTTATCTCCTCGCTGCCTTCTCAAAATGAATAATTTATTTGCCACCTTTTTTCTTCTTCCAAGAAGCTTAGACTAGGCATGTTTTGGCCCTTCCTCTTTTCCCCTTATAAGAATCTCATGAGCTATATTAGGTTGAGAGAGAGTGGCTTTGGTGGCTGAGCAGGAATGAGGTCACCCGGGTCTAATACAATCTATCCATTATATTACATTGGTTTGTTGAGTTTCATTTTGACTACTGGTCTGTCTTTTGGGGTATTTTTCACTCTGATTAGCAGGCTTTCTGGTTCCTGACATCCCTTGAAATGGGGATGCCAGAGACTGAGATTTATACAGGTGCTCTACCATGGCAAAAGAAGGGTCATCACAAAGAAATATAAATTGGAATGAAAGTTAACACAACAACTGCTAAAGCTTAGATAGCACAGCACAGCTAACTGAAGAGCAGAAAGGAGTGGAGGCCAGGAGTAAATGCAAACAGTAAGTCAACCAAAAGGGGAAATGAGGTCAGGGCATTACCAGCTTGGCATAAATGAATGATGCTGTTAGAAGCAAGGGCTGTGAACTGAACTGCACTTCAATTGACAGTGAAAGCTGAGCTTTGCTGGCACAGACATTAAAGATCTGTAGCTCTGGAGGCAAGCTGGGATGGGACAATAGTCAGCTAGCTCCCTTAGTCCCACTGATTTAGACCATCCAGTGTGAAACAAGTGCCAATTGCTTTAAATGAACAACATGCTTAATTGCAAAAGTGATTCCATGGCAGATTTAACAGGACTTGCTCACAAAGCTTTCAGTGTATAGTAGCCCAGGGAGAAAAAAACACCTGCATGTGATAACTCGCACCCTGAGGCAAACTGTTAGGACCTTTTTACACTGGTAGTTCCAAACACATTCATGGCTCATTTCACCCTTTGCATTGTTGTTGTTCTGCATCTCTGCTGCGTTTTCCATGTGCCTCATCTTGGATTAATTTTTCCCTCTGCAACAGTTCTGCTCTCAGCTTGCTGTCAGTTTGCAGTTCCAGCGATTTATCTGAAAGTGGTTTGGGTGGGTGTTTTGACCCTCCCACCACCACTTAGTTGTAGTTAAAAGGAAAGCAGAACTATTTCATCCAATTACCTTCCCACACCCTATTCCACCCCTTATAAGACAGTCCTGGTCCTCAGAGAACAGTCTTCCAATCCAACACTGCCACAGTGGACTCATCCCTCCCATGACACTTATTGGTCAGTTTGGTAAGAGTAGGTTTGGGCACATTTTTTGGAATTGTGATGAGAAATTCTTCAATACCTCCTTTGGGTAGGGAAAAGCGGCATATAAGAACCAACTCTTCTTCTTCTTCTTCTTCTTCTTCTTCTTCTTCTTCTTCTTCTTCTTCTTCTTCTTCTTCTTCTTCTTCTTCTTCTTCTTCTTCTTCTTCTTCTTCTTCTTCTTCTTCTTCTTCTTCTTCTTCTTCTTCTTCTTCTTCTTCTTCTTCTTCTTCAAGTTGCTTTTAGTTTCTTCCTACTAGTACAAGAATCCATTCTGGTGCCTCCATCTGTCTTGGTGAGAAGAAGCTGGCACTGCCCAGTGCCCTTCCCTCCCACTCCCCAAAATGGCCTGACTCGGGAGCAGATGGTGCCCTTGGGAGAGTGGCGTTTTGAGCTGAGGATCTGGCAATGGCAGGTGGCCTGAAGCAAAACCATCTGCTGGTGATGTAATTTCTGTGCTTGGAGATGGTGAAGCTGTGGAGAGGCTTGTGCCTCCTGAGGCAGGAGCTGGGGGGGGGGCACTGCAGGCCAGAGTATTTCACATGCTGCATAATCAAATTGTGGAAGCCATTTCCACAGGTTATATTGATGGCCACAAGCTCAAATGGATTTAAAAGGGGATTAGAGAAATATATGGACTACTAGCTCCAAAGCCCGTTCCTAAGAACAGGCTTTGAAAAGGACCCCTGTCCCCCTGCCCCTAGTCATGTCGTGTAAGGTGGCTTTGGGCTGCTCGCAGCCAGATCAAGTGGCTGGGGGCTGGCCAGCTTGTGGGACAGAGCTCCTTAGCAGGGCGGGACCTGACAGAGGACAGGGCTGCTCATTAGCAGCCTGGGGCCGGGGCTTGCTGGTTAGCAGCCCAGTGGGCTTACCCCCTCCACAACCACCCTTCACCCAGGGCCCTTTCTCCTGACCTGATGCTGGCTCTGCATCTGAGAACAAAGTGGCTTGCATTCAGGAATGGAGGGCGGGAGCTGGCCCTGTTCCAACTTGGACACCCAGGACACGTTCCAACCCCTGGCTGTTTCACACATATTAAGAGGAACAATGGATAAGGATAGATCCATAATGGCTATTATTAACTATTATACCTTGCCGAAAGAAAATAGCTCTTGATGCTGTTCATAAAATCAACTAAAATATATATAAGGCATTAAAAACAAGTGAAATGTTAAGAATCCACACACCCAACCCCCTAGAAACAGTTACAATACATTTTAAACAGCAGTAAACTGAATAAAATATCTGTAGAAATAATTAAAACTGGCAGGCAGCATAGCTAAAACATGCACGAATATGTAAACTGAAGAATAATCAAGAATTTAAAATTTCATGGAGGTGAGGACTGCGATTCCCACTTTCAGGGACAGTTGCCTGGGACTACCGCAAGGGATTCCTGGCCTCCATGCTCTGCTTGTAGACTTCTAGTTGGCCACTATGTGAAACAGACTTGGAGACTAGATAATCCATCAGAACTCTTCCCATGTTATTACATAAGAACATTTTTACAAGTTGTCTCATACCTAATGAAAGAATTTTAAAAGTGCATCAGTTTGCTAGTATCTTATCAGTATTTTCTAGATATACTCAGAACTCTGGATAGTATTTGGGATTTTCCAGGATACCATGAAATGGGTCCTGAAAAACCCTGGAAATGTTTGGGAGTAATGGGAATATTGTGAGCCAGAGTCTTGAGGCTCACTGGACTGGGTTTTTCCCCACCCTTGAATTTTGCTGCATACCTCTGTCAGTACCTTCTTTACAGTGGTCAGTTTCGGCTTGATTTGGCATCATTTCTGCACATTGAATTTGATTCAATGGGGCTGCAGGTTTGTGTTCTTTGAGCAAGTCGGTTTGTGTTGGGTTTGTGATTTTTCTGTTTCGACAGTGCCTTGGACTCTTGAGCTGTACAATGGGTTGGATTCTTTTACTTTACTTTTGTTGCCTTTGCCAACAGGATTCCTTTTTCGTTTTACTTGGAGGATTCTCTGGTTTGGCATTGGCTTGATTGCTTGGCTTGACGCATTATACGTCTTCTGGTTCTGCATTGATTCTTTTGGAGGCTTTTAGCCAGGGGTTGCTTTGCTTGCTCTTGTGGTTTTGGTTATTCTTTGCCCTGGAGAAAGCATGGGTCCCCCCTTGGGAAACAGGGGTAGATAGCTGGAGTGCCTTGTTCAAAGGCCCATGGATCCCAGAGGTGCATTTCTTTTGAAACTTGGGCATTATTTAAAATTGCTTTGTTGCAATTTTGGTGCAATTCACTTTTTTTTAACAGCTCGTCTACCCCCCCCCCCCGAAAGAGTCTCCATAGGGAATAATGAAACTGAATATTCCTGGAACACCCCCGTCCAAAAAAAACAACAACGCATACTATTTGGTACCTGTATAACTGGGAATATATCTAGATCTGAAAAATTCTGGGTTTTTTATGACTTGTAATGCTTCATATATACTGCAGTAGTGGTAAGATTGATATATCCAGTGTTCACTTGCTGCCATATTGATATTATGCAAGATGTTATTTTACAGGAGATTTCATCATACAGGTATGCATTTATCCCACTCTGTGCTCATCTTCTGCATTACACAACACATATTTCACCCTGTGTAGAATTCCAAGCAGAAGATGCAGATATTCCAGACTCAGGTGAAAAACATTCACCTGCCATAATGCAGCTGATAATATACAACAGATTCTACTGAAGAACTGCAATCAGCTGATCCTTTGACTTGGACAGGACAGCACTGGTGAATCATCTCTACCTCTTGCTGTTGTTGTACAACTTGATGTAAAATGACTAGATGTTTCAGAGACATGAAAAGTGGACCGAATCAGATCTCATTTTCCTGCATAAATGCTAGGCAGTCTTCTGGACAGAAAGAGAGTAGCCAGATTAGAAGATTAAAAATTTTTTCTGTGATGTACAGCGTTGCCATAGACTTGATAGCAGTGCATTGCATCCTGAGATGAATGTGAACTTGGCCCACATCTGTCCAGTCCCCCTGTACCACAGAGTTCCTATTTCTTGTAAGACTACACACTGGAGGAAGGGAATAACAACAATAAATGGAAATAACAATAAATAAATGGAAGCTCTTCTTGGCCTTGAATGTTACACAGCTACCCTTCCCAGAGATAACACAGTCTAGCATAATTGTTACGATAACTAAATCAATACATAGACAGGTCAGGGTTGTTACAGAGTCAGTGAAACAGACACACAATGATACAAGATGGAACCATTCAGGTCAAGCATAAATCATGACAGTGATCATGGGATCCTCACAAGAATAAAGCTTTGTCTTTTGATCATTTTTATTTATTTATTTTATTGAAGTTATTTATAGTCTGCCTTTCTCATATGGGGCTATTATGCACAGCAGGAAACCTCAATAAAAAATCTCCAAAAAAGACATTCTTTAAAAATTCTGCATGTGGCATTGCTTTCACCATGGAAAACCTATCATAGTATTTTTGATTCTACATGGTACTCACCCCTCATGGCAGTGAGCATGCATTTTCTGCATTGTTTCCTCGCAGTATTGTAAACTTGCTTTTCTATGACTTTTTCCTTTATGCCAGTTCCAGGGATACTTTTTATGGCATGCATAAACATCACTGTATTTTCTGTCTCCTCCCCTGAGCTGTTTTACACCAATGGCTAAATGGAAAGCCCGTGAACAATAATTCCCACGAGGCTCTGCAGGCAGCATGTGTCAATCAGGTGACATTGCTGCTGACCGCAGCCTACCAATGAGTTCCTAGTACAATGAATGAGGTACCCTCCCACTTGAGGAAAGCGCTCTCTAATGCATAATCATATACTTTGGTCTACTATGTTATTTTTTGTAAATGCACATTTTAAAAAGGGGCAATTTTAAAATGGATGATTTAACAGCGTCAGTGAACTGACTTTAGTGAAAAACTGTGAGTACATAATAGCCCATGGATACAAGGCAGATTACACACAGTGAATCAATATATTCAATATATTAATATTATTTTGTTAGGCTATTAGAAGAAGGGGACCACCAGAAAGAAACAAAAAGGGCATAGCAAAAGTATTAACATGACACATTAAGCAGTAGAGAAATTACATAATGAGATCCCACTTGAAATATGCTACATACAGCAGCAAAGACCACAGACTTGTACCATTCATCCAAGTTAGTTGGTAAAATTGTTTTTTTGCTGTGCAGCCTTATTAAAAAGGTAAAGGTATCCCCTGTGCAAGCACCAGGTCATGTCTGACCCTTGGGGTGACGCCCTCTAGCATTTTCATGGCAGACTCAATACGGGGTAGTTTGCCAGTGCCTTCCCCAGTCATAACCGTTTATCCCCCAGCAAGCTGGGTACTCATTTTACCGACCTGAATCAACCTTGAGCTGGCTGCTGGGATTGAACTCCCAGCCTCATGGGCAGAGCTTTCAGACTGGATGTCTGCTGCCTTACCACTCTGCACCAGCAGCCTTATTACCTGCACAGAAAAAGTCACCTTGAATAGTTCAGTTTTACATAGTTTGCAGGGAGCTTTCCTGGCCCCCTCAGGCAAACCATTCCACAAGGCAGGAGGCATAACAGATTTTGCTTTCTTGTAGGTTGGCACCGGCAGAAGCCCCTCTTGGCACAAGCAGAGTTCTCATAGAGAGAGAGATAGTGTAGTGGAACAATGGCTAATTTGCTTAATTTTGCAGTTTTGAAATGTTGGTTTAGGCCGGTAACAGCAAGCAGGCCTCAAACTGGTTTTTCTGTGAAACTATGTGCTTCCAATTAGCTATAGATTAAATCATCCTTGAAGCCTTTGCACCTGTATTCTTAAAGGTCAATAGCTGGGCCTAGTTAGAATGTCTGAAGATAAGACTTCCCTTCTCCAGCAGTTGCCAATTTGTGTTTTGAGAAATTCACCCTGTTGTTAGGATGGGTCACCATGAAGTCATCTTTTTTGGCCAAACTCCTGACTGATCTTTATGCTTGTTGCCACCCTGATGCCCAGCATATCATTGGCCTTAATATTGTCATATGAATTTGATTAGTTTTGCATAATAAGGCCCATGTGGAACATTTTGATAAAGAATCCCATTTTGTGTAATGCATCGTCTTATACTTTTGCCTTGACCTCTTGTTTAGCAGGAACTCTGTTCCTTTGAATTCTGTGGGTCTGATCATTTGAAACTCTGCTCATGCTCTATGGCCTTTAAAGTTTAACTTTGTGAATATGAGTGCTTAGATAGAAATTATTATCTTCTGATTATGGCTTTGTTCTTCTTCCTAAAAAAAACTCAGACCCATCAGGGAACACACAGAGCATACAATTACATCATAGAACTATGTAGCAAATCAGATCTGGTTGTATGACAGGATCAGTGAGGTCAAGCAAAAGGTCATGCATGATCCCAACCAACTAGATCATCAATTTTCTACATTCCCTATGGCAATTACTTTAACTACCCTTTTAATATTGTCTTTTGAAAGTTGAAAGGGGAGAGCTTTTTGATGTTGCCAACAATTATGACAAAAATCACTCAGCCCCTGTCTGAATTAGCTTAACCTCTGATGCATTGGTTTAGAAGGGTTGTGGATAAGTTGACAACACAAAATTTGAGAGAAATGCCATGGCAAATTCTATCAGACCACCATGGGTGTATAATGTCAATATCGATATATTTAGGACAATGGAGTTTTGTCATTATAATCAGAAGGGGATGTTGAATGTTTGCAGCCTAGCTGCTGCAAAAATTATTTTGTTGAAAGCAAACAAAGAAAAGCTTTTGACGGGAGCTGAATCCAAAGGAAGAGCAGAGTGGTGGTGTGTAGCATGTGGCATTGAATTCTAAGTTAAGAACAAAGAGAACAGAATCATTAACTGGAATCAAAGCACAGAATGAAATGCAAGCTGACAGTAGAATAAAGAGTGGTTGACAAACTGTATAACCCTTAACACTATTTTTGATGCCAAATGGAAAACAGCAGGCACCAGACCCAAGTGGGGAATCAGTGGGTTTCAGAACAGAGCCTATTGTAGAAAAACAAAAATTAAGAAAAAAATATATCAGGAGAAATGAATAGGCCAGAAAAAATGTAGATAATATTTGTGATGCTTATATGGAAGTGACAACATGAAAGGCTTCAACATATGCTCACATTAATTGGCGTATATTTGACCTTCCATTTATTAATATACTTTATGCCATTGGAAATAACTGGAAGGATATTGATTCTCCTGAGCAACTGAGGATCTTGTTGCCAAGTGACAATCTGCACTGGCATCAACAGCTATGGTATCAGATTCCACAGTGTTAGTGCCTGGGGCTATGACATACTTTCACATTTCAGAACACTGCTGAAAGATGCTTTTTGATAAAATACTGTGAAGAATCAGTAGGCTGCCATTTATTGTAGGAAATGTTGCTTTTAAAAAAAAATACTATTTGTGAGACTCATGGAAATAGCTAATATTAAAGCAGAGTGTGCCAATGGTCTCATTCTGAAGCTTGATCCAGATTCAATAAGCCAGGTATGGTAAAGGTTTGATTTAACTTAAAATGAGCCAGTTTAATTTTAACTTAATTAGACACAATGTTAGGATTCACAGAGGATCATGACTGTTCAAATACTACTTTCCCCATACAATACCATTTAATTGTTAGTTCCTATGATGATGCAGAAATGATAATGTCTGAACATTTTTCTCTGTATCCATGTGTGGAATGAGCTCCCAGAGGAGCTGTGAGCCCTGCGGGAGCTTTCATCATTTCACGGGGCTTGAAAAATGGAGCTCTTCCATCAGGTCTATGGTTGAGGCGGGGCAGCCAGGTAGATCAGGGCCCCACCCATAGAAGCAATGGTGGCAAATTCCATCTGTGCCCTCTTCCTCCCTCTCCCTCTAGAGATTGGGGTTATGAGCTGGGCCGCCTTTGCCGCTGTATCTTAGGGGGCTTTATATATGTAACTTGTTTTTATGTCTGTTTTAAGGGGATTCTTATCAGGGTTTATTTAGATGATTGTGTCTTGCCGCGAGCCTTCACTGAGCAGAGGGAAATAAATAAATAAATAAATAAATAAATAAATAAATAAATAAATAAATAAATAAATAAATAAATAAATAAATAAATTTGTTTCATGTGGCTTTAATTCACCAGATTATCTGGATGCAGTTACCTAAAATTCTTTTAGTTTCATGCTTGCAATGACAAGCTGGAGCCATGGCTGGGATTTATCCCTGTGTTGCTTTTGTGGAGAGCCAGTCTGGTGTGGTGATAAAGAGTGGTGGCTACTAATCTGGAGATATGAATTTGATTCCCCACTCCTCCACAAGCAGCTGGCTGGGTGACCTTGGGCCAGTCACAGCCCTGTTAGAGCTCTCTCAGCCCCACCTACCTCACAGGGTGTCTGTTGTAGGGAGAGGAAGAGAAGGTGATTGTAATCTGCTTTGAGAATCCTTCAGGTAGAGAAAAGTGGGGTATAAAAGCCAGTTCTTCTTCTTCTTCTTCTTCTTCTTCTTCTTCTTCTTCTTCTTCTTCTTCTTCTTCTTCTTCTTCTTCTTCTTCTTCTTCTTCTTCTGCTTCTGCTTCTGCTTCTGCTTCTGCTTCTCCTCCTCCTCCCTTAGGGGGTCTCGGGAAGGAGTCAATTCAACAGCATGCCCAGCTCAGGTTGCTGTCATTGGGGACCTCACCACTAGACGCTTCCAATGCAAGACCCAGAGCACCTAGCCACAGTGATCCATGAGACAGTCATGTCTAGACTGGACATCTGCAACTCACTCTATGCAGGCCTACCCTCATCCTTGATCCGGAAATTACAACTGGTCCAGAATGCTGTGGCCAGGATTCTCACTAAAACATCATGGAGATCCCACATCCGGCCAGTACTCCAACATCTTGGCTGGCTCCCAGTTGAATTCCGGATTAAGCTTAAGGTTCTGGTAATCACCTTTAAGGCCATACGTGGTTTGAGCCCAGTATATTTGAGAGACCGTCTCCCTGCCTATACCCCCAAAAGAGTCCTATGCTCCGCCACCTCCAACTGGCTGCGGATTCCTGGCCCCACAAAAGCGCCTCAGACCTCAACAAGGGCCAGAGCCTTCTTGGTCCTGGCCCCCACCTGGTGGAATGAGCTCTCTGAGGAGATCCGAGCTCTGCTAGAACTTCCACAATTCCACAGGAAGCTCTTCCACCAGGCTTTCACTTGAGGCCGACCAACTTGGAACATCTGCTGGTCCCCCCAGACACCCCCCATGACTGAAATAATTGACCTCCCAATGTTGCTGTTATCTGTTATTATATTATTAATGATGTATTGTAATGTTTTAAGGATTTACAGAAAGTTGTTTTGATGTTACAGCCTGTATGTAACCTACCCAGAGCCGCAAAGAATGGGCAGTACAGAAATCCAAATAAATGAATGAATGAATAAATGAATAAATAAATGAGATCTACTCTCATGCTGTACCAATCGTCTTGCAGTGTATTCAATATATCTGTGGCCTTTTTACTCCTTTGTATCACTCCTCATCTGCAACCCCCCCCATGCCCCATGAGACCTATCATGACAAAACATATCAGAGGCAATATAAAGTGTACTTTCTTGATTCCTTTAAAACACTGATATATCCTTTAAAAAAACATTCATTGTTCCTTTTCTAGTCATTCTGTGATACTGAGAAAGGCAAATACTGAACAGACCAATCCCCAAGGAAGCAGGACCTGATGACTACCATAGGCTCAAGCAAAGGAACTTGGAAGAGTAGAAGCCATGCATTGTGACACCACTGTTGTGCTTCCTGCCTTCTTCAGGAAGAGGCAGGAGAGGCATTAACTTTAAGAGAGGAGTGGAGTAGCTCAGGCACCATACTTTAAAGGACTGAGCTTCCAGTGTTGGGTTCACAGGCCACTGATTCTTGATCCTTGGTCTTTCTTGCAATGAGTTTTTTGGGTCTTGGGAACATGAGGCCTCCTGAGCAAATAATCATGGTTGGAGGTTATTAGTGGTGGATTCATTGCTAGAAGGGTTGAGTCAGGGACTGTCTCCATATGGGACATATTTTTGTCACTCAAACGGATATATATTTTTCAAATAAGCTTTAATGGTATAGGCACTACAGAATTGTCCGTTTGTGAATATTTCATTTATACACAAACAGCCGTGACTGTTTTCCACTTGAGAAGCAGCAACTGTATCTGTATGAATAAACTATGAAAAATATTTATATCAATATGAAATGCCAAGGCAGTAGAAATGCTACAGTGTGCTTGCTTCCAAACTATCCAAATTAATTCTCAACACATAATTTAAAAGTCAGGTTAAGACAGGCTCCATAATAGAAAGATGGAGTGGTGCTGGAACAGATTGTGAACAGCATGTCAGTTGCCTGCCACTGAGGGTTTTTTTCCCCTATTGCCTTTTATGTTTAAAGGGAGCAAGAATTTTCACTCATTGGTATAACTTCCAAAACAGCCTTTGTTTGTGGAGTTGGAATTCCTGAAGGGAATGACAAGGGGAACAGCCTTGCTGTGATTTCTGTGCTATGCCATCACTCCTTGTGGCAATTATCCTTTAAAATATCAACAGACCTTACCACTCCTGGTTTATACCATTACAGTTCCAATTTCTGCTGCAATATGCAGAGACCATGACAACAAAGACTGATGTTGTGGTTAAGAGCAGCAGCTTCTAATCTGGTGAGCTAGGTTTGATTCCCTGCTCCTCCACATGCAGCCAGCTGGGTGACCTTGGGCTTGTCACAGTCCTATCAGAGCTGTTCTTACAGAACAGTTTCTCTCAGGGCTCTCTCAGCCTCACCTAACTCACACGGTGTGTATTGTGGGGAGAGGAAGGGAAGGCAATTGTAAGACACTTGGAGACTCCTTTGTTTAGTGAAAAGCAGGGCATAAAAATCAGCTCTTTGTCATGAAATAGCAGCAAATGTCTTATCCTGTTATTGTAAGGTGACCAGATTTTAACATTGGTAAAGCGGGACACCATTGAACGGGGAGGGGGGGTTCTTGATTAAAATTTGGTCTATATAGAGCAACAAAAATTTTCATAGGACGCAAAATAGTATTGTAATATATATATATATAAATTTCAACATAAGTACAATTTGCCTGGTGCCCCCAGATGTCCCTCCAAAAGTGGGACAATCTGGCCACCTTATTGGCATCTCCCCAGAATAAGAGAGGAGCTGTCTGCTGTTTTGTGGGGGCTAGAAAGACAATCACTGGTCAACTGGGGCCAGCTGCTCTTTGCCTTTTTTAAAATGTGGCCTTTTAAAAGATTTAAAGGTTAAAAGGTTAAACAGGGTATAAAGGTATGGCCTACCATAGGGAAACAGCCCCTAAATACAGGGCTCCTCTATGGATCTGCTTCTTGCTCTGACAACCAATACATTTGTTTTAGGCCGAATGTTATTCTTGAGATCCGCATCCTAATTGTGATTAACAGGAATAATCACATTCCTCCACGGTTTCTCACCACCCCCATATCTGCCTTCTTTGTCACAGCCTGGCACAGGCTTTAGAAGTGCAGGGAATATTGTAAGATGACATGCACATCAGCTGGATTACACATATAAACAAAAGACAGTCTCCTGTATAATCCTAAAGGGGTTTTGCCTCTTAGTGCAGGCAGTATACTGAGCCATCTTTAGGCAGTTCCTCCCCCTCCAGCGGGTTTGTTTTTGTTACTGCTTTCCACCAAGCGGCTGGCTTTTTGGTTTCCATTTAACCCCAACCCCAGTGACATGACCTTGCCGAGCTACCTACCCCCCCCCCATCTTTTGTTTCATGGTGGTACAGAATAAAGAATACAGGTACAGACTACTTCTTACCCTCTGTTTCGACTGAGCTGACATTTTGCCAGCCATGGGGTAGATCCCTCCACTAGATGAAGACGCTGTGGGTGGTTTTGTTTACATTTTACATGAAACTGCAGTCAAAGAAATGCTAGTGGCCCACACATTCTTTTTCAAGACTCTTAATAAATGGCTGGGAATGGGAACTCATGTCCAAGAGGATGCACCAAACACTTGTAACTTTTCTCCTTCTGCTTCTTTGTAAAATGTGACTTTGCCTGCGAAGTGTATGAACAACTAAAAGGAGACAAAACTCTGAAGGATTTATACTGCTTTGGTACAAAGTAAATGTATGAGGTCAGATGGCAAACTAGGATCCAAGAGCATTTAGCCACTGCTGCCACATTTTTCAGATGAGCAACAATGAACTCAATCTCTTGATCTCCTTAGCAGCAGGCTTCTTTCCTTACCACCCCCACCCCCAGATCAGAGGGTTTTGGTAGATACAATTTCTAGCTAGCATCATTTCCCTTAAGTAGAAAGTTGCAATAATAGAATCCATTTCAAGTCTGTATGTGGCGTTTTCCGCCAGCCAACTGACAAAAAGCAAAGCTACCCAGCTTGGTTTCTCTGACACCCCAATTTTAACAGGATCTGATAATGAAAATCAGTAAGTGAAGCATTTCATGGCTTCTAATGAAATGTATCCTGCTAATTGCAGCAGATCAAAGGGCTGTTTTGGAAAGTGAGGGGGCTGATTCAAAAGCTGGCAAGATGAAAGCACACTCACTACTACCCCTCTTCAGTAGGAGCATGTGAACCGGGAAACAGATTGGTGCAAATGCATTCCTTTAGGCCAAACTTATCTGGCCTACCGCCCCCTTTCCAGAAAAAATATTACTCAGCCCCCTGGAAATTAATTTTTTTAAAAATTTTAATAGTTATTCATCGCCCCCAAATGCACCTGTGGCCCATCACCGCCCCCCTGGATCGCTGCAGCACCCACCAGGGGGCGGTAGCGCCCACTTTGGGAATCACTGCTTTAAGCTAAAGCACTAGATCCAAGAGCTGGTGCTGCTCACACACAAGGCTGGTCACATTATTGTCAACATTGTTCATAATCTGTTTGGGGGAGGAGAAGTCTGAATCAGTCCCTCTGCTTGCTCTTATTGTCCTCCCTGACATGGTGATCTGTCCAGGGCCATGGGTATGCAGCTTTGGCTCCAGAACTGAACTTTTCATCCTGCCTGAAAACACTGAGCATATGTTTGTACCTGGCTCCAACACAATTCTATTCAAAGACAAATATCTGTGCCATAGGTTGACAGAAAATCTGAGATTTCAACAGAGAATCCTGGGAAGATGGGCTAAATATGGTATGCATACAAAGATTTGGGCTTCAGTAGGAAGGCTCCTACATCGTTGAAAGTTTATATTTGTATCACTGAATTATGCTTGCCGGTTTTTTGAACTGAATGTTGTATACCTAGAATCATAGAATCATAAAGTTGGAAGAGCCCTAATCTCCTTAACTTTCTTCATAGGGAAGACGTTCCATAATTATTTTAGTTGTTCTTTTCTATTTATTTTTAAATGTTATTTATAAATTTAAAAGTTATTTTCTGCACTTTTTCCTAATGGTATATCTTTTTTTGAGGAGCGGTGATCAGAATTGTATATAATATTCCAAATGAGGCTTCATCATAGATTTGTACAGAGCCATTATGCTACTCACTGGTTTGTTTTTAGTCCCCTTCCTAATAATTCCCAGCATAGCATTTGTCTTTATAAAAATTGCTGTTGCACATTAAGTTGACATTTTCAAGGAGTTATCTACCATGATTCCAAGAGTTCTCTCCTGGTTCAAACCTTATTGACATATATTTATAGTTACGATTTTAGGTTGCAATGTACATTACTGTGCACTTGCCCATGTTGAACCACATTTGCCACAATTATGTCCACTCACCCAACCTCGACACTTCCCTCTGGAGCACTTCCTAGTCCTCCTTGGTTCTCACTGAACAGCTTAGTGTCACTTGCAAACCTAGCCACTTTATTGCTTACTCCCAATTCCGCATCATTAATGAACAAGTTAAAAAGCACCAGACCTAGAACCAAATCCTATGGTACTACACTGCTCACCACCTTCCACTCTGAAAACTGCTCATTTATACACTTTGTTTCCTGTTAAACTGCCAGTTTTAATCCATCATGACTGATGATTTTACTTAGGAGCCTTTGATGAGGATCTTCATCAAAACCTTTCTGGAATTCAATGCAAGCAACAACTACATGGTCAGTATTGTTCACATGTTTGTTCACTCCTGCAAAGAACTCTAAAATGTTAATGAGACCAGATCTGCCCTTACAGAAGCCATACTGATTCTTCCTCAATAGCTTTTGTTCATCAGTGTGCCTACTAATTCTATATTTAATAATGTAGTTCACCAATTTAACCAATATTGACATTAGACTAACTGGCCTGTTATTCCCTGAATCTTCTCTGGAACAAGTTTTAGAGAAAGGAGTGATATCAGCACCCTCCCAGTCCTTGAGAACGGAGGCAGATTTTAGTGATAGATTGCATATTTTTGTCAGGAGAGCCACAAGTTCACGTTTGAGTTATTTCACGATGCTTGGATGTATGTCATCTGGGGCTGGTGATTTGTCAGTTCTTAATTTGTCTATCAGGCATAGGACTTCCTCTCTCGTCACCTCAATCCAATTCAGGTCTTTTGATACCCCTCCTGAAACTGGCAGTTCTGGAATGAACAAGTACCTCCCTTCTTCAACAGTAAAGACAGAGGCAAAAAAAAACAAAAAAAAAACCCGCATTTAGCTTCTCTGCCTGTCATCCTTTAGTAATTCTTTACCCCTCTCTGGCTGGTTTTCTGCTTCTAAGGTATTTGAAGAATGTTTTACTTTTTATTACTTTCATTACTTAATCCGTTAACCATGCAGGCCTTTTAATATCATTTTGTACCTTTCCTTACTTGCATTTTATCTGATTGTAGTTGCCAAGCTTCCTGAAGGGATTTGACACTCCTTACCTTTCCTTTCAGTTTTTCCTTCACAAGCGCCCTCATTTAAGAAAAGTTACCCCTCCTAAAGTTAAATGTGGTTATGTTGGGGTTTTAGGACATCTCCCTGTTTACATAAATGCTAAACATAATAGCATTATGGTCACTGTTCCCAACTGGTGCTATAACATTTACATCTCTCACCAGAATCAGAAAACCTTTATACACAAACACAATCCAAGGAATCAAAATAGATTAAACAATATTACGTTCCCGCTCTTGCAGACATAAGTTATTTATTTGGAACATGCTTCCAAGGGCATCGGCTACCCTGGCAAGTTTAATGGGATCATTTTCTGAAAGCATTAGTTTGATGATGAGGGATTTAGAATTGGCTTTGGAATTTAGATCCATCAAATATGACTGGATTGAAGCTCTTTTGGGAGAGAAGTCTGGACACTCCAAAACAATATGTGGCAGTGTGTCCGGGATTTTACAGCCATGTAGACAAAGCCTTTTGAGGGCGGGAATCTGATGGAATCTTCCCCAGGACACACTTGAGGGAAAGGAATTGACTCTGGCAAGAAGGAAAGCCCTCCTTGCCAAATGAGAGTCCAATTAAAATAGGTAAGCTGGTAGGAGTTTATAGTTGGATGAAATGCCCCAGAACATGGGGGTGGGGGGAGGGAACAGGTATTACATGAGATGGAAGCTTCCGTAGCTTCTGTAATCATCTGCTCTATGGCATAGCCATTGCGAGTATCTAGAAACCCAATCACTTTCTCCTGACTTGAACACATATTGACCCAAGCAATGTATGGGTAGTTAAAATCACCTATTATGACACATTTAAATCATCCTCTATCCTTTGCCTGGGAGGCAATAACAAACTTCCAGAGTTAAGCTTCATTTTGGGAACACTATTTCTTTCCATGAGAATGTATTTCTCTTAAATTCTCAATTTTACCAGACAGTATACCCTCTCTGACCTACAGAGCCACTCCATCTCTGACCCTTCCCTCCTTATCCTTCCAATATAATTTATATCCAGGAATTACAATGTTCCACTGATTATCCTTGTCACATCAAGTTTCTGAATGCCCAAAATGTCTATTCTCCCCTCTGACACTATTCGAGTTCCCCCATTTTATATCAGACACTTCCAGCATTTGTATATAAATATTTATAATTTCCCATGCATGGCAGATTTGCAACGTTCCTCCTGTGGTTTCTAAACCTTATCAGATAGTCAATATTATTTGTCGCACTCTCAGTGGCCAGTCCTAATCCCTTTCTCCTTAGAACAGTAAAAGCTACCCCTTTACTCAGAGATAAGCCATTATGAACCAGAGACATTTAATCTCATGTTGGCTTTCCCCCAAGATTTAGTTTAAAAACTACTCTGCCACTGATTTGATTTTAAGCAAGAGCAGCCTGGTTTCTTCTCAGAACAAGTGGAGGCTGTCTCTTCTATACAGGTCCTGCTTATTCCAAAAAGCGTCCTTGTGCCTAACATACATAAACTCTCCCTCCCTCCACCATCATCTCATCCATGCATTGAGACTCTTAATTTGTGCCTGTCAAACTAGCCCTGCATGTGAACAGGCAGCACTTCTGAGAAGGCTAACTTGGAGGTCCTGACCTTGAGTCTCCTGCCTAGTAGCCAATTTTTTCCTCTAGGACAGCAGTTCTCAACTTTGGGGGTTGAACGACCCTTTCACAGGACATGCAGCTTGGCCGGGAGGGCGCCACCACTGTTGCTGCTTCTCCTGCAGGTGCCCGTGCTTGGCTTCCAGCCGCTCCAGCTGCACCTCCAGTGCAACACAGTCTCCCGCCATGTGCTTTCATAAAGCTGTAGGAGCCTGCCAAGAACTCATGGTCACAGATCCATATAGACTATGCCAGACCCCACCAGGGACACACAGTCATGGTAGTCATGAACACTTATTCAAAGTAGTTAGAGGTTGTTTCCATTTCCACAGTGACCTCCTACGTAGTCATCAGGACCTTACAGCACTTACAGGCTGCCAGATATGGTAAAACTCCTACCAACTGGATCATGGGACACAGTTTACTCCTGTGAAATTCAAGCTTCAGGAAGAGCACTTGATCCATCATGTCATTTCTGCACCCTTCTACTCCTCTACTAACAGACAAGCAGAGCACATGGTCTGCACAACCAAAGATGCACTCTCCTGTCTGACACAGGGTGACTGGCAGCAGTAGCTCGCTCAGTTCCTGGTGCACTAACACATCACACTAACATTGGCCACCGGGAAGAGCCCCACAGAGCTCCTCATGGGCAGGAGGCTCCAGATCTTGCTGGATCGCTTACATCTGAACCATGATGCAATCTGAGATGCCAGCCAGAGTAGAACTGCCACCATGCCCCACTACTTCATTCTGTATGAACCAGTCTACATCTGGATCTATGGTTCTGGCCTGGCTTGGGTACCTGTGACTGTGACTGTCACCCAAGCAACAGGACCTGTCTCCTACCAAGTTGAGACACCTGATGGGTGCATCCTGCACAGGTATGTTGACCAGGTGTGTGCCCAGACCTGGAAACTGACAATGCAGATGAGCTGGCTCCAGAACCCATTCTCAGTGCACTGGAAGAAGCACCCACAGCACCTCCACCACCTATCTCTAAAGCTGCCTGGTCAGTGCATCCAGTTACAGAGCCTGCACCCTGCACAGCAAAGCCACAGCCAGCCACCCTGACCTTGTTGGCATAGACCATGGTTCCCAAGCTCTTCCAGTCAACAGTACCTCAATATTTGCAAGACTTTGTTCATCACCTGCTTAGTGACTTCCTAAGGGGGGGGATGTTGTAAGTGTAGTGATGCTAATGATTCTACAGATGACTGAGTTTGAGGTCTGAGGTAGGATTGAAATTAGTGCAACATCGATCAATGGGCTGCAAGGATCCTGGCTATGAGATCCAATAGATGAAATCAGTCATGTAGGTCGGATACAGCTAATCACGCACAGGCATGAGGCAATCCGTTGTCCATATTGTGCATATAAGTTGGAATTTTCTGGGGGGGGGGGGGGTTGAGTGCAGCTTTGGTACTACTTGTGTCATGTGCTGGCACCAATAAAGGGCTGCAACAATTCCAGTGTCTGTGTGCTTCCTGACTCATGGATTTAACAAACTGGGCAATTCCCAACCACTTGCTGGTATGCTACTTTCATAATTGCTCTTTTAAAAAATCCCCTTGTCAGGCAAGGCATCTGGAAAGATTCCCTTTTTTCTTTCAGATTTATTGACTTTTATGTGAAGTGCCCAGCTGTTTGCAATTAACACCAGGTCAAGTATGAATCTGTAATATCTCCAAGGCCAACTTGCTGTCCTAAAAGATTGTTGATGGGTAAAACCTGTGAACATGGATTGATGATGATGATGTTTCCCATTCAGTCGAGTCTATGGCACAACTGATGCCATGACCTCTGATCTTGCACCACTTCTTTTAGTTGTGTGATGTTCTGGCCAGTGTCCATTCTGATTGTGTCTAACCACCGCGTTCTTTGTTGGCCTGGTTTCCTTTTCCCACTGACCATAACTGCTTTCTCCAATTAGTTGGATCGCATGATATGGCCAAAGTAAGTGAGTCAGAGTTGGAAGAGATCTCCAAAGTCATTTAGCCCAACCCCACATCTATCTTTGGCTTAAGTGCGAAGGGCACATGCCTCACCTTGAGCCGAATTAGGGCAACTTGCGGGTTTAGGGCAAGGGAGACTAGTGGTCCAATGTAGCACCTTAGCGGTCAGCCGAAGACTGCTGGAAACTCCTTGCAGACATCTGGCAGGGTGGCAGTCTGGAGTCAATTGATGCCCATGAAAAGGATTCCCAGGGGCTTCAACCACTTGAGGCCGAGGAGGCTGGTGTGCTGTCTGTGACCACAACCAATTGGAGAAGGTCTTGAAAAAGACACAGAAGTCTCCGACACCCAGTACTTCCACCCAGCAAAAATGGCAGTGGCAAAGGGCTTGTGAGAGATAGCCCAGCAAAGGTGTAATGCCACGTTGGCAGCCCTTGCTCTAACTTTTGGGCCAGAGTATTATGGATGTAATCCTTTGCAGGATTGTGGGCCCAGTTAAACCTGGCAAGATGAGTCCCAGGTGCTGCATCCCAAGCAGATGGAGCTGCTGTTCCCAGCCTATTTAAGCCCGCGTTCCTGTTCCAAAGCTGTGCCTCCAGCTCCTGTTGATGCTTATGCCTAGCTGCTGAAGCCTGAAGTCACTACCACTTGAGGATACCTGACTGGCCCTGTTTTCAGAATACAGGATATTACTGTATTTTAAACACACATACAAAAGTTGTTTTGAAGTCCTGGTCTGGTCCATGTTTAAACCTCAGTTTTTTATTTGTTTGAGTTGATATTATGATTAGAGACAGACATAAAACTTGTCATAAATACTGTCGTGTTGGTAGGAGTTTTATCAGTCCATGCATCTGGAATTAAGGACTGAATACAAATTAGGCAAAATGTATGTTTATACTGATTACTGCCCCTGGGATGGAAAAGTATGGCTGCTCTGTATGTGGTCTGTAATATAAATAATATCTAAATGAGGGTGGAATTTCAATTATGAAGCTTGTAAAACTGTTTATGAAAAGTGCAATGCATGAGGAGAAGATTTTCAAATCTGTCCTTAATCCTTGATTACTCTGGAGATGACAACAGTCAAAGACTAGCATTCATTTTCATTCTGCTTTATGATAGTTGCCTCTACGTACTGCCCCACTCCTCCAAAATGAAAAGTTGTTCCCTCAGAGACTGAGCTGCCTTTGTAGCATGGTTTTCTTTGTTATAATAATGAAGCTCATTGTCCCACCCTGTCACTATTAGATCTTTGGGGCTTTACACAGCCCTGGAATCTTTTGGGAAGATATAAAGCCAGGAAAGGATGACCTGACATTACAGTCATAATAGCTAGCCAACTCCATAGTCTATAGCAGTGGTTCCCAACCTTTTTATCACCGGGGACCAGTCAATGCTTGACCATTTTACTGAGGCCCGGGGGGGTAGTCTTTTGCCGAGGAACATCGCTGCCACCCCCTGAGCCCCTGCTTCGCTTGCTTTCCCGCCAGTGCCCCTGACTTCCTGCCGCCCACTGGGGGGCGCTGCCAGCAGCAGCTGCACAGTGCCATGCCAAAGGGGAACCCCAGCCATGATGGCCGCTGGAGAGCACCAAAAGTGAGCCTGTAGCAGAGTGGCAGGGCAAGCCCCCAAGGCAGCAGCTGGGGAGGAGGACAAGGAGGAGCCGTGGCCCAGTACCGACAGATCCACAGACCGGTACCGGTCCCCGAACCGGGGGTTGGGGACCACTGCTCTAAAGGTTAAGCGATGGCTGACCAGTAGCTGGCTTCTGTCCTAAGGGAAAGTACAAATCCTGTTGTGGGACCAGGACACAGTCTAGCATATTGATTTCTCTACAAGAGCACAAAAAATGTAATAGAGATGGGAGACAATCACATGATAGGCAGCATGTGACTTGGCTGGTAGTTCAGTGAGAAACAGCAATGCTATGAGGAAAGGGGGTGAACGCCACAAAGCAAAAAAAATTTCTGATGATTCTTGACAGCACCAATACTTGTTGATGAGAAAAAGAATCATGGAATTATAGAACCAGAAGGGATCTACAGAGTCATCCAGCCCAACCCACTGCAGACTGCAGGAAATTCACAACTACCTGCCCATCCACAGTAACCCTAGTTCCATGCTCAAGTGCTGCCCCCCCTAAAAAATAATCCATGGCCAGTCTGGGCTGGAGGAAATTCACTTTCTGACCCTAAAGTGGCAATTGGCATTTCCCTGGGCATGCAAGAAAGGGCCACAAGAATCAAACATGGATACAATCCCATCTTCCCAGCCACTTATAATCTGCCTAAATTCACAGAATCAGCATTTCTGTGAGGTGGTTATCTAGCCTCTGCTTAAAAACTTGCAATGTACGAGAACCCACCACCTCCAGAGGAAGCCTGTTCCACAGAGGAACTGCTCTGTCAGGAAAATTCTTTTGAATTAATTTAGTTTCCCAGACTGCACTATTATTATTATTATTATTATTATTATTATTATTATTATTATTATTATTATTAGATTTATTTCCCGCCTCTCCCGATAGGCTCGAGGCGGGTCACAACAACTAATCCCATTAAAATTCCCATTAAATATCAATCTACTAACTAACATGGCAGCTAAAAATCCCATCCCTCCCCCAATTATTAAAAGGTGAAGAGGAAAGGATAGGGGAGTAGCGTACACTCCAACTCCTAGGGGGGGAGCGATGTCCCTGATTTGCTGACCCCAGCCTCAACCATAGACCTGGTGGAAGAGCTCCGTTTTACAGGCCCTGCGGAAAGCTGACAAATCCCGCAGGGCCCGCAGATCACCCGGGAGCTCATTCCACCAGGTAGGGGCCAGGACTGAAAAAGCCCTGGCCCTGGTCGAGGCTAGGCGCGCTTCCTTCGGGCCGGGAATGACCAACAGGTTCTCACCCGCAGAGCGTAAGGCCCTGCGGGGGACATAGAGCGGTAGGCGGTCCCTCAGGTATGTGGGTCCCAACCCGCGTATGGCCTTGAAGGTTAAAACCAAAACCTTGAACCGGATCCGGGCAGCAATTGGCAACCAATGCAGCAGCCTCAGCACCGGCTGGATGTGGGCCCTCCAAGATGTTCCAGTGAGGACCCTGGCAGCTGCATTTTGTACCAGCTGTAGTTTCCGGATCAGGGACAAGGGTAGGCCTGCGTAGAGCGAGTTACAGAAATCTATTCTGGAGGTGACTGTCACATGGATCACTGTGGCCAAGTGGTCAGAGGACAAGTAGGGCGCTAGTAGCCGGGCCTGGCGAAGGTAGAAAAATGCCTGACCCGCTACTCTCTTGACCTGAGCCTCCATAGTCAGGGAGGCATCAATGGTCACACCCAAATTCCTAGCTTGGGGCACGATGGTAAGTTGCACCCCTGCTAGGGTGGGTAAACACGTTACCTGTTCCCGCCCCCTTCCCCAATGCAATCAACTGATGGTCCATTGTGCCTTCATCAAGTGTGATTCCAATTATAGCCTAGGTATAGAATGAAAAGAATTCTTCACTGAAGTCCACCCTAGACACTTTGCCTCCAGACTAACCAGTCATTCTGGATGATTCATCAGACTTGACTCAGGTTCAGATATGCTCCTAAGAAGCTTCTAGATGGTAGTCCTAAACACGGTCTTGGGTAAAGCCCCTTTGACAGGTCCAGTTCTGTCTGTCTTGTAAGCAGCCAATGGGAGATGACAAAATATTGGTAGGTGGGCTAGCAGGTGAAGCTATTGGTCACTTAGAAGTCAGTTGGAATAAGACTGAGAGTGGTAAACTAGTGTGAGGGAGAACTGCAGCCTAACACTGGCTCAGGGAAAGATAGCATGGCAAAAACTCATGAGTAGAGATAGTTTGACAGTTCAAGCAATAAGAAACATTGTATATGTTTTTTGTAACCTTCACAAAAATTATTTCCTTTTATTTTACAGTTAACTTTTTTGACTGGATTTGCCAGTCAGAATATGAGAGACTTCCCCAATATCCTTGTGTTAAGCCTAACTCAGGTCTCGCTAAACTGGAGGCCATGGTTTCCTTCACTGAGCCAACCCATCTCATTTTGGGTCTTCCTCTTTTCCTAGGATCATTGTCTTTTCCAGTGACTTTTCTCATAATGTGACCAAAGTACAATAGCCTTCACTTAGTAATTTTAGTTTCTAGGGAGAGTACAGGCTTGAGATTATCTTTGGGTGGGGGGGGGATTTAAAAACAGAAGAAGAAGAGTTGGTTCTCATATGCTGCTTTTCTCTTCCCAAAGGAGTCTCAGAAGAGACCAGGTAACCAAAAAGATGTTTTTTCTCTGATGTGGAGCAAATATCTTGTTCCTGCCTCAGGCACTCACTAGGTGTTGAGAGTACAGAGAAGTAAAAGATGCCTCGTACCAGTAAAAATTACTGGCCTGAAATTCATTCCACCTCTTGGTAGGCTTGTCTTCATTCTTTCTTAACTCCAGCAGTTTTGTAAATGTTAATGGTCTTTCCTACAAGTATATTTTCTGTGCTAAGGGGACTTGTTGCTTAAAGAACTTATTTCTTTCACCACAAAATTTATTCCTCACCCCCTCTCTGTTCAGCGAAGCCATGTCATAATTGGGGCCTAAAATCATTTGCAATACATAGAAAAAGTCAGCAAGTCTTCACTGAGACAGTCATTATCAGCCTAACTTACCATCTTATCACAGGAAGCTTCCTTACTGTGTCACTCAGCCAGACCAGCTGTCAGCTTTCCCTACCATGTTTTCATCCATATTTAAGTTTCTTCATTACTGAATCTGCCACCTCACCAGCACTCACAAGGTGCAATGTATCTGTTTTGTCACTCATGCAATGGTTCTAATAATAAGCTGAAATGAGGCTATACCACCAGGTGCAACATTTTCGATAAATTGCAATAATAATTGTTACCACTGTGCTAAGACCCTATTCACATGTATTCTTTTAGGAATGTTCAGAGCGTCTAGGCTGTTAAACCCACTTTTGTGCAGGAATTGAGACTTCAGAAACTGCAAGGCCTAGTACTTTGTGTAACATGCCGAGATTCAAACTGGGGGGAGAGGTCACAGGGGAAACAAAGGTATGCTTGTGAGCCTGCTTTTCAGTTTCAGTAAGGAAAACTCTTGCTTTTGTTCACCATTTCTCTTAATATAAAAACGTTTTGGCAACAGTGAGTTTGCTTATTGGGAACTGGACAGAGGCCTCTAATGTGCCTGTAAGGGCTACTTTTGCTTAATGCATTTCATCAATACTGTTTCAAATCATAAGAAACAAGAACAGTTGCTAATTCTGCAGGGAGAAGGTGATACAGAGTAGTTAATATGTAAAGCTTATTTCTTCATCACATGGTGCCTTAGGAGATTTTTGGCTTTCCAAAAACTACAAATATTGATGAACCTGGATTCCTGAAGTGTCATTTATGTGAAGAATGAACCACACTTATGCAAAGACAATTCCCTGTGATTATGGAAGTTGAAATGCTGCATTTATTGTCAGGAAGCTTCTGAGGGAGACATCCTCATTCATACATTCTGTACACACATATATGGTTCTGAGAGGCTCAATTTTGATGCAATCAACTTGGAAAGTACACTTTTAATGAGTGCTTAAAATATTGAAGAAACAGTCAAATAGGAAACAGGAAACCGATTTAAAAAATAAAAATAATGGATACATAAATGCTAAAATATTGATAATATATGATAAATGCTATATGAAACTGTACAAACAACTTCATAAAGAAAAATAATATTTAAAATGAACCATTTTGGCTGACCAAACTGAACATTAAACTGTTTTCATTTGTAGACTGGCAAATGATATTTGACTTCCCGAAAGCAAGTATGTCCCTGTTGTAAATTAATGAAAAATTTTAATGTAAGATTTGTTCCAGATCATAGACTCATAGAATCATAGAATTGGAAGGTATCTCATGGGTCATCTAGTCCAACCCCTTGCACTGTGCAGGACACTCACAACCCTATCGCTCAGCCACTCTAACCTGCCACCCTATTAAGCCTTCACAGAATCAGCCTCTCCATCAGATGGCTATCCAGCCTCTGTTTAAAGATTTCCAAAGATGGAGAACCCACCACCTCCTGAGGAAGGCTGTTCCATTAAAAAACTGCTCTGTCAGGAACTTCTTTCGGATGTTGAAATGGAATTTCTTTTGAATTAATTTCATCCCATTGTTTCCGGTCCGTCCCTACGGGGCAAGAGAGAACAACACTGCTCCATCCTCCATATGGCACCCTTTTAAATACTTGAAGATGGTTATCAAATCCCCTCTCAGTCGTCTCCTCTCCAGGCTAAACAGACCAAGCTCTCCCAACCTTTCTTCATATGTCTTGGTCTCCAAACCCCTCCCCATCTTTGTTGTCATCCTCTGGACACACTCCAATTTGTCTACATCCCTCTTCAACTGGGGTGCCCAAAACTGAACACAGTACTCCAAGTGAGGCCGAACCAGAGCAGAGTAAAGTGGTACCATCACCTCCCATGACCTGGACACGATACTTCATTTGATACAGCATGATCAGCTGTGCTGAACTATACTGAATTATCAAACTTCCCTGAACCAAAGAAGTTGGAGCCAGAGTTATGATTATGCTGGTGTCAAGGCTAGGACTACAAATAGGGAGATCCAGGTATGGAAAACACAAGTCAAGTACCAGAAGGTAAAGAACAATCCCAAGGTCAGAGCCATGGAGGAATCCTTGCCTCAATTGGAATGACCTAGCTGCAATGTACTTCTGCACTATGTTAATGTGCATGCAAATAAGGGCAGGAAACATGGAGCCCTTGCTATTTACATATGCACACATGTACAAGATCTTTTAAAAGACAGCAAAAACAGTAGCTTTATAGGGGCTCATGACCCAGCACATGAGTCTCCAAAGAACCCATGAGGCCCTTTCCGATCATCAGAAACCTTGTGAGGTTGTAGAATAAAGTAATTTATCACTCATTTCCTCTTGGAGTTCTCTATCAAGCACCTACATCGACAGAGCTCAATTTCCCTCATCTGTTGCTTTTTGCCTTTCTTTCAATTTTCACCTGTCATCCTGACTTCTGATTAATTGCAACAAAAATCATACAATTTCTTATTTATATAGAAATCTAGTCTGTGGAGTAATCTCTGTTTTGAAATCTTCAGTTCAACAGAAACATGTTGATGCTGTCTGTTCTTGCACTTTTGGCTTTGAAGGAGGATTTTGAGCTTATGAGATGGCATTGAAAGTCACTAAGAAGGATTTCTATGCAGCCGCCATTGCCTTCATGAGCTTGTGCCTGGGACAATTATTTAAAACAATCAGAGCATTGACATCCCTAGGATCATCCCAAAATAAATTGGACATCAGCAGCAATGCTTTTGCGAGCCATTTTGCAGCAAAAATCTTGCTCTCTGCCAGGACTTTCCCACCAAGTTTGCTGCAGAATGCGAACTAGACACCCCCTTGGACATCTCAGAGTCCTGTTTTAGACCACTCTCCTTGGCAGAAGTTTCATCAACTGCTTGTCCTCTTGACCAAAGACCCTCATCACTGGTTAAAGCTGGTGGTAAGGAGATTTGAGGTCCTCTCCATGAGATTATTAACTTGTCCCTGACTTCAGGGACATTCCCAGTGAGCCTGAAAGAGTCTTTACTGGAAAAAGCAAGGTCTGGATCCCTCCGACCCAGCTGATTACCGCTCAGTCTCGCATTCAGCATTTCTGGGTAAAGTAGTTGAATGGATGGTTCCAAGACAGCTCCAGGGATTCTTGGAAGAAATCTCAGCACTCAGCTCTTTCCAATCTGGCTTCTGAACTGGCCATGGAATGCAGCCAGCTCTGGTTGTCCTGAAAGCCGATCTCCAGAGAAAGCTGGATCTAAGTGTGCCAGCGCTGCTGCTTCTTTCAGCTCTGATGGCAGCATTTGACACAGTTGACCATAAACAATTGACCCACCATCTAGTCAAGATAGTCCTTCTTCCAAAATCAGGGACAGAGTATGGCAGTAGGGGAGGATATGTCCCAGCATAGGGCCCTAAGCTGTGATGTCCCACAGGGAGCCATACTCTCCCCAATGCTATTCAACATCTGTATGCACCCCCTTGCCATGTTGATCCAGAGTTTTGAGTTGGGCTGTCATCAGTATGCAGTTCACATCCAGCTATTTCTGTTAATGAACAATCATCCATCAACTCCCCCAGACAATCTGTCCCAGTGTCTGAAGCCATGGCAGATTAGCTGAAGTTGAATCCAGCGAAGAAGAAGAAGAAGAAGAAGAAGAAGAAGAAGAAGAAGAAGAAGAAGAAGAAGAAGAAGAAGAAGAAGAAGAAGAAGAAGAAGAAGAAGAAGAAGAAGAAGAAGAAGTTGCGCCTGACCAACGAGAGGATGTGGATGCTGCACTTTGTGAGCAGCTTGAGAAAATATCCAAACGGCAGGACCTTGTCATCATGGGTGACTTCAATTTCCCAGATGTGTGCTGGGAAACAAACTCTGCGAAGCGTCCTCAGTCATGCAAGTTTCTGACCTGCCTGGCTGACAATTTCATTTATCAAATGGTAGATGAACCCACAAGAGGTTCAGCCATACTGGACTTAATACTGACCAACAGGCAAGAGTTGGTGGATGAGGTGAAGGAGGTGGGGACCCTAGGGGGAAGTGACCATGTCCTCATAGAATTCCTTTTGAGATGGGGAGCCAAGGAAGCTTGTAGCCAGACGCGGATGTTGGATTTTCGTAGGGCAAACTTTAATAAACTCAGAGACATGATGAGTGTCATACCATGGACGAGAATGCTGGAAGGGAAGGGAGCATGTGAAGGGTGGGCGCTACTCAAACAAGAGCTATTGCATGCTCAATCAATGACTATTCCAGAAATACGAAAACACTGCAGGAGCTCTAAGAAGCCTATTTGGATGAACAGAGAACTTCAAGAGGAACTAAGAAAGAAAAGGAAAATGTTCAGGAAATGGAGGGAAGGACAGAGCTCTAAAGAAGAGTACCTACAGGTTACTAGGCACTGTAGATCAATCATCAGAAAGGCCAAAGCTGAGAGTGAGCTAAGATTGGCCAGGGAAGCCCATTGTAACAAGAAAAGATTTTTCAGTTACGTGAGGAGCAAACGTAAAGTAAAGGAGGCAATAGGCCCGCTGTTGGGTGCGGATGGACAAACTCTAACGAAAGATGCAGAGAAAGCAGAAAGGCTTAGTGCCTATTTTACATCTGTTTTTTCCCACAGGTCTAAGTGTTTAGGCACATCTAGAGATGGCTGTAGCCAAAGGATAGTGTCTGGGTGGCAGGTTAACATGGATAGAGAGGTGGTCGAGAGGCATTTAGCTGCACTGGATGAGTTCAAATCCCCTGGTCCAGATGAAATGCACCCGAGAGTACTCAAAGAACTTTCCAGAGAACTTGCACAGCCCTTGTCCATCATCTTCGGAACCTCTTTAAGGACTGGAGATGTCCCGGAGGACTGGAAAAGAGCAAACGTTATTCCAATCTTCAAAAAAGGGAGGAAGGATGACCCGGGAAACTACAGACCAGTGAGTCTGACCTCTGTTGTGGGGAAGATAATGGAGCAGATATTAAAGGGAGCGATCTGCAAACATCTGGAGGACAATTTGGTGATCCAAGGAAGTCAGCATGGATTTGTCTCCAACAGGTCCTGCCAGACCAACCTAGTTTCCTTTTTTGACCAAGTAACAGGTTTGCTGGATCGGGGAAATTTGGTTGATGTCATTTACTTGGATTTTAGTAAAGCTTTTGACAAGGTTCCCCATGATGTTCTGATGGATAAGTTGAAGGACTGCAATCTGGATTTTCAGATCGTTAGGTGGATAGGGAATTGGTTAGAGAACCGCACTCAAAGAGTTGTTGTCAATGGTGTTTCATCAGACTGGAGAGAGGTGAGTAGCGGGGTACCTCAGGGTTCGGTGCTCGGCCCGGTACTTTTTAACATATTTATTAATGATCTAGATGAGGGGGTGGAGGGACTACTCATCAAGTTTGCAGATGACACCAAATTGGGAGGACTGGCAAATACTCCGGAAGATAGAGACAGAGTTCAACGAGATCTGAACACAATGGAAAAATGGGCAAATGAGAACAAGATGCAATTTAATAAAGATAAGTGTAAAGTTCTGCATCTGGGTCAGAAAAATGAAAAGCATGCCTACTGGATGGGGGATACGCTTCTAGGTAGCACTGTGTGTGAACGAGACCTTGGGGTACTTGTGGATTGTAAACTAAACATGAGCAGGCAGTGTGATGCAGCGGTAAAAAAGGCAAATGCCATTTTGGGCTGTATCAACAGAGGCATCACATCAAAATCACAAGATGTCATAGTCCCATTGTATACGGCACTGGTCAGACCACACCTGGAGTACTGTGTGCAGTTCTGGAGGCCTCACTTCAAGAAGGACATCGATAAAATTGAAAGGGTACAGAGGAGAGCGACAAAGATGATCTGGGGCCAAGGGACCAAGCCCTATGAAGATAGGTTGAGGGACTTGGGAATGTTCAGCCTGGAGAAAAGGAGGTTGAGAGGGGACATGATAGCCCTCTTTAAGTATTTGAAAGGTTGTCACTTGGAGGAGGGCAGGATGCTGTTTCTGCTGGCTGCAGAGGAGAGGACACGCAGTAATGGGTTTAAACTTCAAGTACAACGATATAGGCTAGATATCAGGAAAAAGTTTTTCTCAGTCAGAGTCGTTCAGCAGTGGAATAGGCTGCCTAAGGAGGTGGTGAGTGCCCCCTCACTGGAAGTCTTCAAGCAAAGGTTGGATACACACTTTTCTTGGATGCTTTAGGATGCTTTGGGCTGATCCTGCGTTGAGCAGGGGGTTGGACTAGATGGCCTGTATGGCCCCTTCCAACTCTATGATTCTATGATTATATGATTCTAAGTTGGTTCTTATATGCCACAAGGAGGCTCAAAGCGGCTTACAGTTGACATTCCTTTCCTCTCTCCACAACAGACACCCTGTGGGGTGAGTGAGGCTGAGAGAACCCCGATATTACTGTTCAGTCAGAACAGTTTTATCAGTGGTGTGGCAAGCCCAAGGTCACCCAGCTGACTGCATGTGGGGGAGTGCAGAATCAAACCCGGCAAGCCAGATTAGAAATCTGCACTCCTAACCACTACACCAAACTGGCTCAGGTATGGAGGTACTCAGGCTGAGCCAGCACGTAGAAGGGGCAAGTGATACAACTCCCAGAATTTGATGGGGTAGTTAACACTGGAGCTTACCATCAAAAGCTTGGGTATGACCTCGGACCCTTCACTGACAATAAAGACTCAAGTCATAAAGGCAGGCTGCCTGCCATTCTTCTATCCTCTCTAGGTGAGGTATCTTGACCATACCTCTTGTATGCAGAAACAGGTAGTGTGATACATGCAACGGTTACCTCTAGACTAGACTTCTGCAACTCGGTCTATACAGGAATGCCCTTGAGACTGTTCTGGAAACTTCAACAGGTCCAAAATTCAGCTGCGCAAGTCCTGACAGGGACACAATATGGAGCACACATAACACTGGTGCTTGCTCAACTGCACTGGCTCCAAATTGGATACCGAATCAGGTTCAAGGGGCTGGTTCTAATTTTTATAGCCCTGAATGGTCTGGGACCAGTGTACCTGCGGGATTGCTTTTTCCCTTATATTTCCTGAAGAGCACTGAGATCCTCAGAACAACATCTACTCTGGGTCCTCAGCCTTAAAGAGTTGAAATTCGCCTTGACCAGGGCCAGGACTTTTTCAGTCCTGGCTCCAGCCTAGTAGCATGAGTTCCCAGAGGAGATCAGGGCCCCCTGGGGCCAAACCAGTTCCTCAGAGCCTGCAAAATGAAGCAATTCCACTGGGCTTATGGTCGAGGCCAGAAAATAACATCTGTACTAAAAGGCCTAATGATCTTTTGGAGCTCACAGTGACCTTTTGGGCCTCACAATTTAAGGGTCAATGAGTGCTCCTGCCTGTGTCGTCCTGCCACCTGAGTGGCCGCCCGCCCAAAGGCCAGCTACCCAATCAGGCTGCATCTCCTACCCTATCACGTCCAACAACTTCATTCACTTTGCCTCAGACCACTGACTAAGCTGGCGGTTGTCTAGTGAGTAAGCTGTCAGGGTTGCATAGGGCCCTTCGGGTTGGGCTGGTCTAATCTATTCTCCTCTCTCAGGGCTCTCCTGTCTCAGTTCTGCAAGCACAAACCAGGTCTGAGGGGCCACTAGGGATCCAAAGCTATTCTAACAAATATCCCCTGCACTTTTCCTGATAAAATATGGACATTTCATAACCCCCACCTTCTGTACCTCTGGCCCTTCATGTCCCCTTGAACTTTCTGGGGTCTAATTTTTTTATGTCTCTTACACAGAAGGTCTGCCCAGCAAGGATCCACCCAAAGAAGTGGGCTCTACAGAATAAAAATGGCCCATCCTCAACGTGCCCCTAAGAAGCTGAGTCTGAGGAAGAGTGCTTGCACTCGAAAGCTCACACCTTGAATAAATATTTGTTGGTTTTAAAGGTGCCATTGGACTCTGATTTTGTTTTATTGTAGTTATTTAGTTTGCTATCATTCTAGAATTGATGGCTTTAGGGTATGTCATTTTAATCTTAATTGGTCTGTTGTTGTTTGTCAACTATTTACAGATTTGGAGTGGTAAGATTCAGATTTTTAAACAAAGAAATGGAAGTTAAAAGTGTTCACATAGCAATTACCCAGTTCTTAAGTCTGGCATTCACATAAACTCCCTCAGTTACAGGAATTAAGAAATGACATTTTGATATACATATCATATAAAGGGCAAATGTATTACAACTCATAAAAATGTAATTTTAAAACTGTTAAATCATGGCCTTTTTCTATCTGTACCTTGATATGCCTCATCATCTCATTGTGCATGAGATTCAAGATTTAGACACATCAGAGCTGGAGACATCTAGCTGCTGAACTTCGACCTGGCTGTAAAGAAATCACTGGCACTTCCAGGCCAGCAAAAAAGATCAAAATGACATGGTCCTGTGGAAATGCAGTTTCTCTGTTTATTTGCTAAAACATTATATCCCAGTTTTCCTCTTGGTTCAATGAAGTTTACAATAATAGTAAAATATTTCCAGCTAATAACAAAAACAAAATAACAAGCTCCAAATCCCTCTCTCCCTTCAAGAAAACCCAGTTGTTCAACCCTCTTCAAATACACTGGCTGTGCAGAGCTGACTGAATATCTCCTGGTCCAAAAAAATGGAATAGGCTGCCTAAGGAGGTGGTGAGCTCCCCCTCACTGGCAGCCTTCAAGCAAAGGTTGGATACACACTTCTCTTGGATGCTTTAGGATGCTTAGGGCTAATCCTGCGTTGAGCAGGGGGTTGGACTAAATGGCCTGTATGGCCCCTTCCAACTCTATGATTCTATGATTCCACACAACTTAAATGCAGCTGAATTGTAACACTTTGTAAATGCTACGTTTTTGACATTATGCATGATGTCATACACAAACTGCAATACTCCCGCAACATTTGCTTTTTTATAGCGCTTTGGGGGGAATCGTAAGAAGTGGATTTCCCCTTTAAAAAGCGCTTAACTCCTGAGAACAACCTGCAACAGATCAGCAAAAGACATGTGCATTCTCAAAATAGCGTTAGGAAGAAGGTCCCTCCTCCATTCCCACCCTCAAGCTTCTGGGAGATGGAATGCTTTTCTCCTCTACAAACCGTATAAAGCAACAAACAAGCGAGCACGCTTTTCATTCGACAGGCTTTAAACTTCAAACTTTCAAAGTGAACATCATAACGTCACAGAGTCCCTTGCTCACTGTGTGCCCAAATGTTGCCCTGCCTGCACTAACATGCATTCTTTGTTATTTTTTTTTCTTGGAGACACATGCCAACGATTACCAGCAGGCTGTATTAATTAGCGTGGATGGAGGAACTCCCTTTTTTCCATCTCCAATGAATACCTCCGCCCTGGTTTAACCTTGTGTAAAAGGCCATTGGGGGGGGGGGATAACAACGAAATACAGTTCTGTGTGAAGCAAAGAAGCAATGAATTAACACATATTCATTGCCACGTGTTTTTGGATTTAAAAAAAATAAAATTTAAAGTTAAAGGGGCATTTCAGAGCCACGAGGGTGATCCGTTTGATGGGCTCTTCAGTTTGATTGACAGGCTGAGGCAGGCAGAAGCACCACAAATGTAGAGCACCTTGTTTGCAATTCCTCATTGGCAGACTGGTCACCCTGAGTGGTAGAATAACTAACAGATGGCAGCTTGATTACTATAGTTGGCACACATAAAAGAACCCTGCTGGATCAGATCAATAGTCCATCTGGTCCAGCATCCTGTCTCACACAGTGGCCAACTAGTTCCTCTGGATGGCCAACAACAGGGCATAGAGGGTGAGCCCTTCCCTTGATATTGCCTCTGGGATTCAGGGGATAAGTGCTTCTGAATGTGAAATTTCTCCCCAATAGCTATTGATAGACTTATTCTCCATGAATCTGTCTAATCCCCTTTTAAAACTGTTTATTCCTGTGTCCATCACCACCTCTGTCAGCGAATTCCAAATTTTATTCATCTTGTGTAAAGTGGTATTTCTTTTTGTCTGTCCTGAACCTACTGCTCACCAGTTTCATTGGATGCTCTCTAGTTCTACTATTTTGGGAGAGGGAGAAAAAATTGTGTCCACTCTCTCCACCCCTTGCATAATTTTATAAATCTCTATCATGTTCTCTCTTAGTAGTCTCTCTTAGTTGTGTCATTCAGGAAACTCTGGCGCTGTGCTGCCACCATATGTTCTACCACTTTCCCTAAAATATGTAAATTGGAGACTGGCTTTGTAACTGACCACTTATCTGTAGCCAGTGAAGGTTTTTGAGCAGATGTCTAATAACTGACTCCTTCAAAGGCCTAGGGAAACTCCTCAATTAGGGAGGAGTTGATGATTTCACTATTAGCATCAAGACTTTTCCCTGGCAAGATTTTTAAATCCCTAATTGGCATGGATACAGAGCACAACTGATGGCCCTTCCAAGATCCCTGTGAGCATCCATAGGCTCAGTCCATAGGATCAATCTGAAACTATCCATAACAAAACATCAAGCAAGTGCTTTTGAGGTACTGGATCCACCTCAACTTGGCCTCCAAGTCAGAAGAGATGATGCAAAAACATCTCAGCCGGGAGCTGAATTTTAATTGCCTGCAGGGTCAATTATGCACCACTTTGAACAAGTGAGCTGGATGGGAGTCTGCTGACACAATGGTGGCAGAGAAGAAAGTCTTATTTGCTGCCATCACCACCACATCATAGGCCTGTAAATGGCCTTCTTAACATGCTCTGTCTCATGCTCTGCTTTAGGAAGCTTAGGGCTGATGCGTTGAGCAGGGGGTTGGACTAGATGGCCTGTATGGCCCCTTCCAACTCTATAATTCTATGATTCTATGCATCTTGAATCTTCCAGCAATGTCACATTTTCTAGTCTGCTTCATTTTGCCCAGTTCCCTAATAGACCAATGAGCCGTGAGCCGAACTCAAGATATATACAATCAAAGCTGGTCTCTATATGCACTGGGGTCCTAATGATGGAGAAACATTCACAGAAAACAAATGCTACCCCATTCATCCATTAGAGGTTGATGAAGGACTTTATATCCAGACAGTGAGACCTGTATCAGAGTGACCACATCACTCATCAGGTCAGATTTCAGGCAAGCAAGCCAGGTCATATATTCTTCTCACAACATGCCAGATACCACCGTGATCTTATTTTTAACACACCTGGCATTGCACAACACCAAGGCTGAAGTGGAGCCACCTAACACAGCCTCCCCATTCCCATTTTGAGAAATGAGATGGCAATCAGACATTTCCAGAAGCATCCACCATTATATCTCTTTGCATGTTTTCCAATTCCAACATTTCTCCCACTGATGTATCATACTTCCAAGCCCTTGCACCACTTTGATCTGAGCTAGAAGGCAGCAAGTTCCATACCCTCCAGACCTCCAAACCATCACTTGTAGGAGATCCCAGGCAGAGTCTGCACTTACTTTGTTTATTCCATTGTCAATCCTGTTGAATTCAGATCGCTTTGAACTCGGGTCTTCCTCTCCCCCCCTCCCCATTGAAACAGGAAAGTCTTCTGCACGTGGTTAGGGTAGTTCAGAAGGGGGGGGGGCAAGCCTCTTTCTTTCTTTTCTTGAAGGGGGGGGGAGCCAAGCAGGGAGCCTCTTTCTTTACTTGGAGGGGGGGGGAGAAGATTGTAAAAGGCAAAGGAGGGAGGAAAAACCCAGGACCGACAGAAGTTGAGAGAAATTAGGGGCTTCTCCTTTAAGGCAAGTCTGTCACATGACCACCTGTGGCCAATCATGGGTCCTCTACCACGGAGCCCAGATTCAAAACAGCCTGGTTTCTCTAATCCGAATCTTGAAATATTGAGCTTTAAAAGCACTCTAAGATATTGCACAATAAAGGTAGGGTCACTCCGGATCAATCCTTCTTGCTGCAGAAGGAAATTTTAAATTGCCCCAAATCCAAGTGGAAATCGCATTCTGTGTAGAGGGCAGGGACTGAATTGATCTGGGGTTGGAATAAAAGCTCCGTGCAGTTTACACCCCAGAAAGGGCTCCAGCACCCAGCAGAGCTTCCTACCAAAGAGGTAATGTCATTGACAGGAGGGTTGCATTATGGAGTTTGGCTGGTTACTACCAGAACTGTCTCAAAGTGCAGGCTTCTCCAGATGCAGTTAGTGTCACAAATTAGGCAACTCAGGATCCTTCCAGCACTCAAAGTCTTCTCAGCTTGGCTTTTCCTCATTGACCAAATACAGCAGATAGTAACAGGAAGGTGGAAGGGTTAGATGGACACTCTTGTCCTTCTCATCCAAACCATCAGGCCACCTAGCATCTTGAGGGAACTTCACACATTGAATTCTTCTGTGACAGAAATTAAGCAGTATACAAAAGATCCCTGGGTAGACAGGCACTGAATAGACAGAGACATGTTTTTGTATGAAGAAAGCATATATGCCTAATCCAACAAATTGTATGCTACTAGAAGAATCAATAGCTAGTTGAGGCCTCTCCCTAGATTCACATACAGTAGAGAAAGATGTATATCAATTACACATTTAAGTAAACACATGGTGAGTTTGGAGCATAAGTGAAGTTTTGTGAAAAACTAAATTCAGAGAAGTTGCTAGCAATAGTGTAATCCTGGTATGTGCATGTGACACCCTCAGATATTTCTGCTTATTTTAACCTTATAGTGGCAAAATTCAGCCATCACAGGCAGAACAGGATAGACGAACTAGCAGAATTTTTTTTAGCAGCAGTCTTCCACACTGAAACTGTATCCATAGTACAGGTTCATAGCACAATTTGCCTGGTATGTGGGATAAGTAATACTGTATAAGTAATACTGTCATTATCATATGCCTATTATACTACAGTTCTGGGGGGGGGACCTGGGGAAGGTATGTTTCTAATACCACAAAACAAAACATTTAGCTGAAGCAACAATAGAAGGAAGATGAGATGTTGCTGGGCAACTGGTTCCAAACTAACCTTACACACCAACAGTAAGCAAGAGCATTTTGCGTTTTTCCCTTGCTATATTATTAGACTCCCCAAGCCATGATTCTGTGGGGAAGATCTGTGAACAGAAACTGATAGTCCTCTGCTGCTGGTTGATCTGACAGCTGTCAACTCCATTGATCTATTCAGCAGAAGAGGGAGGGATTCTGCAGCATGAAAGTTAATGCATAGCCATTTGCTTCCTTCAAGTATCTCTGGATGAGCATTATAAAATGCACAAGAAAGGGAACTGGAACCACACTTTATTTAACTTTAAAAATCTAAACTGCTGTTTGGTACTATATATAACACACTGTGGTGTTCAGCCTGTCTCTTTAGTTCTGTGCTTTAATGTTTGCAACAAAATGCACTTTGAAAAATCTGATAATCACTACATTGTGATACATATCACATTCTTCAGAGTATACTATAATACACACATCATACCTGTTTCCAGGTCCCAACTGTTAACAAATCTTCAGTGATAAACAGAATTCTTTTTATGGTACAGTAATAATAAAGAACACAGCATTCAAATCACTGGCTAGACACATTAAAAATAAGAATTTGAGAATTGCAGCTCTACAGACATATCCTTCCACATTCAGTCAGTCAAAATTTAAGTAATTTTTTCCAATGTAACTATTTAAGTTATTTGTTCTCTTAAAGGAGAATTTGTGGAGATAGGGTTGCCAACTCTGTGTTGGGAATGCCTAAAGATTTGGGAGTGAATCCTTGGGACGGTGGGTTTGGGAAGAGGATGGTCTAATGCCATAGAACTCACCCTCCAAAGCAGCCATCCATGCCAGGGGAATTAATCTCTGTAGTCTGAAGATCATTTGTAATTCCAGATCTTCAGGCTCCACCTGGAGGTTGGCAACCCACATAGATCATCACAATTTCAAAATTATAAGTTTAAATTCTGATGATCTTCAACGTATGTACAATATATAAATATATTTATATATATTTATGTACATGGTAGTTAAACATTCATTATAAATAGAACCAACTTAGGCTGTACAAAAATAGTTACTTAGATGGTAGCATGCAATTACAGTATGCTTCAAATCAAGTTTATAAAGCATCTCTGTCTTAATATAAATTTCAGCTCACATAGGTTTTAATTCAGATTTAACAAGAAAGTTCATTTTCCCTGTAAAGGTATAAAAACTATTAACAACACTATGTACTAGCTAAATTCATATACAGTGCTTTTAGGTGATAAGAGTTTCAAGTATGTTTGTCTTTCTTGCGAAAAATCTAAACAGTATTCGGCTTGTTTACAGCAACTATCCACCTTCTTTGAACGGATAAATATGATCGTAATTCAGAGACCAGTGAGGAATACATTTTTGGGAATCACATCCTAAAGAATAAAGTTAGGGACAAAGGATGTGTCTATATGCAAAGGAAGATGGCTTTCCCCTATGTTACCTACAGTGCTGTGTATGCTGGTGCTCATGGGTCCCTGATCCTGAAATCAGCTGCAACACACACTTTTGCTAGGGTTTTAAGGCTAAAAGTAAAGCACCCAGTTTGATTTCTCGTGGGAAGCAGGATATAGAATTCTTGTTCAGTGCTGCCCACAGACTGGAGCATACCTTCTAAGTGTGATGGGTATACAATGAATGCATGCTCAACCCACTTGCCTCCACGCTTTGATGGTGTAGCTGAGCTCCAGAATCACAATGAGGGAGGCTACCTAGAACTGCTGCTGCACACTTCGCCAGCAGCTTTAGACTGTGGGGTGGAAGAATATGTATGACATTCTGTGCAGTGACTTTTCATTAAAGGACTTCATGGAATGAGACAGACACAGCAAAGAATATTCCTGTTTTCCAGGCAGCATGTGCCATTCCCACACACACTATTGGGAAAGTAAGAGGATTTATTTTTAGACACAGTATTCCAAACTCGTGAGTTCCCATTCAAAACCAGAGCCAAGCCTTGGTGTCAAAATGTTTCTGTTTTGTCAAAGGGGAGTTTTGCTCAGGGGAAGGATCTCAACAAGCTGTGGAAATGAGGACTGAACTATTCTTCAAACTTAGCCACACCTATTTGTTTCATTGTACATCATGTATTCAGAGGTTCCCAGCTGCATACTATGGTTCCACTGACATTCTCAGAATCTAGATATAGCTAAAGATAGCCTAATTTGGCCAATCCATTGAATTATTCCAAACAATGGACACTTAATAATATAGCATAGCCTTCCTGTGTCTATAGTTTCACTAATGGTACTAGTTTTAACCGCAACAATGTAAGTGCACTATTGATACTGGATGGAAGCCCTTGGTTAATTGTTTATAGAGCCATCAGAGTTAAGTGCAGGCTGAGGACTCACAAAAGGTTCATTGACTTTCTGATCTTCCTTCATGGATGCTGCCTGGTCTGAAATTGAAGAGAAAGATAACTGGTCATGTTCTACTATATGAACTTGATCCTCTTCCTTGTCCTTCTTCACATAGAACATTTTCCTAAATTTTTTGAGTTCATGAAGTTCACAGAAAGTCTCTAAAACAACCAGCATTGCAATGAGGCCCAGCAAGAGGTAACCTAAAAAGGAATGACAACAGTATTTTAAGTATTAGTTGATAAAATGTAAACTACAACAGTATCAGTTTGCACTAACACACAAGAAGCTGAACAGTTAGGGCTGAAAATAATTTCTAAGTCTACTCATGCACATGGAGAAGGCAGCCCTCAAATAGGTTTTAGATGCATCCTTGTGAGTGGAAGATTTACTGTGTAGGTAAAATTCAGCCATAAAGGACTTGTGTGCAAACCTCATATGAAATTCACATTAATAATTCTATCCTGTCCTTTTCCAGCAAGGACAGAATGGTCTTTTAACCATTATGAGGTATGAGAGACAGAATCTGTGATACATCCAATCATTCCACTTGCTTCTGAGCTGACCAAAGATTTGAATTTGGGTTTTCCCACACCCCAAAACATTTAATTGCTGTACTATATTGGTTTGGTCTAGAAGACTACTGTCCTCAGGAATAGCATGAGGAGTAAACTGGAGGTCTGCAGCAAGAGGGAGGAATTGGCAAAAACTCTCCCCCCTCTTACTGTCAGTACAAGTGTCTGATAGAAACCCAGCCATTACACTGAAATACACATTAACTTGGAAGTTTTATACCAATTTAAAAGCAGTTACTTTGAATTTCAACATCCCTATCACTTTTGGATGTTTATTTGTTGCTACATGTACCGAGCATTACAGAGATAGAGGCATATACAACACAGCTCTGAAAAATTCTGTCAATATCTGTTATTTGTATTGATACATTTTACTTACATGTAATTCCTATTTTGTAAAGCTCTCTGAATTTTTGATTGTAACCTTCTCCTGGAACATAATCACCAAGGCCAATGGTGCTCAGAGAAATGAAGCAAAAGTAAAAAGATTCCAGAAAGTTCCAGTCATCCTCAAGGACAGAAAATACTGCTGCTGGGATAAAGAAAAAGCACGAAATGGTAATGAAGCCCAGAATCACTGCGTGGATGATGGCAACAATCTGCTTTGAGAAACCCCAGTGAACGTGGAAGTATAGCACAGGTCTCCGGGTGACATACACTATAATGCGCTGCACCACTGCTGTCAGGAAAAGAAGCGTAAAGGGGATTCCAATGACAGAGTAGATGATACAGAAAGCCTTTCCTCCATCTGACAAAGGCACAGTGTGACCATAACCTGTTAACAAGAAAAGAAGATGTTGGACTTAGAAAAACAGCCACACCAGGGAAATAACATTCAGTTTAAAAATAGACACACCAGCTCTGACTCATAAAGATCCACACTGGAAAAAACCTTGATAGTCTTCAAGGTGCCACTGAATTTGTTTTGTCTTACATCAGAGAACATCCTCTCTTCTGCCATAGGGCAGAATGAAGTCCATAATGGTTTTCATTCATTCATTCATTCTGCCCCATTCAGGGTTACTGACTTGGGTAGTTTCACATTAGGTTACAATTAAAGTCATAATGAAACAGTAAAAACTATTAACATTATATATTATCCACCTTGGCTGGGATCTTTGTTTCTGTCTCCCTGTCTCCCACTCAGAGGGAGATTTACTTTAGATGGTTTACTTTAGGAAGGGCCCCAAGTCATGATTTCATGGCTTTACCATATATCACCCATATTTTATATTTAGATCATATTTAATGGAATAAAAACAGCCTACCAGCTAAGATCTGCCTTGCAATCCCTATTCTGTGTCCTTGCCTTCTGTAGTGAGAAGAATGGAAGAGAAAAGGGATGTCTAATGGTGGCACCTTATCTTTAGAATGCCCCTCTCCTGAGGCTCATATGATACCTACTAGGATGTGTTGTGGGCACCAGGAACAACTTTTTATTTTTACCAAGTCTTAAGTGAGAAGTTTTGTCTTCTTAGCTATTATGGTCTGCATCTAGAATGGCACATCTTATGAGTATTCTGCTTTTTATGTTCCTCACTTATTTTTGTTTTATGCTGTTATGTCTTTATTTAGAAGTCATCTGAAACAAGACTCTGAAGTATTTTCATAAAATTTCCTAAACAAACAAATAACATGAAATCAAAAGGAATATTTTTTCAACTTTCCCTTTAAACACTTCTATATTACTAGGAGAGATGAGGGGGAACCACACATAGGAGTTCCTCACACTGGCAAAGGAAAAGGCTACATTGAAAGTACTTTGTAATGCATAGTTAACCTAATGGAATCTGCTGCCTCAAGATGTGACAATAATCACTGGTTTAAGTGTCTTTTGAGCAGATCAATGTAGAATCATAGAATCACAGAATCATAGAGTTGGAAGGGGACATACAGGCCATCTAGTCCAACCTCCTGCTCAACGCAGGATCAGCCCAAAGCATCCTAAAGCATCCAAGAAAAGTGTGTATCCAACCTTTGCTTGAAGACTGCCAGTGAGGGGGAGCTCACCACCTCCTTAGGCAGCCTATTCCACTGCTGAACTACTCTGACTGTGAAATTTTTTTTCCTGATACCTAGCCTATATCGTTGTACTTGTAGATTAAACCCATTACTGCATGTCCTCTCCTCTGCAGCCAACAGAAACAGCATCCATTCCTGTCCTCCTCCAAGTGACAACCTTTCAAATACTTAAAAAGGGCTATCATGTCCCCTCTCAACCTCCTTTTCTCCAGGCTGAACATTCCCAAGTCCCTCAACCTATCTTCATAGGGCTTGGTCCCTTGGCCCCAGTTCATCCTCGTCGCTCTCCTCTGTACCCTTTCAATTTTATCTACGTCCTTCTTGAAGTGAGGCTTCCAGAACTGCACACAGTACTCCAGGTGTGGTCTGATCAGTGCCGTATACAATGGGACTATGACATCTTGTGATTTTGATGTGATGCCCCTGTTGATACAGCCCAAAATGGCATTTGCCTTTTTTACCGCTGCATCACACTGCCTGCTCATGTTTCGTTTACAATCCACAAGTACCCCAAGGTCTCGTTCACACACAGTGTTACCTAGAAGCGTATTCCCCATCCAGTAGGCATGCTTTTCATTTTTCTGACCCAGATGCAAAACTTTACACTTATCTTTATTAAATTGCATCTTGTTCTCATTTGCCCATTTTTCCATTGTGTTCAGATCTCGTTGAACTCTGTCTCTATTTTCCGGAGTATTTGCCAGTCCTCCCAATTTGGTGTCATCTGCAAATTTGATGAACAGTCCCTCCACCCCCTCATCTAGATCATTAATAAATATGTTAAAAAGTACCGGACCGAGCACCGAGCCCTGAGGTACCCTGCTACTCACCTCTCTCCAGTCTGATGAAACACCATTGACAACAACTCTTTGAGTGCGGTTCTCTAACCAGTTCCCTATCCACCTAACTATCTGAAAATCCAGATTGTAGTCCTTCAATTTATCCATCAGAACATCATGGGGAACCTTATCAAACGCTTTACTAAAATCCAAGTAAACGACAAATATATACCTTTTTAACAACTGAACACAAAGGGGAGAAGGGTTGAGCAGTCCTAACATAGTATCTCACCTTCTCGAAGGATTGAGGGTAGAAGCCACCAGAGATAACCCATGAACTCTCCTCAACAAAAAATTAGGATTTAATCATATGCCACAATTAGACAAATTAGATTTGAAAAAGCATAAATGAATTTAAAAAAATACTTTGACCAATGTAGTATTAAATATACTTCTGTTATATGCAGTATCGTATGTTTTCTTTTGCCCCAAACAGAAATTACTAAGGGGGTAGAGTGGTACTAGCTCTTTCTCTTTTTGCTCAGCTTGCATTATATATGAGCTCAGAATGCAGTGGCAACTCAGGATGAACCATTTCACCATTGCAATGTGGGCGTCTAATTAGCAATGCAGTATGGAAGAATGTATGCTAATTGTGCATAAGAAACTGGAAAGAAGGCAGTTACGGAGTTATCGTGATTCCAGCTATTCCTTTACACATGCTAGATAAAAAGCATCAGATTCTAAATAGACTAATGGTGCTCTGTGCTTTCCACTTAGATAAATCTGCTATAGAAAAATGTCTCCCATTCACATTTTTGTTAATTATAATTTATGACCCAACACACACTGTAAAACCCTCCTGCTGATTGAGTCTTGCATCCATTAATAGCTGATTTCATCCAGAGGTTAATCAAAATGTACTTATACATAGCAAGTATAAGGCTGTAAAGTGCTTAAAAGAATTCATGCAATTCTTCTGGAACATTGTTCTAAAGATACCATATAGTTTTAACTAACTAATCCTACATGTATGTAGGGTTGTCAGCTTTTTAATTAACTTATGGCTGATCCTTCGTTAACCTACCAGCAAATATTAAACTTAGCAAAAGAGTTTCCCATTACTTAATCTCTAGGTCAAAACAAATGTCATAGATAGAATCATAGATTCATAGAATCATAGGTCATCTAGTCCAACCTCCTGCATTATGCAGGGCACTCACAACCCTATCACTCATCCACTATAACCTGCCACCCCCTTAAGCCTTCACAGAATCAGCCTCTCTGTCAGATGGCTATGCAGCCTCTGTTTTAAAATTTCCAAAGATGGAGAAACCACCACCTCCCAGGGAAGCCTGTTCCACTGAGAAACTGCTCTAACTGTCAGGAACTTCTTCCAGATGTTGAGATGGAATTTCTTTTGAATGAATTTCATCCCATTGGTTCTGGTCCGTCCCTCCGGGGCAAGAGAGAACAACTCTGCTCCATCCTCGATATGGCAGCCTTTTAAATACTTGAAGATGGTTGTCAATCCCCTCTCAGTCATCTCCTCTCCAGGCTAAACAGACCAAGCTCCCCCAACCTTTCTTCATTGGTCTTGGTCTCCAAACCCCTCACCATCTTTGTTGCCCTCCTCTGGACATGCTCCAGTTTGTCTACATCCCTCTTCAACTGGGGTGCCCAAAACTGGACACAGTACTCCAAGTGAGGCTGAACCAGAGCAGAGTACAGCGGTACCATCATCTCCCATGATCTGGACACGATACTCCATTTGATACAGCCCCAAATCCCATTTTTCCTTTTTAGGCACTGCATCACCCTGTAGACTCATGTTCAAGGTGTGGTCTACTAAGTCTCCTAGATCCTTTTCACACTTTCTACTGCCAAGACAATTCTCCCCCATCCTATATTGGTGTATTTGGTTTTTCCTACCTAAATGCAGAACTTTACATTTGTCCCTATTGAACTTCATTTTATTCAGTTTAGCCCACTTCTCGAGCCTATCAAGATCATCCTGTATTCTGATTCTGTCTTCAGTTGTGTTTGCTACCCCTTCCAGTTTAGTATCATTTGCAAATTTAATATGTATTCCCTCTAAACCCTCATCCAAATCATTTATAAATATGTTGAACAACACAGGCCCCAGGAGAGATCCCTGGGGTATTCCACTTGTCACTCTTCTCCAAGGGGATGCTGAACCGTTAACAAGTACCCTTTGGTTACGATCTGTCAACCAGTTATTGATCCACCTGACAGAATAAGGATCCATACCACATTTTACCAACTTGTCAACAAGAATATCATGTGGAACCTTATCAAACGCTTTACTGAAAACCAGATAAACTATGTCCATGGCATTCTCCTGATCCAGTAAAGTTGTCACTTTCTCAAAAAAAAGAGATAAGGTTGGTCTGACATGATTTGTTCTTGCAAAACCCATGCTGAGTCTTAGAAATCACAGCTCTCTGTTCCAGCTGTTCAAGGATTGACTGTTGATTTGTTACAAAATTTTGCCAGCCACAGTTGTCAAGCTGACAATTGCTAGTTACCCGGGCAATGATATCAGGGCTCTCTCAGCCTCACCCACCCCACAGGGTGTCTGTTGTGGGGAGAGGAATGGGAAGGCAACTGTAAACCGCTTTGAGCCTCCTTCGGGTAGGGAAAAGCGGCATATAAGAACCAACTCTTCTTCTTCTTCTTCTTCTTCATCCTCTTTTTTCCCTTTCTTGAAGATGGGGACAACACTTGCCCACCTCCAATCATCTGGCACCTCTCCTGTTCTCCATGAAGTGTCAAAAATAATTGAAAGAGATTCAGATATTACATCTGCAAGTTCTTTTAGTACTCTTGGATGCAATTCATCTGGCCTAGAAGACTTTGTTACATTTAAAGCAACTAGGTGTTTGTGGACTGCCCCAACAGTGATCCTAGGGCGCACCATTCACCTCTCCCCTGTTGTGTTGTGTTTCTTCCACATTTAGCATTACTTCCCTCACAAGAGAAGACTGAGGAGAAATAGGAGTTAAGTAGTTCAGCCCTCTCTTCATTATCTGTTATAATTTCACTTTCTTGTCCTAGCAGTGATCCTGTGGTGTCCCTATTATTTTCATTTGCTTGGTTTCAACATTTTCTGAGACTAAACAGTATGGGTTGTCTAACTAAAACAAGGTACTCCCCATAAATTCCAGATTTCTTCCCTTAAACCTGGGCTGATTCTGCACTTGTTTTTTTCTATTGTGAATCCTGCTGAATTCAGATAGATTTGAACTCGGATCTTCTTCTATTGCCCCCCCCCCACATTGAAACAGAAAGTGTTCAGCACTTGATTGGGGAAGCTTAGAGTGGAGAGGGGATCCAAGCTCAGCAGGAGTCTCTTTTTTTTCTTGAATGGGGAGGGGGGGAGGATTGGAGACAGCAGAGGAGGGGGGAATAAATGCAAGAGGCAAATCTCTGGTGAGAGATGTTAGGACTTCTGAAGCGCAGTCACTTTAAGATAAGCCTTGCAACCAGGAACCAGGAAGCCTTTGAAGTGACACCCTGGCTAATCAGGGAAGTTAAATCACAAAAAGCAGAAATCTGCACACTTACTGATGCCAGTTTTTCAAATATCAAGTGTTATATCCACTTATGGACATTGCAGGGGAAAGGTAGGGTCACTCCAGTTCTATCATGCATGTTGCAGAGGGAAAATTTAAAGTGCCCAAAATCAAAACGGAAATCAAATTCAGTGTAGACATGAGGAATTTATTTGAACTGGGAGTGGGTAAAAAGCCCCGTGCAGACTCCAGTAACACAATGAAACAAGTCCTTTACTCACAAACTGGATCTAATTCCTTCAGTACAGCATTTACCATGAAAAAAATCAAAATATTTATTGGGTTTGCTCCCTAAAAGCATGAATATATGAACACTCCAAAATGTAAATAAACAGTCAAAAACTTATAACCTTTATTAGAGCTCTTTCCGGGCATCAGAACTGCAAACAACAAAATTATTGCAAGGTAATTTATTAATACTGCCTCTTTAAATATAGTCATTTTTTACTTGACTATGCAATATTACAATTTATAAACCAAATCTAGGTGAATTTCTGCCCCCAAAAACTGATCAGCCAGGAAGGCAAAAGCAAAGAAGACTTTGAGAAAAACCTTGAGGGAATTAGGAAAACTCCAAATTTACTCTTTTATTGATTTATCTGCTTGCTAGGCAACAAACAATTTAAAAAACTGAATCAGGGTTAGGTGCCAATTAACAAGCAATTCCAGTTGGCAGCAGCAACCTGGCACAGCTAAATCAATAAATAGTAGTTAACTACAACCATATTTAGAAGAAATACAGAAATGCTCTTGGGTGGTTTTGGAAAGAATGAAAGCTGGTGCAGCACAGAAACTGAGAAAAATCAAGAAGTCTCCAGTCTGAATCTTGCCTTTGTTATGAACTCATTAGAAATCATGGGTTTGGATCCATACTAGCATTTCTTCATGTGCAAGTTCTTGTGCCGAGAGATTTTCTTACCCTGTCCCCTACAACAGCCAGAAATGCATGACAAAATCTTGCTATTAGGGGAGAGTGGAATCCCATTTATTTATATTCCACCTATGTTCTATCCTAGATGTCAATACAGGTATGGTCTTATCCAGTCACTGTCCAGACACAAGCCTGCTTAGCATATGCTGCCACCCTCTCTAGTATTAGGAACCAAGACAAGTAAAAGCAAATAAAAAAAAGAATACTGCCTGTTTTAAATATCCAATATTCCTCAGTTACAAGATCCTTTGGGAGAAGTCAACTCTGAAATGCTATTTAAAGACAAGGAGCAAAGGTGCCTTCCTGACATTCTTGGGAAGGCTATTCCATAGAATGGGCAATACTCTGTAAAGAAATGCACTCAATGTGTAAGCCAATGTGAGCCTGTTTGCACAAAGAACAGATATAGAAAAGAACAGGTATGAAGAATGAAGTTGTTGTGCGAGTTCTTGTAGAGAGGTAGTCTTTCAAGTATAACAAAATAACAGGAAATGCTTGAACTCAAGGGTCTGCAATCTTCCACAACTATGTCAAAATTCAAAACTGTCACACTACCAGTTGACTTCTCAAATAAACAGGACTGGCATCTTTAGCAAAAGTTATATATTGAAAAGGAACATACTAAGCTCATGATACTTTTTGTTAAGACTAATTTGCTATACCCATACAAATTGATATATTCCCCAATGACCATAACACCCTATTTTGGATGGTAACCTTCCCATTTTCCCAGGGACAGTTGTTACACCCAGGTGTGACCACTAGCTGGCAAACCCTGTGACTTTTGGTTTTATTTGTAGTTGCAGTTTTATCATTTATTGTTACCCACTGTGAGAAGCTGTGCAATAGTGGTGGGTAGTAAATCCAAATAATAATAATATTACTAATAATGGACATTCTGATTAATAATCTGTAATATTTCTGCAGCCCAAACTCTGGTTGCTGCAAGTCTTTTATTATAAAGTACCAAGTGCAGGATCTCACAATAAGTAACAAATACACACAGGAGCACCCTGCACAATTGTTTTGCTGGACTGGAATAAATCTCTGCATAGCCTGAATTTGGATTACTGCAGCTATTCATATCTGCTATTTTCTTTTCTGTAAATAAGCTCTAGTAAGTCCTTTAGTCCTCTAAAAATCTTTTCCGGTCATCCCCTTCAAACACTGGTTATTCTAGCATCTACCTAACCTCCAATATACTCTAAGCCAGCCTTTCTCAACTTTTTTAATGCCAAGAAATCCCTGAAACATTCCCCAGGCTTCGAGAATTCCCAGAATGACATGATTGCACAGAATGTAGTTGGAAATATAGGTGTGTACATGCCCACCTGGGGCCTCTTCCTTTCCCACCTCCTCTAGGTCCATCATTAGTCATTTTGGGAGGACAGGCAGGTCAACATGGCCTTATTCATGAAACCTTGGTTGAGAAAGCCTCCTCTAAGGTCTCATTTTCTGTTAAGAACAGCTATATCAGTTCTATATTGAGCCATGTTGCAGATCTCTATGAATGCTATTCTTATTGTACAGTATTTTAATTACCTCTAAACAACTTAAAATTATATAACAAATTATGTGACCTTGGAGTCTGCTTTGGCCTGAGGTTTGACAGTTAATACATATTTTTTCACCCATTAAAATATTAGCTGCAACAGTAAAGTATGGTAATGATTCACAATGTACAACCAGAGGGCCCTGCTCTTAGTTAACCTTCCTACAAGGTACAAAAATAACACTGATATGTTAATATGAAGTTGTTAATTAGCAATGTTTAATCTGCCCACAAAATATGAAACTGGATATTTCTTTGAAGCAGAAATAGGGTTTCCTTTAGCATCATTTACAAAAGTGCATGCATGTCTAAAGCTTATCCCAATTAATCTAAGTGCTTGGAAAATACTGTTTATTCCTAGCTCACAGTGGCCATTGCCAGCTGTGAAGGCTGCTACTGCTGAGTGCAGCACCTGTGCAGGATAGTGACTCAGCTTGAGAAGGTCAAATGTGTCAGGTACAGTTAAACCAGAGCAGGCTTCTAACCCTCATATATGGCATCTGTCACCAACCAACAATACAGCATGATTTGGTCAACTGCTTGTAAGTAATACAATATTATCTACTGCTGTATTTAATAAATCAGGTACCTACCCTGCAAGGAATTCATCACAATAGGAGGCAGTTTTTATTTTTATCTTAAATTGTTTTTACTGTGAATTGTTTTTAATTTGTTGTTAACCACAATAACCAAAATATTCACTAATTGCCAGGAATATTTTGGCTATTCCCTCTTCATGGCACTGAAATCAACCCAAAGCTGCTGCTGACCATTGACAAGGCATTTTAAGAACAAAATCCCCGCCTGCCTTAATGGACGTCCACAAGCTATGGAACCAGCGGCGTACACTGTTCCCCCCCCCCCAATTAGTTTGCCATGGAGGAGGCAGAGCCTGAATGCCTATTCCCATTGTCAACCACCTCCTGTCTCTCTCCCCTCAGTTCTTAAGCCTGCCTGTTAACACAGGTGGTGATGTCACTTCTGGTGACTTGTCACTTCTGGGGTCATGGCCATCTGACATCACTGACATCACTTCCAGGGCTCCTCAAAGCCTGAAAAATTATTTCAGGGATTCTTCCACAATCAAAAGGCTGATCGCAAGAGGTGGGGTGGGGTGGGGGAGAGACTAACATGAGTCTTTTTTTCTGTTGTGGTCCCAACTGTAGCTTTGTGTGTATATATGTGTGAGTGTGTAAACTGGAGGAGCAAAAGGGTTTGGGGCAGGGTTACACATGCTCTCCCCAGAACTCAGCTCCAATCAAAATCACAGATTCAAAGGGAGGAAAGTCAGGTGATCTCTCATGTCACCTACATCTTTTTCAGCACAAACATATTTCTGAAGGCCATGGATCTGACACAAAGATTTGATAAACATAGGTTAATAAAGAGATGGGTAGCCATGTTAGTATGTCTGTAGCAGCAGAAAACAGCAAGAGTCCAGTAGCACCTTAAAGACTAACAACATTTGTGGCATGATATGAGCTTTCATGAGTCACTGCTCACTTCAGATAACTTCCTCTTCCACTTTTATTACCTAGCAACAAACAGTCACAACATTTGTTCTTAGATACTTTGAAAAAGAACTGGTTTTACAAGCAGTCATGCTGCCATACACCTTCGTGATCATTAGCAAATACTGTACAGTAACTTTTTATTACCCATATTAGCAGACTGCAATTTTGGCAGTAAGCATCACTGAACAAACCTGAAGTTACTTCTGAGTTAGACTAATAACCTGTACATTATTTATATAATTATAAACACTTGTGGCAAAGAAGAGATGCACTGTAACTGTGAAGAACACATGACAAGGGTGGTACATGACCTTTTTACAGTCTCACAGTATGTTGCCAGTTGATACTCATATTCTGAGTAAACACATGCAAGATCAAGTTGCATAAATCTCTGAAGATTGTCATCAGTGGCTTACAAAACAAGACAAAAACTTTATTGCAGGGGGTTTAAAAGACTAACATGTTTTATTTGTGAAATCATGCATAGTTTTCATTAAAGTTTTCAGTGATGAATTTTTCTGCAGAAAACTTTCCATTTTGTTCAATAAAATTAACAATGTAAGGTTGCCATTGCCAGCATAATATTAGGGAGGCTTGGTAGTTTCAGAATTATAATTAACAGCCTCAGGTGATTATCCTTGGGAAACGTAATCTGGAGTTGAAGGAATAAAACTGCAAATATCAAGCTATTATTCTTTTTTATTTGATCCACAGGCAACAGCAAGGCTAAAATTCTTATGATGATGCCTTCTGAAACAGGCGGGAATACTCTAATCATGGAACTAGCAAGTAATATCAGTAATTAGGTGCCCCAGTGCCTTTGGTGTGTCAGAGTTAAATTCTGTTGAAATAAATGAGGACAACAGAATGGCATATAACGTACAATCTTAAAAATAGGGTGAGATTTTAATGCCTGCTCTTTTTTCATAAATTTAAACAATGAGGGAACAAACAAAATATTGCCAGAAGATATAGAGTTCAACAAAATCTGAACATGCTGGAAAAATAAATGGGAACAAGATGCAATTCAATAAGGATAAGTGCAGAATTTTATATCTGGGTCACTAAAAATGAGAAGCATACATAATGGATGGGAGATAACAGTTCTATGTAGCAATGTGAGGGAACGAAATCTTAGAGCATTTGTGGACTGTAAATTAAATAAGAGCAGGCAGTGTGATGCAGTGGTCAAGAAGACAAATGCAGTCTTGGGCTGTATCAAAATGCAATATGACCCCTTGGCTGACTTAGGAAGATACATTTGATGGCTTCAGATGGCTTTCACAAATTGAACTGGATAAGTGGCTAGGTTTGGTGATCCCTGTCCTTCTTGGCTCCTTAAATCAGGGGAGGAAAGGATAGGAGATCCTCTCCAAGAGATTTTTAATCTCTCCCTTTCTTTGGGGGAGTTCCCAAAGAGGCTTAAGGAGGCAGTGGTGTGCCCATTACTGAAGAAATCATCTTTTGATCCCTGTGACCCAGTCTGTTACTGCCCAGTCTTGCATCTAGTTTCTGGGCAAGGTGATTGAAAGGGCTGTGGTGGATCAGCTCCTGGCATACTTAGAAGAAACTTTGGGTCTTGACCCTTTCCAGTCTGGCTTCTGACAAGGCCATGGGGTGGAGACAGTATTGGTCACCCTGATAGATTAATGCCAGCAGCAGTTGGACTGAGGTGGATTGCCTTTTCTCATGCCATTAGATCCGTCAGCAGCATCTGATGTTGTCGACCACAAGTTGCTGGTGCACTTCCTTGCTGGGACTGGGATTCGGAGGACAGCCCTGCAGTGGCTGATCTCCTTTCTTTGGGACCAGACACAGAGGGTTGCTGTGGAGGAAGATGAATTATCCTTGAGAGAAAAATGCAGTCCAACCTGCAATTAACTGAAGCTTACATACAGTATTTGCAGGTCAGAATCAAACCGAGCCCTGAGCCCTCAGGGAAGGATGGCATAAAATAAAAATAAAGCTAGATGTGACAGAGCAAAGACCCAGCTATAGTTCTATAGACATTTTCACCCATTCATGTCTAGTTGAGGTGGTCTATTTTATTTAACAAAAAAGGAGCACAAAGGCAAACAGAAGATATACTCTGACTCCTCCCCCACTTGGTATGATATGCTTAGTTGTTTTCAGCACTTTCATTCCAGCCTTTCCAGTGAGTGAAGCCCAGGGAAATGGCAAAGTTTAGGATGATTCCACACAATGGAAAGAGAAATGTTATTGGTGCTGCATAGGCCAGCGCAACATTTTGTAGCATCCTACCTTTATTTTACACCAGGGACCCCTTCTACTTTTCTCTCCACCATCGTAACATTTGCAGCATTCCTCACTTCCTTGTGAGGAACATGCTATGAGCTTCCAGTGCCTCCCCCAGCTCGTGCCCATCAATCACTCCCAGCAACCAATCACCTCGCAGTATGATGCTTTAAACCCCTGTGGCTCACTGCAAACCCTTTTTTCCCCAATGAATTATGCGATGAAACAAGAATCCATTTATTCACACATGCATTGGTTGGGTGGGAAGAAATCATTTTAAAGTCTCACCTCCATGTCTGCGGCCAGGTCATGCTTTTGACTCGAGAAAGGGAAACTGTTACATTGGTTTATTTAACTTGTGGAGAGAGAGAGCGTGGGAGGAGCCCAGTCTGGGACATGTTTTTAAACCATCCCTGCAGCCTTGCAAACACCTATTCATTGCTCCAGCCTCTTTGCCATTTTTCAAAAAGACAGCAAAACCTCACTCCCCAAAATGAAGGGGGGGGAGCAAAGGGGGGACATCTCTTCACGTGACGACTACTGTCCCCTCCTCCTGTCTCTCCCTTGGCTGGCTGCTTGTGGCAGCTGGCAGGATTTCCCCAGGGGAATCCACTTTTTGGGATTACCCTGCTCTTACTACAAATTGTAAGATGTAGCGAGAGCAGCACCGGGAGGAAGTGGGGGGCTGACAGCGTCATTTGAAACCCTGAAAATAAAGCGTCTCCCCGGGTAATTATCTCGTTTTTCCCCCCTTGTGTGGAATGGCCCTTAGTTTCCCCTCACTAGCCTGACTACATACCCAGTTTTAAGGGGGGGGGGCGGAATAATGTGCATCCCTTCCCCTATCTCATCCAATACTCAGTCCCTTATCTTTCAGGTTGTCAAATAATTATGTGAGTCATGCCACATGCCACTCCTTTATCCAGTTGTAGCCTCAAGGCTCCTGTAGGACTGCCAAATGGTTGGAAAAGTATAGCATAACTCTGAAAAATAGTAAGTATTCTGAATGAAGAGAAACCTGATTTAGGATGAAGAACTCCAAATTAGAGTGAACAGCTTAAAGCTCAGAATAACTCTAAAAGCCACAGTACACAACCAAACAGCTGCCAAGACACAAGTAAACTATACAGATCATGAATATGTAATAAATTAGTTATGGGTGTGCTTTTCCCCTTCAGTCACACATGATGAGCAATCAGTTTTTCCATTGCAACAGGAAATGTAATACTCGCATGTCCTCACCAGGTCACCTTATTCAGAAAGCGAGATAAGCACAGAAGCCAACTTTCCATCTTTCAGCCATCTTATATGCAGTGTGATATACTTTCTGATTCATGATAATGAAATGAGGCTTCTGAATTTTCTAGTTCTGTCAAACAAAACCTGAAAACTTTTTTGCCCTTAAAATTATGGAATCAGTATTAGATTCTCAATTCTTGCAAAAACTCTTGCTTTGGATATTTCACATAGCATAACAAAAGGAAAACCAGCTGATTGAAATCAGATTTCAGGTTTAAATGCAAAGTATTTTCACTAGTTAACCAGAAATCAGACAAACCAAAGATACCAGACAAAAGTTTATGCCCTCTCTGTCTCTATCCTTTTGAAGGCTCGCCTCTATAACACTTAAGAAAGTTTGCATCTGAACTTCTGGGCAACTCTTTTAAGCTTATTTAAGTAATACCTCTGGAAATAAATTGACAGCCCATGAATGCTCTTGAAATGAATACAAGAAACCTTTTTATAGTGCAAGCACTATAGTTTTTCTTGAGTTTTTCAGAATTAGGACATTCATTCCCAATCTGAAAGGGATAAGTAAACCTAGAAAATGATAATCATTTCTCTCCCCTCTCCTGACTCTACCTAAACAGCCAATGACAAGGCCTGGAAAACAAGTATTATAACAAAGATCAAAACCTGCAATATATTAAGAATTCCTATATATCCTAATGTATATAATACTAGTATAACTTTGGAATACTTCCCCTGCTTTTCCTAATTTCAAATAATCTAAAATTAATCATTACAATTATTGTGATATGTATCTCAAGCCATCTTGATACTATGTTCAAGTTCTATTTTATACTATATGTCTTCAAAAGAACTCAATAATCGTTACATAATCTAGAAATCTCATGGTCCTGGCAGGAACAAGTTCCTCCAAAATAAATTAGATTTACCCAAGTCACTACATGTAGGATTGGTGTATACATCTCTTTTGCACAGGGTTTCAAAAATTAAAGTTGTACTAGTTTGGCATCACTTTCTTTGTATTGCATCCAAGAAGCAAGAAAGTGAGGTCCTGTTCTTTGGTTGCCAAACTTTTTGACAAGGTGATCCCTGATGAGAATTGTCTTTCACTAAGGAACTAAAACTCCGTTATCCACAGGAATGCACAGCTGCCATAAGATATCACACAGGATCTCAACATTTTTCTGATGAACAAAATTACACAAGTGTTACCTTGCTTCCTGTATGCATGATGGGTGAACACTGGCCTATCAATGCAGCACTGTTTTTTTTTTCTGGCTCAGAACATTTAGATCTGAAAAACACTGTCATGTACAGTCTATGCAAACATCCCAGTATTGAAAGATGTATAGCGTCTTATAATCAGTTTTTTGACCCAATGTCAAAATACTGATCTTGACTTATATAGCCTAAACTATCTGGGAATGGAATACTCAAGCACTGCCTTCTTTCCTTATTCTATCTCTACATGTGTGAGATAAAATGTGGATGAGAGCCATTTGAAAATATGTATAACACTGACAGAATGGTTATATCCATCCATTAGGGACCTATATAGGTCAAATTCAGTTTTATACTTCACGTACAGTTATTCTGTACACCCCTGCCCTTTGTTATCTTCTACTCTTTTGGAAAATGTATTTCAGCTAGGAATGTATGGCTACAGGGTTTTGTTACTGATCCTTTTAACTTTTGTAAATACATATAAAAACCATTTTCATCCATCTCTTTCCTTTGGCAAATAGTATATGTGTTGCTTTTATGCCACCATTACATCTTATTATCCAAATGAAACAAAAACACAGATTGATTTTATTGGAACATCTCTTTCAAATTTGTTTAGTTTGACTGCAATTTTGTCGTGAATGGAAACTATGTATTTTAAAAGACTTGAATTAATCCCACTGTTCAAAGAGGTACTGGGTCTCAACCATGTTTGGAAGCAATGGGAAATGCCACAAAACCAACTCGGGGCATTCTGCAGCTACTTAGTACTGTGGGCAAACATTCTATTTGCTCAGAATCATCTTCTTTATTAAACCTTCATACAATTCCAGAACTGATCCCAAGTACTGAAAACAGGCTCAGGTGAACCTTGGTGAATATCAAGCCTTGTTCCCGAAATTCCTGTGCCTGGCTGAATGAAATAGAACCCCATATACAGAAAGTGGAAGATTAGACAGATTGGAGAGAAGGAACAGGAATTACATCCGAGGATGGGGGGGGGGGGGGAGAGAGAGGCGTCGATGCTGACATGAACTGAGAATACTTTCTAGAGTGAGAGATGGCCAGGCTTAACTCCAGTGGAAGCCAGGCCCGGCCGGCGCCTGTTCTGCAAGCCCTCATCCTCAACGAGTGAGGCCGAGCGGAGTATCGGGCATTCTTCACCTGGCCCGAGCGAGCCTAATCCCGGAGCGAGGTGCCGGGGCTAAGGCCACCTGGCGCCCCCCGCAAGGCCCCAAGCTGGAGCTGCGAGGGAAGGGCGGGCTGGCGAGGCCCGGGCCCGGCCCGGCTCCTTACCCGTGGTGGAGAGCACCGTGCTGGCGAAGAAGAGGGACGAGGTGAAGTCCCAGTTCCAGTTGGCGGAGGCGTTGCTCAGCACCGACACGCCGTAGTTGCTGGCCTCCAGGACGCGCGCCAAGAAGCTCTCGAGCTGCGCTTCCGACAGGCACTTGTGCTCCTCCACGAAGCTCCGCTTCAGTTTGCGCAGCTCCTGGCGCAGCAGGTCCTCGTAAGGCAGCTCCACCGACGAGAAGACCACGGCGCCGAAGACCAGGTAGAGCAAGTAGCCGAGCACCAACAAGCCGAAGCACCAGGCGGAGCGGTGCCTCTCCACCAGCCTCACGCACGAGCTGCCGGCCAAAGACTGCAGCATCCTCCCCGGCCAGCGTCTCGCCGCCGCCCCGAGCGCCAGCCCGCCACGCCGCCGCCGAGCCACCGCTCGGCTCCTCGCCCGGGCTTTCGGGGGTCGCGGGGGTGGCGCGTGGGGTGGCAGCGGCAGCAGCAGCAGGAGGCGGGAAGGCAGCGGCGGCTCGGCCGGGCAAGGCTACGTTGAAGGCCCTCCCTCCTGAGCGTGCTGGCGCGGGGGCCCCTCGCCTCGGCAGCCTGTCGGCGAATCGACGCGAGCCCTTTCCTGTCTTTGGGGCGCCTTCTTTTCCTGCTTCCTCCTTTCGCTGACTTTCAAGCGCAAAAGCCCAGATGATGTGGCGCTCACGTGGTTTCCCAGCTCAGGTAACCAGCAATGAATCGGGCGTCAGCAGTAGCTGCTAGCTGAACTGGTTCCAGCTGGGAGCTTGATGAAAGGCAAAAGGGGGAAAGGCAACGGCAGCGACCGCCCGAAGGCCTGGAGAGTCGGGGTCTCGGATGGAGTAACCATTGGGGCGGAAGGGAGACCTTTGCACACCGCCGGAGAATTCTGCCTTGGAGCCTTAGGCGTCCCTTCTTGCGGCTGTTTTTCTTTTCGTTTAGTACCTGGGCCCTGCACTTTGCAAATGCCCTTCTGTTTGAGGGCTGAAGTGGGCGATCCCGTCCCATACTCTCAGGAACAGGTGCAGAGGGTAAGAAGCAGACGAAATAAAAGACAGCTTTCCACTTCAAGCTGTACTCGTAATGGCCTTTGCCTGTCCTCCTCCTCTAGGTGATGAGGCCAAAAAGCAGAGCTACCCAGATATTGCCCTTAGCCATTAATGATGCCCACTGTCAGGGGAGGGGGGGGCTTTATACATAAGTATTGCTGCAGTGTTGTGGTCCGTTAAACGCAGTGGAATCCTGTACAAGGCAAAATGGTGTATGTTTTCCTATCCTGCTGTGCTGCATATGAAATGGGATCATGTAATAACGGGCTACAACATAATGCATTGGGCTGATGAAACCAGCTCTCTTTGGCTGGTTCATGCAGGTGAATATGGTGTAGGACTGTCTAGCTCTGTCCTTCCTCAGGTCTGGCTATTTCTGTGCATTTAACTTACCAGGGAAGTGAGTCATGTCACTGGTATAATGTTGTGTGACCTGCTGCATTACTACAGAGCCAAAATTGCTACAGAGCAGTAATTAGTGTACCTAACCCAGCTAATGGGGTTTGGAAATGCATTCAGTTCACTTGCAAAACTGGCATGAGCAGACAGAGATGATGGTATGTAGATATGACCAGCCACATAACAGAAGATCTAACATTGACATTATCTAATCAACAGTTTGGCAAATCAGTTTTCTGGATTGTCCTTCCATTTGAGCAGTGAAAGGAAAACTGATCAGTCCACCGTATCAAAGATGACTCATGTCTTTTGTCAATTTTGGAAACAACAAATGAAAGGGAAGAGCTTAGTGACATGAGCTTTCAGCATACCAAGAATCCTCTGAGAAGTGAAATGACCTAGATATGACCCTTTTCAATCTGGATTCCATCATAGCACCTAAACTACTTTGGTTGCCCTAATAGATGGACCTCTTGGCTATTTTCTGTAGGTGCAGCAATGAAAAGCTGAACTGCCTCCCAGTTTGTTTCTGAGCTTCATTCAAGGTGCTGTATTTGAAATGTAAAGCCCTGAATTACTTGAAATCGCATTTTTTTATATCCCTTCAAAATTTGCTGCTGCTTCCAGAAGGTCAAGGATGCAATGTGATGGCAGCACTATTTTAAATCTTGGAAAGCATTAAAACTTGGAAAGCATTTCGCAGCATGCTGGCAAGCCAAGGCCTTATGAACATCTCCCCCATTCCCTACTGCCAAGCATCCAGCCTGATAAAGAGTTCTGGAGAATTCAAACACTTTCATATCAATATGCATGCTTTTGGTTGGTCCTAGCAAAAGGGGTTGCCTTCACCTGGGTAGCCCAGGCTAGCACGTCCTGGGAAGCTAGCCAAAGTCAACCCTGGCTAGTATTTGGATGTGAAATTTCCAAGGAGGTCTGGGCTCATGATGTGGAGAAAGTCAACGGCAAACCACCTCTGAATGTCCCTTGCTTGAAAACCCTACAGGTTCATCAGATGTCAGCTGTGACTTGATGGCAAATAAACAAACAAATAAAAGGTATTACATGGCTTTTGTTTTTTGGAATTTTGCTTTTAACCGATGTTGCAGCCTCTTTATATTGATCTGAATTTGTTTTAAACTAATTTTATTATTTTAATTTTTTGTTCTATTTTGGGTACTTTTTAGAAAGGCAGCACACAAGCCAACTAAGCAAATAACTAGCAGTGCCATGCTAAACAGGCCTACTTAGCAATGTATTCAATTGTGTTCAATGGTACTTACTCCCAGGAAAGCACTGCAAATGAATGTGGTCCCCCCCAAAAAAAAATTGCCACTGCTCCAACTCTTGACCAGTTAACACATGGTAGTCAGAGAAGGCTTTGCAGTTCCTATAGCAGGGCGCTCCCATTTCTTCCCCATATTTGTGACACCATTTGAACCATGTGCTTCCAACAAAATCAGTCAGGGGGGCATGAACGAGCCAAATTCATGATGAATTTATGGTTGTGAACCGACCTGTGCCAATCCCTGACAATTACTTAATGATTATACAAGATCTGGGAGTCATTCCAGGAAGTCTTTGACTACTTGAACAATAAATTATTCCTCATTTAGACGAGGGGGGGGGTCACCTAGTAATAGTGTTCTGGATTTTCAGGCACGCTTTTCTGAAATGGTCCTAATAAACACAATAACAAGGGGGTATTCTGAGTAAGAAACTACACATAGTAGACGGATAGATGTGCTTCTACATCTTAACATACCTTCTGAACAGACAGAACGTGTCTTGATTTGAAAATATGGATTTGGATTATGGCTAATTTAATGAGGGTGTCACCAGATTGTTTTTCAGAAATATACAATATGTATAGTCAAAACAAGACAAATCTTTTTAGGTTAAAAGGTTATGTTGATGCATATGTTAGCAGAAAGAAGGCTCTGAAGTACAAATCCTGATGTTTGACATATATTGCAAAAATTGATCTTAATGACCAGCAGAATCATTCTTTACTCTGTATCTGGTATTCTAGATACTGGTTATGGCGATGATTCACAAGTCAAAGTACAGTGCAACTTTCCTTCCTTGTTGATAATGCTGCTATGAGAATAAAGAGACATTGTAGCAATGTGAAGTCAACAGCTTCACAAGTCAACAAAATAAAGCTGCAACAAACCAGTTTAATTAACTGTAACATTCAAGGAGGGACATCTTAACCATTATTGGCTCTGCAGGCGGCCCTGTCTGGTCCCAGAAAGCCACCTTGTCCAGGTGGTGTCTGGGTGGTGTCCAGGTCAGGACCCTGGGAAGCACGCCTAGCCTCGACAAGGGCCAGAGCCTTTCAGTCCTGGCCTCTTCGTGGTGGAATGAGCTCCCTGAAGAGCTGAGGGCCCTGTTGGAGCTCTCTGAGTTCAGCAGGGCCTGCAAAACAGAGCTCTTCCACCGGGTGTTTGTCTGAGGCCAGGTGGTGGCCCAGGGCTACGATTGAGCCCCCTCCCTGCTAAGGACAAAGGCCAGTATTAGACTGGCCCAGATTCCCACTTCAATCTATCCTATGCCCAATTATCCATCTGCCTGTCTTCCCACCCAGTAGCCTGTGTAGGAACAGTTGTTAATTATTATATTGCCATCTTTGTTAAGTGGGTTATTGTTCTATGGGGGTTTTAATGGGGAATTTTAATGGTTTTAATGTATTGATTTGTATTTGAAATATTGTAAACCACTGTGAGCTGGTTCTCCAAGAGCAGTGGTCATAGAAATCTAAATAATAATAATAATAATAATAATAATAATAATAATAATAATAATAATAATAATAATGAACCATCTGAGTTTAGGGGAGGGAAATATAAAACAAAGCAGAGCCTGGGTGGGGAGAGACAAGAGGAAATGGAACCACATAGGGATTAAGGAAAGTGTGTAGTGGGGGTGGTATTCACTCCTGATTTTTCCACTGGCTGTGGCTCCTATTGCAGCCATCAAAACTAATTTGTTTAAATCACTGTTTCTCAGCCAAGGTTTCGTGAAACCCTAGGGTTACATGATGGCCCTGGAAGGGTTTCTTGAATAGGTCAAACTTAATTTTTAAAATATATTTTTATTTCTGAGCTCCTTGAAGGAAGGACAGGACAAAAAGTCACTGAATAAATAAACCTCTGCAATATATCTTGACATAGGTGTAAGGATTACTGAGAGCATTTCAACACCCTTTAAATGTAGTGAAATGCTTACCTTATGTAGTTGTTCCTTTCTGGCCCCTCCATATGACATCCCAACATCCAGTGTCTGGACAGTCACCAGCTGGCCACATCCTCCATTTTAAAGTGCTAGTTGGAGAATTGCATAAAGTGGATTCCCCAGCCTATTTAGTGCGAGCTACAGGAAAGCAACCAGCAGAGGGATGTTCTGGAGGCTAAAACACGCTAAAGGTGCCTACCTCGTCCCACCCTCTCAGCCACCTCTCTCTCCCTTGTTCCCGGGGACAGGAATTTCTTTTTTAAAAGGTCTTAATATCCTGGAGCAATGAAAAGGTGGACAAGTGTCCAGGCGATGCCAGAAATAAATCCACCCTCAAAGTTGTTACACAAAGCATGCCTCATCTTGTTGTAGGGGGTGGATGTTTTATTGTGTATTTTTATTGCTTTTAAGTGCTGTTGGGGGTTTTATATATTCTGTAAACCGCCTCGAGCCTTCGTGGGGAGGCGGTTAAGAAATTTCATCATCATCACCATCATCAAGCGTCCCCCCCCCCCAAAAAAAATCAGGAATGAGATTAATTTTCAAAAGTTATATGCATAGGCGTTTAAATGGAGAACTATGGATTAAAAAAATTAGCAGCCATCGCGGGACCTTTAAAACATGGAGAAAGGGGATTGGCCGCCTGGATTGACAGGCAGAATAGAGTCATGTGTAAAGCGCGTTGTTCTCTTCCGCCATTTCCAGCAGCACTTATGGAGGGTGAGGAGCACAAAAAGGTGGCAGATGAAAGCGAGACAGCAAAAAGGTGAGGAGGAGCTTGGAGGTGTGATAATGGCACTACGCCATTCAGCTGGCGTGACACTATTTTTAGTGATGTGCAGAAATGCCCTGAGATTTATTTATTTATAGAGTGATTTAATATTCTACAGTTCTCTTTCTCAATCTTATTATCATTTTGCTTTTCATTCTGTGTTACGTGACAGTAAAACATAAATGCAACTGTTACTTTGAAGCCCTGTTATTAAAATTGACCATCAACAATTATCCAGATGTTCCAGTGCATTATTGCTAGCTCTTATTTCTCAGGACTCCTGCACTTGTGAGCTGCTTAACAAGCAATCATGTGACATATAAATCTATACTTAACATGAGGGGAATTTCAGTATTCGGGTAAATTATTATCCTGCTGCTTGTTGCGCAGTTTTGAGGGATATCGGAGGCCTGTCAGAACAATCTGCTGTCAACCCCATACATCTGACTTGCTTTCAGAATTCTGTTCTTGATGCCGTTCAATGAAAGACTGAGCTATTTTACAACAGTGTCTCACAAGTTCATAGGTCTGGAAAACTAACTTCCGCACCTCACGTTCTTGCACTGCTGTCAGGATAGGATTCCCTCTTGCTATGGGGCTGATGGGGAGGCATATGTAGCATCCTTCATTCTCTGGCTGCTTTCCCCTAGCAAGGGGGAAGTGGCAAGTTCCTAAGGGTTTACACACACACAAACACAGATAGTGTGACAAACCCTCCAATAAGGCTGCATCATATGGAATAGGACTGAGGTGGGTAATAAACAACAGGAACCAATGTAGTGAAGATGGAGGAAACATGACTGAATGGGAAGGGGTTCAAGAAGAAGAGTTGGTTTTTATACACCACTTTTCACTACCTGAAGAAGTCTCAAGACAGCATACAATCGCCTTCTCTTCCTCACCCCATAATGGACATCCTGTGAGGTAGGTGAGGTTGAGAGAGCTCTGACAGAACTGTGTGAGAACAGCTTTAACAGACTCTGACTAGCCCAAGTTCACCCAGCTGGCTACATGTGGAATCTGGCTTTCCAGATTAGAAGCCGCCGCTCTTAACCACTACACCAAGCTGGTTCACTATTAGGCAGCCAGTTGGTTAAATTACCATCTGATTGTGTCAGCGAAGCCTATGAGGGATTCCAATTCTCTATGATTTGCCCATTTTCTGTGTGACAGGGTCTTTAGAAGGCTGGCCTGTGACACAAGGGAATTCAGGTTCCTGCTCTGCCATGGAACCTTGCTGGCTGACCTTTGGCCAACCAGACATTCTATCCTAGCCTAACACATAGGGCTGTTGTGAACATAATTTGGAAGAACGGAGAATAATGTAAACTGTTTTGGCTCACTGGGGGAGAAAGGGTATAACTAACTAAATAAATTTAAGAGGAACAAGTTCTAGTCCTGCTTTCTTTTGTATTGTTGTTATTGTTTTGCCTTAATTCCACATTTATCCTTGATAAAGTAGTTTTTTCTTAAATTTATTCATTCATTCTTTTTGTTACACAACAAATTATCCAAAATAAAATAAATCAGTGTATGCTTCAAGAATAAATGAAAGATGCTAAACTGACTGTGGTATGCCTATTTTTTATACTCTCCAGGGTCGACCACCTCTGCTTCTGACATCCCACGGAGCATATGGCACATGCTGCTTTCATTTCCTGTGTACTTTGGTGAAAAGAGAAAGTGGAATTACAGTTGCCTGGCAACCGCAGGACAGGCCTTGTAATCATCCACTGGGTCAACCTAGAGTTGATTTGCTTTCTGTCACTATTAGGCAACTAAGGCAACTTTTCCTTCAGTAGCTTGTAACTGACATCAACTATAACAGCAAAAGGGGCTGGAGTGGAGTTTAAACCATAGTAGCAATGGGGTGGGAATAAAATGAAAGGAAAGTATGGTTGCAGTTGATTGCCTTAATTAATACAGTTTTGGGGTCATTACTAGAACTGACTTTTAATCTTCAGGGGAGAAATATTGACCAAAACGTACACAAATGACCATATTAGATGCCAGTACAGGTGCCATGATCATTAATTGTCAGATTGGCAACATGTCTTTTCTGGTCCAGGGTAACATTGTGTTGTTCAGTCTGACAGTTTCAGTTGGCTCTGACAAGAAAATAGCATAGGAAGGAGGGATTACTGAGGGAATGCCGAATGAAACTAAGGGAACACGTAAGTCTCTCTTGGAAGAGAGTTTCAGAGTTTCAGAGCCACAACTGAGGAGAATCTCTCCTAGGTTGCTCCCACCAGATTTCAGAAGGCAGGAGCATCTGAAGCAGGGCCTCAGTAGATAACCATAGTGGTGGGGTTTGTTCATAAGAGAGTAGGTGATCCTTAAGGTATGCTGTTCCCTAACCATATGGGGCTTCAACAGTCATAAAGTTTATGTGAACACAAAGTAGGATGACACATCGCTGCCAAGAGGCCTACAGAAAAATGTCCTTTTGGTACAAAATACTTTTTATCTATGTTTTGAAGTGATTGGTCAGAAAGTTTGGAGGGAATTTTCAACCTGTGCCCAAAGTTCTAATCAGTTCAAACTAAATGGGGAAAGCACATAAAAAAATAAAGAACCTCCATGTCAAGGGTTCAATCTCTAGCAATTCTACTGGATAAGACTCAGTATGCTTTATGAGAAGAGAAGCGCCTGGGCTGAATCTGCACTTACTTTGTTTATTCCATTGTCAATCCAGTTGAATTCAGATCAATTTGAACTCGGGTCTTCGTGTTTCCCCCTCTCCCCATTGAAACAGAAAAGTGTTCTGCACATGTTTAGGGAGGCTCAGAAGGGGAGGTGGGAAGGCAAGCACAGCCTCTTTCTTTGTTTTCTTGAAGGGGTGGAGAGGATTGGAGGAGCCAAGTACAGCTGAGCCTCTTTCTTTCTTTTCTTGAAGGGGGGGGGAGAGGATTGCAGACAGCAGAGAAGGGAGAAAAAAATACCCCCCCCAAAAAAATCCAAGACTCAAATCTCTATGCTTTTGCTGAGAAATTAGGGGCTTCCCCTTCAAAGCAAGCTTGCCACCTGGGCAGCCTTGGCCAATCAGGGCTTCTCTACCCAGAGCTCATTGTTTCTCAATCCAATCCGATTCTTAAAATATTGAGAGTTAAAAGCACTCTAGGATATCCCAGGATAAAGGTAGGGTCACTCCGGATCAATCCTGATTGTTGCAGAGGGAAATTTTAAATCGGACAAAATCAAAATGGAAATCGCATTCAGTGGAGATGGCAGGGGCTAAATCGACCTGGGATTGGAATAAAAGCTCTGTGCAGCTTACACCCTGAACCCTTTGGGTGGAGTAAATATATCTGTGCTTTCTACAGCATACGTATAGAAGAAGAAGAAGGTTCTTATATGCCGCTTTTCTCTATTCGAAGGAGTTTCAAAGCAGCTTACATTCACCTTCCCATTCCTCTCCCCACAACAGACACCCTGTGAGGTAGGTGAGGCTGAGAGAGCCCTGATATCACTGCTCGGTCAGAACAATTTTATCAGTGCCATGGCGAGTCCAAGGTCACCCAGCTGGCTTCATGTGGAGGAGTGCAGAATCGAACCTGGCTCACCAGATTAGAAGTCCGTACTCCTAACCACTACACCAAACTGGCTCTAGGTTTCTGGGAATGGACCTGTTAGATTAAAACTAATTGTTCATCTTACATGTTTACTAGGAAGCGAGTGCTGAATCAGACAGCTCTAGCATGGACAAAGGTAGGGGGTGAGAAGAAATGCACCTTTTTGATAAGGAAAGGCTCGGGCTAAGGCAAGGGTCCCGACTGTAGTGCTAAGGGGCACTATGGTGCTTGTCAACATGTAACCTAGTGCCCAACAAGTGTTTTCAGAAACCAATGGGTTTCTGGAGATCAGATTGGCTGCTCAGATTAAAATATTGCTTCAGTAGCTACTGCCACCAGCATTAGCCTTATTCTGTCTTCTTACTTCCCCTTCCCAGTGTATTTTTTAAAATATCCCTCTTCTCAGCTACACTTAGACTTCCTATAGGTGTATATATGGCTTCTGCTCTCATAGCAGCCATTTTGTGACTTGCAGACAATCCCAGACATTGCTCTGTGGCAGAAGTCTCAAAAAGTGCCTGAAGTCTCAAAAAAGCCGGGGACCCCTGGCCTGGCCTAGGGGGGATAATTATTCCCAAATAGATTCAATCATTTATGTCCCCACAACAATGTAACAATAGCACTAGGCCATTGTAACCAGATGTTATGTGAGTGTAGGGGATTTAATTGCAATCATACTATTATCCAGCAAACAGTCCTTGAAAAAGGATTGCATGGTTCATTTGGAATAGACTAACTTTAAAATTTAATAGTTACCTTAGCATATTAACTGAAGTTACCTCTTTCAATAAACATAAAAAGTCTAGTTGTTCTAAAGCTAAGTGCACAATTTGTACCCTTAACACAGCTCAATATATTGCTGTGGATGATAAATATATTGCCGTGGATGATAAATTATACCAAGAAATAGTCTCCTGTGTTTTGATAAAACAGAGGTACATTATAAATGCTCTTACATCATAGACTGAAGCAACAAAAATCTATATTCATGAAAATGTGTGCCTTTTAAAAAGTAGTTATGGGATTGGAGTAGATACATTCTATGGTGTGTTGGGAAAAGGGATAACAAAATTCTTTTTAGAAGAGAAAAATGGTATTACAAAATTCTTTAGAAAGATTTCACATAGGAAATAAATATTCAGAACAAATATTGAGATCTGACAGCTGAATCAATTCTAGCAATCAATGGAGTGACAGATTGCCCTCACGTCCAATACCTAAATATAACATGAACTAGCAATCAAAGGTATTTACTAGTATACATTTAGAATCTACAATGTCACTCTAACTGTATCAATAAATAGTTGCATGTCCATTGTTGATAAAATTCAGTTTTGGGTATGCTAATAAGCCTTCACAGATGGTTAAAATCTTAATTAATTGTACCTCAGGGCTCGGTGCCATTTTGGGCTGTATCAACAGGGGCATCACATCAAAATCACAAGATGTCATAGTCCCATTGTATACAGCACTGGTCAGACCACACCTGGAGTACTGTGTGCAGTTCTGGAAGCCTCACTTCAAGAAGGACGTAGATAAAATTGAAAGGGTACAAAGGAGAGCGACAAGGATGATCTGGGGCCAAGGGACCAAGCCCTATGAAGATAGGTTGAGGCACTTGGGAATGTTCAACCTGGAGAAAAGGAGGTTGAGAGGGGACATGATAGTCCTCTTTAAGTATTTGAAAGGTTGTCATTTGGAGGAGGGCAGGATTCTGTTTCCATTGGCTGCAGAGAAAAGGATGCACAGTAATGGGTTTAATCTACAAGTACAACGATATAGGCTAGATATCAGGAAAAAAAAATTTCATAGTCAGAGTAGTTAAGCAGTGGAGTAGGCTGCCTACGGAGGTGGTGAGCCCCCCCCTCACTAGCAGTCTTCAAGCAAAGGTTGGATACACATTTTTCTTGGATGCTTTAGGATGCTTAGGGCTGATTCTGCATTGAGCAGGGGGTTGGACTAGATGGCCCGTATGGCCCCTTCCAACTCTATGGTTCTGTGATTCATCCGTTCAGTCATGTCCGACCCTCGGTGATTCTATAGGAAAGTTTTCGCCATGCGTCTCTGTCAACGACTGCTTCTTTTAGCTGTTTCATGGTCATTCCTGTGTCGGCTTTGATCATGTCGAGCCATGGCCTTACCATGTCGCTATTCCTTTTCTTACTGTGGATATAACTAAAGAAGCCTTTCTTGTTGTTTTTTAAATATGGTATCTCTTTAATCCACATCCTGTTCACATCTATTCCTGCACTCTGCACCTATGTTCTTTCTTGGATCTTCTCTAACTTTGCACGCTAGGAAGAAACACTGGATTGCTGAGACATCCCCCCTTTATTTTTAAACTGTTCATTGGTTTCCAGAAGGAGCAGGGCTTTGACTGCTAGGCTTTGCTTTTTTGTGCATCTTTGGGCTCCCTTCATTATGCTATGAAAGCTTTTTTCCTGATTTACCAGTCCCCTTAAGTGATGTGATAAGCATTAGTGTCTGAAGATGTAAAGACAAGCCGTCCTTGCCTCAAGCTGCTTCCTCCTGCCTCCTCCCAGTCTGCACATGCTTTACACAGTGGGAGTGGGGAGGGAGAAACGCTCACCTCTTTCTGGTCTTTTCTTCTGCCTTTTCTCTTCCAGCTTGCCAATTTCTTCTTTTAAGGAGATGCTTTACACTAGGATTCCTTTCTTGAAACAAAATGATTGTAAGAAACCATTTATTTTATTTATGCTTATATTTATATACCGCCACTCTCGGTCTTGCTGGCTCACAGTAGTTCACAACATATAATAAAACATCTATTTCATAAAACAGTCAATTAAAATCCCAACAATAAAAATCCCCAATTACAAAATATAGAAACAAGGACATAAAAACAAGATGGCGGATTGTTGTCAAAGCTTATTCCAGCCTCACAAGCAGCTGAACCAGTATGGGCTGGGAAGCTGGAGATACAGCTAGAAATAAAAAGATGGAATGATTCTGGGTAGATAAACCAGTGTGTCCAGGCCAATCTAATATCCCCTGGAACTAGGGGAGGGAGGGACCTGATCACACTTCCCGGTACTCCGTGTGCCCAGCCTGAACCAAATGCCTGGCAGAAGTGCTCCATCTTGCAGGCCCTGCAGAACCCCGAGAGTTCTGTTAGGGCCCACAGCTCATCTGGGAGCTCATTCCACCAGGTTGGGGCCAGGACTGAAAAGGCCCTGGCCCTAGTCGAGGCCAGGCATACTTCTCATGGACCAGGATCTACAATTCTTGACTGACTCCAACCCTATACCGACATATTCTATCCCCATGATCAATGGTGCTAGGAGGGCTCTGAAGGGATAGGTGTCAATGGGGAATGTTTTTTGACTGTCATTCCCCACAATACTTTACAGAGCCGGTGGCCTATCTATATATATATATATAATTGCTTGATAAGAGTATAAGGAATCAACCACTGAAGAAAAATTGTGAAAACGGAGTATATCTAGAAACCGTTTTGGTTGGTCCTTAAAAATTATTGATATATAAAATTTATTGTACCAATTGCCTTGGAAAGGTTCTGTTTTTCTCTGTTTGTGTTTTGAACCTTTCTTCCTTTCTCGTATTGTAATTTCATTTGGACTTGTTTCTACAGCCCTAATCTTACTGCTGCATCTTATTGAATGTCCCATCCTCTTGATTTGTATTGAGTCTCTCTGGGCAATCTGCTTTGAGTATGTGAGAAAGGCAGATTATAAATAATATACAGTAAATAAATTAAATACATAAGAAGGACAGTTTGAATGTTAATGTTTAGATGAAAAGTGAAGTTTGGATGTTAATTGGCCGCTTCATTTCATAAAGATAAACATCTATAAATAGATTCTTTTTGTTTTAATAAATAAAACTAGATACACAAACATTGTAGACAGCCATTCACAAAACCCTAATGAGACTAACTGTAGAATGTAAATAAGTGAGTGTTGGTAATTGGTTACTAAAATGGTTGTTCTGTTTCAAAGTATGTTTGTTTCACCATCAGTAGCAAGCAGCATTGTTTGTGTGTGTCTGTGTGTGTGTGTGCGCATGCGGGGAGTTTACAAATAAACATTATTTGTACCCCCACACCCATATTTATGGTTGGTTGAAGCTATGTCAACTAGACCACTTTTTAAAAAAATCAGTTTGAAGCCAGCTTGGCATAATGGTTAAGAGTGGTGGTCTATAATCTGGAGAACAGGGTTTGATTTCCCACTCCCCCACATGTGGCCAGCTGGGTGACCTTGGGCCCGTCACAAACCTCTTTCAGCCTCACTATCTCATAGGCTATCTGTTGTGGAGAGTAAAGGGTAGGTGATTATAAGCTGCTTTGACTCTCCTTCAGGTAGTAAAATGTGGGGTAAAAAAACCCGGCTCTTTTTCAATCAACTCTGTTTTGAACATATCCTATGGAATTTCTTGCATGTGTAGCTATGGCATATTTATGATTTAGTAACTTTTTTTTCCCTTCCCCCTTTGCAGTTGACAAAGCAATGAACTATGTTAAAGCTGCATTTAAGTGCTACATGAGCAGCCTTATGTACAAGTCATGTTAAATAGATATACATTAGATTCTGATTACATAAACTCATTGCCTTTACATTTGTATCTTATGTTTATTATCTCTGTCAGTTTACATTTGAGGCAGGCCTTTGTATGTACGAATTGAATACATTGTTTCTTTTAACTAGGGAAAGAATGTCAGAGGTGTTGTTTATAATAGCACTGAAATTCAGATTTTAATGCCTGCTTGCCACCATAGATCAGGCCTGGAAATGATGAATAAATTATTCAACTGAGTCCTCAGTGGGCTGCATAATCATAGATCCTAGTGGTAAGGAAAGTCCTTTTGTCATTCAGAATTATGACATGCATCAATAAAACACTGAAAGACTAAATACACCATAAATTTAATGTTGCACATTAAATTGCTGATAAAATATTTTTCTTCCATCTACCAGCAAGATCAAATACAGTTCCCAATGAACAGCTTATTAAAAAGGATTTTTTTCAAGCCCTACAAATGACCTCCAGTGAGGGTGATCTCTACATGTCCTCTGGCAATGTTCCCTAAAACCAGCACTACAGTGGAAGAGGCATAAGGTCTCTCTCTCTCTCTCTGTGGAAGTGCACTCTTGATAGTGGAGGGTACTGATAGGAGAATCTGCTGTGAGGACCTACACCAATGCACACCTGCATACAGAGAAGTGGTCTTCTAGATATGTGAATCTCAATGCATGAAAGGCTTTAAGAATAAGAATTGATTGTAAATTGAATGGAAACTGTAGCCCAGCCTTTCTCAACTTTACCACTGAGAAACCCCTGGGGTCATTCTGCACAGCGCTAGTGTTGCTGAAGTCTAACTGTTGTGTAACACTATTTTTTTTAACATTATGCACCAATTGACGTCCCCTCCATACAAACACACCTGAAAGAGCACTACTAGGCTAAATAGCTGGTTTGATTGATTTAAATGTTTTTTAATGGTTTGCTTATTATGTTTTAATATTGAAATTTAATTATATTTTATGAATTAATCCTGTTGTTCTATGGCATATGTTGGAAACTGCCAAGAGCCAGCTATGCTGAAAAGGGCAGTAAAGAAATAACATCATAATAAAAATAAGTAAAAAATAAATATCAAGAATTTATGAACTTTCATATGGAAATTCAATGTGCTGGGTTTGAATGTGACATCCAGCATCTCTATGTGCTTATAATCCTGTAGCAATGAAGAAAATCTCTTAAACTTCCCATAAAGAAGGAGAAAGATTTCTTGCTAGTGGGCTGTAAATGAATTATTAAGATGTTTTCCCGCTGGTGCTTAGCTTTAGCATATCATCTACTGGGGAGCATTAAAAAGAATTTTTTAAAAAGATCATAAAAACGTCATCTACTAAGAAGTAATTAAAATATTTCTGTTAAAAATATAATTCCTCACAGAGAAAAATATTTGCAGTTTTATGGTTCTTAAATGAACATAAACATGGCCACCGGTTTAAAGCAGTTACGGATTGAGGCTGTGGGAGGCAGTGGAACAAAGGAGGACTCCATGGAGACAGAATGACCTGCAGGGGGCCTGCAGTGTGCTGTCCTGTACGATTGTTGTGCACCTGACCCAGTCTTGCTGTAGCCACAATAGGTGTGCAGCTGCCGGGGCTAGGCTCAGAGACTGGGCAGGTGGTCCCTTTAAATACACTGGTGCTCAGCCTCTTTCCCTCCTCCACACAGTGGTAATCCCACCCAGCCCTCCCTTATTTTGCTCTTTCACTGTTATGGCTCTGTATTGAATTTCAAGCTTAATTGTATTTGTTAGAGCTTGCAGCTTGTTCAGGGGGTAGATCCACATGGGGGAGAGGACAAGCTTGCATACCAACCTCCCACACATTAGGGGGGCCTCCTTAAGAGATTGTGTGATGCTGAGTTATGGTGTCTTCCCTTCAGGTGGCTGCCTGACTCACATATCTGGGTGACGGGGGGGGGGGTAATAGATACAGATGCCAGTAGGTTCCTCAACTTTGCCTGTCAGCTCCTGGGTACCCAGCATGCATTACGAACCAAAGCATGCATGGTGTGCAGATTATCAGGGTAGTTTAACTGCTGGTGCAAGGACTTCTGGTCTGCTGGCCACAAGATGGCTGGATCTGCCCTTGTTTGCGCCTTTGCTCACTTTGTATAACAATAAAGGTGTGGTCATGATCTTGCCATAGCATGAATGTGTTGAGTCTTTTCCCTCTCACTATTTGACTCTCTGATAGGCAATCCACCTTTATTGCAAATGTTATCCCAATATTCGAAAAATGGGTGAGAGATGACTTAGGAAACAACAGGCCAGTGTGTCTGACCTCTGTTGTGGAGATGATAATAAAGCAGATTTTAAAGTGGGTTATCTGCAGATACCTGAAGGACAATTTGGTGATCTGGGCAAATCAACATGGATTTGTCAACAGCAGGTCTTGGCAGACCAGACTGGTTTCCTTCTTTGACCAAGTGACTGGTTTACTGGATTGTGGAAACTCAGTAGACGTGCTGGATTTCAGTAAGGCTTTTGACAAAGTTCTCCTTGATGATCTCATGAGTAAACTGGAAGACTGCTGACTGGACTTGGATGGTTAAGTGGATAGAGGACTGGTTAGAAGACTGCACCCAAAAAGTAGTTGTCAATGATGTTTCATTGGGTTGGACGGAGGAGAGCAGTGGGATGCTACAGAGCTCAATATTGGGGCCGGTACTTTTCAACATTTTTATCAGTAATCTGGATGAGGGGGTTAAAGGTCTCCTGATTGCAAATGACACCAAATTTGGAGGAGCATCAAACACCCCAGAAGATAGTATTAGAGCTCAACAAGATCTGAATATGCTGGAAAAGAGGGCAAATGAGAATAAGATGCAATTCAGTAAGGAGAAGTGCAGCGTTCTACACCTGGGTCACAAAAATGAGAAGCATGCATACTGAATGGAAGATACACTTCTGGGTAGCAGTGTGTATGAAAATAATCTTAGGGTACTAGTGGATTGTGCTAGTAGACTGTGTGATGCAGTGTTGGGCTGTATCAACAGAGGTATCACATCAAATTGTAAGATGTCATATTTCCCCTGTATACCATATTGGTCAGACCACACCTGGAGTACTATGTGCAGTTCTGGAGGCCTCACTTCAAAAAGAAGGTAGACAAAATTGAGAGGGTTAAGAGGATGATCTGGGGATGAAGCCCTATGAAGAAAGGCTGAGGGACTTGGGAATGTTCAGCCTCGAGAACAGGAGATTGAGAGGGGACATGATTGCACTTTTTAAGTATTTGAAAGGTTGTCACTTGGAGAATGGCAGGAAATGGTTCGTTTTGGCAGCAGAGAATAGGACCTGCAGTAGTGTCTTTAAGCTACGTGTAATTCAGCAGTGAAATCGGCTGCCTAAGTAGATCAGTTCCCCGCTCACTGGTGCTCTTTAAGAAGTGTTTGGACAGATACTTCTCATGGATGGTTTAGGATGATCCTGAATTGAGCATGGGGCTGGACTAAATGGCCTGTGTAGCTCCTTCCAACTGTATGATTCTATTCAGTTGTATGCTCTCACTGGGCTACCAACAATTGCTTACAACCCATTAAAATGATTATATTTGTATTTATTTATTAATTATATTTATATACTACCCTCCCCGAAGACTTAGGGTGGTTTACATCAAACAAAAACAATACACATAACTCAGTATATAATAATATAATAATCTTTAACAGCTCCTATTAAATAAAAGGGTAAGGCCACCTGGGGAGGAGTTAGGGCGGGCCCTGTCCAGGATAAAAACTCAGAGGGCTTTGCGGCTCCTGATTGGGCCCTCCGAGTGTCCATCCAGGGCCAAGCAGCCAATGGGGAGGCGCGCAAAGTGCCTTCCTAGTGGCCCCTCACCAGGACAGACCAAAATTCCATTCACCCAGCCCAGTCTGGCTGCCAGTCTGCTCCTGACCACCACAGGGAGAGGAGGTCAGTAGAGCTGCCAAGGGGGATGAGAACAGAGACTTGGACAGGCTGTGCCAGCCCTTTTCACCCCAAGGCTGTCCTAACTGTCATTTCCAACTGTAAATCGCCTCAGAATCCTGACAGAGCTGGCAGGAGGCTGCAGAGTGCTCCCCCTCCCCCCCTTCAGGCCTGCTGCAAAGGAGCCTCTGACAGCCCCTGACTGAGGGAGGGAGGCCTTTTCCTTCAGAGAGCAACGCAGGGGAGCCTGAGGGCCTTCCTTTTGAAGGGGGGGGGACTTTCCCCTTCTGCCAAACAGTTGCCTGACAGGGAGGCCACAGAAAAGCCCCTTCTCACTTAAAATACTGCTCTGCCCGGAGGTTAGACACAGCCAAGCCATGTGTTTTTCTTCTTTGCAACTCTCTGCACATTTGAGGCCACTGCACAGAGTTATTCTGCAGAGGAAACTGGCTCTTTTGTCTCCTGTTTCATCTGCACAACAACCCTGTGCAGTAGGCCTGAATTCTTTCAATTCAACAACAACCTGTGTGGGAAGCCTTAAATGTTTCTTCTCTACCACAACCCTGTCCAAAGTAGCCCTTTCTGCCTGGGGAGCTGATCTTTATACTCTGCAGGTGAGCTGTAATTCCAGGAGCTCTCCAGGCCACACCTGTAGGTTGGCTACCCCTGGGTTGGAAATATTCCTGGAGGTTTGGAGGTGGGACTTCAAAATCATGCAATGCCTCAGAGTCCAGCCTTCAAATGAGCCATGTTTGCCTGCAGTGGTGCAGGAGTGTCCCTCCTGGCCTATGGGTTATGGCCAGCCCTTACCAGCAACTGTTTGTATTCTGGGGCACAGACAGGCAGACCAGCATCAGTCCTGTGAGTCTGGAAAGTGCAGGAAGATCTAAATAAATAGCCTGAAACTGTAAATAGAGAACAAGTAAATGTCTGGAGACACATAGTAACTGAAATAGTAACTGGCAAATAACCTTGGCCTGGCAAATAAAAAACAGTATAAAAAACCTTACTAAGGTCAAGACTGCTGTGCACAGAGAGTCTTCCTCTTAGGGTTGCCAGCTTCCCTGTGAGGCTCGCTACCCCACCTCCCTCATGGGGAATCTGCTATGGGGAGAGAAGGGGAAGACGACTGGAAAATGCTTTGAGACACCTGAGGCCTGCTGGGTCACTGTGGCCCATTCCCAGTTCTCTCAGATCTCTCACAACCCCAAATACCTCACAGGTTGACTATTGTGGAGAGACGAATAGAATAGGTGTTTGTAAACCGCTTTGAGACTCCTTTAGGTAGTAAGCAATAGGGTACAAAAATCCGTTCTTCTAAGGAGCAACCATGAAAAAAGCATGTGGGCACATAACATTTTACCAACAGTGAAAACATGGGAGACAGAAGGAACAGGGTGGACACCTGTGTACTGTGACTACCCTGTGTGTATTAGGGCAGAGGGGCATTTCGGTGAATGTGGCCTAATTCACACAAGAAGGGAAATGACGCATAACTGGGAGGAATTGGTTGCCATGTAATCTTCCCCTAAGAAGAGTCTCCAGTCTGATTTTCCCTTCACATATCTGAAGACATGGCTCTGGAAAGCTCATCTGTAACCACTATGCCAAAATTCCCAAAGATCAGTCCTCTCCCACACTCAACAGACATTCCACACCACAGGTTCTTGACACCCATATCTCCACACCCATGGCCTCATTTGCCACCATGCCACCACAACCGCCACACAACACACATTCAACCCCATGCCATTACAGACTGGACAACTCCTCCCCTTCCTCTTCCCACTGCCAAGCTCTAGCGTCCGTTGTATTCTTGGATATTCTTGGATACAACGGGCTTTGCCCTTAGTAACTATAATATTATGAATAATAGAACATTGGGGAGAACAATATATCAACGCTTACTGATGGCCCGGTGGGTGGGCTAGTCTGCAATGATGGTTGTAGGAGGGAGGCTGAGAGGGGCCATTGCAGAACTACCAAAAATATCAGTGGGTTTCAATAGATACTTTACTATATTCAAAGCAATGAAAATTCACCTTAATATCTTTATAGTACAGATATAGAGCACAGAATCTTAAGTACATTTCTGCAATATACTGAAGTATTCAGAAAGTGGTGTCATGTTCCTGAGTGTACAATAAACTGTTGGGAGGCACATTTTAGGTTCCTGCACTGCACACACAGAAGTAGCTTATCTTTGCTGTCCTTTTCACTTAGATTGTGTATGCACTGAGGTCGCTTTGAGACACACTGGATAATGCACTCTCAATGCGATTTAGCAATCATTTGCAACTGGATTTTTCTGAAGTAAGTGCAAGTGCATTGAAAGCACATTATCCAACATGTGTGAAAGCACCCTATGGCAGTTCTCAGCTGCTCTGTCTGAGAAGTATGTGGGCAGAAAACTGACAAAGTTGATTAGATTAAGGGCTGAGGAGAGCAGTTTGGTGACAGCCAGAAATCATAATGATTTATAGCTCACTTGTCTAATCAACAATCCATGTTTGCTTATTGTCTGCCTAGTTCACTGAAAATGGAAACATGAACCATTTACCTCTTTACTTAATGCCTTATATAATATTTATTTAAAATATTTTATGCCTCCTTCTTTCCACCCAAATAGGGTCTCCAAGGCAGTAAACATCATGAGTACCAACACCTATTTTTAGTAGATTTACCATTGGTTGTACAGAGTTTGTGAAATGCCAATAGTGTGATGGGGAGACTGGAGCAAAGAGCACACTCTTCCTAGAAAAAAAAACCATTCCCTGGACCAGCTCAGGTGAAGAGGAGATAACAGTGGTCAAGAAAGTCACAGCTGTTCCTGTCACAAAAATATGCCTTGGTAGCATTCAAAATCCCCACAGAAAAGGGCTGACACGCCCTCTGACCTTGCTGGCATTGATTTGTGATGGTCTTGACTGTCTTAGCCTTGACAAGGGCAGCAGGGCAAATAACAGCCTTTCTCAGAAGCAACTCCTGGACCAGTTTGGGATTAGGGCATGTCTGAGTCAGGGCTCCTTGTGCCATGGAGTTCTTCCCATAGTCACAGTAATAAACCATGACCTTGTCCATTCAAACAGCAGGATAAGTTGTAACCTATACAGTATATAAAGTCTATATTTTATCATTAGAATATTTTCAGTTCTAGAGGTAAAAAAGAAGAGCTGGTGATTATAACCCGCTTTTCATTACCTGAGGGAGTCTCAAAGTGGCTTACAGTCACCTTCCCTTACTCTCCTCATAATACGAACCCTGCAAGTTTGGTGAGGCTAAGAGAGCTCTGAGAGAATTTGTCCAAGGTCACCCAGGTGGCTTTATGTGGAGAAGTGGAGAATCAAACCAGTTCTCCAGATGAAAAGCCACTGCTCTTAACCACTATACTGGCTTTCCGTGAGGATGAAACAAAGACTCAGAGACATTTAGACAAAAGTCAGAGCAAGAGTAGAGAGACAAAGGGGGAGGGAAGCATTCCTATGAAATTCTTCATGTCAAAACCTGCAAACCCTGCCCAAAATACATAGCATAACCCTCCCAGACATAGACCGTTTATGCACTGGAGGTTTCATGCCAGGCTGCAGGCTGGAGTTTTAGTTGTGGCAGGTTGCCCCACCTCTTCCTGCACCCACATGGGGGAGCATTTGGCCTGGTGCGCTTCATCCACCCCCGATTTGTGCTCCTGCATGAGAGCTGGGGCAGTGAAGTTCTCAGTGCATAAACTCATACATCCAAGTACTATCTTTATGTTACTCATTTACTTTTTAGAAGGTGATTTTGTTAGCAGCTGAATTATTACAAATGAAACTTGTAGAATGATAAGATTCTAATCAGCATCTTAAATTAGATCTGAAATTGTATTCTGAATGTCTGACATGCATCAACCATAACTACATTGCATGTGTAGTGCTAAGTTAATGATGGCAGTTCTTCATTGTGTAAAGTCATTTCTCTTTCAAACAAACCTGGTTACTTGAGCTATTTCAGTTCAGAATATTTTTTTCTTAATGTAGATAAATTTCACTCAGGGCTGTTACTTGCTGGTTGATTTCAATGGGATCAGTGTCTTTACAGACATACTGCTTATCTTTCATGCTAAGGCCATGTCCCCTATTTAGGACAACTGTTAAAGGTGGCGGCATCTGGTCAAAAACAAATAATTTAAAATCCAAAGAAGGTGGCTTGAAAACAAAGTCAGTATACAATATCAGACACAGGCCTAGATTCTCTGGAAAAAATAATTGTGATGAATTAATACTCTTTTCATATCATTTAATGCATAGAATCATCCTTTGGTCTCCCATTACCCTCTTTTAACATGAATTCATCATTATGCTAGACCACTATATTCTAGCACGGCGCTCTAATTAAAGAAGAGCACTTGATGCTGATGAAAGCTGATTTCCTTCCTTACACAGTTAAAAATATGAAAAGACTAGCTGTTATTCTAGGATGACTATTCTACTGAGAGTTTTCTGGAATCCAAAAACCTCTTCCCACATAATAACAGAGAAAAGCTAGATTAAGGCAGCTACTACATGGGGGCCCAAGGACTTTTATACACTCCGTAGAATTCTGATTTGTTTTCTGTTGCAAATCTACCACGTTTTCCAAATTATATACCGCTTTGGAAAGTTCATTACTATTTTTCTCAGCCCAGATCCATATATCATATAGGAGTACACACAAATGTGCATACCTCTCCAACATGTGCATAATGTACTATATGACCTGAATGTCTTTCAGCATGAAATCTTCCAGTGGCCAAAATTACATGAATTGGATCTCCACATGGAGAACTTCACCACATGTTACATTATATGAATGGTGGTTGACCATCTGTACCCACACTCCCAGGAAAAGACAGAAGGCCAGACTGGAATATGTTACTCCATATTTTACAAGATTCAAGTTAGTAGACATGTTGGTTTGAATTATCGCAACAAAAATTGAGTCCAATAGAAGCTTTAAGACCAACAAAGATTTATTCAAGGCATGAGCATTTGTGTGCAGGCACACGTCCTTCACATTTTACAGTTATACATTTCTCTGTATATTGACAAAGGAATCTATTTGAGTATCTAGAATTATGAAGCTGTACACCTATTTAGCTATATGTATCCCTATTGTACATGACTCCAAAGCAAAACTTGCACAATCCCTTTTATTAAGACCAGTCAAAATATCTTGAAATTGGTGTAAAAGATACTAGGGAAGCTTTTAAGTCACCTGTAATTCTTCGACAGGTTAGATGTTTTACACAAAGAGATAATACCCAGGATTTGTAACTGTAGTCTTAAAACAGAAAGCAGAATGCCTGGAGATACCATGAGTTTTTAGATGGTGCTGGGTGCAAAATAGGTCTTCAAGCTGCGCAACTTGATGAGACAAAAAATTTCGCCCTCCAATGTTCTCACCTTATGGAGAATACTACTAATGAAAAATGCATGGATCATAAATCAAGACTAAATTCTACAAAGAAGCTAACAAACTCAAAAGGCACCTGCCTTAACTTGGGAGAAATCTCATTTTATTTGTTATTGATTGCATCTTGAAACCTTCCAAAAGACTTGGAAAAATTGTTGAGCTGTGAAGTGAAAATAATTGAAGTATGTTCCCTAAAACAGATAACAGACCAGTAAGTTCACCAATGAAGTAACTTCTCAAGATTAAAAAAGGATTTTTAATCATCTAAAGGAATCAAACTGTGGACCACAAATCAGCAACCCATACTGCTAAACTGAATAACGAAAGCGATATTTCCCTTCCTGTCCCTTTTCGGAGCCTTGGGACAAGACGAAGCTCACCAGTCATCCATCCATGTAAAAACAATGAAATCAAATGTACCTGTGGGCTAGTCATTGCAAGTATCATACTTAAAAAAACAAGGTAACAAAGGAAAGGAACAATTCCATAAACAGCTATTAAAATAATAAAAGATGCTCCAGTTTCCAAGATGAATTGCACTTGGTAGTGAAAGGTAAGCCACTAATATATAAATTACAGTACCATCAACTGTCTCAACACAAAATAACAACCAGAAATTAAAATGGTCAGTAGCAAACTGTAACATAAACACACCTATGGAACTTCAAAGAAAGTGATGAGTGAATGTTTCCCTGGTTTGAATTGGCAAAGCTAATCAGAGACTGCTGCCAACAGAGGTAGGATATAGTACGGCATGGGATTATGTTGCATAAGAATTCTCCTTGTATAACTTGGGGTGTGTGTTTTGTTGACATCAAGTTTTACTGGGTATCTGGATCGGGGATGAATATTAAAAGTCTACCTTTTAAAATATGGCTATTATTTCTGAAATATTAATGATCTTTTTATAACCCCCTCCCAAAAAAATACATGTGGGGGATATGAGAAATTTTTTTGAGAACGAACCAGCGAGGCTTCATTCACCCAGTGAGGCTTCTCCGGCTACAGTCCCTCCACAGAAGTGCTTTAAAGCTCCCCTAAGTCCCCAAGCACAACACAGCCCCCTGTTCGCCAGTTCCCTTTAATTTTGGCCAAAAAATGTGCCCGTGTGTGGGGGGGGATTTTTTTTCCACTCGGGGGAGCATGGTAACGATGAATCGCCAGCTCACACGCCAGCTAGATGGGTCTCTCCATTGCAACGCATCAACGCATTTTCGTTGCAACGTATGTGTTGTTGTTTTTTTTAAAACCTGTGCTTAAAGG